>NC_090999.1:69175000-69800000 GCF_041146395.1 Eulemur rufifrons | reverse complement strand
TGTGAAAATTGTAAAGAAAAAAGTAAAAAAAACCAAAAACCAAAAAACATATTTTTCTTGCCCAATAAGCAAGCGGTTGCTACTATTCATAGGGCCAATGTAGATGAGCCCTTCCCTCATGACTGCAAGATACCTTCTGCAGTTCCAGTCATCATATAAGCAGGCAAAACTGGAGAAAAAGGGAATATAAAGAATCATGCCAGTGAAAGTATCTTAGCTTTTGTGATGGTTAACTGTATAGTTCAACTTGACTGGGCTAAGGAATACCCAGATAGCTGGTGAAACATTATTTTAGAGTGTGTCTGTGAAGTTGTTTCCGGAAGGGATTAGCATCTGAATTTGTAGACTAAGCAAAGAAGATCACCATCATTAATGCAGGCTAGCATTATACAATCTGTTGAGGGTCTTAATAGAATGATAATGCAGAGAAAGGGCAAAATTGCTCTGTCTATTTGAACTGGGACATCCATCATTTCCTGTCCTTGGACATTGGCCCTTCTGGTTCCTGAGTCTTTGGACTTGGACTGAATTACACCACTGCAGCTTGCAAATGACAGATTGTGGGACTCCTAACCACAAAAAGCTGAGAGATATCATCTAACATTTTTGGTTTTTTTTAAATTCTCTGTATTTCATCTTCAACTACTGCCTACCATATGAACTTTGAAAAATACATCCTACTCAATTTAATAAAGAGGTTTAACTGTGGATTTAGGGGAATATTTTATGATACTTTATGAACACAGAGCCCCCCTCCACACACACACTCCCACACACACATACACACACATACATGCATATCCTTAACAACTTAAAATTTAAAAAATTAGGTAAATATTGATTTTAAAATAGGATTAAATTACTAATGAATGTAAATTCTCTAAAATTTTTAATGTTTAATTTTTTATTTTACTATATGACTAGAAAACATACTATCATTGTAGAGGGTCCATGTACATCTCAGATGCTTTCAAAAGTCTAGACTGAATAGATTATGTGGCAATGAGTAAACTGCTTTCGTCACCGAAAGCTTGGCACTTGTCCACAAGGCTGAATCAGAAGAATGGGAACAAATGTTTTGGGAATGAGGAAGGAGATTTTTTCTTTGCTGGCAATGAAGAAAAAATAACAGACCTTCTCTTCTCAAAATCTAAATTTCCTGAACAGAAGCGGAAATACAGAGCTTTTAAAGGATGGGTTCTGAGCTTCAGGCAATTACTATGCTTAACTATTCCAGTCCTCCCATCTCTGCCAAAGACAAAGCCTATGAACCTGGGATAAGAACAAAAGGCCTCTCAGGGCTCCTCCCTATCACTGGCCTGAGGCAGGGATGCAGGACTCTGGAGAGCCTGGAGGTTGTAAATCTAACTTCGACCTCAGACAGTTGTGGCAACAGGACATTCCTATCCTATCCCCCCTGATAAGGATGAAGCTACCCTCTCCCCTATATCTGCAGGATGAGACAAACACAGGGGTCCCAGAAACTGGTTGTTTGAAAAAAATGTATTATGGCTGTTCTGGCCCAGTTGCTCACTATCCCCAGAAAAACTTTCTATAAAATCCAAGGCTCTCCCCTTTTCTCTTGTGGACACTCTTTTAGGCCTCCACCCAGATGCTCAAATAAAATAGCATTTTGCTACACACGAAGCTTCGTGTGTCTTCCTCTCAGTTCCGGACCTTACACATGACAATGGGGAAAACCACAGATGTGTATTGAATGACTCCATATATGTTAATTTATGCAAATGCAAATTATGCCTAGGTGAGTACCAAGGTGGAAATAAAAAAAAAAGACACTGGCTATGTCTTTTATGCACTGAGTTAGTGTCCTGAGCTATTCTTGAAAAAAAAATTATAAATCTTATATTTAAGAAATACTACATTTGAGATACTTTAAATGCATAATCAAGCCTCTGAACATTCTTGAAAAATCAGGCTGAAAAAATTCATTTTCAAAAAGCTAAATTGCATGAGTTAATTTAATTGATAAAATCAAATTTCTGAGCTATTTCAATATAAAATCAGCTATAAAATTAGAGTTGCAGAAATTACTTGGAGAAAATTTTAATGAAAACCTTATTCTTAAAATTTTTGATTAAACATAATGTATTAAAAAAAGCAGTGACTTGCATGATTTTTAAACTACTAGCTTGACTTCTGAAAATACTCTTAATGATGTTCTGGTCTTGGCAAAACCACAGGTGATAAATGATGGTACACCTAATAGTACTATGTCCTCTTCTTTGACCTGTCCAGAGCATTTGACACGTTTATTATAATTGTTGCTAAAAGTATTTCCTCCACTTCAGGGTTTAAAACATGACACCTTCTTGTTCACTTTCTTTGTTGGCATTTTACAACCACTCTAGTCTATGCTCTCTTCTGAGTTATTAAAGTCCACTTTAAAATGGTCTGTCTACCCTGCCTTTATTCACCATTTTTACAGTGTCTTTACAATATAGCAGCCAAAGTAAGTCTGTTAAATATGTCAGATCCAGAGGTTTCTTGTCTCAAAACTCAGTGGCTTACTATCTCTCTAAGAATAAAAACCAATATTCTAGAAATAATCCATAAGCAAGTATGTTTTATAAGTTCTGATTACTTCTTTGATTGAATCTTCTATTACTAACACTCCTGATTCTGGTCAAGCCATAGCAGACTACTTGCCGGTTTATAAACATGCCAGGCAACTGTTACCTCAGGGCCTTTGCACTTACTATTTTCCTTGATAACAATTTCATTGCTCCAATTATTAGCATGGCTTGTTCACTTACTTCTTTTAGGTTGTCACTCAAATGCCACCTCTTCAATAAATCTTTTTCTGATAGGTACCCTATTTGTCTCCTTTTCTTAATTATTCCAGTTCTCCTTCCTCACATTATTTGGTCTCTTTGCACTTATTACGCTTTTAAAAGTTATATATATTTTTCTTATTTATTTGTCTTATTTTTTTCTATCTAAATTCATATACTTAAGTTCAAGGAGATTAAAGATTTTTCTTTACAAGGTCACTGATAGATTAGCACTGCCTAAAGCAGTGAGTACCTGGTATATGATATACACATTTGTTTGATCAAAGGATTATTTTCTCTTTAAGACAGTGTGTCTAGGCCATAGAAATGTGTATGGAAGAGTCCTGGACAGAGAGATATGAAAACTCAGAGAGGGTAAAAGACTTGCAAATTTATACTCATTTGTAAAATATGTACTAGCAGAAATAATGATAATTGTAATGGGAATTTGTGGATATATAGTGTACCATATGAACTACTTTTTAAAAGACTCATAAATCTGTGATATCATTAGGACATCAACAAAAATTTTTAAAGAGTAACATATCCTTCAACTAAAGGAATTCTGTGTTCCTTATGTTTTGCTACATTCACTGTAGCGGTTTATCTTCCCCTTTGAATATCTCAAATGACTAATTGTTTAATGGTAAGAATTTGTTCCATTCTAATTTTGAAGGATCCTTTGGTTTGCTTAGTTTATTTGCTGTATTTAGTAATGTTATTGTAAGCATAACCACAAATTATGAACAAAGACTTGATTTTGCATAATCATAGGGCTACAGGAGAACTAAGAAATGAAATATTTCTTAAGTAGACATATTGATTAGAGATATCAGCAGGAAATAAAGTATTGACTTCGAGAAATTTTCAAGATGTGCCTGGAGCTAAGGTCCCTAACTTACACATGGTTATTATGTAATGATTAAAACATTATTATGTTTTATTTACACTTCTCAGAATGTTTTAAAGTAATTTCTTGCTTAATACTAAATGATTTTTATTTAAACAGTTGTGTTTGACTAATACTCTAAATAATTCAAATGTAAATATTTAGCTCATTTTGTCCATATAATGAATGAAAATAAACTCTCAGGAACTGATAATAACACGATATAATGCAATACATTTTTGTAGAACATGAAACTCTACATAAATTTATGCACTGGAGTCTCAGAGAATCCCTTTGAATTGTTTGAGACAGATATATTCATTCCTATTTTTACACGACTTCAAAATCTTAAGCGATGCTCATTGCTGCATGGGATATAACCGGACAAATATTTTAATTTATCTGACTCTCTTCAATATGTTCTTGATCTCAATATATTCACACTAACAACATGTTTCTTAATGTTCTACAGTTGCTCATATTACCAGCATTATGCACTTGCTTTTTTGCCACTGTGCTCCTTTCTTTTTTTTTTTTTTTTTTTTTTTTTTTTTTTTTTTTTTGTTGAGACAGAGTCTCACTTTGTTGCCCAGGCTAGAGTGAGTGCCGTGGCGTCAGCTTAGCTCACAGCAACCTCAGACTCCTGGGCTTAAGCGATCCTACTGCCTCAGCCTCCCGAGTAGCTGGGACTACAGGCATGCGCCACTATGCCCGGCTAATTTTTTCTATATAGATTTTTAGTTGTCCATATAATGTCTTTCTATTTTTAGTAGAGACGGGGTCTCGCTCAGGCTGGTCTCGAACTCCTGACCTTGAGCAATCCACCCGCCTCGGCCTCCCAGAGTGCTAGGATTACAGGCGTGAGCCACCGCGCCCGGCCTCCTTTCTTAATATTAAGGATGGAATATAGCTTTATTTGCCTTGTTTCTGAATTTTATTTACAGCACAACATTATGACAATGATTTATTTAACATTTCTGAAAGTCTATTTTCTTCAGAAATATTCTTCATTAATTCATGCTAAAAAAGTACAAGGAAGATAAGTGTTTGGTCTGCTAATGACAAATGATAGAACGGAGAGTCCTAATTATGTATGAGAGCTTGGATTTTCCATTTTGCTAAAAATCAAATGGCATAAGCCATTTTTAATATTAATGCTATGAGAACTACAATACATGAAGTTATATTTGAATTTATCCTTGGATATTAATGATTGTGCTAGCTGTAAATTTCTTATTTTAATGCTCTGCTAGAAATCTTTCATTAACATATCATTATCTTTTATCCAACGCCAGCACTCTCTGAGACAATGCTAACACCAGATTAATTTAATAGTCTCTAGAAATGTAGATAAAAATACTATAAAATGGGGACAATGTCTATCTTGGTTATTGTTGATTTTATATTCCCTAAGCCAGTATGTGGTACAGCAGAAGAACTAGATACATTTTGATTAATGAATAAATATTAATACCCACTGTATGTTAAAAGAGATGAGAGAGATGAATAAGTATCAGTCAAAAACACAGAAAAAATTAAAAGGCAACGTTATTCTTTTAAAATGCACTTAATGCACAAATCATAGGGCTGAGTGTGGAACATGATTGGAACTGTCTTTACCAAGAAAAATTATTTGTACGTATTTTATATGCCATGAAGAGTAGGACAGTGGGAGAACATTAGGCAATTTGTGATTTTGGAACGAGTTAAGAATGAGAAAAATTATGATAAACATAAGAATTTGGTAGTGTTAATACCAATTGTAGTTTATATCTGAGTTTTTGTTATTTTTTTTCTCCAATTATATCAAAGTTGTGACTAAGGCCCAACATGGAGAGAAAAGTACTTGGTAGCCAAAATCAAAGCATGGAGAGTCTCTAGTCATTGCACTCAGCCTCTTCAGTAGAAAGCCCCTTTGGAAGGTGCTAGAACCAGTCCTACTAATCATCACCACATTCACTCCTCAATCAATGAAAAGAATGACTAGAAAAAGGAAGCCAGACTTAGAGAGAGATTTCAATTTGTACAGAATTAAGGTAGACTTGGAGATGAATCTCACCAAGATCATCTACATTAAGAAACTGTGCAAAGTGGAGTCACACATAAGGTCCTCCAAAGTACTCACAAATACACCTGCAAGTTAAAACAAATTCATAATCCAGCCCTTACAGGTTTTTGAAAGCAAGTCAATGTTAGCCAGAAAGCAACAACAGCCCCAAAGAGGATTAACAACTTTTTAAATCCAGCAAGTGCACATTTATCCTTTTTCTTTTCCCTCTTCCCATACCCCTAAATAGTGGTGGAGCCAACAATTAAAGAGAACTGACTAGAAGTATTTAAAATACTGACTATGTCTCTCTTGCAGTCAACTTTCTGTCTACTGAGCTCTATCAGTGTCTAACGGGTAAAGAGAGGATCATTGAAAATAGATTCGATTTAGTCCTGAATAATGGTTTAAGATTCTTCTAATAATCAAAAGTGCTAAAAAGATGGGAAGTTTGGACAAGATGATATAAAAGACACTTCTGGGGAAACATGAAAAACAATAACAACACAACAAAGAGCTTCATGTGTAAATTTCAGTAAAGTGGGCATAACTTTTCCATAATTTTACTTAAATTTAACACAAAGCAACAATCTGTATCTGCATAAAGAATTGCCTAATAAAAATATTTCTTTTTAAACACAAATGGGTAAACAGAACACAGGATGAACAAATTAATTGCAGGGGGTCCCTGAACCTCTGTGAGATTATTTGTCAATATTTTTGTATTTTTTTCTGTGATAAAATATTTAATAATAAGAATTTTATAAATATTTTAGACGACTATCTTGTACTTGAGTTTTGTCATGTCTTCAGTGTCTGTGTATTCATTTTTCTATATAATTATATCGATGTCAAATAAAACTTCTTTTATTAATTTAAGCAAATAAGAACAGGAAATGTTTTAATATTTAAATGATGCCTTGGCCTCTAGTGAAGGTCAAATGATATCACAATTTGTTGAAAATAAAAGCTTCTCAATAGTTAGAATATAGAAAGTCTCTGGAAGAATTAATTCATCACAAAACACACATGGTAGTACAAGCATGCAAGTTATGAAAAATCTACCCTCTGGTAATAGATGTAATGCTCATATTACACACAATTATTTGGTATGTACAAAACATCACCTCACCTTAATTTGATGTTATTATTTTAGTATACATTTAGAGTTTTAAAAATTATTTTATTCACTTTAAAACATTTTTGAAAGTGATAGTTGTTGAAATAAGTAAAAATACAGAGATATATAAAGAATGTATTAACAATTTCTCTCACATTTACCTTTATTCCTGAGTCACACACATACACATAGGAAATCAATTTTAAGAAGTTGATGCATCTTCATTTAGATATCTCTTTATGTTTATACGAACATAAAGCACTACATTAATATTTTTAATTTGTTTTATATATTTTTATTTTGCCATTTTGGACTAAAATGAATAAAATATGCTCATTATTTTCTTTATTTCTATATTCTAGCTTTTATTTTTATAGCATAGATTCTCTAAAGTTGGAGTTTTGCATCAAGAGCTATTTGCAATTTTAATAGATTCTGCCAGGTAATATCAAGGTAATTTGCCAGCATTCCATATTTCTACTGGTAGGTACGGAATATACAATATTCAACAGTCTTGACAATTTTCATTGTTTAAAGAGTTTTAAAATTTTAGCAAGTCTACAAATTGAAATATATATTTCAAATTTATTTTATTTTGCTTTTCTCAAAGTACTAGCTAGATAGTGCAGCTTCTCAGGTATTTTTTTTTAGCAAATTCTTGGTCCTCATTGTTTTCCCATTTGTCTTTTTTTCTTAACATATTACCTGATTTTTCTTATCATTTTGTAGGATCATTTCCAAATCATCTATATGAAACCTTAGGTTTGCCTATGAAATTTAATAGTTCTCTTAATTTGAGTTTTTCTTTTTTACTTCATGCATTATTTTAATTTAAAAAAATAATTTTTATGGAATCAATTACACTATTTTTCTTAAGGTCTTCCTGGTTTCACTTGCTGAAAAGATCTATTCATGTTAATTATTTTAGAAATATTTTCCAAATTTATTCAAGAGTGTATAAGAACTATGTATACTATAAAATGCCATTTAAATCCAATGGGAGAAAATTATTTCTTAATTCATCCTGGCATAATTAGTTATATCCACCTGAAAGAAATAATATAGACTATCTTACATAACAATCACAATAAATTAAAGAATTTATATGTCAAAATAAAAAATAAATTTTACCAGAATAAATTAAATTTTCCTAGATTTAGCTTTTATTTGAATAGAAAATCTAGTGGTTATTTTATGTCATAATTCATATAGTATAAAAAATAATATATTTAACACTCATATACTCACATCAATTATC
The DNA here is from genome assembly GCF_041146395.1 of Eulemur rufifrons. NCBI lineage: Eukaryota > Metazoa > Chordata > Mammalia > Primates > Lemuridae > Eulemur > Eulemur rufifrons. Next base: position 69,791,894 of record NC_090999.1, on the reverse strand, counting down.
TAATCTCAATAATTTTGTTATATTTTCTTCAGATCTTTAACTTTTATTTAGAAATAAAACAGTAGGCAGGGTCAAGTTCCTGTTTGAATTTCTAACCCTATTTTTTATTTCTTCCTCATCTTTTGTCTTCAGATGTAAGCATTTTGATAAATTTGATGTTCCAATTTCATTAATTGTTTTCAATTGCATTAATTGCTAGATGTTGTTTACTTTTCTATTTCCTTTGGTTTTAATTTGATACTTATTCCAACTTTTGAGTCAGATACTTAGATAGTTGGTTTTCATCAATTCCTCTTTTTGTTATATTCCTTTAACACAATTTTTTTTTCCTGCCTTTGGTCAAACCTTAACTTAAAATCCACAAGTTTTCACTTTCATGATTTAATCATTATTCATCTGATTTTTTCTAAATGGAATTTCATTGCCATTTTTTGACCCCTAAGTTTCTTGCAATTATACCTTTCTTAAATTTTCAAGCATTTGATGATTTTCTACAAATCGTTGTTATAAATTTGCAAGTTAATTCTATTCTATTGATAACAAAGAATACATTCTATAAGATTTATTCTGCTCCCCTTGACAAATTCAGTGTTTTTTATATGGCCATTGTTTTAATTTGCCTATGTTATTGTTTAAATGTCTTATATTCTAACTAAACTTTTTTTTTTTTGCTTTTTATAAAACTGTTTTTGAGAACAGTGACTTCAAATAGCCTCCTATTTTTTTGTGGGTTTTCTAGTTTTTATTTTAGTTTTGCCAAATGTGTCTTATGTATTTTAAGAGTATGCTGTTACATATTAGTTGTGCATTTCAATCCTAGAAGATGAGCTATTCCCAAATTGTGCAATTCCCTCTCTTTTGCAAATAATGTTTCCAACATTCAAATTTACTGTCTGATACCACTTTATTTAAAGTTTGTATGACATGTATTAGAGATATATATCTCTCTCCAGTATAAGTTTAAATATTTTTGTATCCCTATTTGTACAATCAGGCTCTTAAATGAAAGAGAGCACATAGTAGGCTCTGCATTTTTTTATTGACTCTGACCATCTGTGTCTTTTAATCGAGGTGCTTGTCTTTTCACAACTTATGTAACTATCAACATATTAATAGTTGGATTTAGTCAGTAGTGTGATGGTAAATGTTTAACAATCACCTCTTCAAAAAATTATATGTATATGTTTATTATAAACTACACTATGTACAGGATGTTTAGAATACAATTTGTAAATAACACTAAATTGTAATAGTAAATGATACGATACAATAAATTCCATATAGCCACTTTATTCTCAGAATTTAGATAAGTTGTATTTTATTTATTTTATTTATAATAAATAAATGATTTATAACATTTGCTAATTTTTGTGATATAAGTACTCCGCCATGGCAAATTTCTAGCTGTTAACATGATGTCATCGACCATGGTGTTACAAAGATAAGTGTAGTAGCAAACCATTTCACATAATGTTCCCACCAAACAGATACAATACATGTAAATAAGCAAAATGCAGTAAAATAATTAGAACTGAGGAACCTAAGTTTATAGTAAGAGGCTTTGTAAATGACATAGAAGGGTTAGCTTGCTCTATTTTATACTTCTATGCTTGCACTATAAAAAAGAGAAAGACAAGGAGAATACTGCCTTTTTCATAATGTGAATTTTTTTTTCTCCACAGGCTTACATGTTGTGTGTCATGAAGAAAATATTCTGCAATTCTAAACTTTTTTGTAAATGTCTTATTATGTTTCCAGTCAGGTGATAGAAATTATCATGCATCCATGAAACTGCAGTGCAGTCTGTCACGGAGCATGATGAGCACCTTAAAAATTTGCTAACTACGATCATATTTTCTTCCTTTTTTAAAAAAATAAGACAACCTTCTTTTGCTTTAAAATGGCATTGAAATTTGAGAGTCATAACAAAGACATTCTTTTAGTGGCACAGTACATTTGTAAAATTGTTTTAATCTACAAAATGATTTAGTAGCAGTTTTTTAGTTTAGCAAATGTGATTAGATATTTAAGTTTACGACTATTACCTTTCTCAAATAAACAAAATAATTAGAGAATGCAATGAAGTTATAATCCATTTAATACCCATAAAACCTTCTGTTGATATAGGATTAAAACTGGGCAAATGGAGTAAATATCTATCTTGCTTTTAAAGTAATTCCAGTTAAAATGTCATCTCGGAGCAGAAAAACACTAGTAATTAACCACCTTGCTTTTGGAGCAAGCAGTGTATCTTTGTAAGTAGTCTGTCTTTGAAGTAGAACTAAAAGGAAATAAAATAATTTTCAGAACACTATTTTTTTTCCTGAAGTGGTTAGTCCCAATTACTTTGCTGAATATAGGATGTCCAATGAACCAGAGTGTTCATATTATTTTAATGCATTCAAAACATAGGTCTGTTTACTGCACGACATATTTCTTTCAGCAAAAAAGAGAATTATTACTATCAACCATATTTATAAAGCTTGTGCTTTTCTGAGTGTTTTATGAAAGATTTGATTATATGTAAGAACCCGTCTTGAGAATTAGATTAATATGCTAACTTCATTGTACTAAATTATTCAAAATGTTTTTCTATATGTCTTGTCTGAAAATAACTTGATATTAAGTTTTGGTCATCACTTATATGACAGTGTATAAATAGGCCAAACTGACTGAGACAAAACAAGTGTTATATCTCTGGCTATATCTTCACCCTGACTGCTTGAGTTATTCCTAATTCAGTGGTGCTGCTCCCCTGCTATTCTGTGTCAAGTGTTTTGTCTAAAGGTACAATTCTGAATCATGGTCCCAAAGTTAATGACTTTGACTTCACGTGAGCTAAAAAAATATGTTATATTAAAAATCACTAAAAGGATTGTTTAGGGTAATTTTTAAAACAAGAAATAAAAGAAACCAATTTTTCTTGCTATAACATACATTAATAGTAAGTATTTTATGTTGGAAAAATATACACCAACAACAGTCAAGCAGAGAATCAAATCAAAGACCCAGTACCTTTCACAACAGCAACAAAGAAAATAAAATACATAAGAATATATTTAACTAAGGAGGTGAAAGACTTCTATAGGGAAAACTACGAAATACTGAGGAAAGAAATCGCAGATGACGTAAACAGATGGAAAAACATGCAACCATAAGAATTCTAGAAGAAAATGTTGAAAAACTCTTACAGATTTTATGACTAGGCAAAGAATTTATGAAGAAGAACCCAAAAGCAATCACGACAACAACAAAAATAAAAAAATTGGGATCTGATTAAATTAAAAAGATTCTGAACAGCCAAGGACACAATCAATAGAGCAAATCGACAACCTAAAGAATGGAAGAAAATATTTGCATGCTATACATCCAATAAGGGGCTGATAACCAGAATCTACAAAGAACTCAAGCAAATCAGCAAGAAAAAGAATCAAACAACCCCATTAAAAATTGGGCAAAAGACATAAACAGAAACTTTTCAAATGAATATAGACTAATGACCAACAAAAACTTGAAAAAATGCTCAACATCTTTAATTATCAGGGAAAAGCAAATAAAAACCACAATGAGATGTCACCTAACTCCAGTGAGAATGGGTATTATCAAAAAGTCCCAAAACAATAGATGCTGGCATGGATATGGAGAGAAAAGAATACTTATACACTCTTGGTGGGACTGAAAACTAGTAAAACCTTTATGGAAAGTAGTATGGAGATACCTCAAAGAACTAAAAGTAGACCTACCATTTGATCCAGCAATTCCACTACTAGGTATTTACCCAAAAGAAAAAAAGGTATTTTATAAAAAAGAAACATATATTGAAATGTTTATAGCAGCACAATTCATAATTGCAAAGATGTATAAATAATGCAAGTGCCTATCAATACGTGAGTGGATTAATAAAATGCGATATATTGCTACCATGGAGTACTACTCAGCCATATGAAAATAGAGATCTGGTATCTTTTGTCACAACCTGGATGGAACTGGAAACCATTGTTTTAAGTGAAGTATTGCAATAATGAAAAAACAAACATCATATGTACTCAGTACTAAACTGGAACTAATCAATCAACACTTATGTGCACATATGGAAGTAAAACTCAACAGAAATCAAGTAGGTGGGTGAGGAAGAGCGGATAGGTAAATTCACAAGTGATGGATACAATGCACACTAACTGGGTGAAGGGCACACTTATGACTGACTCAACTGTTCTAAAGCAAATTATGTAACGAAAACATGTACACTCTGTAATATTCTGAAATAAAACATATTTAAAAAATAAACAGTAAGTAAAATTTTAACTTTTTATAAAGAGAAAAATATTCAATAAAATGTCTTAATTCAAAAAATTAACATTTATCATTAATCAAGTATTAATTAGTTGTCTTTCAAAATGTCATGTTATCTTCTCATATTGAACATCATTTTCTGACAAAATTCTTTGTTGAAATGTTATAGGATATTTTTAAAAGTTTGTAGTTCATCAAATAAAATATAAATTTTCAGATTGCTGAAATTTTTTACTCTAAAGTTCTCTAATCAAAAGAATAATTAATTTCTAAATTTTAATGTGTATTAAGTAATTATCAGATCTGATCTGCGCAGGTACTTCAGGTAGCTGATGAGATAACTCTCCTTCAAACGTTAAAAAAAAAATTAGGAGTGTTTAAAGCAATTCTGTTATGCTCTACTCATAGCCCTGACTTAGGACAAAGAGATTCAATCATTTCCTTTTCCCCTGTATGTGAGGTAACTTGCCTCCCTCTTTTCTATGTTAGGCAATTGGCAGTAAGTATAACCAGATACAACCTTTCTTTTCATTTGGAGTTTGAGAGGTGGAAATCCTTTATTCCCTTACAGAGATGTTACAAAGTTGGCTTGTTGAACAGGCTCTATCAGTGATAATTGACAAGTTCACATATGCAAAGATAGAACAAGCATCACTGCAAGAAAAATAAACAATTCCTTGGTCTATTGAACAGTTACACAAGGGTCATGAGACCAAGAGAGCAAAACATGGGCATAGACCTTACAAAAAATCCCCTTTTGTAAGTTCATAAATTCTCTTTCTACTTTTAAATGTCTAATATTCTCATTGCCCAATGTCTACATTCTACATTCTAGGATGTCTTATCACAGATATCTCAACACTCTCATCTCACCTCACTAAACTTGATTCATTCCTGCAACTCCCTTATTCCAAGAATTTCTAGCTATTTTGGCTTGCTCAACTTTTCTTTATAGACTATACCAGTACTTTTTCTTATTTCTCTTCCTTTCATTTCTCTCCCACCTCTGCATCACATAAAGCCCAAACTCTATTTCTTCAAAATAGAAGAAACTAAGTAGAAAGTTTAGATAATAGAAAAAGGAAAATACATTTGTTAATATATTTGCTTCCTATCAAAGTATTTTTTATTGGGGGAGAAGTTTTATGTAGTACAGTTAGAAATAAAAAAAATCAAGTCTTTCCATTTGTTCAATCATAGCCAAATGAATAGTGCTGAGACTAGCAATTTTGAGAATTCCAGTAGATATGCATACCTTTCACACTGCTAAAGAAAAGAGTGCCAGGGTTACTGTCCTTAAGTCATTATGCAAAATCAAAATTTAGTTTTAATTCCTGTAAACACATACTAGACTTGGAAATCTTGTTTTCAATAAAATAAAACAGAACTATGAACCAGTTGCTTTTACATTTGTCACCTGCGTGCAACACAGCACAGGAGAATGAACTGGATTTTGGACCAGAAACACTTGGTTTTAATCTTCTCTATGTTAGCTGTACAGGTTCAAGCAAATATTCTTTAAGCCCCGTTTTCTCACATGCAATGAGAAATTTCTCATTATCTTTGTACAGTTGCTGTAAAAATTAAATATAATATATATTAATCACCTGACACAGTGTCTGGCACTTAGCATGTACCTTGTGGATGGCACTAAAATTTCTTTATATAGTTAGTTTTTAGATTAAATATCAACTTATATATGCAAATGTGTTTGTTTATTAACTTATTCATGGTTCATAAATATAGTTGACATGAATACAATTATAAAAAATGTATCTATTTCTCATTTTTACCTTTACAGTGATTTCTGACTTTTGATTTTGCAAGAAATCACAAATATTTGGTGGATACCTGAGAAGAACAAAAGAAAGGAAAAAAATTGGCTTGTTAAAGATTACTAATCAAACCCTGCATGAATGGCTATTTCTATTTCTAAAAACCTTGGTAAAAACTGACAGCAAGACTTCTTAAATTATAAATGTGATGAAATCAATGATCATTATAAGAACATTAATTAAATCTGCCACTTTGGGCCACATGATTCAATTTTTCTTCAGTAAGTTTCATAGGCCAAAAGCTCTCAAATGAGCTAACCAGAAATTTCTAAGCAGGTGATTACAAGAACACTCAAAGTCAATCAAGCAGTACAACATGAATTTAAGCTCCATATTTGCACACACATCTTTCATTAGACATGTATTTACTCAAATTAAAGAAAATACTGAAAAGCTTGAATGAAACTGTGTATTACGTCTGTTTAAAGTAAAAAGAGCCTACATGAATTTTTGTGGTAAAATTGCTATTTTTCTGTGCTTAAGTAACTGCAAATTTTTACCACCAATGTGTGTATCATTGTTTCATGATGTAAGAAGTTGTTGCTCAGTTCTAATCTTTCAGTGTTATGTTCATAGAATGAAACAAAACAATTCAAATTTTTAACAGTGTTTTGTCAGTTAAGTAAATATTAAATCTATACTATGACTTAGTTGAAAATACAGAGATGTTAGATATAAGTGGTATTTAGAGAGAGAGAGCTGCATGAATGTCCCATACGTTTTCATTTATGGAAGTTAGTTTATGTTGCTTCAAATTGTCTGAATTTCTATCCCCTATCAATTCACGCTCAACCTTATGACTAAGTATACTTTAAAAGTATCTTTGAATAACAAGATTCATCTTGTTCACACTGGGCCCTCCACTAGCTGAAGCCCAGGACCTAAAACTATGGATGAATATTAGTAGTGGCTTAGTTAATATTTATCATTATTAATTATACTTAATTTTTGTCTTTCAAAATGTCATATTGATTATCTTCACACATTGAATATTTTTTTAAAGAAAATTCTCTGTTAAATGTTAAAGAAATTTTAAAATATGAGTTAATAGTCCATCAAATAAGACACAGACTTCCAAAATGTTGGCAATTCTTTTACCTCGAAATACTCTGACCATAGAAATATTTAATTTTTTAATTCTTACATTCTGTATATGTTGCATGGTTTTAAAACCTCAGAACAAAAAGATGCAAGGGAGATTTGGAAAAATCACTTTAGAGTTTTTAAGACTGTCAAAGCAAGGTTAAGTTGATCATTTTTGCCTTCATTTTTAAATCACTATAGCTTAATGTTTTGAGTCATGAAGTCTTAACACTTAATATTTCTGTTATAGGGGCTACCTGTATCTTAACATCTACCTAAACAGATCATCTAAGGAAAGTAGGGTGAGTGATTCTGGATAATGATCATCATGCAAATTATTTTTAAGAACAAATTTCAGCAGCACAATTTTGGCCTGCATTGCTGTTACCTTTTGTTTAACAGTTCTTACATTCCAATTACCCTTGTTGAATGGAAATCTGACTCAGTGTAGAATATTCTACAAAAATTTCCTGAAAAAAGAGACTAAATTGTAACCTTCAATAACTTTCATTTTCTAAGAGAAAAACACTCCCAAAATGTTTCCAAAGTTTAGAAGTAAAAGGAAATAGCTTTGACTTGGTAGAATCTTATAAGATCTTAAGTAAGTTGTAATCTTCACACATTTCTTCAAATCACTTGACATAGTGTTTTGTCTGCAAAGGACAAATGGAAGAAATATTGATGTATATTTTTGGCGGGCAGGGGAATAATTTTACCACATTGTCCAAAATTTGTGTCTTCCTAAGTGTGCTTTAAGGTTGTATGTCATTTGGCATGTTGACCATTAAAAGTATGATGGGGAAATATTAAAGAGAAGACAACACAAACAAAACTATGTTACTACAAATTGTAGGTAGTCAAAAGTTTGTGTTTCTTATGTGCTTTCTTCCTTATCTAGCCTGTGGTTCAACTTCTGTTTTTTGTTCTCTTAATGTTGGGAACTAACCATAGAGTTGCAATAATTGTATATGTTGTATACTATCAATTTAAAATGAGGAGAATAATTATTTGTTTTTTTTCTTATAGTCATTATTATTGTTATTAATTGCCAATGAGAAGCTAAAATGCAAAGGAAAATTTAAAAATAACCTGACAGTATTTTATGTTTCCTAAGGTTTGAGTAGGAAATGAGAAAGCTCAGGCCCAGGGGCAATATCTTGACTTCCTTAAAATTTAGTAACCAGTTTAAGAGCCAGAATGATAACTAAAACTCCCTAACTCTTTTCCAGTTGGTTTATTTTGTTTGCTTATAGGTGATTTGGTCTCTTTTTGTTGCTTCTGTTTGTTTGTTTGAAATTTTGACTATATAATGCTAATAGAATTTTATATCACTAAACAGTGGATATAAAAATATATAGCTGAATGATCCTAGAAAGAATAAGGTATATTGATTGCTTAAATTAAAAGTTAAAAGTAAATGATTTATGCAGTAAAAATTATATTTTCTTTTTTGCCAAATGCACATTAACTTTAAATAAACAAAGAGGAAGCTAAGTGTTTACCTCATGTACATAAAGTTAAAATGACACCATGTACTTCTCCAGATGCTAGTAAAAGTTATTTAAGTATGTATGATATGCTGCTTAAATAAATTATGCAGAAGAAGGGTATATAAATGGATCTATTCCTAAAACATTTTCTGTTACAGTAATCTATTCATTCATTCTGTTACCAATACCATACTACCTTAATTTTTATAGCCTTATAGAAGACTTGAAATCAGATAGCGTGAGTCCTATTTGTTCTTTTTTACATATTTTTTATTTCTTATTATAGATATATTGCATTTCCACAAAATTTAGAATTAGCTACTTAATTTCTGCAAAATAGCTAGCTATTTTGATTGAAGTTGAATCTATTTATCACTTTGGTGAAATTGACACATGAAGTATTTATTCTTTCAAATTATTGACCTATTTTTATTCTTAATTTCTCTCAATAATTTTGAATAATTTGGTATAGCTGGTTAAGCATTTTATGACTTTGATGACAAGGGAAATTGAATTTTTAAAATTGCGTTTTCTAAGTTTTTGCTGAAGAAATACAAAAAGTTTAGTAATTTACAATCTTGACTTCAAGCTCCGTAAACTCCTTAAGTTTTCTATGTGAACAATTATGCTGTATTAATGTCTTTCTTTCTAATTTTATGGCTTTTCTTCTTTTTCTTACTGTATTGAACAGGACCTTTGTGTGAGGTTGTATAGGAGATGAGAAGGTGGACATTTTTGACCAGTTTCTAACTTAGAAGTGTTTGATTAATTCAATAATTGTCAATTATTAAATAATTTAACTATAGGGTTTTTTGGATGTCATTTATCAGATTGAGAAAACTTCCTTCTAATCCTAGTTTCGTATTTTTTAAAAAAATATGAATAGATGTTTATTTTGGCAGCACATACACTAAAATTGGAACAATACAGAGAAAATTAGCATTGCCACTGTGCAAGGAGGACATGCAAATTCATGAAGCATTCCATATTTTTTAAGCATCATAAATGAAGAAGAAATAGTCATTCCAAGATAAGCAAACACTAAAGGAATTTGTCACCACCAGATCAACCCTATCAAAAATGCTCATGAGAGTTCTAAACATAGAGAAAGGTCAATACTTGCCATCATAAAGACACATGAAATAATAAAACTCACAGGTATTATAAATAATTTCACTGTAGGGATCATCCCTGAGCAAGAATTGGCTTGAGCTCAGAGTCAGCGAAGCTGGACGTGCTTCTTGGGTCCAAAGGTCAATGGGTCCAGACTGCTCCTTGAGGCCAGAAGTCAATGGGTCCGGACACACAGCCCATTGATTGCTGAATGCTTCTTGGAGCTAAAGGTCAATGGCCTATTGAAATAGACAAACTGTTTCCTATGGCAAATAGCCAAGGTGTGTCTCATTGTCCTGCATGCAGTAATGAGGTCCAAAGGTTAAGATGCAAACCTTTGCCTTCTCTTGAGCAATTTCCATAAGAAATGGAACATGTTGCCTCAGGGCTCTAAAGATAGTCACGTACCAGGAAGTAGCTGCTGGACAAAAGGAGTATAAAGATAAAGCAACCGGTGTTTTCCACACTGCAGTCTTTGCGGTCTTCATGTGTGTCTGCGTGTTTATTTCTGTATGTGTCTGTATGTATGTTTATGTGTTCATCCCCCGTTCTGTAATTGGGCCGCAACATTCACAGTTCAGAATACAAAGCAATTGGGTAGCAATTAACATTAAGACAGGAACAGAAACTCACATATCAACATTAACTTTGAATATTAAAGGACTAAATGCCTTACTTAAAATATATAGATTTGTAGAATGGATTAAAAAAAAAAAAAAAACAGAGCCCAAACTTATGCTGCCTTCAAGAAACTCATGTAACTGATAAAGATTTTTATAGACTCAAGGCAAAGAGGAGGAAAATAAGATATTCTATGCAATTGGAAACCAAAAGTGAGCAGGAATAGCTATACTTATATCTAATAAAGTAGACTTTAAATTAACAACAGTAAAGAAAAAAGACAAAGAAGATCATCATATGATTAAAAGATCATTTCAACATAAGATAAAACAATTCCCAATATATGTAGATCCACCACTGGAGCCCCCATATTCATAAAACAAATACTAACAGACCTAAGAAAAAAGATAATAATATAATAAAGGGGACTTCAAAACTCTATTGCTATCACTAGCCAGATCATCAATGCAGAAAATAGGCATAAAAACTCTGGACTTAGACTGGACACTAGAACAAATAAAACTAACAGACATTTACAGAACATTATACCTAACAACTGCAAAATATACATTCTTCTCATTAGTGTATGGAACATTTTCCAATATAGACCATACATTAGGCCCCATAAAAAGTCTCAATAAATTAAAAAAAAATCAAAATCACTTAAAGTATTTTCTCAGACCACAATGGAATAAAACTAGAAATCAATTCCAAGAGAAACTCTCAAAATCGTACAAATATCTGGAATGATATTTGAGTTGATGAAGAAATTAAGATTGAAATTTAAAAAAAAATTTTGAAATGAATGAAACTAGTAGAACTATATATGAAAATGTCTGGGACTCAACAAAAGTAGTGCTAAGAAGGAACTTTACATCATTAAACATCTACTTCAAACAGATTGAAAGATCACAAAGTAATAACCTAACATCACATTTCAAGGAACCAGAAAAACAAGAACAAACCAAACCCCAAACCAGCGAAAGAAAAGAAATAACAAAAATCAGAGCTGAAATTATATGAAATTGAGACCATAAAACAATAGGAAAGATCAAGAAAATAGAGAATTGGTTCTTTGAAAAGATAAATGAAATTGGTAGATCATTATCTAGATTAAAAAGAAATGAAGAGAGAAAATTCAAATAAGCTCGATCAGAAATGAAAAATGAGATATTACAACTGATAATACAGAACTACAAAAGATCATCTGAGACTACTGTGAACATCTCTGTTCCCACAAACTTAAAACCTAGAGGAAATGGATAAATCCCTAGAAACATACAACCTCCCCAGTTGAATGGTGAATTATCTTTTTTGCTGTGCTGTTGGATTCAGTTTGCTAATATTTTATTGAGGATTTTTGTATCAGGATTCATCAGGGATATTGGTCTGTAGTTTACTTTTTTTGTTGAGTCCTTTCCTGGCTTTTGTATCAGGGTGACACTGGCCTCACAGAATGAATTAGGGAGGATTTTCTCTTTCTCAATCTTTTGCAAGAATTTCAGTAGTTGGTAGCAGTTGGTTTTTGTATGTCTGATAGAATTTGACTATAAATCAATCTGGTCCTGGGCTTGTTTTTTCTTTTTGGAAGATTTTTTTGTTACTCATTCCATCTCACTTCTCATAACTGGTTTGTTCAGGATTTTCATTTATTCCTGATTTCATAGCCAAAGCAATCCTAAGTATAATGAACAAAACTGGAGGCATCACATTGTCTGACTTGAAATTTTACTACAAGGCTATAGTAACCAAAACAGCACTATAATGATATAAAAATAGACATATACATCAGTGGAAGAGAATAGAGAGCTCATGGTGTATACACATCATGGAATACTACTCTGTCCTAAAAAAAATCATAAAATAATGTCCTTTGCAGCAACTTGGATGCAATTAGAAGTCATTGTCCTAAGAAATTGAAAACCAAATACTGTGCTTTCTCACTTATAAGTGTGGGCTAAGCTATGGGTGCACATAGACATACACAGTGAAATAATAAACATTGAATATTCCAAATTTGGGAGGGTGGAGGAGATGAGGGATGGAAAATTATCTATTGGGTGATGTACAGTGTTAGAGAGATGGATACACTAAGCCATAAACCTGGCTGGGCACAGTGCTTCATGCCTGTAATCCCAGCACTTTGGAAGCCCAGGTGGGAGGATTGTTTGAGGCCTGGAGTTCGAGACCAGCCTGGGCAACATAACAAGAACCTGTCACTACAAAAATTTGAAAATTAGCTAGATGTGTTTGCATGAGCTTGTAGTCCTGAAGAACAGGAATTGATAGTAGGAAAATGTGTGCTGTCTTTGATTCTAACTGATGCTATTTGCTTCTGTGATTGTGCTTGCTTTTAGTTGTTTGACAAATATAGTTAATCAGAATGAAAAACAGGTATAAGAGCAAGGGTAACTCCATGATAGGCTAGGCTTCCTGGATGTGAGAAGCTAACAGCCTAGTTCTGCTTCTGTATATATGGCTTGCTGGCTTGGTGCTTAGCATAAGTGGAGCCATGGCAGGCTTCACTAAAGTAAAGGAAAACAAGGCCCCGGGGTGGTAACCACAAGTTACTTCCTGATAAAGGGCTGGAGAGTCCAGGGGCCCTCCAATCAACTAAGTAGATAAGAAAGGCAAGACATGATCAGCGCATGAATGGCTTGTGCAGGGCGTGTGTTCCCAGTATCGCTTGTAACCAAAAACTAGAAGGTATGCAGCAACAGGTCCCCTGTCAGAGACCCTCCTGTTCCCCTGGATGACGTTAACTACAACTGGCGCCAGTGTGAAAAGCCCAAAGCTTAGAGTCAACCAATCAGGAGCCAACGCGATCAGCCACTTCTAAAAGAACAAATAAACTAAAGGGGGATGAAGTGCAGACTAGTGTGTCGTGTGCAGACTAGTGTGTCGTGTGAAAACTAGCATACAGAAAAGTATAAAAGCTTAACCTTTACCCCACGGCGGGGTCCTGGTTCGTGGAGAGGCCACTGCGTTGGCACTCTGGGACTTGGATCCTAGCTCGAGCTAGCCAATAAACTCCTTTGCCTTTTGCAGCCTTGGTGACTCTGCCTCTCTGTTCCTGGGGCCGAGGGGAACCGGCTCTAACAGTCCCAGCTACTGAGAAGACTGAGGCAGACACAGGAGGATTACTTATGTCCAGGAGTTAGGGGCTGCAGTGAACTGTGATCATGCACTCTAGCCTGGGTGACAGAATGAGACTCTATTGCAAAAAAAAAAAAAAAAAGAAAGAAACAAAACACCAACTTCCTACCTCTTACTTCTATACAATATATCCATATGACAAAACTGCACTTATATGCACTTGTAATCCGTAAGTAAATTGAAATAAAATAAAATAAAATAATGAATGGATGTTAAATTTTTCAGTTGACTTTTCTGCCTCTCTTGAAACCAATCCTTTATTTTTCTGCTTAATTTTGTTAATATGGTGAACCACATAATGGAATTTCAATTTTTTAAAATATTTCATATCTGGGGGAAACATACTTGTCCATGAGATGCATGATATATTACCCTCTTTGCATATTAATGCAAACCACTAATCTTTTGTTGATTTTTTTATTTGACTCTATAGTCTGGCTTCTGATTATTAGAAAGAAAAGTATTTGAAGGATTTCAAGCATGTAATTTATGACATAAATAGAAATATTGGAAAAATAATGTAAAATCCATATTTTATTTTAAAGAAAAATGAAAAGTAGATAGGATGTAAGAAGTGGGCATGTTCATTTAAATCACAGTATTTTGACTGTCCGTAAGCTTAGAGAGACATCTTCATTCCTGCAACCCCCTGTCATTGTATCACTCCATGGAATAACAGAAAGTGAGAATTTTAGTTAAATTTATTTGCAGAGAAAAAATGAAACAATACAAAACCCAGTTGCTGCTGACTCTTTCACATAAAACCTCGGAGGCACTTGTCTCTCCTTCCCAGAGTTCCTGAATAGTAACCAGGAAAACTAGGAGCATATATCTGGCTTAGTGAGACAGAAAGAGTCTGAGACACCGCACGAGTTGCTCATGACCCAGAGTGTTATAAGACATTATGTAAATATTTCTGTTAAGCAAGCATGGAAATATCTGAGAGGTCAGCAGGAGATCTGACAGGGCTCATGTCTGGAATGAGCATGATGCTAGGTGACTTGGTGGAAACAAGAGGGTTGCATAAATATATCAACCAAAGGCAGCAGTGAAATGATGATCACTTGCTAGTTGCACCTCCGCACCCAAATCACCCAGGACTTAAACTCAAGCACAAGAAAATGAAGAGGAAGAATAGCATCTCCTTGAATTCATTAAAAAGACTCTGAATTCATTGATTTATTGGCATTGGTAGGATTATTTTTGCCACAAGATGAACTTGAGCATTAAGATAAGCATTATATTCAATTATGAAAAAAATAAAGCTAGTTTTATTTATTTGCAAAAATTTTTTGGACAAAATTCTACAAATGATACATAATTCATTGAATCTTTCTTGTTTTTTCCCAATTATACCTTTTGTAACCAAAATAATTGTCTAGTTTAAGCCATATTCTTTGGTTTTTTAGGGGGGGATTGTTTTTGGCTTACTATTTTTTTATTTTTTGAGACAAGGTCTTTCTTTGTCTCTCAGACTGGAGTGCCGTGCCACGATCACAGCTTACTTCAATCTTCAACTCCCAGGACCAGGCAATCCTCCTGGCTCAGCCTCAGAGTAGCTAGGACTATAGGCACACACCACCACTTCTAGCTAACTTTTTAAATTTTTGCAGAGACATGGTTTCAGTATGTTGCCCAGCCTGGTCTCCGACTCCTGGCCTCAAGCAATCCTCTCTCCTCAGCCTCCCAAAGTGCTGGGATTACAGGCGTTAACCTCCTTGCCCGGCCTGTTTATTTTAACTCATATTCTATTTTGAGTTCATTTTATATACATTTTCTTTCTTTTCCTCTAAAGTTTATAAAATTACTTCTTTTTTCTTTCTTATAAGATTACATTTTTTAAGTCTTTAATTCTGAGCGCTATGTTTCATTGGGTACTATTCTTAAAATGCAGAATCTCAAACTGGGCCATTATTCTCTAAGAATTGTCATGACAGCTAAAGCATAGTTTGGCTTCTTTCAGTCTTTATGGGCACACATACCAGTCTATTTTTAGCTTTTTAAGGAACAGATCCAGTACTGACTTCATATTCCCTGCCAAGAAGGTGCTGTATTTAAACCTATCTGGACATGATTTTTCACATACCTAAAGTGTAATTTTTCTCCCCAAATATTCTAGTCTCAACTTAAGTCATTCCATTTTTAAAATCACCTTCCAATATTTTTTCCTAACACAAGCCTTAGTTTCACTGCTAGCTGGATGAATGTGCCCTTTTACCTTCAGAAAAAATTAATAACTTAATGGCTTCTATGGATCAGAATCAATAAAATCTGTGGCCTACAGCTTGCCAGAATATATATATATATATATATATATATATATAAAACTTAATTCTCCTCCTTTTAAATAAAGAAAATGAAAAGTATAGGAAAAACATGCTTTTCAGATATATATTTTATTCGGTGTTTAAAGAATTAAATATAGAGTTAAAGTTAATTAGGCTTGTTCACCTGGATAAATATTTCTGAAATGCATTAAACAAACAGAAGAATGCTTGGCTCCTATTTCATTAATTCCACAATTAGAAGACAATATTAAAAATTCAGTGCTTAAACACATGGGTAATTTTTTTTAAAAAAATAAAGAAAAAATAAACTAATTTTAGAGATGGTGATCACACATTGACCTTTGGGTGGCCTTTCCTAAATGTGAGAGGGCAGAGCAATATGGCTGAATAGAAACCGCCAGCTATTGTCCCTCTGCACGAACACCAAATTCAACAACTATTCATGCAAGGAAGCACCTTCAGAAGAACCTAAATGCTCTGAAGCTCCTTTAGCAGTAAATGAAAGTCCAGAGACACTTCCTACTAATATTTCTAGTGCACAGTTTTCTTGCATATCTCCGCAAGCAAGTTGAGGTTCTTGGACAACGATCTACCAGACTAATCCTCAATTTCAAATTCTGTTCTATGTTTCAATTATAAGGACTTGTAAACAATTGAACAACTCAAAATATTAAGTGTTTTATGGTGTAATACTTTAGAAGTAAATTTGGGAACCAAAGCACCTTTAAGAGAATATAGTTGATAGAGATTAATTTCAATTGCATACATAGAAGACAGCATCAACTCTGACTTCTGGTAGGAAACTAGAGCAGAAGAGTTCAGTCTTGTTGATGTCAAGATTTACTCTATGTAGTTAACAAGTTTTTACTTAGCAAATAAGCAGACTTTAGATTAATATTTATTAAATCATTTGGGACAATAAACAATTTAGAAGATTACATTAACCGGTAAATAATGCATATGATATTTACTGATAAATACAATTGCTTTGGAAGCTATTTACTCAAATATTCTGTAATTTAGAGCTTTTAGAGTCACAGATTAATTTTTATGTCTTGCTTTTTTTGATGATATTTTGCTATATTACCAACCTTTTACCACTTTAATATATTTTATTTTGCCAACTGATGGTAACTGGTAACTGGTTAATATTAATTTACCTTATGTGTACATTTTAGAAATTATTTAAAAGAAAAACAGTCATAATGCAACACAAAGCAATGTGACCAGACCAAAATTCTTACATTTGATTCAGTAGATTCCCAAGGAAATATACTTATGGAATAAACTCCTTTATCTAGGTATACAGTAGGTGATACTACTTATTTAAAAGCAAGACCTTTGCAGTTTACTCTGCAATTTACTAGCCTATTGTTAAGAAGACTAGTCTTTTAATATTAATTCAAGAAACAATTTGAATATTTCTCTTGCTAATTTATTCATAAAACAGAAAGACATAATAATGAATTCAGCTTAGTATTTTTTGCATTCTATTTAATACTTTGGTGTATTTAAAAAGTAATGATAAAAATGAATAAATATTCATTCAGGTTTTTGATCTCTTTAATACAGACTTTTCAAATCTATTAAAACATGTTTTAAAAAAGGAGCTATGTATTCTATTTAGATTATGTTAGCATAAAATAAATTTCAAATAATATATAACTATAAAAAGGCCTAGAAATTTCTCCTGAGAGATAAAGCAAAAGTATAATTTAAAAAAACTGTAATACTTTTAAGAAAAGGTAAAAGTGTGAATTATGGTAACTCAGTAACTTACAAGGCACATCAGAAATTACTTAAATGATCAAACAGGGAAAAGATTATCCATGCCAAACATAGGCTACTATAGGGCTCTATGGAAGCAAATATTCAAACTCAGCAATTTGATGATGGAACAATTATTTTTTGTTTATGCTAATTCAACATCTAGCAACACAAGATGTTGTAATATTTAACAGCTTTTGAAAAATTGAAAGTAACCAGCTAATTGTTAAAAGTGTTAAGAGTGTCCTCAGTCTTTATTTCTGAATAATTATTATATATGCCTTTCCGCTGTTTCCATAAAATTTTATAAAGATTTTTCTACTGGCTACTTAAAAGTGATCAGTGGCCTCAGTTACTGTGAGTATGTCACTTTTTGAGCAGCCTTCAAAATCATTCCAGGACCCTGGCAGGATAAACCTCAAAGAAATGACTTCTTTCTCTTTGGTCCCCAGCTGTGGTGAGTGCCTCACTTATTTTGAGCTACACATTTCGTCACTCAACCTAATGACTACCAGAAACCATGTTTTCAAGGGGATCACCTAGTGAGTCCTTCTCATGTCTCCTTGCTACATCTGTCCTACAAACTTTAGCTTAGGGAACTTGAAAATGTGGGAAGTGTCCAGAACAGAAAGCTTCTTTCTGATATTTCAGGGAAATCCTCAATCATTAGAACCTTTCTTAAGCTAGGTCCAGTTCCTCTTGTCCCCTTAAAATGAATGTTTTATGCAGCTGCTTAGATTCCCCAAACATTCTCGTAAACTATTCTTCAAGGAGCCAAATGGTCTTCCTACTTTTTTTTTTTTAAATTAAGTCAAGGGAGTTGAGGTGAATGTGTGGAAATGTTGAACTATGGTTCTTCCAATTTAAACTTCTATGGACAGTTTAAAATTATACTCCAACTCTTATGAAACATGTAGTATCTTATAAGGTCTAGTGGTGACTTTCCAAGAAAGCAACAATATTGATTCTCAAAGGAATAAAAAAACATAGCTTAAAACAAAAACATGTAATTTATGTATCTTGTGCTCCTACAAATACACTTTATGGTATTTCTCTCTCAAAGTGCAGCAGCTCACAAATCAGCATGGCCTAGAAGTGGACCACCTGTCTCCCAGTAGCCCATTTAAAATTGGTCTTCCTCTCAAATGATGCTCTCCTCTTCCCCACTATTCCTTCACCTTAAAACCGGAGTTATCTTTATTAAATCCAGATGAAATAATTTCTTTTTTTAAGACATTGTTAGAATGTCCTATAACACTAGAATATGATTCTGACTTTAACAGACAGGAATCACTATCTGGCCCCAAACCACCTTATGATTATCATTTCTTGACTCTACATGAGCTGACCCTAAACCCTGATCAGGATGAAAGTCTCATCACATAAAATCTTTATTACTAATTTCCATGTTTTCAATGCTCCTCTTAATTTGCTCATCATTCTTCTCTGTCTGGTATTTATTCTTACTTCTTTATCCTTTCAAATTCATTCATTTTCCAAGATTCAGTTCAAATAGTTCTTCCTCAAATTTCTGTTTCTAACCTCTCTGTGAATTGATGTTTGTCCCTAGTCCCTAGTATTTGTCTCCATAGCACCATGTACATCCTTCTACTAAATAAATACAGGATTATACTTTAAATATGTACTTGATGAACATTTCTCTGATACCACAAGATATTACAATACATGAACTATTTTGACCTATTTATCATAACTACACACTCAACCCATGGAATTAGTCATGTATGTGCATGTGTGCTATTGATTGATAAAATACTTGTCACATATATACAATTATTTCTCCACATAGTTAAAATTCAGTTTATCATTATGGTTACTTTTACTGATACATATATATATAGAGAGAGAGAGAGGGAGAGAAAGAGAGAAAGAGAGTAATACATAAAATGTAACTGATTTATATGTTATTCTCTGATATCTCTGAATTTATGGTTATTTGCAAATATAAACCATTATCCTTCAGTTTATTCTTAATATAAATGTATTATAAGATCATTAGAAAATTTTAGAAAATAAAGAACTGAAAAGGAACCACTACAGTCATACCAAAGCAATCACAACCAACATCAACCTACAGTGTAAGTTTTTAACTGTATATTTTCAATTCTAATAATACTTGTCTATTTTCCTTAGTATAAAATCATGATAGTACTGTTTTATGTAGTGAAAAATAAGTAAAACTAAGCAATATACATTTTTCCTATAAGATAAAAAAATTCTCCAAAATTTAGCATAGCTTTAAACAGTATGTATCATGTTTACATGCTAGAAAATATTTACTAGTCGCAATAATGAATACCATGACTGTTGTGGGATGCTCAACTGAATTTTGGCTACAATGTAATATACAGTAATAGGATAATTTCCTCTACCATATGAGGTGTCTCAAAAGGGTGAACAAATTACAGGAAATATAACTAGGTTATAACAATTTCTTTGACGTGAAGAAGCCATCACAAACACTAAAGAGAGACTTTAAACAAACAGAGTGGATTAACAATGAATTTTAATAGTGTACATATGAAGCTAAAAAAAACCCCATAGAAACATCTCTGGCATAGTTGGGAAAAAAAGACAATAAAAATAAGCCAAAAAAATAAAATAAGCAGCACTCCTGATCTACCTCTCAAAGAAACTCCATATTGTTAACATTTGGACCTATATACCTTCATGCTTTTCTTAAGAATATATGTTTATAGAAAAATTAAATCACAAACTCATATGGACATACACACATACTCAAATGCAGGAACCCCTGGTTATACATATGATCATTTTTTGGTATACATTTCTTTTTTTACATATGGAAAATATTTATCAATAGTTTACATATGAATAGACAGCAAAACTTCAAGGATGGCTAATGTATATATATTTTGGTTATCACTGAATAAGCAGTAAAAGTATGTATGTCTAACATTCTAATGGAGGAATTGTTAATATTTTATTCATTTCAAATAAAAAAAGCACAGTAGGCAACAAAAGAGAACATAAACAATTGTGTCAAGTAGAAAAAAAGGAGTAAATTGGTAGGTAAACTTAAAAATAGCCATAATTAGATAAAATGTAAATTGATGAAATAGTCTGGTTTAAAGACCTAGAATGTTAAACTAGATGAAAAGATAAAACAAAACTATATACTATTAAAGAAATACAGCAAAACAGCTTAATAAAACAAAATGTTTAAAAAATAAGGATAGAGAATAGTACAATATGAAAACACTAATCAAAGAATTACTAGAGATAAAGATGGGGATTTCCAAAAGTTTCTCAACCTGTAGGCAAGATATCACAATTCTAATTCTGTATATATTCAATATTTTGTATATTTTCAAAATGTGTAAAGAAATGTAAGCAAATATAGGGAGAAGGAGATTTATCTGCTATCATGGTGGAAATAAACCTTTTAATGAATGATAGAAAAAAAGTCGAGGATAATGAAAATTTAATAAAGATATAGAAAATATAAGCAATATTGATCTAATTGATACATATATGTAAATATTTTCTAGAAAGTCAGAATTCACATTCTTTTTAAAGATACAAGGAACATTTGTGAAAATTGCTCGTATGTGTTATAAACTGAAGCGGTCCCCAACCTTTTAGGCATCAGGGATTGGTTTCATTGAATCATGGAAGACAGTTTGTCCATGGACAGTGGGTGTAGGGGTTGGGGTAGGGGTAGGGGCGGGCGGAGCTGCAGCAGTGATGGAGTGATGGGTAGTGCTACAGATGAAGCTTCACTCGCCTGCGGCTGGCTCACCTCCTCACCTCCTGTTGTGTGGCCCCACCTTCCTTAGTATCATGGAAGACAATTTTTACACATATTGCGGGGGAGAGAGGATGGCAGTGCGGAACTCTGTGGCACTGTCCTCCACAGGCCGCGGATCGGGGGCTGGGGACCGTGGTTATAAAGCGTCCCTCAGCAATTTGTTAAAGGATAGACATTATCCAGACCATAATCTCTGGTAAGAGAGAGGTCACATGGGAGGAATCAAAAACAAAATTATAAAGAAAAAGACAATTAAGGAACATATTTCTAGTTGAATGGCAGGAAAAGAAAAAATATAAATGGAAAATTAAAAAGTATTTTCAATTGAATGAAAGAATGACACATCAAAGCTGTGAAATGTATCTCAAGCTGTAATTTACACTGAAATCCATATCATTATGGGCATATCCTAGAAAAGAAAAAAAACCTAAATAAATTAGTCTTATAAGTATGTACATAAAAAGGCAGAAAAATAGCAAATAGAAAATAGCAAAGGAATTAGAAAGAAACATACAATAAAATTGCCAAAATTAATGAAAGCAAATTCAGATCAACAGAGAAAATTGTTTCCTGCAGAAACTGAACAAAGAAGTGAAAAGTCTGAGAAGTATTATAGGAACTATGACTGTGATTTTGAAAAAAACATTCCACAAAGAAATCCTTAGGACAAGATGTCATCCCTGGTAAAATATATAAAATATTAAAAATATTTAAGAAATATTAACAATTTTCAACAAATTCCTTCAAAGAATATCAAAAGAAAGAGCCTTTCCAACTTGGATTATAAAATATTATAACTAAGGTTTTATAAGGAAAGAATTAACATCTTTCATATACATAAAAGTAAGGATAGTAAATAAAATACTAATCAAGTTAGAACAAGGGGATATATCATAGCCATGTTGTATTTATTTTACAAATTCAAGGATACCATTCAACAATTAAGTGAAAAAGGAGACAATAATATGATGACTAATAGATGGTTGTTATCATGTGGTAAATTTATTTTACTTGGATGTGCAACATGTTTTAATATACATATAGATAGTAAAATGAGTAATACAGTCAATCAAATTAACATATCAATCATCTCACAGTTACATTTTAAATACATTTTTGTTATTTTTAATTGATAAATGAAAAATTGTATATATTTATGGTATACAATGTGGTGTTTTGCTATATGTGTATGTTGTTGAATGATTAAAACAAGTTAATTAACATATCCATAACTTCACATGCTTACCATTTTTGGTGAAGAGAACATTTAAAGTCTATTCTCTTTTCTCCATTCCCACTGCTTTACTTGACCAGCCTTAAAAAAAAAAAAAAAAAAAACTATTCTCTTAACAATTTTCAAATATACAGTACATTATTATTTATTACAGTCACCATGTATAGTAGATCTCCAGAACTTGTTTTTCCTATCTAACTGTTAAAGGGTAACTTTGCACCCTTTAACCAACATCTCCCTTTTATCCTCATCCTCCACTTCCAGCCTCTACCAACCATCATTTACTCTCTGCTTCTAGGAGTTTTTTTTTTTTTAATTTTATATGTAAGTGAGATCATGCAACACTTGTCTTTCTGTGCTGGGCTTATTTCCCTAAGCATAATGTCCTCTAGTTTCATCCATGTAGTTGCAAATAACAGGATCTCCTACCATAGAGTTCTCTTTGTTCCACATCCTTGCCAGTACTTATCTCCTGTCTTTTATAACAGCCATTCTAACAGGTGTCAGGTAGTACCTCATTTTAGTTTTGATTTGTATTTCCCTTATGATCCATGATGTTTAGCACCTTTTCATATACCTGTTGAACATTTTTATGTTTTCATTGGAGAAATGTCTGTTCATATTCTTTGCCCATGTTTTAATCAGGTTATTCATTTTTTGCTATTAAGTTGTGTGAGAGCCTTATATTTTGGATGTTAACCCTTTATCAGATAGATGGTTCATACTGCTCTTTCATTTTATTGTTTCCTTTGCTGTGAGAAGGTTTTTAGTTTGATGGAGTTCCACTTGTTTGTTAATATTCTTGATTTTGTTGTCTGACATTTTGGTGTGATGACTAAAAGATCATTGCTAAGACCAATGTCAAGGCATGTTTTTCTCTATACTTTCTTTGAGGAATTTTACAGTTTCAGGTCTTACATTTAGATCTTTAATTCTTTTAGAGCTTATTTTAGTGTATGGTTTCAGATAAGGGTCCAATTTTATTCTTTTGCATTTGGATATCCAGTTTTCTCAATACCATTTATTGAAGAAACTATACTTTCCCCATTGTGTTCTTAGTTCCCTTGTTGAAAATTAGTTGACTATATATGCTTGGGTTTATTTCTGGGCCCTCTGTCCAAAATTTAATATTTTGATGTATTTACATGTACATTGGGAGAAAGGAAAATCAGTGTCATTTTCTCTCATGACCATACATTCCAAATCTCTTTGTTGAACAGAGATTTTAAAAAACTCTTAAACTAAATACAGCAAGTCATACCTGATGACATATAAAAGGAGGATAATACATAACAACCAAATTGGGTTTAGTCAAGGAATATGAGGATCATTTAATATTCAAAACGTAAACAGAAGTCATAAATTAATTAAAAAATGAGAAAAATCTTTTTGTCACCTAAATAGATTCACAAAATATGTACGAGAAAACTAAATATACCTTTATGATTAAACTCTTATAAAGAGAATTCCTTTAAGAAGGGAAGTACATTAATCTGATACAGAATATATAGAAACCTGCATAGATATCATAAAGTTAAAATATTGAAAGCTATGCTTCTGAAATCAGTAATGACATAAAATGTAATCAGCATGCCTTCCACTCAAAATTGTTCTAGTCATCATAACCATGCCCCTAAAAAATGTATTGCAAGATATAAACATTCTGAAAGATAAAAACATGTCTTAATTTGACAAAATTATTGCATATACTGAAACTGTAAAATAATCTGCACATAAACTATTAGAATTAATAAATGAATTTATCAACATTGTTGTATACAAAGATAACATACACATATCAGTAATATTTCTATATGCCAGAGAGACAAAAAAGTGAATTAAAACTATCATTCATAATAGTATCAGAAGTACTCAATAATTCATATTAAATGTTATGCAAAATGAGAGTAACTGCTTTGTTAGTAAGAATAATATTGAAAATTATTAAACAAATTCTAAATAAATTAAGGAATGTACCATGTTTGTGCAAAAGCCAACTTGTAAATATGTCTATTATATGTAAATTGATCCAAAGATTCTATGCAATCTGAGCCGAAATCCCAGCAATTAGTTTTGTGAAATTGAAAAGCTGAATTAAAAATTTAGTTAAAAATGCCCTAGCTGAAGACAATGCAATGGTAAGACTGGGTTTGCCATAAGTTTAGAAAAATTGAACAGCATTCATATAGAATTATACAAATCATATCCATACTCAGAGAATGACTTCATTTGTGACCAAGGTGATACGATACCATAGCGTAGTGCAATGAGGCAGTGATTTTTTTTTCAATAAATATCATTGCATTAAAAGATTAAAAAATATGGTCAAAAGTGCATCTTGAATACTATCACATCATAAAAAAGGCACTCTATGTGCTTTAGATAGTTTTATAAGTGCAGAACCTCTAGATGGTGAACACTGCTGGAAAGAATATCAAGGTCATCTTTGCTATTCATGACATGGGTAACCAAACACGTGACCTTCACATTTTACCTCTCAGCCAAGCAAGAATGTGACCAGGATTTATTAACAGGAGGAGTAACTGGACAAGGGTATGAATAGAGTAAAACTGAAAATATATAAATAAATTCTGGTACCAAAGGGAAAATGATAAAATGTTAAATGCAGAAGGCACTGGACAAAGGGAAAAAAAAAAAAAAAACAACTTTACAAAGCAAGTGGTTTCCACCTGTGGTCATCAGGAAAATATTGTAGTTTTGGGACAGAAGATGAAACCAAAAAATGTCAGTGCACAAGATAAATCTTTTATAGGGTACCTGTGAATTCTCCTAAGAACAAAAATGTATCTTCTAAGGGGGCTGAACTGGTTTTGACAGTAATTAGCTTTAGGCATTGTTATTAGTAAATCAGTGTCCTATGTGGTAAAAGCAAAGAGATATTTCAAAATACATATTTCAGTGCTGAAAATGGATGCTCATTTCAGTGCTTTGAATAACTATGATAATAGCTAAATAAGAGCTGTAGACAGCTAGAGGAGAAAATAAACATCCACATGATAAAGTCTGAAATATTTGCACCCTGTGCATTTAGTTTAAGAAATTTTGAAAACATAAATGCAGAAAAATATTGTCTCCTACCAGAAATATTTAAGCAATAATTATTTTAAGAAATATATTACCTCTCTATTCTGTTCCAATCCCAATAGACTAAGCCACAGGGACAAATTAATGAAACAAAAATTTCTGAATGAAGAGACAAACATGTAACACATTAAAGTAATTCTGAAATTTTCCCTGTCACCACACCAAACATAGGACTAAATTCAAAAAGATTGACAACAATAGCTTTGGGCAGTGGCAGTATCGTAGCCAATGAGGTTTATCCGAGGCGTGATTATTGCTAATTGAATCAAAAAGATTGACAACACCAAATGTGGTAAGGATATGGACTGAATAGAATTCTCATGTATTGCAGTTGAGAATGCGATAGTGATAGTGCTACTATACTTTGCAGCAGTCATTGGAAGGTTTTTTTATTTTTTTTGACTATGTATTTTACACAGTGACTCCACAATTAATTACTCTGAAAAAATGTCCATAAAACACTTGCATGAGAATACTTACAGCAGCATTATTCATAAGAGCTAACAACGGCAAAAACAAACAAAATTTTCCATCAACCGGAGACTGGATGAATGAGGTATGGTGTAATCATACAGTGAAATACTATTCAGCAACATAAAAGAATGGACTGCTGGTGGTTGAACCTTGCTACCTCAAGACATAATTTAGTGAAAGAAGCTAAAGGAAAAGCAGTAAAACTTATTATTCTTAATAGAAGTTAGAAAGTTATTGCTGCTGGGAGGACCAACATGGGAAAAGGATCTTACCTATAAAGGGACAGTGTGGAAAATACTGGGGTGATACAAGTAGTTTTTGTTTTGCAGGGTAGTTACATGAGTCTATTTAATTAGAAAGCTCATCAAACTCGATTCAAGATCTGTTCATTTTATTGTTTGAAAAATATTCCTCAAATTATTAAAAATAACAATAATAAATAATAAGTTCTCCCTGTGTTTGCAAGATAAGGACATTATGTTATACCTTTCGGGACAGAGTGTGGGTCAGGATAGAAATCCCATTGATTCCTGCATCCATGTTTACATATTTTAGGACTTCAATAAGATGCCTAGTATGGGCTTTGTAGGTAGTTTATTTCAGATATAACAAGCTTTAAAAGGACAAGCATCCTGGAAATGTAATTAAACTATTCCCTTGAGGTGAATTGACAGACAGATTGAATTTTCCTTGAAAGCTCATGAAGAATATATTATTTAACTTACTATTGTTAGCTATTTTAAGAAGCATTGCTCTACTTTAGTGTTCAACAGTCTGTAAAGGTTTCAAGGATGAGAAATAATAATTTTATCAATCAAATTTAGTTTCTCAATATAATTTGGCTATATGCCAACATTTTATTATTCAGGTACAGTTTACCTACAAAGTTTTTAGGTATATCTTTGTAATCTATTAGAAAGAAAGCCATGGTGCTTATGAACAGAAGGAAAAAGAACTCAGCAACCTTCATTCTTTGTATGGGATTGCTCTTTCCTGCTTCATTTACCACACAATTTTATCAGCAGACAAATATTTTGAACTTCATGTAGCATGTAATAATCTGATGTAAATAAATAAGATGAGTCATATGGATAATAGAATTTGGAGGAAGATTTAAAAACTGAAATTCAGTAAATTTAGGTGAATTAGTGGTTTCTAAAAAAGATACATTGTATACTGATGATTATAAAAATTATTAAATATATCAAATGAGCCAATTGATCGCTAATTCTAAAACTGATGACAATGTTAGTATAAAAAGTTTTCAGATCCCTTGGGCTGATGGATCTCAACTCTGGCTGAATTTTAAAGATACCTGGAAAGCTTTTGGAATCTATGGATACATGAGTCTCATTTCAAAACAATTGCTAGGAGTGGGTAAATCATAGATAATTTTTAAAATTCCTCAGGTGATTCTAATATGCAACCAGGTTGTAGAATCTCTGGTAGGTTTGAAAATCTTTGAAGCATCAATTCTAACCCCTAAGATAGGATAATTAGTACTAAGATAAGGTTTGGGTACTTCAGTAGTTAGGACAAAAATTTCTCATTAACACTTAACAACTCTGGGGTGCATTTTCCTCATACACAAATGAAGATTCAGATTTATTGATAATTGGGTTTCTCTCCAGCTCTAAACTTTCTTTATTAAATCTTCTTTCTCTGTGATCTCCCAAGACAGGTGAATAATATAGCTTCTTTTCTTTGTTTGCAAAAATATCATCTGTTCTTAGGAAGACAGTATAAGAAAACCAAAATTATTCTGAATACTGTCCTTTTACACAGAGGGTCTAATTTCAATTTTTGTCTTAATAAACTCCAGAAGTAAATAAAAATGTCAAAATATATTGAATGTGGTGTCAATCATTGCTATTTTCTAAACTTACTATTAATCTGTACTTAAGATACTTCCATCTTAAATCTGGGAATCCTCCTCATTTTTGTCTGGAGTCAGTAACCGCACTAAAGAGTGAAATGGCAAAGTTATGTTCCTATATACAAAAGCATTACTTCTAAGTTTCCTGCTACTACATCATTGATGGTGAGCAGGGGTCTTGAAAGGCAGGAACCAAACAATATCATATGCAGGACGCTTGATCTCATGTCTGGGGGACAGTTCTAGGGGCACTGCTGCAAAACTAGTCCTTCTGTAAATTTCAACTGCAAAGTTCCCCTCGTGGCAAAGACAATATCCTGAGATGACAATTACATATACATTTTTTTCTTTACTTAAGCTATTGATAAAAATATCAACAGATGAGCCTAGGGCATGGAACACAAAAGGGAAAGTGTAAACTCGCCATGGTTCAGGGCAGCATTAGCAGCAATACGGGCATTCAAAATGGTCAAGCATTGTACAGTTTGAAAGCTAACAAGAAACAGCAGATCACAATAAAAATAAAATAAGACGTGTCAAAGTGAAATATCAGAGGTATCAACTGTGAAACAGCACTTAAGGAAATCGGACATTTCCTACTTAATAACCTAGTATCTGCCTAGCTATATAAAAAGGTGAGATTTCTTTTTGTCTTGGTCATCTCTAGAGCAAATTGCCTGTGATGTGCATCACAGTTTGGTTTAATTGTTCTTTAACAATAAAATTGTTTTATTATATTCTACATTTTGTGGAGAGGATTTACTGGATTGGCGGAAGATTTTATATTTAACTATTTCTCCAAAATCTACACCCATCAAATCTGCATAATAACTCTAAAGAAAGCCAAGGCCAAGAAATAGCTTCAGCAAGAAAGAAAAAGCATTATCAGGGCTGGGAGCAGTGGCTCATACCTGTAATCCCAGCACTCTGGGAGGCTGAGATGAGAGAATCGCTTCAGGTCAGGAGTTCCAGACCAGCCTGAGCATGAGCGAGACACTGTCTTTATAAAAAATAGAAAAATTATCCAAGCGTGGAGGCTGAGGCAGGAGGATGGGACCGCTTAAGCTCAGGAGTTTGAGCTTTCAGTGAGCTTTGATGATGTCACTGCACTCTAGCCAGGGTGATAGGGTGATACTCTGTCTAAAAAAAAAAAAAATGCTTTATCAAAGGTAGCATAATGTGGTTGCAGCAGCTAATAGACTGACCTATAGGAGTATGAACTGTGTCTTTGGGGACTCTCCAAAATAAAAGGAAGCCCTTTGGGTTGGGCTAGTTTCTGATTATACAAGTCAAGAGTTTCAAGTAATTATAATGTACTTTACGTTATAATAAAAGACATCCAAAGCTGATGCACATTAATTGGAGATGTAGTAATAATTTCCTGAATCTAAACTTCGGTAGATCTCTTCTGTGGTTCTTTAAAATTTAAGAAATCTCTCTCACCCTAGTTACAACTTATTCCTACATAGTACACTAAATAACTTTGGAAAGTGCAATAAATCTTTCAGACCACCTGCATTAAATAGTAGTCTAGCAATCAGGATAATTTATTACCAGAGTAAATTTGATTTTGACAGATTTTCATTGTCCATAGCTATTCTCTAATCTAATAATAGGCACCATTAAAATGACAAAATGACATTTGCTTTCTATCGCTTGATAATCAGTACATCGAGACACTCAATAAATGTGAATATGACTGTCTGTTTTTCTTTCCTCATTTTTTTTCCTTTTACGAAATAAATATACTATTTGTGAAAGTGCAAGAAAATGCCATTGGTGGAAAAGATTACTGGAATATTCTTATCAGTTATATAATGTACTAGTATTTTCAGAAGTTAATTTCTGGTACAAAGAGATAAGATAGTTGAGTAAGCACGAGCTGAGAATGGAAAGCATACATTTAAGCAAGAATAGCAGGAAAAAAAACTGCTGTCAATTTTAAGGTAGGGAAAGAGGCAGACTTACCATGAATCAAAGCTGGTGAGTATATATTATTGCTTCTTTTGTTGTTGTTGTTCATCTTTACAGATCTTGCATAGATCTGTAAAACTCCATCCCGTTCTTTCCAGATTCATTGATAGTCCAAATACAAATTATCATAAAATAATCTCATTATTTGCACTCATACACAAACAATAATAATATAATCCTGCTATTTGTAGATTCTGAGATACAAAGGAGTATCTGGTTTCCTGCAGTTTAGCAATCCAGACAGCAAATTAAATATAATTATTGGCACTTTCAGGTAGGCCTTGGTAGACAAATGATTGTGGTTTTAGTTTGTTTTATTATGATTGAATTCTAAATGCAACCAAAGTGAAATAATCCAAATTATAAAACTGGGTAAACTGTGTGCATTAAATGATTTCCCTTGTTGTTTTATGGAAGATAATACATTTCCAGATGCAGTGAAACAAACCAGAGGCTGTCAGTCTGAAAATGTCAACTTACTAGTAAATTTAAAATTAACTAAAAAATTCATGGTTTCTCTAAAAAAAAAAAAAAATGATCCTCTGATAACCTGACCAAAGTTGAACGTCTGGCTGGTATAGTTCCTTCTTGCTAAAGAATTATAGTTGCAATGTTAAATTTTTCTCACATATATCACTAGATGGCATTCAATATTCTAAAAGTTGCTCAGCAAAAGGGTTATGAAAGATGGCTCTTTGATCTATTTTTCACAAAGATAATTTGACATTATTAACTAGTGCAGTCTGATTATCCTACATACCCAGAGAGATAAAGCTAATGAGAATACCCTCTTGCTTTCAAAATAGCAACACAAATACACCATTCTTTGCATATTTATGCTAATTGCCAGCAAAGTAATCCTTTTCAAGGAAATGTATATTTACAAAGTACTGAACATAGGATGCTTTTCTTCAATCAAATATTTAATTATTCTATAGAAGGCATATGGAGCCATTTTCTTTTTAAGATATCTCACTTGTTCTAAGATTTCATTTTACATTTGACTGCAATGTCCCAACTTTTTGAAATAAAAGCCCTATGTTAAACTTATGTCAAGAGTGTCCTTTAAAATTGCATTCATGTCCTCCAGATTACAATAAGGAATTTATTTATCTTAATGCATAAAGAATATATTGCATTGGCAAATAATACTCCATGCAGTTTCCAGAGGCATAACTTAATGACTTCAAAGTGTCCAACTCATAAAAATTTTTATGAATCAATTTAAAAATCTGTCATTAATATATCTCATGGTCTGGCCTAATTATCCACCTGTCACCAAATAAAATAAAAGCTTTTTTCCCATTATTTACCTCCTAATTTCTTTCTTTTTTCCATAATTCTCACTCTTCTCACTATTAGCCAGAACAACAAAACATTCCCTTCTTGATGAAGATTTCTGGGCTACATATCACCTATAAGGAATCTAAATTTGTACTGTTAAATTATCATAAGATGCGTCATTGCTAGCAATAAGAGTTGGATATGAAAGGAAGAGATGATTACACTGGCAGATTTAAGATTATGGAAAGGAGGCTGAACAGAATGTCAGGTCAGATATCACGATCTAGGTCGGACTAGAGTGTGAGTGTAGATTTCTGGAAAACAAAGAAACAGATTCCCGTATAAACTCTATGGACTACTGGTGAGTTTACTGATCCATATTGAGTCTGTCAATATTGTATTGTCCCTGAATTGAAAGAAAACTAGAGATTAGATAATGCAAAAATGTTATTTTTCATAGACTATTTAGATTAGACAGGTAAATGTATTTCCCACAGAAATACACATAACTAGTGGATAAGTCTGATCTAAATATCAAATACTTTGACTTCTTACATGATTATTTTTCAGTAAGCCATGTATGGAAAACAATATAGTTCCATATACTATAGGCATAATTTCTAATATGTCTTCCCAAAGATGTTCTGTCCCAATCTTTAAAGCCTGAATATGATGAGTTATGACTCCAGTGATTATGTTATTTTTGTATGGCACAGTTGACTTTAACATAGAGCAATTATTCAGGTGTACCAGATCTAATCACATGAGCCATTAATAGCAGGGGACTCTCTCCTGCTGTTAACAGAAGGGGATGTCAGAGAAAGTTGAAGGATGAGAAGAATTTGTCCCACTGTTGCCAGTTTGAAGATGAAGGGGGCTATGTAAGAGGACCAAAGAAGAGCTTCTAGGAATTGAATGCAATCCCCAGCTGACATCAAGCTAGAAAACACGGACCTCAGTTCCACAACAATGAGGAACTGAATTTTGCCAAAAAATATGAGTGGACTTAGAAGCAGAGCCTGTAATAAGAGTTCCATTTGGACTACATTTTGACTTTGTCCTTGAGAGACCCTAAGCAGAGAGCTCAGCCAAGCCCACCTGGACGTTAGGCCTATAGAACTTTAAGCAGTGAAGTTTATTATAATTCACTACTCAGCAATAAGAAACTAATAGACATATGTCATTTATCAATTGAACAAAATTTTAAAACATGCTAAGCTATTGGTGAAATTTTCATTAAAATCACTTTTACAAAGTATAAAATCCATGACATATTTGTAAGAGGCAGAATAGCAACACATATCAAAAGCCCTAAAATTATTCATTTGGTTTGGGAAATTAGTCCCCATTCTAGGAGTTTGTCCTAAGGAAATAGTCACAGATATGGGGAAAGATATGTGAACAAAGATGTTGATGTCAGCACTGAGTAGAGCTCTATCTGTGGTCAGCAGAACAACACTCCTTTCTCTCGGAAGCCATTCCCCACCACAGCCCCCTTCCTCGTGGCTTTGATAGCATCTTCTCTGTTAGCAAGATGCCAATCCCTGGACTATGTGTGTCTACTCACCCAAGCTGGCCAATAAAGTTTTCTTTCCAAAACTATAAGAGCAACTCAGTTTGTTTATTTGTGAAAGAAACTAAGAAAATATGTCTTGGAGAATATCAAATAACCATCTTCTCCTGTGTGGTGGAAACTAGTCTGCATTCACTAAGAAAAATGTTGAAAAAGGAGGGAAACCAAAATGACAGAAGAGAGAACAAGAGACTGACCTTGGAAGACTTGAAATCTGGTTCCAGTTATTCATGAGACCTTGCCATGCCTTTACTTTTATTTATGCTTTTGTGGTTCAAGTCACCCTTCAATTATATGAGATAAACTAGTATTTTTCAAGTAAAATGTTCGTTCTACTTTTTGTCCAAGTTAATTTGAATTAGATGCCTGTTGCTCAAAAATAGGACTTCTGTTAAATTTATTGCTTTGTACATAATAAGAACAAAGATGAAATTCCTGTATTAGCACATTAAGAAAAGTATGGCACATGAATAGAATGAAATTTTATGCTGCCCCGAAAAATCACATTTAAAAATAACAGCCTAGGAAACTGCTTATATTATAATATTACAAGAAAATGGAGAATATAAACAGTATGATCATTGGTAAATACTAACATGATAAGACCTGTAAAAATATAGAAAGGAGCACACTAACATATTAATAGTTGCTGACACCAGATAATGGGACTATGTATGCTCAGTTTTTTGTTATTCTTTACTCATTTTTCTTGTGCAACAATGAACATGTATTACTTTTATAATAAGAAATACAATTCACTTTATTTAAAATGCTCTTCTGATTAAAAAGCAATTTAAGCTTTACAAAAGAAGCAAATAATTCACTTGTTCTTAGTAAAATTAACAGTCAAAAGGGAACATTGGATTATATTCTCATACTGCTTTCAGAGAAAATGTTCACAAATCTCTCTAGATTTATTTTTCTTAAAAAGTGTCAGATTGTATTTAATAAAAAGAGCAAATGTAGAATATTTACATCAAGCCAATTTTTATGAAGTAAAGTTTCTCTTTTGTGCCTGTGCAGCATTTGTATTATACCCAAGATGGCCCTCAGGTTTAAGCAGAAAAATTCTTTTATTATTTTAAAAAACTACAACTATCATGAATTTGCAATCTTTACAACTGTATGTTGTCATCCTTTGTTCTAGCATATGCAACTCCTTTCAGTTCAATGTGATAAGCACCTCAGAAAGAGCTCTCCTTTCTCTGGATAAAAAGCAGTGGAGCCATTTCACTGTAAACTAGTGATATTTATAGAGTTAAACTGCAGCATTTATTTAGCTCCTATATGCCAACGAATATATCATGAAAACAGGCAGATACTTGAGAAATTCATAACATTTTAAAATAGTTATTTTCCTACCATTTGCAGAGTTCCCAGAAGTAGATACCAAGCATTATGCTAAGTGCTTTACAGAATAACTCTGAATAAGTATTATTGTCATTTTAGAGATTAGGTACTTGAGTCGGAAATATTACAGAGCTTTTCCAGGCTGATGAACAAATAGAATCAGCTTTTGGTCTGTTGGGCTTCAAATCTTGTGCATTTAGTGCTGATGCCTTCATGAAGTCTATTTTACACATACACTTTCTCTCTCTCACCTGGCCTACAGCTTTAACTGTGTAATATGTCCCACTCTACTTCAAGTGCTAATCTGCATTACCTACAATTTTGCAATAGCTATTGATTGGAAACAAGAGATAGAGAGACTTGAAAGGAAATACAACTTTGAATTGAGGATAGCTGTGTTATGAAATAGTAAATAACTTTGCCAAATACTGTTTTTTGAATATTATACCAAAGGAACAGACAACAAAATTAAATACAGACAAATCAAACTTCATGAAAATTAAAACTAAAAATTATTGTGCATCGAAGTACACTATCAACAAAATAAAATAAGAACCCATAGAATGGGAGAACGTATTCGCAAAACACACATCTAATAAGGGGTTCATATAAAAATATGTAAAGTAATCCTAAAATTCAACAATGAAGAAGCATTTCAAATATGGACAAGGAACTGAATAGTCATTTGTCCAAAGAGGATATACAAATGGTCAATAAGCACATGAAAAGATGCTCAACTTCACTAATTATTAGGGAAATGTAAACTAAAATCACAGTGAGATACCATTTCATATTCATTAAATGACTATTATTTGAAAAAAACCCAGAAAACAACAAGTGTTGGCATGGATGTGGATAAATTGCAATGTTGTGTATATTTTACCATAATCAAAAAGGAGTGTAGCTCTTCTACAGGATTTATCTTCTTTATATCAAAGAGAATCTCCATAGCTCAAACAGTAACATTAATTAAGTACATGTAAAAAGCTATTTCATTAAGTGCTTGTGGGTTAATCCTGAACAACTCTATGAGAAATGTGCTATTCTCATCCTCTATTACAATTGAGGAAATTGAAAAAAACAGAAAGAAAAACTCACTTTCTCAAGTTCACACTACAAATAATTGACAGAGCCAGGATTTAAGCTTGAGCATTATCATTACTTTCTGATACATTACATTATATTGTCCCATCCTCAAACTTAAGTGATGTTCACATAGCCTTGGAAGTATCCACAGGATCAAAATATATTCTTCCCACATCCTTCACTTCATTTCCTATCTTCTCTATACATTACCATTAAACATCAACTTTATGACCCCCGCATATTTTCTAGATTTTGGTGATTGCTTCACTTTTCCTAATGGTGACTACCCTAAATAATCCTACCTACTTTTAAGAGG
Source organism: Eulemur rufifrons (assembly GCF_041146395.1). Classification (NCBI taxonomy): domain Eukaryota; kingdom Metazoa; phylum Chordata; class Mammalia; order Primates; family Lemuridae; genus Eulemur; species Eulemur rufifrons. The sequence goes on along the minus strand of NC_090999.1, from coordinate 69,756,183 downwards.
GACTAACTTTTATTGACGTGAAAGTGAAGAAACAGAAAAGACAGAACAATTATTATCAGGTCCTTGTGGAACATATATAAGAAAAAAGACTAATAAACATTCTTTCATTCTCTTATTTTACTAATATTTATTGTGCACTGTGTGTCATGAACTGTTTTGGAAGCTGAAGAATCATCAGTGTAGAAAATAGGCAAAACATTTACATAGTAGTAGCTTGCATTCTAATGGGAGGGTCCAAATAACAAAAGTAATCCAAATAACACCTATCTACAAAAATACATACATAGCATATACCTGCATATGTAAAAATATATATGTGTATGAATATGAGTGTATGTTAGAAGGAAATAAATGCTATAGAACAAAAAATTAAGGTAAAGGGGATTAACAATGCTAATAATGACAGTGTTGGAAAACAAATGAATCCTCTGAGGAGATCTCATTAAGATGAAATTTCAATGAAAAATTGCACTAATGCAGTATTATAAATGGAAAAGTTATTATGAAGCATAGCAGTTTTCCTTACTCAAATATATACGTAAGATTTGCAGAAGCAAAATGAAGAAAGGAGGGCACTCTAGGTAGGATGTATAGATTCAGAGAAGTACAAGATTTATTTTAAGAAAAGACTGAGCAATCTGGTTCTCTAAGACCAAGCAATTTACTAGGAAGTCTGGGAGAATGCAACCAGATTTTGGATTATCTCAAAAAAAGGTTCAAGTTAGTTTAAATTTGAAGGGGAGAATAGGATGTCATTTCTCACATGTATTCTTGTTTTTGTATGTCTTCTGTTTTTGTTTTCTTTTTTTTCTGTTTGTTTTATTTAAATCCCTAATATATTTCTATGAAGGAAGGATTTCATGATCAAATAATCAATTTTTGAAATGTTGACTACTATGTTTATATACTTAATCCATAATAATTGTGTATTTAAACATAAAATAAAAACATATTTAAGCTAATGTATGAGCATTTACTCTAGACAGGTACTAACCTAATGGTTAGCCTTCATTAATTATTTAATTTGTAAAAATAGTTCTAAGAAATGAGTAACTGATTATTATATACATTTTATAAATGTTGGGACCAAAGCACAGATAAAAATAATTTCTTCTAATTTATAGACATGAGAAGTAATAGATACAGGATTTATAGTCACATTTTTCTGTGATTCAGACTGAATTATTAATGTTTATTCAGTACTACTCTCTTGTGAAGATTTTTTTTTTAATTTCACCATATTATAGGGGTAAAAATGTTTAGGTTACATATATTGCCTTTGCCCTACCCAAGTCAGAGCTTCAAGCATGTCCATCCCCCAGACAGTGCGCACCGTACCCATTAGGTGTGTCTATACCCATCCCCTCCTCCCCCCTCCCATCTGCCGGACATCTGATGAATCTTATTACTATGTGTGCACTTGAATGTTGATCTGTTAATACCAATTTGATGGTGAGTACATGTGGTGCTTGTTTTTCCATTCTTGGGATACGTCACTTGGTAGAATGGGTTCCAGCTCTATCCAGGATAATACAAGAGGGGCTATATCACCATTGTTTTTTGTGACTGAGTAGAACTCCATGGTCTACATATACCACATTTTATTAATCCACTCATGTATTGATGGGCACTTGGGTCATTTCCACATCTTTGCAGTCATGAATTGTGCTGCTATAAACATTCAAGTGCAGATGTCTTTTTTATAGAATGTCTTTTGTTCTTTTGGATAGATGCCCAATAATGGGATTGCTGGATCAAATGGTAGTTCTGCTTGTAGCTCTTTGAGGTATCTCCATATTACTTTCCACAGAGATTGTACTAGTTTATAGTCCCAAAGCAGTGTATGAGTGTTCTTATCTCTCCACATCCACGCCAACATTTATTGCTTTGGGACTTTTTGATAAAGGCCATTCTCACTGGAGATAAGTGATAGATATCTCATTGTGGTTTTGATTTGCATTTCCCTGATGATTAGAGATGTTGAGCACTTTTTCATATGTTTGTTAGCCATTAGTCTATCTTCTTTTGAAAAGTTTCTGTTCATGTCATTTGCCCACTTTTTGATGGGGTTGTTTGATTTTTTCTTGCTGATTTTTCTGAGTTCTATATAGATTCTAGTTATCAGCCCTGTATCGGATGTGTAACATGAGAATATTTTCTCCCATTCTGTAGGTTGGTTGTTTGCTCTCGTGATAGTTTCCTTGGCTGTGCAGATTTGTATGTCTATATTTATTGAGCATCTACTCTCTACTAGGTGTTGAGTAAAATGTTACATTATTGAAAATTTTTTGTGAGGTTGGGCATGTGACAAATATTCTTGCTACCCTAACTTTCTGAATACATAATTTACAACAGGCTATAACGATGTCAAGAAGAAGAAATAAATTATTGACAGGAAACAGAGAAAATGATCATTATTCAGAGATAATATGATTAAGAATGAAGAAATTCAAATGAAGCTATAATCTATTATCATTAATAAAGATAGAAAAACTGCTGAATGGAACAAAATACGAAATTCAGAAGTAGATCACATATTTACAATCACCTGATTTATGATAAAGGTGTCATTAAAATTCAGAAAGTAAAAATAGTCTTTCAGCAAATTATTTTGCACTGACTGGATATTCATATGGGAAAAGAATACTGGAACTTGTCAAGGTATTTTCAAAAATTGATTATAGATGGATTGCAGATCTAAATATGAAAATTAAGGCAATAAGTATAGGAGAAACACTGGAGAATATCTTCATTACCTTGAAATGATCAAAAACATGCCATGAGGGAAAAAAGATAAATGCTGCTATAGTAGTCTACATTATGATTTAGAACATCTGTTCATCAAAAGACGCCATTCAAGAAATGAAAAAATAAACCAGAGTGAAAGGAAGTATTTGTAATGCATATATTTGGAATATACAAGACAGCAGACTGGTCTCCACAAGGCAAAGAAAATTCCTGCAAATCAATAAGAGAAGAGCAAAGAAGTCAAGAGAAAAATGGACAAAAGAACCGATAATATATTTCACCAAAGAAGATAACAAATTGCAATTAAACCTATGAAAACAATATTTACCCTCAATATTCATCAAGAAAATGTGAAATAAAACCACAATAAAAACCAATAGATACCTACTAGAAAGTCTAAAATGAAAAAGACAAGTAATACCTAGTGTGGGACAGCTAGAACCATTGTATATTGCTCACAGGATTATAAATCATATAAACATTTAGGAAAACTGTTTGGTGGTATCTGCTAAAAGTAAGTATGTTAGTATATGAAACATCTATTCCACTTAATCACACATAAATATGTTCATCTTTACTGAAAGGTATATGCAGTAATTCTCATAGCAGCATCATTCCCAGGGAATGCAAACTAAAAATAACCTAAATTTCATCACAATAGTTTGGATAAATGAGTGGTGATATAGTCACACAACCGAATACTCTTCAGTAATGAAAATAAACACCTACAAATACACGTAGAAAACATATCAACAAATAAAATAAGCCACACACAAAAAGTATTTTCTGCATCATTATTTTTATGTAATCTTGAACAATAAGCTAAATTAATAAATGGTGTTAGAATTCAGGGCAGTGGTTGCCCTAGGAAAGGCAAGCCAGGCGGTAATGGAAATATGGCAGGAGAGGAGTTCTCATGTGTGGTAATGCACTGTTTCTGGATCTGGATCTTGGTTACATGGGTATGTTGACTCTGTGAATACTCAGAAAACTATCCAATTCTTTATTCTTTAACTCATCTCTGTGTATATGATATACCAATAGAAATATTCAGATTATGCAAAGTTCTTCAGCACAAAAGTGGCTTCAATGCTTAGCTTACCCATTAGGCTTTATTCTTATTTGATTATAGCCTGATAATTCCAATTATATTGCCCAGTTTATGATTCTATAAGAAGGAGGATTTTTACATCTTCTTTCCTATTTTTAGTTCTTGTTAATTTAAAGATTATTCTGGGCACCTAGAATGGCATGGCTGTAATTAAATGATTATAAGGAAACTGAGGGAATTCAGATATCTACCACAATGCAAGAAGCATCATAGATTAAATGAAATCTTTAGATTAGATTTTTCTAAGAAAATAGTAATATACCTTTATTTTGTTTTTATTTTAGAACATATTTTAGTTAGACCATTAAAAATGTACAATTGAACCACTAATTTGAGACTGATATCAAATTTTCAACAGAATAACTTTTTAAAAATCTGTAACATAAACAGCTTTAGATCTAATAATTATGTTTTAATAAAGGAAAATCATTTTGCTGAATATTTAGCTTATTTTCTCAGTGGTTCATTACTGAAAAAGTAAGTAAATACTAGCATACTGATTATGTATTAATGACTGTATATAGCTGATAATTTGATAATGGACAGAGAGCAATTGCCCATTATAGTTTTAGCAGTTTATGCCTATTGTATCTATTGAAGTGTGAAGTGTAAGAGCCAATATCAAACATATGCTAGTGGAGATATGTTATGTCCAGTATGGGTCATTTAACATGACTTTTTGCATCTTTAAAAAAGAGAGTATCAAACTATGAATAAGTTTGAAGAGCTAATATTTGGTACATGATTTATTCCCAAATATTGACTGAACCTTCCATGATTTTGTGACATTGAATCTAGTTTCATGTAAAAAAAATGTTCGTTTTGAAATTAACTCTCCCCTTTTCCATGCAGGCTTTTTTCGTTAAAAAATTTTAACAGTCAAAAAATTTCCCCTAAATTACAGAGTCATGCTTTGGCATGAATCAGATCACTAGGTCATTTGTGTGTACTCATACGTGTCTGTAGGAAGGGCACCCAGAATTAAAATCTTTCCTATATATAAGTAAGCATGTATAGAAATTATTATACTACTTGAGTTTTATATAAATATTTTATTTTTTTATAATTTATTATAAATTATCCAAATAATTTTCTCTGTTCTACTTATGTAGAAATTGCAATTGTTTCAGCTAAGCAATGCAAATTTGTTGTTTCAAACTTCTAAGATTTAGGGCATGTCAGTTTAAAAAAAAATATTTTGTTACTTGATATATAATTTATTAGTAACAACATCTACAATTTGAAGAGTAGAGTTAAATGTCAGCATTTCTATTCAACAAAGTACTAGAAGTCCTAGACAGGGCAATCAGGAAAGAGTAAGATATAAAGACTATCCAAATCAGGAAAGAGGAAGTCCAACTCTGTTGGCTGATTATATGATTTTATACCTAGAAAATACTAATGTCTCCACAGGAAGACTACTTGTATTGACAAATAAAGCCAGCAAAGTCTCAGGTTACAAAAATCAATGTACACAAATCAGTAGACTTTCTATGTACTCATAACATCAAGCTGAAAGTCAAATCAAGGACACAATATGATTTACAATAGCTACAAAAAAAATGAAATACCTGGGAATATACTTAACCAAGGAGTTGAAAGATCTCTACAAGGAGAAATATAAAATACTGAGAAAACAAATCACAGATGGCACAAAAGAACGGAAAAACAGCCCATGATCATGGATTGGAAGAATCAAGATTGTTAAAATGTCCATACTGCACAAAGTGATTTACAGATTCGATGCAATTCGCATCAAAATATCAATGTCTTATTTCACAGATGTAGAAAAAATAATCCTAAGCTTCATATGGAATCAAAAAAGAACCCAGATAGACAAAGCAATCTTAAGCAAAAAGAACAAATCTAGAGGCATCACAATACCTACTTCAAATTGTACTACAATGCTGTAGTAACTAAAACAGGATGGCACTGGTATAAAAGTAGAGACATAGACCAATGAAACAGAATGGAGAATTCAAAAATAAAACCATAGAGCTACAATTAACTTATCTTAAACAAAGCAGACAAAAATATACCTGGGAGAAACCATGCCCTATTCAATAAATGATGCTGAGAAAAATGGATAGCCACATGCAGAAGAATGAAACAGGACCCCTATCTTTCGCTATATACAAAAATTAATTTAAGATAGATTAAAGACTTAAATGTAAGGCATGAAGCCATAAATATTTTAGAAGATAACATAGAAAAAACTCTTCTAAACATAGGCCTAGGAAAAGAATTTATGATTAAGACCCCAAAGACAAATACAACAGCAACAAAAATAAATAAATAGGATTTAATTAAATTAAAAAGCTTCTGCATGGCAAAGGAAATAATCAATACAGTGTACAGACAACCTACAGAATTGGAGAAAATATTCACATACTGCACATCTGACAAAGGATTAATTTCCAGAATTTATAAAGAGCTCAAAAAAATTAGCATGGAAAAAAAATCAACCCTATCAAAAAGTGGACAAAATACACTAACAGAAGTTTTTCAAAAGAAGATAGACAAATGGCCAAGAAAATATGAAAAAAATGTTCAACATCACTTATCATGAGGGAAATACACATTAAGACCACAATGAAATACTGCCTTACTCCTGTCAGGATGTCCATTATTAAAAAAATTAAAAACAATAGATGCTGGCATGGATTCCGAGAAAAAGGAATGCTTATACACTATTAGTGCGACCGTAAACTAGTACAACTGCCATGGAAATGATATGGAGATTCTTCAAAAAGCTAAAAGTACACCTTCCATTCAATCCAGCAATCCCTTTATGGTGTATCTACCCAAAAGAAAAGAAGTGATTTTATCAAAAAGATACCTGCCCCTCAAAAGTTTATCCCAGCACAATTCACAATTGAAAAGACACAGAATCACCCTGAGTACCCATCAACTTATAAGTGGATAAAGAAAATCTGATAGATGGACACACACACACACACACACACACACACCATGAAGCACTACTCAGCCATAGAAAAGAATGAAATAATGTCTTTTATAGCAACTTGGATGGAAGTGGAGACCATTATCCTAAGTGAAGTATTTCAGGAACGGGAAAACACACACCACACCTCCTCACTAATAAGTGGGACTTAAACAATGGGTATTCACAGGCACAAAGAGATATAAAGAACATTGGAAAAGGAGGAAGGGAGTGGGAGGAGGGTGAGGGATAAATATTTACCCTTCGGGTACAATGAACAGTGAGTGTCCTGGTGACAGGCACACTGAAAGCCCTGACTTCAGTATTACACAGTGTATCCATGCAACAAAAGCATTTGTATCCACTTAATATTTTGAAATAAAAATAAAATAAAATAATATAACTCAATAACAGGTAATGTAAGAGATTAAAAATAGATAACCCAACTAATAGATTAAAATGTTAGATTTAAAATTTCAAAAAATGTTTGTAGGAAAAATTATACAAACCAGTAGCATAAGAAAATTCCCTTGGTTTATCAAAGAACAATAGAAAACCTGAAGCTAGTTTTTATATAATAATAAAATAATGAGCACTGAGATTAAACATAAGGCAGAAATACTTTTCTTTTGCATTATCTTGGAGATCCTGGTATGTGGGAATAAAGAAAACAAACAAAGACATATGATTTTAATGGTAGGAAAAATCTCTCATTTTCTTGGGATGACTTTGAACATAGGAAATACAAAAGTATCTATACAATATTAAAATTAACTATTAACTTAGGTTGGTAACTTCAAAAATTAATTTATTATTGTATGAGTGCAAGAAGAATAAAAAGACATAAAATACCATATGCAATCATGTTTAAAATATTGTATTCACCTAAGTTTAGCAAAAATGTGTAAGATATGTATACTAAATATCACAAAATATTATTGAGAAAAATTAGAGAACTAAATAAATGTGTGGATATTCCAAGTTTATAAATTTGAAAATTTAATATTGTAATGATATTTTATCTTCAGATTCAATGCAATTACAATCTAGATCTCAGCAGATTTTTTCATATGTATTGACAAACTAAAGTGTATTTAGAAATGGGACAGGCAAAAATTGACAGGACAATCTTGAGGAAAGACAACGATGTAGCAGTACTTATACTACCAAATGCCAAAACCTACTATAAAGAAAACTGTAACATAAAAAGTTTTATTTTAGAGCAAGTAATTTCACTACTTGGTGTATATCCAAGCAGAAAGCATTCATATGATCACAAAAATGATATATTACATTACCAATAACAGCACTATTAATAAGTGCTAAAACCATAAGTTATTCAATACTCAATAATAAAAAGGAAAATATGTTGTAATACATTAATAAAATGTAATGTCATGTAGTAATGAAAAGAATTAAACTCCAACTAAATAAAATAATATGGATGAATCTGTCAAACATAATGTTGAGTAGAAGAAACAAGACAGAAATTAATACTTGGTGATCACACTTTGATACATTTCACAGTCTACAATAGCATTAGAAGTTAGGGTACTGATTTCTCTTGGGGTGTGTATGGCAGGAGTTAGTATTTAGAAGAGGGCACAAGAGATAATTTTAGTAGCCCATATTCTTTTTCTTAATCTCCGTGGTGGCTACATAGGTATGTTCTCTCTTTTTGAAAGTTTGCATATCTACGAGATATGCAAATTCTTGTGTGTAAAGAAAAATACAAAATAGCACATTTGGAAACCAACATAGTCAGAAACTTGCTGAAAAATACTTGCTTCTCAGATACCTAAGGCTGCAGTTTGAATAAGATATCACCCTAAGATGGATTTATTTACAGGAAACATATAAGTTGTTTTAGTCAATCTTATTCTACAATGATATTTTCAACAAAGATTCACCATATGTATTCAATTCAGTTGAGTAATTTTATCATTTCACAACCTAATAAACCTAAACAATCCAATAATTAATAATGAAACATCTTTTAGATAGAAACTGGGAAAAGGAGGAACAATTACACAGATTTAAATTCCTTATTTCAATAAGTCTTACTGTAAAAATGTATATTGCCAAACTCACAAATATTTACATATTTTTTCATTGCATATGATGAATATATACCCAAATCACGTTAATAATCTATAAAATCACTTTAAATTAATATTCAGTGAGCTTCTCCATAATGCCATTATTGAAAGATTTTAATTGCTTGGGTTGGCAGAGGGTGGAGAGGGTATATATAGTTCTTCTAAAAAGCATAGATATGTATGAGGATTCTCAAAGACCTCTGTCAACTCTGTGAATCTGTAATGTGATGCTTTATTTTGGAAAATACTGGTGACAAATTATTCCCAACAAACCACTATGCATAAATATAAGTGTTGACTGCTAAGTAGTAAAACTGATTATATTTGTCACTTGTATATTTTTTGAATGTCATTTCTTATTTCACGAAAAACACATTCTAGGATTCTGTTTCTCTACATGTTTGCTGCTGAATCAATAAACAATTACTTTGATTTTTAATATAACAGATATTTAATTGTCAAAAATATATATGCATACATTTACCTACATTAGTGTGTGTGTGTGTGTGTGTGTGTGTGAGCATGTCAAAGTAAGATAATCTGTTAGTCATAAATGAATAGGGGATAGGATATCTACCAATTGTTTCTGATGTTTTAGTGAGAAATACCTTGTCTGAGATATTCTTTATCAGCAACCAAATACATAAATGAACATAAGGGCAGAGAAATAATTTAAAATATGATTTGGTGATCTCTTCCTGTATAATAAACTACTCCATGGGTAGGACCTCAGCTGGGGCTTATTCTGGGCTTCAAATCTTTTGTACAAAGCCTATCAATGCGGATAAATTAAGCTTCTCACAGCATGGTGTTCTCATTATAAGTAAACTTATTACATATTGGGTGGTTTCCCCTAGTAAGTGAAAGCAGAAGCTATGCTAGACTTTCTTAAGACTGATTTTAGAAACTTGTACAGTGTTGTCTGTACTATTCGACATTGGTTAAACAATTCACATATTCAAGAGGATAGTATACTATTGGGTGAAGACCAGGGGGCATGTTTCCTTAGGGGCCAACAAACCGAGTTTATTATAGGCTGAGATACAACCACTAATGTTTCATGTTTCATCCACCTTCTCTCCAATATCCCCCAATACTATCCCATTATGGCATTTGGTCAAGCTTGAAGCCTGCAATATCACATAAATCAAGTCCAGGTGTACAAATAAAACTAAAGTACAGATTCTCTTGACTCAGTGGCCAGTAAACTTAAAAGACAAATAATCTGCTCTGCTCTCTAGAAATCTGAAATCTAGTGTCAAGTTGGTGACAAGAACAACAAAATATGTATTTCCATTCAAAATGGCAGAATATAGGAGGCATAGAACAGTTGGTCCATAAGGATTTTGAAAAGTGATCATTAGTTTTTGATTCAGGCCCAGTTCTTTTGCCAGAGAATTTTTCCTCATGATGCCTAGCTTTTACCTCTGAGTGATCATTTTCTGAAAGAAATACCCATATGTTGCAGGTGAATTGCTTCCCTAACCTGTTTGTTTGGGTTTTTTTCCCCCTACAGAAGTACTGGTGAAAAACCTAGAAACCTAGGTGACAGTGGAAGGAAATGAGTTTAAATATGTGTATTCATTCCATCAATTTTAAATGGAGCGTTGAATTTTCAAACCAAATATCATGAAGAAAAAAAAACTTCAGGAGAAAATAGATGTGAAAATAGCTTAAAAAGGTAAAATAATGGAAATGGATAGAGATAAATTAAATTTAGCAAAAATAATTTCATTTTAACCAAATTATAAATATAAACTAACATTCTTGTAAGCACTTCATCAAGCACTGAAGATGCTTCATGATCCAAGTTAGAATTAACAGGAAATTGTCCATGATAACATAAATTCTAATGAAAGACAGAATAGTTTATTTATAAATGTGATGAGAATTTTTTGTTTATATTTATTTTTTTTTCTCAAGAGTGACACCAAAAAGAAGTGCTGAAATCTTCTCTAGCTGCTGGAAGGATTGGCAGAAGTGGTAACATGCTTGCTTTTGAGTGTTTCTAAAACCATCAAAATGAAAATCTGCCTATACAAATCTGATTTTTAAAAATGTTCAATAGATTCTTAAAATAGTATAATTGGTGTTTATTAAAAGAAATTTGCTTACATGAATATTTTAAATACTGATTTTATATTAATATATACCTGCTTGATATGGGCCTCTCAATAATCAATTTTGTATATTCAAGGGAAAGACCTTGTTCATGCCAATATGTAATAGCCCCATTACTATTAAGACAAATAGGAAACCAAAGGTTTTTTTTGGAGCCTACATATTAATTTGAGAAAATGAATTTTAACAGTTTTAGTCCATTTGTCTCCACTAATGATATATAGTATTTCAATTTTCACATTTTAATTAAAGTCAATAATGAGAATCTAATACTTAAATTAATTATCCCTATTTCCACTGTAATTAAATTCTGCACTCTGTATAGTAAAATTACTTTAAATCTTCACTCTGTAAAACATTTTTCCCTCAAACCAGTGAATATGGCTACTTTATATAAACAAAGGGAAATTATTTATTTTGAATATCAATATTATTATTTCAAAAAAATCTACCTAACCAAATTGAATTCATGTATGGCTATATTACCATCTCTTTTTTGAAGTCATATATTCCCATGAGCAAATAAAGAAAAGAAAAATTCTTGGTGCTGCACTGTTCTTAAAGAAATATGGAATGAAAAAGTTGGTGTTTTCTTCTTTTTTTCTACTACATCCAGTAATATGAAAAACTGCTCACAAATATCCCTCAAGATTTCTTTTTATTATTTATTATACATGTTCAGATTTAATATGAAGATAATTAGGAATTACTATCTTGATGCTTCCTGGTATCTCTACATATGAATTGCTGCTCAATTTCCTTTAAACCAAGGTCTTTGAATCGAATCAAAAACAGAGTGAGCTCTTTATGTTAGCTTGATTGTGGTTATTCTTTCACAAGGTACACACATATCAAAACATCATGCTGAGCACCTTAAATATTACATTTTATTTGTCAATCATACTTCAAATCTGGAAAAAAAGAGGGTTGTGGTAATTATAAAGGGTTATGGGAAATGCCATCCCCTGGAAGGGCTTACAAACTCTGGAAACTGATACATATATGAGATTGATTTTAGTGGAGTTAAACTAACAAATGAATACAATGTGGACTAGAGCATACAGTGCAAAGTTACATCAGAATATAAAACTTTAAGTAACTACTTAAAAATATTATGGGTATATAATTATATAACTATTAGGTACTCGTAACATAAGTAACTTTAATATGAAATAATTTATATATCTAAGTAAAGATTATGTTATTGGGAAATTGAAAGGGTTTTGTCAGGGAAAGAAGCATATAATAGGTAGGGTCGGGGAGGGAAATATTACTGGTTACTATCAGAACTGTGTAGAGGAGATGCTATATGTCATCATATGCAGCAAGATCTGATTGGGCACATTTGGTTATTGTAGCTTGGTGTCATTCCGCCCTGAGACTACTCCACTAAATCAGTTTGCTCTGATTCTATGCTCACCACATTTGTCAGTAGAAAATAAAATAAATCCAATTCAAACTGCTTTTTGCTGAAAGAAAGAAAAAGAAAGAGGGAGAGAGAGAGAGAAAGGAAGGAAGGAAGGAAGGGAGGGAATGGAGAAAACAGTGTCTCAGACAACAGAAAAGCTTAATTAGGAATCTTTAGGAAGAGCTCAATCCAGTTGACTGTTCTCTAATTGGCTCCATGTAGACAACCTCTTACTATGCGGCAATAAGAACACTAGTTTACATTCTGTCATATAAACAATGACTGGAATGTCTGAGCATCTTAGGCTCCCATATTTCCTGCAGAAATCCCAGGGCTTCACTTCATTTGCCTAGCTTGAATCACATGCCCATTCTCGAACCTAGGCAAGGGAGAGTAAAATAAACATGCATTACAATGCAATGTGATATTGATAAGGTCAAAGGCCTTACCTGTCCTATTACTTCAATGTACCCTCAACATCTTAAAATGTGGCTTGTCACATTGTACGCACTCCATATTATTTATATAAAGAATGAAAAATTTAAATTACTATTGTCCAAGCCTAAGTCAAGGACTCACTCTTGGATCTGGGGAATGGGATTGGTCACTCTTATAATAGCTGAGTAAGAAATGGTAGGTGTTCCCAGGACTCAAAACATTGGTATGAAAAGCAAAAGGTATACAGGCTTCATGGAGATAAAATAACAAATATTCATTAAATCAAGCAAATGCAATAGAAATTGTCCTACAAAGAGAGAATGGCTTGATCATTCATTGGAAAACATATCCATTGCTAATATTTATTTGTTTAATTATTTTTACTTATTTATTTAATTTTTTAGTTTAAAGAGTTTTATTTTGAGTTGAAATGTGTGTGACTGGCCTGGGGCACATGGCCTCAGGAAGTTCTGAGAAAATGTGGTTGTTTACACTACAATGCAAAAGTAGACATTTCATTTTTTTTTTATTTTACATTATGTTATTATTTTTTGAGATTGAATTATCTTGATCAGTTCCTAATAACTTGAGCACCTAATATCAAATGTCAATGGGTGTATCTCAAAACACTCATAGTGAGTTGAGGTGGTTGCTATGTGTGTGTTTGTGTTTATTACTATGTCTTTGGGTTCGGCTTGGTGAAATTTTCTGTGCTGACCTCATGTTTCTCATGAAGGAAATTACATATAAGCAAATGTAAAATTTATGCTCTGCTTAAATGTTTCCTAATATATCAATTGTATTGGAAAAATTCCATTTTCAAAATGAACAGAAGGGGGGTTGGGGATGGATATGTACCCACCTAATGGGTGCAGTGTGCACTGTCTGAGGGATGCACATGCTTGAAGCTCTGACTTGGGTGGGGCAAGGGCTACATACGTAACCTAACATTTGTACCCCCGTAATATGCTGAAATAAAAAAAATTAAAAAAAAAAAAGAAATGAGGAATAGATGAGTGGAAACTAGAGGAAATGCAATCCTTGCTACAAGTGGCAAAGAACTTGGCTGAACTGTATTGTATTGTTTTATGCGTGGTAGAACTAGCAGCAATGAAATTAGACAATTAGATATGCAGATTTCTGAGCAAAGTGTTGATAAGGCAGCTTTGTTCCTCCTGACTATGAAAAGTAAAATGCAAAAGGAGTCAGATGAATTGAAGAAAGAATTGTTAACCAAAAAAAGAACCAAAACTTGAAGATTTGGAAAATTCTTAGCCTATCTATAATTTTCAAAATGCAAAAGTTTGTTTTGAAAAGAGAACAGTGAGGTGTAGCTGAACAATCATTTGATAAAGAGATCATGGGTGCAACTCGTGGATTTAATCAGACATCTCAGCAGAAGCCAGGAATACAGATAGGATTATACCAGCAAAGACATGGCCAGTTTGAGCTAAAGGGACTGACAAAGTGGCACAGAAGGAAGAAAAGCTGTCAGACTTCTTGGATCCTACCACACAAGACCATAGAGCTATTTAGCTTGAAATGTGAACTGTTCTTCAAAAAGGGAAGAGTTATCCCAAAAGTGATGGAGGGCTCATCAGAGCTGCCACTCCCACCAAAGGCTTAGGCAGCAAGGCTATTTCCTTCTCCATTTCCAAGGGGGTGGATCACCTACCCTGTTTCTGAGGGTCAGAAGGACCAAATCCAGTGCTTCAGGGATGGAGGTGCCCTTGCAGAGACCCACGTAGGTAGGGTCCTCACACAGGGATAAAGAGAGCAGGCCTCTCTATAGAGGCACAAAGGTGAATCTGTGGGCCTCGAGGGCAGAGTATTAAACCAAAGAAGATTATTACAGCCTTAAGATTTATTGGAATCTGCCTTGCTAAGTTTTGGACTTGTTTGAAATCCTTCATCCCTCCCTTCTTTCCTATTTCTCCCTTTTGGAAAGGGAATGTTTATCCTATGCCTGTCCCCACCATTGCATTTTGGAAGCACATAACTTTTCTGTTTTTACATTATCACAGATGGAAAGAAATTTTGCATCAGGATGAATCATAGCTTGAGTCTTACCCTTATCTGATTTAGATGATATTTAGATGAAACTTGGACTTTAGACTTTCTAGTTGATCCTAGAATGAGTTAAAACTTTTGAGACTATTGGGAGAGGATAAATATATTTTGCCTATGATAAGGACATGTGTTTGAGAGGGCCAGGGATGGAGTGTTATGAATTGAATTATTCCCCTCACAATTCCTATGTTGAAGCTGTAACTCCCTATATGACCATATCAGACATAGGGGTTTTATGTAGGTGCCTAAGGTTAAATGAGTCCATAGGGGTGAAATCCTGATCTGATACAATCAGTGTTCTTGTAAAAAGAAACATCAGAAATCTTATGCTCTCTTTTTCCACATACATACATTGGAGCAAGCCATGTGAGCACATTGCAAGCAGATAGCTGTTTCCAAACCAGGAAGAAATGCTTCAACAGAATACAACCATGCTAGTGCCCTGATCTTGAACTTTCAGCCTCTAGAACTGTGAGAAAATAAATTTCTATTGTTTAAGCCATAGTCTATGCTATTTTATTATGGCAGTTCATGCAAATCATCTCAGATCTAGCAAAGATTATTTTCACTATTATAATGTTGAACCAATGATTTGAAGACATTTTTATCCTTGGGAAAGTAGGTTAAGCCTCCTCACCTATCAAATGATTTATAAGATACTTATAAAGAAAAATAACACAACTTTCACAAGGCACTACTGTAATGAATATAAAAGAGTATAAAGCTTAATGAGCTGCATTCAGCAGACATAAGAATTAGGTAAACCCATTAATTTAATGAGAGATGCTAGTTCATAACCACCTAGTTACCATTTCCCCCTCGAGATTAAAGTAAAATCATTAGGTATGTTTTCTCATTTTATTTATATAATAATGTTGAACCTGAAAACTTACATTTGTCAGGTATCTAATAAGATTATTTTTTTAAAAGTAATCAGCATAGGAAATGGGAGATATAATATGTTGTAGTTTCAAGTTTCAAAAAAGATAAATATAAATGATACTCTATAAGAGATTTTATTTTTGAATAATTTTCCAAATATAAATGGATCAACATGTTCAGTATTTAAAGTCTAATGAATTCAGGAAGTTCTGATAAGTGTTTTTACTTCACATTATTCTTCACTTCCTTAAGCATATTCAGATGATAGAAAAAATATAGGTGACTTTCTGCATTAAAATATAGAAATACAAAATAAATTTAAATACTTTCATATTTATTTTTTTCTTAAGGCACATCCATTTATAATAAAAGTCTGAGAAGGCAGACCTATGTTTAGTTGTATGTAAACAAGTAGTTTTTTATAGTAATATGTTCATTTTTAAGTACATTAAATAATTTTAATTATCATGAAGTAATTTAATAATGCTGCATTACTCTGAAATGATACTATTAACCCATTAACACCTAGAAAATTGTTTAGAATGCTGTTACAAGTAGTGTTTTATCAATGTCTGATTTATTCTGGGTTTCTTGCCCTTAATTAATTGTTGGCCAAGTTGAAAAGTTAGGCGACTCACACAAGGGGCTTGCTTGCTTTTTTTTTTTTGCCCCCAGCATATTCCAAAGTCATTTTCTGGCTCTATTAATATAATTGTTCTAATCTATTGTTTTAACCAAACACAGATAACAGATGAACAAAGGGGAGCACATTCCAGCTTAAAAGAAAAGGAACAATATAATGAAAGCATGTTAAGAAAAGACTATGTTTAATGCTTCTTTACTGTGTGTAATAGAGTTATGGGCAACCATCTGTTGCTAGGGAACCATCTCACTGCTATTACATTTACTTTCCCTATTGCTCAATTGATTAGAAAATGCAAATCTAACAAAGATCCAATAAACACAGGATGAACCTCAATTCTTGCATTAGAGTTTAATAGAGCAAAGAAAATACTATTGTTGTTTTTATTGAGTAACATGATACTAGAAGCAATTTTCAGTACTTGAATTATTCTCAACTTGCAGTGTTTCACTGACCAAGTATCACATTATTCTCAACATGAAAAGCGTTTAAATCACTCTTCCCGCTTACCCTCTCTCACTCCTTAGGCTGTCTGCTTCCCACCATGTCATATAGATGTTATAGACAAAGGTAGAGATAGAGAGGAAAATAGAAATAGAGATATGTTTATGCATTCAGCAATACTCAGATTTCTCTTCCCTCCTATTGGTTGCCTCCCTTACGCACCTCAGATTACCTTGCAGTTTTTATTATAACTTTCAAATTTTTTTCATAGACCTCTTCTTCCTTCTGGCCTCTGTTGAAGGTCTTAAACTATTTGAATGTGCTGTGCTAGTGTAAGGCTACTTGCTAGCAAAGGCCACCTTCCTGTTAAGTTGGTTTATACCATAGAAGAAAGTGTTAAAAAGCCAATGGATACTCTGGGAGGCCGAGGCAGGCGGATTGTTTGAGCTCAGGAGTTCGAGACCAGCCTGAGCAAGAGCGAGACCTCGTCTCTACTAAAAATAGAAAGAAATTATATGGACAGCTAAAAATATATATAGAAAAATTAGCCGGGCATGGTGGCACATGCCTGTAGTCCCAGATACTTGGGAGGCTGAGGCAGGAGGATTGTTTGAGCTCAGGAGTTTGAGGTTGCTGGAGCTAGGCTGATGCCACAGCACTCTAGCCCGGGCAACAAGGTGAGACTCTGTCTCAAAAAAAAAAAAAAAAAAAAAAGCCAGTGGATAAACTAGGTTCATTTTCCATTTTTCTAATTTATCTATGCATCTATGCTGACTCCTCTATTTATTTTGAGACTTTTCTCATCTAGTGCTTCTTATTGCCTTTACTGTCACATTGTCTATTTGACCTACCCTTTACTATGGTACACTATAAACTTTCAAATTTAGTACATATAAAATTTTCCTGTGATAATATTAACATTCTAATCCAAGACACACTTCTAGGAATTATCATCCTCTAATTCTTGTATACCCAGTCTGTCCTCACTTATGCCTGGCAATCCTTATTTCAACTAGGTAAAATTGGGCCCTTGAATTAAGAATAAAAAAGGATACTCATAACCTTGTCTAGTCCCAAGAGAAGATGTGCTTATATGAAAGACAGAAGAAAAATTCATGTACTTTACATATTTACATCATTAAATATAAATAAATGCATATAATTCTAGATAGATACAAATATATTTTCTCAAAAATAATGGAGAGATAGATGGATAGAAATGGAAATCGTGTCTCTAAATGGATGAAGCAATATAAATCTAATCTGAAATAGGTAGCGATCTCATAAGATAGAATACATTATAATGAGAATGGGGAAGTGAAATTTTCATACTACAAGTTTTCCTCACTATTCAAGTAGATTTATAGAATATTCCAACAATAAAATCATTGAATATTATTTAAACACCAAAAATGAATGTAGTGTAGCCAAGCAAAATCAATTATATAAAGCAGTTAAAATATTAGAGAGTTAAAATATTTAATAGCTGTCATATACTGGGATAAGATATCTGCTTGGGAAATGATCAGGAAAACTATAAAATGTTCCTTTCCATATTAACTTTTAGTAATTCATTTTTTTCTGCATAGCTTCCTATTGTTCCAATATACATCTTTCAGCATCCATCGAAGTTGATGAATGTGTTTTTTTTTTTCAATGCAAAACAGCCAAAACAACCCAAAATGCTTAATCCTCCTGACATACTCTGAATTTACTAAAGCATATGGGAAAATAATGAATGAAGCCAGGGATATTTTGTTGAATTGAAGCTGTCAAAATACAGGTTTGGATTCTATTTGGCTATTGGAATAAAGAACTGGAGTATGACATTTGAAAAATATAATATATTCTTCTAAATACGTGTGCTCCATCTGGGAGACCTCACTGGGCATGAAGGTGGAAGCACTAGAATAACTGTGAAATAGAAACAATGAAATGTGGTTATAAAATTAATTCAATAACGTGGTTAAAAGAAAGATTATTTAAACCAATATGGAAAATATTAATAGTGGTATCTAAAATATGGCATCTATAGGGAAAATAATGTATTCAATTTTAAATTCCATAATTCATAAAAAAGGAATTCTCCTTTTCACTTAAAATAAATAGTGGGATAAAAATTACAATTTACAAAATGAGATTTCTCGCAAGACTCACTCAATATTTTTCTAACAAATATGCATTAAGCATCCACTACAAGTTAGCCAATGAGGGAGATACCAGGATTCAAAAATGACTAGGATATATTCTGTTCACAGAATTCAAGTAGGTTAGAAAAAAATGGAAAAGTAAATAAGCAAATATAGATACAGACAGAAGATAGATATAGAAAGCAGATGATATAGATATATAGATAAGAGAGAAAGGGAGAGAGGGAAGGGAAAAGAGAGAGAGAATATGATAGGATATTAATAGCATATATCATGAAAAGAAATTTAAGGGACTCTTCATTCAAATAGAAGGAGCATGGCTAAGTAAGCCTTTTGCAGTTGACATTTGAGCTAAATGTTAAAGGATACATAGGAGCTACATGAGCACCATCCAGTTGAAGGTGAGGCAAGTGTAAAGGCAGAGAAATGTGAAAAGCATGAAACATACAATTAACTGCAGGAAGTTCAATGTGCCTAGCATATAGTGTGTAAATGACAATAAAAGAATCCTTGCTTCTTACCCTGTCTCTGACCTTGATAAATGTTACTTAACTTTATTTGGCAGACCTATGTCCTTCTCTTGGAGGAGATGAAAATAAATATACCCTTTGGAGTTTATTGCATGTCCATTTTTTGTATCTTATTAATTTCAAAATATTTGATTACAATTCTACCAGAGACTAAATGCTGTCCCTTTGATTCTTATAAAATACATAAAACATATAATATATAGAGTTACATATAGATATGTATCAAATGTACTCATTAATTACATATTAACATATGAATCACATATAATATATTGCATGCATAATTAAAACATAATGTGTTTTTCTGCATACATGCTAACCCAAGGTTAATTTTAATAAAATTTTAACATCTATATATTATATCCTCAACATTTTTTCCCATTACTTTGCTATTTTTTTCTCCTACCATCCAGGACTTTATATTTTCTAGGTGCAACTTTAACAAAACTTTGCTGTGCCACCGGGATTAGTATCCCTAAAACCTGACCTAACTTTCTTCCCCTACACCATAGCATATATCCTCTAGGCCAGTCTTTCAAATTATGACTAAATAAATAACTAGTTAAGGTCAACTAAATATAGCAATTGCATTGATGAGAGTTTGCTGCAAAGTGATTTAACAAGGGATTTCTGGGACAAAAAATTAATTTATTCAGCTCTATATTTCTCAAGGACATAATGAGCTCAAGGTGATAGAATACATTTAAAGAGCCAGAGTCTTTTCAAGGATTTCCTCTTACATTACATGAAAACATCCATCTATCTAACTGAACAAAAAATAGGTTCTAATTTATATAACATGAAGATGACACAGGGAAGCTATATCTACAGAGCTTAGATAATCACAGGATAGATATTGTATGTAGTTTCTAATTTTTAAGAGCTCTATGACCCAAAATAGGTTAATTTATGTTCCATATCCTCAGTTTTTTCATTTACTTAAGTATAAATTCAAACAAACTGTAGAATTATTGTGATAAATGCATGAGAAAACACATTTGGAAGTTCTACATAAAACGTAAAGTATTATATAAATGAGACTTATTTTAGTATTTGGTAATACATTACAAACAAGTATAAAAATTTAAAAACATTATATAATGATACATTGGCAGAAAGGCATTTTTATTTTTTTATTTATTCAAGATGTCTTCTTGGAAGAAGTGTTTTTTGGGTGATGAGAAGGATGTAATCAAATTGAGGGCTATAAAATTTTTCCTGGGCCTGTCCTTGTCACATGAATATAGCCAAATGATCTTTCATAAAGGAACAAAGGCAATACAATGGAACAAAGATAGTCTTTTCAAAATAATGCTAGAACAACTGAATATTAATATGCAAAAAATAATTTAGACATGGATCTTATATTCATAATGATAATTCACTCAAAATAGATTATCTACCTAAATGTAAAATTAGAAACTATAAAACTCCTAGAAAATAACATAGGTGCCAACCTAGATGAACTTAAATATGGCAATGACTTTTTAAATATAATAAAAAAGGCTTGATTCATGAATGAAATAACCAATGAGCTGTATGTACTTCATTAAAATTAAAAATTTATGATCTGCAAAAGGCAATGTCTAAATAATGAGAAAACAAGCCACAGAATGGGACATAATATTTGCAAAAGAAATTTCTGATGAAGGACTATTATCCAAAATATACAAAGAACTCATGTAACTCAATAACAGGAACACAATCAACTCAATTAAAAAGTTGACCAAAGACCTGAACAGACCCATCACCAAAGAAGACATACAGATGGCAAACAAGCATATAAAAAGATGCTTAACAGCACATGTTTTAAGGAAGTTGCAAATAAAAACAATGAGATACCATTACACACCTATTAGAATGGCCAAAATCCAAAACACTAACACCACCAAATGCTGGCAAGGATGTGGAGTAACAGAAACTGTCATTCCTTGCTTGGTAGAATGCAAAATGTTACAGTCACTTTGTAAGACAGATTGGAAGTTATTTTTTATTTTTTAATAAAACTAACCATAGTCTTGCCATATGACCTAGTAATTGTACTCTTTGGTATTTACAAAATGAGTTGAAAATATACCTCCATACGACAACTTACACGTGAATGCTTATAGCAGCTGTATTAATAATTGCCAAAACTTGGAAGCAACCAAGACATCTTTCAGTACACAAAGGGTGAATAGGCTGTGGTATATCCAGGCAATAGAATATTATTCAGTGCTAAATAGAAATTAGCTATCAAGTCATGAAACGACATGGAAGATTCTTAAATGCATACTACTAAGTGAATGAAGCCAACCTGAGAAGATTACATTAGTATAAACATCACTATGTATATTAGTAAGTACATTAGTATGATTTCAACTATATGATATTTTGAAAAAGGCAAAACTATGGAGACAGTAAATAGAGCAGTGGTTACCAGGGGTTGGGAAGAGGCAGGGATGAATAGGGGAACACACAGGATTTTTAGGACAGTGAAACTACTTTGTATGATATTATAATGGTAGATATAGGTCATTACACATTTGTGCAAACAACAAGAGTAAACCCTAAAGTAAACTATGAACTTTGAGTGATAGTGATGTCTTAATGTAGTTTTATTGATTGTAAAAATATATAATTTTGGTGGGGGATTTTGAAGTTGGAGAAGGCTGTGCATATGTGGGAACTGTGGGTATATGGGAAATGTCCGTACTTTCTTCTAAATTTTTGCTGTGAACCAAAAACTGCTCTAAAAAATAAAGTCTATTTTAAAATGCTACATAAAACAAAAACAAAATTTTATGATGTTAAACAACTACAGAGATAAGTACCTTTCATATTTTATTTAGAATTTCCATCACTGTGTGTGTGTGTGTGTGTGTGTGTGTGCATATAAATGAAAAAGTAAGGGATTTCATGGAGTAATGAAGATAGATGAGTAGGAGAGGAGAAACCATGAAAAGCAAATGAAAATCTCTCATGGAAAGTAATAGTGGTTTAAAGTTCATCAGGGCAACAAAGTGAAAGGGCTGGTGATACAACTTTCTTAATTTTAACTCTGAAAGCCAAACATAAATATCATATTGAGAAAGAAGTGAAACAATCTTGTCTTTTACTGCTGTGAGCCTTCTTTTTGTAAAACCAACATCAAATTGAAATTACAGGTATATTAGGTTGGAAGATTTTGAGAACATGGGTCTTCCATAGTAAGACAAAATGCATTGTTCCCATTTAGTTTACTCTGGGAACAGCATACTCTCAGCAAGCACCTCGTTTGCAAAGTGACATGCATCTTGTCCTGGCATCTATCAAAATAGTTTCTAAGAAATTAACAAGAAATTAAATCATTTCTAAAAGGCTAACAAGCCAGGGATAAATTCCAAAACATCATCTCAAAATGGTGGAATTTGAAGACATAATCTTTGGTGATCTACTCAGTGATTTATTTTCTAGATACAAGTGCCTACCAGGTCATTATAACAGCAGTAAGCTTAAGAAGATGCAGAAATATATTTTTTAAAAGCTGAAAGTTATGTTTCTCTTAGATTTACACAGCTGGTTCTTGGAGCAGCAGTAGACCTCTTGCAAAAATTTGAAGTTGATTTCAATGTACATTGATTGCCCAGTCTGGACCATTAAGTGCATAAGCTGATTTCAGAGAAATGAAATATGATAGATGTAGAAATCAGTGTAGAGAAGCTGAAGACGAACAGGAAGAAATCAAGGGTCCTAAAGTAAATAAACTCATTTCTCACTGTTTGAGAATTATCTTTTTTTTTTTTTTTGGCTTTTAAGTTCCACAGTTTTTTTGATTATTCTTTTCTTCTTTAAAATGTCTGAATCTAGAGGATCTGAAATCCAAAGAACTTTTTTGCATCCCAAGAACTATAAAATGGCAAATAAATTCATCCTGTAGCATTCCTCAAATTAATGAAGGCTCTTCATACACAGGGAAGTAAGAAAAGAGAGTGCAGGGAAGCTTAAGTGTTTCAAGAACACAGAGGTGACTGCGGGGTTGAGGGAGCACTTACAGATTTGAGGGTAATGACATTTTGTTCCCTTTGGCAAGATACTGTCATTTTCCTCATATTCTATAATCTGAGTGTCCTTTTAAAAAGGCAGTCAAGTTTCTTACTCTTGATACAGTTGTTTTCTTTACACAATGAGGCTCTACTGGTTACAGAACCTTGAAACCCATCACCTTTTTATTAACAACTAATAACTGCAAATGAAAATTTACAGAAAATGGAAGACATCAGGAATTTAGAACTTCTTAAGTCAATGTCCTGTGAGATTATATCTATATAAGTTACTTAGGCTATACTATATATTTTGCTACATTTCTAAAAGAGTTAAAAACAGCAATAGAAGAAAATGAGGGGTCACAAATGAGTTAAAAGGCAGAAAAGACAGAGAAAAACACAGATATTAAAAAAGGAAGACTGTTTAGATGGCGATTTTCATATTTCCATCAAACAGAAAAATATCTAGTATTTTAACATATACAAAAAGTAGAAAACTGTCCTTTCTTGTCTTTTTTATTCTTCCATCAAAAAGCGTGCATGCTATTTAGTGATTTACAAGAAGCCTTTTTTAGTACTTTTATTTCTGTGTGTAACACAGTCTTATATCCTTCTGGATATTTCCCTGAATTAATTAGAATAGATAATATTTTTATATTTCCCATGCTAATATGAATTTCTTAATGTTCTATCTGTACTTTTCAGATCAATAAATGTTCTTAGCCTTTGATTCCTTATTGTGTAATATGGAGCATATGTATTTAACTAAAGCCATAACTTTAATCTTTATGCTGCATAATTATAGCACAGTTTCAATTCTAAGTTATGGTTTAATGAACCATAAAATCTCAAATAGCATAAGGTATAGGCAGATTTTTGCAAAATATATTTGTGAATCTTCATTGAAAATTCAAAATATGGATTAAAAAATTGTCATGGGATTGCAGCTCTACTGAAATTAACTCAGATATGTGAAAAAAAAAAATTTTTTTTTCTGCAGAGCAACACTAATCTCCTTTGTTGTAAGCCATCACAGATCCCTGTAGTACAGAAACATATCTTTGCCATTTTAAATATTCTTTTGATTGAAATGTTCTTTTTTCCCTGTAAATAGGTTTTTTCAGATAACTAGATATGTAGTCAATCTGTCAGAAGTTTCACTTTCTTCCATTTCTCCAGGAAATTGCATGATTTGGGATTGGTATTGGGTGTTGCCCGGGAACTTAAATAAAGAGGTTATCAGTCAAAATATCTACATCTGGCCTCTCCAGATTGCCCTAGCTTCCTTTAAACATTATGGCTGGGTATAAAGTTTGAGTATCCTAAAAAGGAGAGATCAGATAGGAACAGCTTTGTCTTTTTGGAGTCAGTTTGGAAATTCACAAATCATTTGATTAATTAAAAGCAAGTCATTAAAACCAGGTCTTAGGCCGGGCGCGGTGGCTCACGCCTGTAATCCTAGCACTCTGGGAGGCCGAGGTGGGCGGATCGTTTGAGCTCAGGAGTTCGAGACCAGCCTGAGCAAGAGCGAGACCCCACCTCTACTAAAAATAGAAAGAAATTATATGGACAGCTAAAAATATATATAGAAAAAATTAGCCGGGCATGGTGGCGCATGCCTGTAGTCCCAGCTACTCGGGAGGCTGAGACAGGAGGATCGCTTGAGCTCAGGAGTTTGAGGTTGCTGTGAGCTAGGCTGACGCCACGGCACTCACTCTAGCCTGGGCAACAGAGTGAGACTCTGTCTCAAAAAAAAAAAAAAACAAAAAAAAACAAAAACCAGGTCTTATTCAAAAGGAAGGAAAATTAGAATACACTTTTTGATGAAAGAAGTGTCAAATTTGCAGACGTTTTAAAATCACCATAATCTGCATCTATTTATCTTTTTCCCACATTTAAAAATACTCTCACACCTCTCCCATGACCCCTGATAAAGTCGTTTTTATTGTGGAATCAAAGAAAGCTCAATGTTCAACATGTCATTACCTAAATTAGGTTTAAATATGGGTGAGTTTTCTCAGGTACAGTTCCTCCAGTGCAGCTCCTTGAAGCCAGTTCTTCTGTATCTGAAGACCTGTGAACTATACAGATGAATTACCTACACACACACACCCTACCCCACATATAAATAATACACAAATACACCACAGTGAGATTGGCCTCGGATAACTGCTATAGACTCCCTCATTCAAAGGTGAGAGGAGTGAGGCACACAAAAACCACATATTTATAGCAAATTTAAAATCCAGCCAATATCATGTGTCAGCTTCTTGATTAGGGCTCAATCCTGCTACCTAAGGATGATTTTCCATGGTCCTTGGATCCACCTTTGAGGTTCTTAATTTTATTGAATTATCATTTATTTTACATTAGAAATGACCAATATTTACAGCTGAACCATTTTCTCAGCATGCACCTTGCCTACACTATCAAGATTCCAAAAAACTCTTATTTTGTTCTGCCTCCGTCCTTCTTAGTTCAAGCTGGCAAGAGTTTCTGCCAATATATTCTCCTAAAATTTTTGCAGAATTTCCATGAATATCAATAACATTCATTCCATTATACAAGAGCTACACTCACAAATCTCATGAAGATAAACCTATCTCTCTTTGACTTCCTGTAAGGTTGCTGAGAAGAAATTCTTCAGAATTTTTAGAGGCTCTATTATTTAATGAAGCGGGTTACTGAGGCATGACACTGAGATGCTTAGAAAGATTGTTTTCTGTTTGAAATACCACAATAAATATTTCTGTGGTCTTAACAGAGGGTTTTATAGTCATGCCCTTAGTGGCCCCTTTAGACTATATTTTCCTAACAGAACACTGAATTTGATCTCTCCTTGGAAAACATTTTTAATTTTTAGAATTATTTGCTAACTTTAGAGGCTGTGCATAAAAATGACTTTATTTTGACATTTCATTTGGCAATAAATAAACTTATATAACCTAGAAATTTCTGATTTCTTTATGATAAATAAATGTTTTCTTTACCTTGACTCATTTCTTTACATATTAATATAAGCAACTAAAAGAAACCAGATGGCAACTTTACCACTCTGTCTGGAATATTTTCAAGAGTAGATCATCAAGTTCATTTTTTTAAAATTTTTCATGTTAACAAAGATGATAGTATCATTAAACATTCCACCTATTTATAACATTTTTTTCTCATGTTCCTTCTATCTATAATCAACATCCTATCAAAATGCCACCAAGCTTCTACTAACAGTCTCTCTGAGGCTTTTCAGTATAATAGTAACACGATTCTGGTACCCAGAACTGTTCTAGGTATGTATTGCTTTACAACAAACGAGTGCAATATTTAGTGCATAGTGCAAAAACCATTGTTTTCACTCACACATCTGCTAGCTGAGGAGAGCTTACCTCTGCTTTATTCAGCAGCACATGGAGATGCTGTATGCTTGAAATACATGAAGGATGCTTCAGTTACATATCTCCTGGTCAATGTTGGCTGTAAGTTGTTACTTAAGACAGTACTATTGGGTTTTATGCCATGTGATCTATCTATGTGGTTTGGGTATCTCATAACAGGTGGTTAGTCTGCCAAGATGAACATACCAAGAGAAAAAAATTAGGCCATTCCTACCCAGCATCAAAAGTCAGGCAGATTCTCTTCTGTTAATTTTATTAGGTCATTAAAGACGAAATGACAGATTTTGGATCAAAAGTTTAGTGCATTATACCTCAAACTAGAAGCAGTACAATTAATCAAAGTATGTGCCAAAACTATCAATACTATTTTGCCATCTTAACAGTAGCTTGTATGGCAGCAGCAAAGCAGCCTGGAGAGAGAGTGGTGATGAAATCGTGAAAGGCGTTTTCCACAGCTTGTTGAGATCTGAGTATTTTTCCTTGCAAAAAGTGGTCCAAAGCCTGGAAGAAGTGGTAGTCAGTTGGATCAAGGTCTGGTAAATATGGTGAATGAAAGTGAGTTTCCAAGTCCAGCCTCTGTAGTTTGAGGCGCGTTTGTGTGACACGTGGTCAAGCGTTGTCTTGCAAGAGGATTGGCCTGTCTCTATGGAGCAATCTCAGCTGCTTAATCACTAAGGATCCTCATCGTTTTGTCCAACTGGTTACAGTAGATATCTGCTATAATCAATTGACCAGGTTTCATGAAGCGGTAGTAGATAAACCAGCACTGAACCACCAAACAGACACCATTAGCTTTTTTGGATGAATATTCATTTTGGACTATGTTTCCGCACTTCATCTTTATCCAACCATTGTGTCGAACACTTGCAATTGTCAAAAAGAATCCATTTTTCATCACAGGTAACAAAACGGTGTACAAATCATTCATCTTTATGTCATGACAGGAAAGAAAGACAAGTTTTGGGACTATTTCTCTTCTGATGCTCATTTAATTCATGCAGAATACATCTATCTAGCTTCTTTACCTTGCCAATTTGTTTCAAATGGTCCAATATCGTTGGAATAGCAACGTCAAACCTTGCTGCTAATTCACACATATAGGTTGAGATGGATTTGCTTCCGCTACAGCTTTCAGCTCATCATTACCCACATTGGTCTCAGGTCGTCCATTTGACTCATTTTCAAGATTAAAACCACTTGAACAGAATTTCCCAAACCACTGTTGTACTGTGTTCGTTAGTCACATCCTTCCCAAACACTTCCTTGATATTTCAAGGTGTCTGAGCTGCTTTGATTCCACAACGGAGCTCTTACTCAATAACATTAATTTTTGACTTATCCATGGTTTCACAAAAATTGCTCTAAAAAATTTTGGCAGATAATCACAAACCAAACCATGTGTTTGAAAGAATGAGAATATACCTTCACCACAAAAATAAAACAAAAAGTGTTCAAATGAAATGTCAGAGATATCAACCGTCAAACTTAGTACTTAAGGTAATTGGACATTTCATACTTAATAATCTTAATATTTATTTGTGCAAGGTCAAAAACCTGGCCAATATTTAAGTGAAGGAGAATTAAATTCCACTCTTTGAAGGACTAGATTCAAGGAATTTGTAGATAAGTTTTAAAGCCACAATCCTAATCTTTTCCATAATAAAATTGTCTTTTATACTTTAACTCCTAGTTCATGCTATCATAAGTACTATAAAGCATTTAGAAAATACTCCTCTTTATTAAATATTACTTTTGAGACTCTTCAAATATCTCAATATCTCTTTTTTGCAATTAAATTCAAAATGTGACTTTCTCTCTCATTTTACATTTCTGTGCTACCAATTAAAATAACTGCAACACAACCCTTCAAGAAGATAAGCAGATGGGTGTACAGAGAAATGATCATGCAACAGAAATGCAATGGATAAATACATATTAATATATTTCAGTATATTTTGCTCCTGTTACAATCCAGGAATTGTCTAAAATATAGAGGAATAAAAGCAGGGATAGATAAATGAATATCAAAATGTGTAAATGGACGTTTTTCCCAGATCTATGATTTTCATACAGGTGGAGAGGTAGTATATTAATCTAAAACACAGTAATAGATTTGAAAATCTTCTTTTAAGATACTGTAAAAAAAGATAGTGAAAATTGGTAAAGGAATAGATATATAGATCTTTGAAACTCAAGAGAAAGTTCAAAAATAGTTCAATGTATATATTCAATTGACTTTATACAAATGTACTAATGCAATTGTATGGCAAAAGGTAGAATTCTTTTCAACAAATGTTACTGGAATAATTGTATAGTCATATTGCAAAAATACTCTTTTACTCCTATTTCAAGTGACACAGACACACACACACAATGATGAAGGATAGAAATAGATCTATTGTAAAATTTAAAATCATTATCCCTCCATCCTATTTCAAAGGTCTCCATCTCTGTACTTGTGCCAGTACCATTCTGTTTTGGTTACTATAGCCTTATAGTAAAGTTTGAAGTCTGGCAGATTGATGCCTCCCAATTTGTTCTTTTTGCTTAAGATTTCTTTGGCTATACTAGGTCTTTTCTGGTTCCATATGAAGCATAAAATTATTTTTTCTGGATCTATAAAGAATGATGACAGTATTTTGATAGGGATTGCATTAATTCTGTAGATCACTTTAGGTAGTATGGACATTTTAACAATATTGATTCTATCAATCCATGAGCATGGTAGGGATTTCCATCTGTATACATGTTCTACAATTTCTTTTCTCAGTGTTTGGTAGTTCTCCCTAGACAGGTCTCTTGCCTCCTTCATTAAATATATTCCTTAATATTTAATTTTCTTTGATGCTATTGTGAAAGGTATTGCATCTTTGATTTGATTTTTGGCTTGATTGCTATTGGTGTATATGAATGCCACTGATTTGTGTGCATTAATTTTGTATCCTGAGACTTTACTGAATTCATTTATCAATTCCAGGAGTCTCTCGGTTGAACCTTTGGGATTTTTCTAGATATAATATCATATCACCAGCAAAGAGTGAGAGTTTGACCTCTTCTGCCCCCATTCAGACATGCTTAATTCCCCTTTCTTGTCTGATTGCTCTGGCAAGGATTTCCAGCACTATTGTTGAATAGAAGTGGAGATAGTGGGCAACATTGTCTATTTCTAGTTCTAAGTGGGAATGCTTTCAATCTTTCCCCATTCAGTATGATATTGGCTGTGGGTTTATCATATATGGTGTTAATAATTTTAAGGTATGTCCCATCTATGCCTATTTTGTTAAGAGTTTTTATCATAAAAGTGTGCTGGATTTTGTTACATGCTTTTTCTGTGTCTATTGAGGGAATCATTTATGTGGTGAATTGCATTTATAGATTTGCATATGTTGAAGCAACCTTGCATCTCTGGGATAAAGCCCACCTGGTCATGATAAATTATTATTATTATTATTTTTGATGTGCTGTTGGATTCAGTTTGCTAAGATTTTGTTGAAAATTTTTACATCTATATTCATGAGGTATATTGGTCTGTAGTTTTCTTTTTTTGTTGTGTCCCTTCCTGGCTTTGGTATCAAGGTGATATTGGCTTCACAGAATGAGTTGGGGAGGATACCAGCTTTCTCAATGTTGTAGAATAATTTCTGTAGTATAGGTATGAATTCTTTGTAAGTTTGGTAAAATTTGGGTGTGACCCCATCTGGTCCAGGACTTTTGTTTCCTGTTGGAAGATTTTTAATTGCTGCTTTGATTTCTGTGCTTGATTATTGGACCATTTAGGAATTCTGTTTCTTTCTGATTAAGCCTAGGAACATTGTGTGCTTATAAGTATTTGTCCATTTCCACCACATTTTGTAGTTTTTGGGCATATAGATTTTTATAGTATTCAAAGATAATGTGTTGTATTTCCATGATGTCTGTAGTGACCTCTCCTTTTCACTTCTAATTGAGTTCATTAGAGCCCTTTCTTTTCTAGTTCTTGTCAGTCTAACAAAAGGGTTGTCAATTTTGATTACCTTTTCAAAAAACCAACCTTTGGTTTTATTAATCTTCTGTATAGTTCTTTTTTTCTCAATTTAATTTAGTTCTGTTCTGATCTTGGTTATTTCTTTTCTTCTGCTAGGTTTAGAATGAATTTGCTCTTCCTTTTCCAGTTCCTTGAGAGGGTTTATTAGTTTGTTGATTTGTGAGCTTTCTGTCTTTTGGATGTGAGGTTTTAATGCTATTAGTTTTCTTCTTAGGAATGCTTTTGCTGTGTGATAAAAAATCATAAGCCAAGTATCTGCCGTCTCCAGGAAACACATCTAACCCACAAAGATGCTCTCAGACTCAAGGTCAAGACTTGGAAAACAAACTTCCAGGCAAATGGAAGCCAAAAGAAAGAGGGGGTATAGCTATTCTCAGATAACATAAACTTTAAAACAGCACAAGTAAAGAAAGACAAAGATGGTCACTATATGATGGTGAATGGAAAAATCCAACAAGAAGACTTAACAATTCTTAATATTTATGCACCTAACACAGGAGTACCCAGATATATAAAGCAAACTCTGTTTGATCTAAATAACATGATAAACAGTAATGCCATAGTAGCTAGGGATTTCAACACCCCACTGACTGAACTAGACAGATTCTCCAAGCAGAAAATAAGCAAAGAAACAATGGACTTAAACAGAGCTCTAGAACAAATGGGTCTAACAGACATCTACAGAAATTCCACGTAAATAAAGCTGAATATACATTCGTCACATCAGCTCATGGAACTTTCTCTAAAATTGATCACATCCTAGGCCACAAATCAGATCTCAACAAATTAAAGAATATATAAATTATAACATGTATCTTCTCAGACCACAGTGGTATAAAATTAGAGATCAATTCCAAAAGAGACAATCCCTCTTTTTTGTTTATATTGGCTGCAGTATGCTTCCCAAATCTTTAACCACAAGTGTGCTAATATGATGTGATACTTTTTAAAGTAGTAAATTATGACTCCCCCAGAAAACTCCTGCTTATTTGTATGCTCTGTCATCTGACCCTCATGCTTCTAGGATGCTTCCTCCAGGAAGATTCAGCTACTTTGAATGATCAACAGTGAGATGACCTCAAATTTATTTCAGAAACTCAAAAAGATTATGATCTAAAGTAAAATATTAGCATGACAATATGTATTTTGAAGAGCTATAGAATTGCTGATGTGGACTCAAAGGCTATTTAATTTTTTCCATAAAATTCAGTAATAAAATGATGAGCCAAGGGAAAAGGGAGGCTATGGAATTACACTCTGAATGCATATTTGCTATAATTCTTCCACTGCCTTTATCTCATTAGTAAATCAAAAGAGTACTATGTTAACTCCATATCTAAAGACTATAATCGTGTATATAATGCTTCAATTACAAATCTTCTTGAGTTTTCTATCTCATCCCACAGGGCTACAAGATGAACAAGAAATTGATGGAAAATTTTCTACTACTGTTATTGATCACAATATCAAAAGAAAACAATAAAGACATTGACAATACATGGTAATGCATGGCATCTTTATAGCATGACTAATAAAGATGATTTGAAACAGTCCATTGACTTTTCCTATGCCCAGAACCTAGAGTATATATATAATTTATCAGTTCAAGGCATTTTCTTTTTTGAGAGTTGTGACATTATTCATGTTGCTAAAGATACAGTCTGCCCTAGCTTTCAGGCATTAAAGCTCAGTTATGTTTGGCTTCAAGGTGAAATGTGGTGACATTTCCACCGAATTCTTCAGGTAAATCGGAGCACTGGAGAGATTGGAAATGTGAGTTTGGATATCTAATAATAAAACTGAAAGAAATAAAAATGAGCCAAAGAAATATGACAGTTCCCCTTAGCATATATAAGCTTCAAATCATAATCTCCACTATATATCTCTTAATATATTTGTAAAACTCTTTTACTTTATGTTGGGATGCATTTGGCATGATTGGCTGGGATTTATGTGGAATATTCAACAGATAAATAAGCAGACACTTGAAAGGAACTTGTTTTTGCATTTCCTTGCTAATTTTTTAAAGAGGATATTCAGTTTTATTCCTCAGATATTTATTAAATACTTAATACTTGTCCAGTATAGACTGCTTTTAGTGACAGGCAGTATTATAAATGTCTAGTTCATATAAAATATATTAGTCTGCTATCTGGAAATACACTTTTGTCTGGTGATATATTCTATTCTTAAATACATCATAAAAATGCATATCTTAAACAAAAGCACATTCAACTTAAAGGATACTTAAAGACATAAAACTATCATGGGTGGAGGATTCTTCCAAAATTAATAACATAAATAATTAATACATATTTTATAAAAATAATTTGCCATACTTTTTATAATACTAAGGTATAATTTCTTATATAATCTACCTTGAACCAGCCTAAAGCATGATGATGCTGTGAATACAGTACATAGTACAGTATGAATACAGTACATAGTAGCCACAGAAAACCAGTAAAATAGTTACAAAACCTAAACATTTTAGATTGCTTTGAGAAAGCAGTTTTTGAGTTAATAGCAATGGTAGAGATAGTGGACATATGAGTTCAAAGAATCATTATTTTAATGTTTGTCTTGAGAGGAAGGACTACATAATAGGAGAGCATATCCATACTTTTTATGTTAATATGCATATGCACATGTACTGGTGGTGTTGATAGAGAGGCATGTTATCTGATATTTTATAGCATACAGCAAAATGTAATAATGTTCTTCATTTGCCTAAAATATATTTGAACTTTTATTATAAGTTAAATCTTATTAATTCTTAAAATTCCAACTTAAGCCTGGAGCTCTGTTTCCCTGACAAGCTTGACCCAGATATCTCTCCTTCTACTGAATTCTTTAGTATTTACTGTCCCAATTAATATTTTATAATCATCATACACTGTCTTATGGTGGCAATTAACTTCATTGTGTTTTTGTTTCATTGTTCCTGCTTATACTATGGGATATATCACCTCTCAGTAATCTCATGGTTTCATATTTATGCCACACTTTGTATATTATATCTTGCATATCAAATAGCAATTGCTTTAGTAATATACAAAATGATCGATTTCATTCTTGTTTCAACTGTAGTCTTGGCTTAATCATGACTTCTGAAGTCCTTTCCCACTCTAAGTTTTTTAAGATTTTACAAATTTATAGGAGAGCATTAGTAGGTTTGGATAAATGTCATTTATTCTAATTTTCTACAGAAGCATTTAACCTTGAAATTAGGCAAAACTGTACAAAAATAAACCATGAATTTTACTTTTGTTGGCTTGTCATATTAAATGAATAACTTCAGGATCAACTTTCAAATTTACAGATGCTTCCTTCCTATGGAATAATATGTTTTAGGTCATGTTAATTAAATTCTTATCCCATAATCTTACTATACTCCATCTCCCTAGTATGACTTCTTCCTGTACCGATAACTTCATGATCACATAGACCTACTACAGCAGTTTAGAACTTTCACTCTCCCCTTCCTGCCTACACACCCCCAAAAGAGCATGTCTCACACAGTAACACAAGGAAAGGAAGGAAGGAAAGAAGAAAGGAAGGAAATAAAGAAGGAAGGAAAGAAACAAGGAAGCAAGGAAGGAAAGGGAAGGGAGGAAGAAAGGAAAGGAAGGGAGGGAAGGAGCAAGGGAAGGAAGTGACAGAGATGGATTGGGTGTTTTTCTTCTGCATATATATATATATCCAATTTTCCCAGCAAAATTTATTGAATAGGATATCCTTCCCCAGTGTATGCTTTGTATGTTTGTCCAAAATCCATTGGTTTTAAGTGTTTGGCTTTGTTTCTGGGTTCTCTATTCTCTTCTATTGATCTATATGTCTACTTTTATACTGGTACCATGCTGTTTTCGCTATTACAGCTCTGTAGTATAATTTGAAGTTGGGTAATGTGATGCCTCCAGATTTGTTCTTTTTGTTTAGGATTGTTTGGCTATTCCTGCTTTTTTGTGCAAAACTCGCAATAGAGGTAGAGTACTATTTGTAGTATATCCCACCTTCAAGCCTAGAACTGGCCATCCAGTGCCACACACATGCCAAAAGCTTGTGCTTGATAGCAGAGGTGGCTGTGTCCACAGAATTATGTGGTTGAAAGAGGAGAGGCCCCTGTCTCTACCTTCCTTCAGGCTCTGGTACTGCATCTGCTCTGGTATGGGAACAATTTTCTACTTTACAGACTCCACTCTGCACCGATATCTCCACTGGGAAGGGTGTAGATAATTTCAGATCATAAGTGAGGGTCTCTCAGGTGCAGGAGAGCGTACATCTTGCTTTCATTTATCCTATAAAGAATTCATGGCACTTTCCAGTGTCTGTGGGTCAGTCTTCCCTATGGGTCAGAATTCCAGAAATAGCATTCGTTTCCTGTGTCTCCCTCTTCCTCTGTGGTTGTCATATTTCAGGTGAGTACTGGGGAATGTTTGTGTGGGATTCAGTGACAAGGAGACTGACAAGCTGTGACTTGACAGTCACAATAGAGGTACCCAGTCAGTGTACAGGCAATATAGAGCCTGCCACCTCAGCTGAGGCCCACAGCCCAGTGCTCTGCTATCAAGAAGATCTCACAATGGATAACAGACTAAAACCTGAGGCATGAAACCATAGACAAAGACTTTATGAAGAAGACCCCAAAGCAATCACAGCAACAACAAAAATAAATAAATGGGACCTGATAAAATTAAAAAACTTCTGTACAGCCAAGGAAACTATCATTAAAATTAGAGTAAATAGACAACCTACGGAATGAGAGAAATATATCCTATAATCCGATAAACTCATAACTAGAATCTATGTAGAACTCAGGAAAATCATAAAAAAAATCAAATAGCATTAAAAAGTGGGTAAAGACCACGAACAGAGACTTTTCAAAAGAATAATGGCCAAAAAACTTATAAAAAAACGTTCAACATCTCTAATCATCAGGGAAATGCAAATCAAAGCCACAATGATATATCGCTTAACTCCAGTGAAAATAGCTTTTATCAAAAAGTCCCAAAACAAATGTTGGCATGGATGCAGAGAGATAGGAACATTCATACGCTTCTGGTGGGACTGTAAACCAGTATAACCTCTGTGGAAAGTAATATGGAGATAGCTCAAAGAATTAAAAGTGGAACTACCATTTGATCCAGCTATCCCACTACTGGGTATCTACCCAAAGGAAAAAAAAAAAAAAAGACATTGTATAAAAAAAGATATCTTCACCCAAACATTTATAGCAGCATAATTCACAGTTGCAAAGATGTCCATGAATCTGTGAATAGATTAATAAAATATGGTATACATATACCACGGTGTATTACTCAGCCATAAAAAAGTGCTGAACTACTTATTGTATTATCCTGGATGGAAATAGAACCCATTCTTCTATATGAAGTATCACAAGAGTGGAAAAACAAATAATACATGTACTCACCTTTAAATTGGTACTAATCAAGACTAATGTGCACGTACGGAAAATAAGATTCATAGGGTGTTGGGCAGGTGGGAGGATGGAGGAGGGGATGGATAAATTCACACCTAATGGGTGTGGTACACACTGTCTGGAGGAGGGGTGTGCTTGTAGCTCTGACTTGGGTGGTGCAAAGGCAATTTATGTAGCCAAAGTGTTTGTACTGCCATAATACTCTGAAATTAAAAAAAAAAAAAAGGAAGAATGTCTTTTTTTCCTTTGGGTAGATGTCCAGTAATGGGATTGCTAGACATTTGTAACCCCATAAATATGTTGAAATAAAAAAAAAAAAGAAGTTCTCAGTTCACTGATGGCAGCAGTGCCTGGATTTGTGAGGGCACAAGGGTCTTTGGCAGATTAGGAGTTGGTAGACTGCCACAGATGCAAGGAGGAGAAAAAGTAAACTCTCCCATCTACCATTTCTGCCAGATTCTAAATCCTTTGGGCGTCAGTGTCTGCCCAAATTTTTCTCCTTCTTGTTCTGATCTACAATTTCTTCCCGTGGGATCTCTGGTAAGGGTAAGTTATGGCACCTTTCCCTCAGTATTCCACCTGGGTTATGCTTTTTCACCTGAAACTTTTTCTTGTTTTTGAGATGATCCAGTGACTGATGTCTCTAGTCAGCCATATTGCCCTCTCTCTTATTTTTCTTAATAAAAAACATTTATCTCTCGTAGTATCTGTACTAGAGATATTATTGTCCATGATCCTGAGATTTTTCTTCTGTTAATATATCAGATACTTGGGGAGCAAGGAGAATTATCTCATTGATTCTTTGCCAGATTTCTTGGGAGTATTATCATACAGAAATCCTGGCCTTAGGATTATAAATAGTTTACATGTTGTGTTGTTTTCACTTGTATTTAACTCACCCCACTACTAGGTCACTTCACAAGCTAAGAGCAACAAATTCACTTTTGCCTTTCCCAAAGCCCATGGGACTTAGTTTCCTGAATATTTATGGAATATTGCACCATAGTCTCTGGATACTGACTCTATTTTTTCCTGATGTTTCAGTAGCTAATACAATTATTTATTGCATAGCAGAGGAAGATTAATAACATATGTGCAGAATATCTTAAATACAGTAGCATCCAATATGATGTGTGTATTTCCTTTCCTGCATTTGTTTCCAAGCTTTTTTTCCTTTCTACAGCTCTGAAATTAATTTTTATCTGTGAAATATATTCTGGTTATACGGCACTATGTGTTTTTTTATCCATTGATCCCTAGCACAAGTCCTATCAAAACTTAATATGAAAACAGTGAAAACTCTGTGTTTCTGGGGCACAGATGGAAATGCATTTTTATTATAAGGAAACAGGAGGACAAAGTTTGTTTTTATATTTGTAGGACCATTTAAAATCTATGGAATTAGTAGAAAATTTGCCTTTATTATAAGTGATAGCATGTTGAGTCACTGCCAGCATGGAAAGTGGGAGATTTTTGTTGCTGAGTCGGTCTTCGGTTACATCTAATGATATAATCAAAGAGAATTATTCTCCCATAGCCTAGACTTTTGTTGCCTTCAGGTCTATGCATTTTGAAACTTCTCAGAGATTTTTTTTTTTTAAATCAACTTTTAAGATTCATGTTTTCATAAAAGCAACTGTTAAGCAGGGGAATATGTGAGGACTATGTTTGTCTGTTCTGATTTGCCTTTGTGCTCAATTAGCCTCCCATGAATTATCTTAAACAGCAACCCCCCTCGTGTGTGTGTGCGTGTGTGTGTGTGTGTGTGTGTGTGTATAGACTAAGCTTGGAATGAGGAAAAAGCTTTAATAGCCTAATACAGATAGGTTATAGGTTAAATTGTCCCCTATCTCCCAAATTTATGTGTTGACCTCCTAAGCCCATGTACCTCAGAATGTGTCATTATTTGAAGATAAAAAGTTTACAGAAGTATTGAAGTTAAAGTGAGTTCATTAAAGTTATAGGGAGAAGGTGACCATCTACAACAAAGACAAAGAGAAGCCTAGAACAGATCTTTCCTTACAAACTTCAGAAGGAACCAGTCGTGCCCACACTTTGATTCTTACTTTTGGACTTTTAGCCTCCAGAACTGAGACAACAAAGTTCTATTGTTTAAGCCATGCAATCTGTGGTACTTTGTTACAATAGCCTTGAGAAGCTAATACAATACTATTTGAAAATAATGCCACCTTGTAGCTAATAAATATAGAAAATAATACAAATTTTATATAAAGTCTAAGAGATTATTATTCAAGAATAAATAATTATACATACTATACCTACTAAGAGAATATTGCATTTGTTGAAAATGGTTTCATTTCAAAATTAAAATAAAATAATAGACTATGTGACCCATATCCTGTGCAGAAGTAAAAATAATTCCTTGAAAAAATACTCTTTTTAACGTTCCTTTGCTTTTAGTTACTACTTGACAAATATAGATTTTCTATTTTATTTCATTACAATAAGGAGATATTTTATATTATTAATTATATTTCCTAGAAAAACAATTTCTAGGCTTTAGTTTTACTTTTTTTATATTGAACAGTCTTGTAAAATAGTTTTTTGAAATGTCTACTGTTATCTATACTCATGTGTTTTAGCATACTGGCACTTAAAACACAGTCAACCTAATGAAAATAATATTATACATAAATTGCTAATATTTTTACTAGGAATAGCTGGAAATATTTGACTTTAAATTGTGTGTAATTCACTATATGCAATTTCAAATTTGGGTAAGGAAAGAATGAACTCCTAGGTATATTCCATAAGTTAGGGATAGTCATTGTATTAGATTAGTCAAAATTTTTCAGAGAAAGAGAATCAATAGGATATGTGTGTATACAATACATATATAAGAGAGAGAGAGAGTGAAAGAGATAGAGAAAGAGAGAGGGTGAGAGAGAGAGAGGGAAAGATTTAATATAGGAAATGACTCACATGATTGATTATGGAGGTTGAGGAATCCCACCATCTGTAAGCTGTAAGCTGGAGAATAAGGAAAGACAGAGATGTAATTCAATGAGTCTCAAGGCAGTTGAGGGTGAAGACATGATAGTGGAAGTCTTGATCTGAGTCCAAAGGCCTAAAACCCAGGAGTGACATTATCCAGCTTCAGGAGAAAGTGGCTGTCCCAACTCATACACAGAGAGCGAAAATTTGCCCTTCCTTCACATTTTGTTCTTCTCTGACCCTCAATGAATTAGACGATGTGCACTCATATTGTTGAGAACAATATTTTTTACTCAGCCTACCAATTCAAATTCTAATCTCTTTTGGAAAACTCCTCACAGGCACACTCAGAAATACCAGCTATCTGGGCATCCCTTAGCCTAGTAAATTTCACACATAAAATTAATCATCACAAGTTTACCCTTTTTCACTTTGGTGCTCATACGCATCCATTTAATCTATATTTAATCTCCAAATAATGACAAGAGCAAAACTCTGCCTAATGTGGTACAACTATCCTGCATATGACCAAAAATGCACTAATCCCTTCCCCAAAAGAAGAGGTAAAGACTTTGAATTATGTTAATTCTTCTCTTCATATCCTGTAACTTAAATAGTGTGATGTAAAATTAACAATACTTAAATACTGATATAATATAAAGTCAATATATCTTAAGTTACATAAGGGAATAAAGGAGGAAAGAAAATTTTATATATATATATATATATATATATATACTCACACATACACACACGTATATATGTAAATGCAAATGTATTCATAATAAAATAAGAAGGAAATACTCATGACAATTGCAGTTCTTGTTTCTGTAACTGGTCGCATGCCCTAGCTGATACTTATAACTACCTTCATCTACTACTCATTCTGTATTTCCTTTGTCTTTAGCAAGCACCTCAACTGGAGATGACTGTGGTTCTATACCTGGCAGAGTGACTGAAACGCTAATTCCTGAATGGTCTGGACTATTCCTAGGCCTATCTGGATTAGGTTGTAGTTTTTCATTGATCTTAATCACAGTGCATGATAATACTAAGAAAAACCCTAGGGCATCTTCTCTATTCCAGGCATACTCTTTCTTATCCCTATTGTAGAATAGCAGTTCAATGTCTCCTTGGTAGTCAGAATCAACTACCTCAGTCAGAAGCGTAACCCCTTTTTAGCCTGTTGATTCAGACATGA
The DNA here is from genome assembly GCF_041146395.1 of Eulemur rufifrons. Taxonomy (NCBI): domain Eukaryota; kingdom Metazoa; phylum Chordata; class Mammalia; order Primates; family Lemuridae; genus Eulemur; species Eulemur rufifrons. The sequence goes on along the minus strand of NC_090999.1, from coordinate 69,715,579 downwards.
AAAGCCCAACGTGGTGTGGTGGAAGTCAATCTCCAGCAATGGAATCATTGTTATATCTCCTGGAAGCATTCCTCCCTCTAGAACTAAGATCTCTGGACCAGCAGAGCGTGAGGTCACAGAAATAAGAAGCAAAAATGTTTCTAGTGGTCACTAGTGGTGATAGTGAATGGTGTTACTCCCATTTTCACAATTGATTTCTGGACTCATAAATCCTGGCTCTTGGAGAAGCAGCACCACATATTGTATGCTGATTCAACATATAGATCATTCTGGAAAACCTTGCCCTACCCCTTCAAGGTATTGCCCCAAAGCTGGAATTATAACTGAGTTTTTAAAAGTCTATTCCACCATTCTATCAGATACTTCAGAACAGTGGAGGACATGGTAAGATCAGCAAATTCTGTGAGCATAGGTACATTGCCAAATTTCCTTTGCTATTAAGTGAATTCCTTGGTCAGAAGCTGTGCTGTGTGGAATACTATGACAGTGGATAAAGCATTCTGTAAGTCTGAGGATGGTAATTTGGGCAGAAGCATGACATGCAGGGAAGGCAAATTTATATCCAGAGTAAGTATCTATTCCAGGAAAGACAAAACACTGCTCTTTTCATAATGGAAATGGTCCAATGTAATCAACCGGCCACCAAAAAGCTTATTATTATCCTGAGGAATGATGCCACATGAGGGCAGTGTTGGTTTCTACTATAGATTGGGCACTCGGTGGTGGTCATAGCCAGGTCAGCCTTATTGAGTGAAAGTCCATGTTGCTTAGCCATCCATGTATAACTCCCATCCCGGCCACTATGTACTTGTTTCCTAAGCCCATCAGGCAATGACAGGGGTGGTTAGGGAAAGATATTGACTGATATCTATAAACTGGGTAATGCTATCCATTTAAATATTAAAATTCTCCTCTGCTGAGATCACCCTTTGGTGAGCATTCAGATGGGACACAAATATCTTCACAATTTTTGCCCACTCAGAGAGTTCTATCCACACATATCTTCCCCAAATTTCTTACCATATTCCTTCCAAAACTCTGACCATCCAGCTAAACCATAGGTTATAGCCCATGAATTAGTTTATAATAACATGTCTGGCCATTTCTTCTTCCAAACAAAGTTCACAACGAGGTGCACTGCCCCAAATTCTGCCCACTGGAAGATTTATCTCTATCACTGTCCTTCAGGGATGTCCCAGACAGGAACTGTAGTTCTACAGATGTCTAGTTTTGGGTAGTGCTTGCATATCATGTAGAATTATTGGTAAACAAGGCCAAAGTTTTCTCTTTCTCTGTCAACTGGTCATAGGGTATTCCTCCATGAGGCCATAGGCACAGGCTGGGAGAAAGAAGGCATGTAGCAGTAACAGGGACCATGGGCATTTGGACCACTTCTTTATGTAACTTACTTGTGCATTCAGAGCCTGCTCATGGTCTGATCACCTATATACTATTTCCATTCCATGAGGTAGTGTTACTTTGCATGCCTACCTTTATAGCTTCATGGGCATAAAACACTCAGTTCATAATGGGAAACTCAGTTTGTGTAGTAATTTGGTGGCCTATGGTCAAATGTTGAGTCTCTAGAAAGGCCCAGTAACAGGCAAAGAGCTGTCTGTAAAAAGAAATGTCTGCAGATAATGGCAGACACTTGCTCAAAATCCTAATGGCCTACACTGGGATTCACTTATGGAGGCCTGCCAGAGGCTCCAAACAGCATCCATACTTGCCATTGACACTTTAAGTACCATTGGATCTGCTAGGTCATATGACCCAAGGGACAGATCAGCTTGCATAACAGCATAGACTTGTTGCAGAGCCTTATTTTTTTCTGGGCACCATTCAAAACTGCAACTTTTTGTGTCATTTGGCAAATCTGGTGGAGTAACACACCTAAGTGAATAAATAATATGTTGCCTCCCAAATCCAAAGGGGCCCACTAAGCATCATGCCTCTTTCTTGATTTTAAGAAGGACTAGATACAACAACTTATCCTTCACCTTAGAAGGCATATCTCAACATGCCCCACATCACTAGACTCCCCAAAAATTTCTTTGAGGTACAATGTCTCTGAATTTTAGTCTAATTCAGGCCACAGATCTTCACAGGACACTCTTTTCTACTGAAAATAGATTCATTCACATCTTTGAATCTAATCAGATTAAGGAGACAATTCCAGAAACATGAGAACCAATTTGCAAAATTCATCCTTAAAATTCTGTTCCTCTAGAACCACTCTTGGTACCAAAATTTGTATTACTCAGGGTTATTCAAAGAAACAGAAAAAGAAGCAGAAATTATATGCATATATTGAGAGAGAGAGAGAGAATCATCATTGTATTATAGGAATTGGAATTGGCTCACGCACTTGTGAAGGCAGAAAAGTCCCCTGATGTGTCATCACCAAGCTGGGGAACAAGGAAAGCCAGTTGTATACTTCAGCTTAACTCCAAATGCCTTAAAACTGAGGTGCAGGTGGAGGCAGGGGGTGATGGTGTAAGTCAAGGCCAGAGTCTGAAGGCCTGAGAACCAGGAGTGCCAATGTCTGAGGGCAGGAGAAGATGAGAGTCCCAACTCAGCCAGTAAATTCTCCCTTCCTTTACTTTTATGTACTATTCTGACCCTTAACAAATTGAATGATGCCCATTCACACTGGTAAGGATGATTATATTTACTCATTTTACAAATTCAAATGCTAATCTCTTCTGGAAACACCCTCAACATACTCCAAAATAATGTCTTACCTGCATGTCCCTTAGCCCAGTCCATTTGACACAGAAAGTAACCAGCACGGCATTATCAAAAACCTTTTTGGAGATTCAGGGCTATGTTGTAATCTTAGCCATTATCAGACATCAAGAGTTCTTAACATTCAGTGAGCTTGGACAGTAACTGCTGTCCAGGCTGAAATATACCTTTAAGTGCCTATCTTTCTCTATTTGTTTTTAATTCTCACAATAAGGAGAATGTCCCCCCACCCCGACCAGATATGTTGAAGGAATGAGTTAAACTTTTATAGATCTATATGTTATTCAACATTAAGAAATGTTGCATAAAAGCAGAATATTATCATTTTTATATAGGATTTTTCTAGTGTTCACTAGTGGTGATGGTGATTGGTGTTACTCCCATTTTCACTAATTGATTTCTGGACTGATAAATCCTGGCTCTTGGAGAAGCAGCACCACATATTGTATGCTGATTCAACATACAGAACATTCTGGAAAACTTTGCCCTAGCCCTTCAAAGTATTGCCCCAAAGCTGGAACTGTAACTGAGTTTTTAAAAGGCTATTCCACTGTTCTATCAGATACTTCAGAACAGTGGAGGACATGGTAAGATCAGCAAATTCTGTGAGTGTAGGTCATTGTTACATAGGATTTTGATCTAAATTACACTAATAGAACTTTCTGCAATAATTGAAATGTTCTATGTCTGTGTTATCTAATATGATGGCTACTTGCTATATGTGGATATTCAGCAGTGGGAATGTGACTAGTGTAACAAAGGAATTGAATTTTAAATTTTACTTAAATTTAAACATAAATAGTCACATGTAGCTACTGGGTACAGTACTGACAGTACAGCTATAGATTGTTACTATCATTCTCATGTCCAAATATTACAGGATTTATTGCTTATGCTTGAGAATAATTTTCATAACTTTTACTATATTCCCATGGGATAGTTTAATCCTTTGTAACCCAGATATCTTCAATCAATTTAGTATCTATGTCTTAAATATTAATATTGCTTAGAATAATTATCTGAAATGAGTCTAAAAGAATAGTCTTATTTTGAGTTACCAGGAATATAAAATAACATAAATGTAAAAAAATAAATTAGTAATATTTAAATTAAGAGGCTCCAAACATTCTGTTCACATTGGAAAAACAATATTTTTTTTCCTTCAAAGAGCTCTTAAAAATGTAATGAAGTAAATTATTTGTAAATAAAATTTAGACTTTCAATTTACACATTTCACCTGGTCCACAACACAAACCAGCCAAACATTTAATTGAAGTAACCTTTGGGTTTTTATCCATGGATATGGAAGTCACTAAATATTTAGAAACGCATTAGAACCTAGCTAGTAATAGAATTTAGAACGTTAGCTTTGCCCCTTAAGAGAAGTCAGAATTGGGAAAGCAAAATAATTAAAAATCAATGACCCAGGTCAGTCTTAATAGATCTATGAAAAGAATGACACCAATGACTTCAATAAAATAGATTCTTTATCAAGTCAACATAATCGAGTCTTTTGTCTAAGTAAGTTCATATATGCTCATTTCTAGTTAAACGTTTTCACAGAACTTGAAGGTCAGGGATAAGATGAAGAATTGTGGTAGCATATTTGGTAAAATGCACCTTAGTCTGTATTTGCCTAGTGTTTTCTTATAAATAGACAGATTATGGATTTGAGGAAGAATAACACAGAGGTGATCTTTCCATCTCATTACGTCTTTTAAAGGATACATGGTGTCAGTATGACTATTCCTAGTTTTGTTAACTTCATCATTTGGTAAAGGTGGTGTATTCCAGTTATCTCCATTCTGAAATAGCTATTTGTCTCTTCTAATGCTCGATTCATTCATTATAACCAAGTCCTGAAGTCCAGCCCCCACTGAGAGGGGGGAAAATTAAGTTTTACCTACTGGATAAGGGAATATCAGTTTTATAGTTATATACAAAAAACACCATAGAAATTAACATAGTTTCCCTCACTGATTTTTAGCATTTATCAACAGATTCTGCCTGCAGCAACTTTTTACAATGGTTTTCTAATGGTAATTTTGAATGTCTCTTTATTCCCACCCTTACTAATTAGAATTATTATGTAAGATACAGTTGTCCTGTATTCCTCATTTATTTATTTAATTTTTTATTTATACTAGTATGGACAGAGGGTATATATCTTATACTTAGGATTATAATAAGATATTATTTATTTTGTTGCTAAACTTGTTTCATCTTTGGCCTTTGGCATCTCTTTCCAATTGGTTCCTGCCTCCTTTGGTCTACCCCCATTCTTTTCTTTTATTCTTTTTCAAGTACTCCTTTACTTTGTGGCATGACAAGATGTCTCAGGTTCTTCTTATATTTACCCTAAAATATAAACCGTTTCTCCAGGGAATTTTGATTTCTTTTGTTAGGAATTATATTGAGGAACCATGATCTGGGCCCTTGGTGGGCTTGATGCTACTTGGGTGTAATAGCTTCTAGATCCTACCAAAGGATAGAGCTAGCAACTATACCTATGTACTTCAATTGGTATTATTTTATTTCTGCTCTATTTACATGTCTATTACATAACTTTTAAAAAACAGAGGTTCATACTGATATCTCTAAGTCTCATATAGCTAGCCCCACAAGGGTTTATTTTAGGCTTCGTTCTGCTCTCTTGTTTATATTTATTTATTTTTTAACTTTCTCTGATAGTGGAAAACCTGGCTTGCAATATCTACAATGTATTTACCTATTTGTTCAGCCCTACAGTACATATAAAATAAATTAGTTTCACATTGTAAACACATGCCCTATAAGAAATAAATTTATCAACTAGAGTATACTGTGCATGTAGAGTGTCACTTCTGGGCCAGTAAAACTAATAACTGATATGCATCCTCCATCCCTAGCTATTCCTGCTAAAGAAATTTTTTCTAGATGGCATAGCTACAAAAAAAAAAGAGCCTTCTGAATTGCTTTAGACATGATATAAGCAAGAAATAACCCATTCATAGTGCAGCTAGGAAAGCTAGCATTAATTTTTCCACTATAAAAGTAATAGTGTTTGTTTCCTTCAAGAATTATCCAAATAATCATTTCAAATATTCTCCACAATTTGCATATCGAGATACAGTGTGAGTATTATCCCAGCCCTTTGTGTTATCCTAAGCTGACCATTATTTAGCAATGTGCCATGAGAAAATCCTTCTGATAACGGCTACTTTATATGAAATCTTCTTCAATATTTTCTTTTAAATTAAATCATTGTGTCTCCAGAACTACAGAGGCAATTTTTTATCAGAAAGTCCTAGACAGGCATTTGAGAATGAAAAATCTGACTTTGTGCTCAGCTCCAGCAATTAGATTTGACATATCTGGCCGGGCGCGGTGGCTCACGCCTGTAATCCTAGCACTCTGGGAGGCCGAGGTGGGCGGATCGTTTGAGCTCAGGAGTTCGAGACCAGCCTGAGCAAGAGCGAGACCCCATCTCTACTAAAAATAGAAAGAAATTATATGGACAGCTAAAAATATATATAGAAAAAAAATTAGCCGGGCATGGTGGTGCATGCCTGTAGTCCCAGCTACTCGGGAGGCTGAGACAGGAGGATCGCTTGAGCTCAGGAGTTTGAGGTTGCTGTGAGCTAGGCTGACGCCACGGCACTCACTCTAGCCTGGGCAACAAGGTGAGACTCTGTCTCAAAAAAAAAAAAAAAAAAAAAAAAAGATTTGACATATCTTTGGCCAAAGATATTAAACTTACGTGATAGAGTAGCCTTGAGGATTATAACTAATGGATACATAACATTGCTGGCACAGGGCAGGCACCCTGACTTGCAATTATTTTGTATTCTTATTTATTCCTATTCTTAATCTTATATTTTATTGGAATAAAAAACAGGAAAGCCAGTATTTTCTTAGCAGCAGCTCATTTATTTGGTGGGCTAGGGATATATCCAGCACAATAAAAACTAAAAGATCAATTTCTTTCATGGCAGACAGGTCAATGTAACATGCTCAATAAAGGACCACAGTCTGAATTCTGCTTGAATGTAGCAGAAGTCTTAGGTAGGTATGGGTCAAGTCTTATTAAAAAAAAAAATCTAATAAAAAAAAATCTAAGGTCTCAAATGGCAATATATTAGTTAAATAATAATTATTACTGATGCTTTTATTTAGAAATTTATGGAGGCATTTATATGTATATTTTCATTTGACTGTTCTGTTAAGTGTTATTAACGTTATCCTCTATTAAAATTAAAACATTTCAAGGTGTACATTAAGTAAACAGTTGAACTAGGTCTTTTGACTCCAGAACCAGTGCTCTCCTTAGATTGTACTGTTCCTCTGGGGAAAAAAATATGGTTGGCCATACACCTTTTAAAACATTTGCTGAGGACTAGCCACGTATTTTTCCTCAAGAAGTACAGCACAATTAGCGTGTATGTGTATATGTATATATATGTATATGTATATATGTATGTATGTACATGTATATATGTATATTTATATATACACATATAGAGGTCAGATGACAGATATATAGATATATAGATAAATTCTTAAAACAGTTGATGAGGGTCTATACTTACATACCCATCTATACTATATAACTATACTTACATACCCATCTATATGGGGTATCTCAACAACATTTAAGAAAAACGAATTTCTCACAATTTACTTTGTCCTGTTATTTCTTTGCCTGGCAGAGATTTGCATCTAGGTAATAAAGTAAGCATGAAAATGCAGGCATATTAGCTATTTAAGGACATTGCCCCATGGAGAGGAGATACTCTAACAGAGAGAGGAAGTTCTAGCACAGAATATTTGGCATCTATGGGTAAAGTTCTCAGTTTCCCTATTTTTTCTAGATTTTTTTGTTGTTGTTCTCAGAAAGATGGCTTTTAAGATCTGCATTGCAGTAAGAATTGCATGTTTGAGGTAATAAGGGATGAAAGTGTTGCTCTGTGTGTGGTGTGTGCCATTGCATACGGAGTTCCTTGTTTTTCCATCAGATGTAAACATTGTGGGCACAAGGATATGGTGGGGACTAACAAAGCATTGCTTTTATTTGTGAAGCCAGTTATCACAATGGGGTTTCCTTTGGCCTATTGTGTTGATGAATTAATTAACTACTTCTCTGCCATAGATGTGTCATGTTGGGCAGCTTAATTTGCTGAATGTTGGAGCCAGTCTTCTCAGCTAGATGTCCCTTTTCCATTTGTGCCTTTTTAATATCCTCATTTTCAGTAAAACCACGTATTCATGTTGAGATTTCTTGCTGATGAAAATACAAGAATTTCTATTAACCAAAGCAAAATAAATGCAAATAAGCTGTTAGGACAATACTCTGGGTTCTGTCAGTTCATCCTTAATAGACTTTGTCAGTGGTACGAACAATGAAAAAAAAGAGCAAGTACTTGTTTGTAACATGTGAAAAAGTATTATGACTATCACTGGTATGCACTTTATCACTTGAAGTAGCATGTGGCTTCAGTGAGGTTATCATTTATAGACTGGTACAGGATGAGACAACAGTTGAAGAGAGAAAAGAGAGAAAGTGAATTTGTAATGAGAATGTCACAAATATTGGACTGACTCAGGAGATGGATCTGAGCCTGGAGTTGAGCCTAGCGTAATAATGAAGATACAGTTAGTCACTATCTTTAAGAACCTACAGAGAGAGGCATGTCATTTAAATAATGGACAGGGGTCAGATATAACATTATCAAGTGGGTAAAATGGGTGAAAAGGGAACACATGCCATTCTAAAAGGGGGAAAATGTTATTCACCTCCAACCATAGAGAAACATACCCATCTATCCAGATTTCTTGATTTGTCATTAGTAATTATAAATCTAGATTTTTGTTCAAAATCTCAAAATTAATGTTCTTTAAGGTATTATGACTTTCAAAGAAAACATGCCTGTGACCCTGATTTGGACCAGGAGACCCCATTTTGCTACCTATGCCATCTATGCTTGTGACTCCTCTTCCCTTCCCAAGTTTGTGAAATTAGTAATACAAGACATAAACTTGCTGAGAGTTTACTATGTTCAAATAAGCTGTTCATATGGTCCTTAAATCAAGCCTATTCAAATTAGCATATACATTGCAATGATATCTTCCTGAACTTTTCCAGTGTGGCAAGTGTTTATTCACATCAGTACCAATGGTCAGGATGAAATTGAAGAAAAGGCACAGGGGCTAATGGAGCTTAGCCAACAAATACAATTTCTGCAAGAGTGCTAGAGTGCTCTTTTTAACTTTGTATTCATAAAGTACTCTCATTATGCCCATTTTACAGACAAGGAAAATTTACAAAGTTACTTACCCATGCACTCCCATATAATTACATTTAGAGTGCCCTTCTAGCATCTCAGTATGTTCAATGTTGCATTAATCAAGATAACAAGCTTGAGATCTTGGAACGGTCTCTGAAACAAATGTGCTTAAAAGGGAAGGGGCAAAGGTTCTTGATGTAAACCAGGAGCCAGCAACAATTCTAGTCATCATCACTGACATTAGGAATAACTTCTGAAGAGTTATCATCAGTTGATTTTCAAGTACTAAAACAATTCGTTGGGGAAAGAATAGTCTGTTCAACAAATGATGCTGGAACAACTGGATATCCATGTGTACCAGAATGAAATTGGGTCTCTACTTCATATCATGTATAAAATTAAGTCAAAATGAATCAAAGACTTGAACACAAGAGCTGAAACTACAAAACTCTTAGAGGACAATGTAGGAGTAAATCTGCAGGACCTTGGATTAGGCAATAGTTGCTTAGATACAACACCAAAAGCACAAGTAACAAAAGAAAAAAATAGATAAATTTGACTTCATCAAAATTAAAAACTTTCACACTTCAAAGGACACTGTCAAGAAAGTGAAAAGACAATCCACAGAACAGGGGAAAATATTTGCAAACCATTTATCTGATAATGGATGTATATGCAGAATACATAAATAACTCTCACAAATCAACAATAGAAAGACAAATAATCCAAATAAAGTATGGGCAAGAGAGCTTGAATAGACATTTTTCCAAAGAAGATATACAAATGGCAAACAAGCACATAAAAAGATGTTCAACAACATCGTTAGCCATTAAGGAAACACAAATCAAAACTACAATGAGATACCACTTCATACCTACTAATATGGCTATAATCAAAAAGACATAAAAAAATAACAAGTGTTAATGAAGACATGGAGAAATCGAAACCCTCATACATCACTGGGAGGAATGTAAAATGGAACAGCTGCTTTGTAAAACAGTCTGGCAGCTACTCAAAAGTTAAACATAGACCCGGAAGGCTGAGGTAGTAGGATCGCTTGGGCCCAGAAATTTGAGACCAGCCTAGGAAATATAGGGGGACCCTGTCTCTGAAAAAACAAACACCAAAAACAGAGTTACTAGATGACCCAGCAATCCTATTGGTAGATATATACTCAAAAGAATTGAAAAAGCGTCTTCACAAGAATTTGTACACAAATGTTCATAGCAGCATTATTCACAGTAGCCAAAAAATAGAAAGCACCCAAATGTACATCCGCTGATGCATGGATAAACAAAATAAGGTATATCCATAGAATAGAATAATATACAGCCATAAAAGAGGAATGAAGCACTGATATGTGCTGTAAGATGGATGAACCTTGAAAACATCGTGCTTAGTGAAAGAAGCCACACACAAAATGCCAGGTATTGTATAATTCCATGTATATCAAATATTCAGAAAGTACATGAGTGGTTGCAGGGGCTGGGCAGAGAAAGGGAAGGGAAGTGACTGCTAATGGATATGGGTTTTGGAAGGGAAGGTCATAATATTGTTTAGGAATTATATAGTAGAATAGTTTCATACCTTGTAAATATACCGTACTAAAAAAAATCACTGAATTTACATCTTAAGAGAGTGAATTATATCGTATGTGAATTATATCTCAATAAAAAAATAACTTCTGGCTTCTCAAAAAAAAAAAAAGTTTTGGAAATAAACCTTATGAATATCAAAGATCTGATATGACCAGATCCTTAAAATGTCATTAAGATAATTGAAGTTATGATGATTAGAAATATGAGGTGGGTAACAATATTAAGATCACCAGAATACTATAAAAATTGAAAAATAATGCCATGTTATATAAATCATGTGTGAATCACTTGTAAAGCTGGTGGTTTTAATAGAACTTGAAGATATTCCTATGCTACTATATGTCTACCACCAGGACATTTCTGCTATCTATCCTTCCTTTGTTCTGGTATCTACAGGGTAATCATGTAAGCATGCAATAAAACATGCAAATTATGACTTAAAAGATTTTGGGAGAAGTAACATTATATAACCTGTCTTTTTATACTACAGTGAACTCTGGAATATATCTGTACCTGTATCCATATACCTATAATTTAGAAAGTGACTGACACTAGACAGTTCTGAATAAATACTATTAGGTTTATTATGAGTAGGCTCATCATCCTGTTTAGAAATATATTTGGTTGGTTAAAATGTCTTTTATATCTTTTTACTATAATAAAAAAGGTATGGGGAAACTAGTTAGCTTAATGGAGATTGTGTGAGTGTGTGTGTGTGTGTGCATGTGTGGTGTCTATACCATTAAAATCCTCCCTGATTAGCAAAAAAGCTTTACATCAATCTTCTTTAGCTCAAGAGCCTTTGGGTATAACCATGATTTATGATCTACAATGGAATAGTAGCCAAATATCTGAAAACATCTGCATTGGAGCCATCTGTTTATGCCTAAATACCAGATGCTATATATGTTGAAAATTCATATTTAGTGAAATTGCCTAAACATGTGTACTTAACTCACAGCACTGCAGATAACAAAAAACACCAACTATAAATGTTTCTGAGTCGCGGATGGATTAAATTTATTCTATTATCTCTCAGGACATTGAGCATAATGCCCTAGCAGGTAATAACATAATCAGGGAATCATAACAAAACTTTATCTATGCACCTAATGTTGTTGTTGATGAAAACAATTGAGTTCTGTGATCAGGTAAATATTTCCTCAATACATGACAACAGGAAAGATTCTCTGCAATACTAGTAGTAGCCACAGATCTGGTGAGAACCTTGATAAACATTTTCAATATGTTTATAGGCATCTGTGGGGGAAAAAAGATGCTGTATTTACACCTAGAAATTTAGAAAAGACTGATTATTATAGTAATAGCAATGAGGATTCCTATAGGAACTAAAAAGAACTATTTAATGCCCTCCTCCAACTTTCCCACATGTTTGACCACTGAGTTCATTTTCCCCTCCAGTATCCTGAAAAGCTGTCCTGAGCTATTGTTTCTAAGATGTTGATTTCAGAGTATCCATATCTTACTGTTTAAGTTTTAAATGACTCATCTTTTCCCTTAAATTTGAAAAGCTTTAACCTAGAAGATGAAACAGTAGGTAGGAAAAGCATGAGCTATGAAAAAAATATATATTGGATAATGTCTTCTGGGTTGGCATTGTAACACAAGAAAGAGAGCTAACTTTCTGTGTCAAATAATTTGAATTTGATAGAATTATCTGGAGGAGAATTATCTGTCAAAACATATTGTACCATGTATCTGTCAAATTGAAATTTGAGATTTCTTTTAGTTAGAGAGCTAGCTCCAATTAATCTATAAACCCCCCAGAAAAGGAACTGGTTAAGAAATATAACTTAGCATGCCTCTCTAAAAAAACTGGAGTCCTTAACAATATGAGAAAGTAACTCTATACTCAGCAAAGAGATATATGGAAAAGTGTTATGTATATATAATTATATATAATTATGTATATAACTAAATAGCTATAACTACATATGTGTGTGTATATAATGTTATATATTGGAGGCAGGCAAAAGTCCATTTGTTCCATATTCACTTTCTGAATTTTAAATAAATATAAAGTCAATCTGTATTACCTGAGGAATAGCTTAACTTTTGCAAGGTTCTAATATAGTAGCCCACAAACCATGGCCAAATGAAAAGTCTGAACATTCTTCCTTCACTTGGTTTACTGTGTGTGTATACAGACAGACACGTGTGTTATTATGAGTAGGTACACACCAATGCTTTTCTAAGTCTAGGTACAATTGAGTACTTAGAAAAACATCCTATTCTATTTTGATTAAATACAATAAAAATTGAAACAAAATACTCTGAAAAAATTTATAAATATTCCCCTTTAAATAACAATAGCAAGAAACAAACTTGTAAATCATTTTATATCAAACCACATGGTCTATAAAAACGAAGGGATACTGTATAAACCTACTTAACTTTTAAACATTGAACACCACATTCAGAAAAAAGCCAGACAAAAAACACTACTCTAATGTATTTCACTAAACTATGGCCCAATTTTTGACATTTTATCTGTTCCCAAGCGGTTTCACTTCCAGCTGGATAGGGAACAAAATAGCATATGACCAAGAAAGTGATTTCTTTAGCCTTTCTGCAGTTGTGTGGCTGAGAAATAAACAGTGCAAATATTTGACTTTTGTATCTCCTGAAAAGGATTTTCCCCAAGTTGAAAGACTTATGAATAAAATGAAATAAGAATCAATTTTAAATTATTACTTTTAAAATAAATACAACTGAGAGCATAAATGTACATTTCTGCCTTATGTAGCTGTTTCTTTTAAAAAACTAAAAATTCTAAAAACCTATATTTCCTCATGGTATCCCAGTGAATTTCCTTTCAATCATTATTAAACAAAATGGAACTCTTGGCAATAATTCTGTCTTTTAGTTGTTTGTACTGTCACTGTGATGGCAGCTGAACTTAACACCCCATTTGTTTTTAGGAAAATGTCTTCTGTGCAACAAACTGTCTCAAATCTTGCTTCCTTGCTGTATTAATGTGTTTGTGTTTGTACAAAAATCTCCATCAATGTGGCTGCTTTGAATATTTCAAGTGTCAGGTTTTAGAAGTTTATAAATTGACTGAAAATCAAAACATTACATCATGTTGAGTAGGAAACAGATAAAGATAAAGATGGCACTGATTTTTATATACCAAAGCAATACATCACTTAGATAATTTCAGGGGAAAGGACAGTGCCAGGATGAGAGTCATTTTATTAAGTTATTAAGTAGGGAATGTCCGATTTCTTTAAGTACTAAGTTTGACAGTTGATATCTCTGATATTTTACTTTGACACTTCTTGTTTTATTTTTTATTGTGAAGGTACATCCTCATTCTTTCAAACACATGATTTGGCTTGTGATTGTCTTTCAAATTTTTTTTAGAGCAGTTTTTGTGAAACAATGGATAAGTCAAAAATTTGTGTTAATTTTGAATATGAATTCCGTTGTGGAATCAATGTAGCGTAGACAACTCAAAATACCGATGAAGTGTTTGTGAAGTATGTGACTAATGAATGCACAGTATGTCGATGGTTTGAGAAGTTCTATTCTGGTGATTTTAATCTTGCAAATGAGCCATGTGGGTTACCTGAGACCAAGGTGGATAATAATGAGTTGAAAGCTGTAGTGGAAGTGTATCCATCTCAACCTATGTGTGAATTAGCAGCAAGGTTTGACATTCCTATTCCAACAACATTGGACCATTTGAAACAAATTGGCAAGGTAAAGAAGCTGGATAGATGAGTATCACATGAATTAAATGAGCATCAGAAGAGAAATCCTCTCAAAGCTTGACTTTCTTTGCTGTCATGACATAAAGGTGAACCATTTCTACACCATATTGTTATGTGTGATTAAAACATAGGTTCTTTTTGACAATTGCAAGTGTTGGGCACAATGATACAATGATTGGATAAAGATGAAGTGCCAAAACACAGTCTAAAACCAAATATTCATCCAAAAAAAAAAAAAGTTAGTGGTATCTGTTTGGTGGTCCAGCACTGGTATTGTCCACTACAGCTTCATGAAACCTGATCAATTACAGCAGATGTCTACTGCAACCAGTTGGATGAACTGATGAGAATGCTTGTGATTAAGCAGCTGAAATTGGTCAACAGAGACAGGCCAATCCTCTTGCAAGAACATATGTCACAAAGAAACAGTGCTGCTCAAACTACAGAAGCTGGACTTGGAAACTCTCTATCTTCCACTGTATTCACTAGACCTTGGACCAACTGACTACCACTTCTTCCAGGCTTTGGACCACTTCTTGCAAGGGAAAATAGTCAATTCTCAACAAGCTGTGGAAAACACCTGTCACGATTTCAACATCACTCACTTTCCAAGCTACTGTTAAGATGGCAAAACTGTGTTGATAGCTCAGGCACATACTGTGATTAATTGAACTGCTTTTTGTTTGCAATATAACAAACTAAACTTTTGGTTTAAAATCAGACATTTCATATATTTTTTTATTTCAGGAAATTATGGGGGTACAAACATTTTATATTCAATGAACTGATATTTACATCAGAGATGTCACAAACTGTAAAACAATGTCATTAACTATTAAGTGTCAGTGACCAATCTGAGCCATTAAACTGAAAAATAAGATATTTTCTTTGACAACTTTTATAAGATTTAAATGTATCTTTGGTTAATAAATTAGTCCCATCAGAGAGCAAAGAATATTGGTTTAAATGTTCAGACAAAAGTATAAGAAATACACTGATGATCGGTTTGACAAAGGCATGGTTGCTTCTTTAAGAATTCACTTTTCTGTTTGTCCTTACAAGTCTGACTTAGGCAATCTATAAAAGTATTTTACAGATTTAATTATAATATTTTATAACTTAAAGAATCCTTAAAAATTCTCAAATTGAACCCATGGGAAAGTTGCAGAAAAATATGAGTAATGATGTAGACTTTGTGCTCTGGGAGTATCTGCCCAGATTAGTGAAAGTTTTGTTTGGTAAGTAATAGAGAAAGCTGATCCATGAAGAAAATCACAAACAGCTTGCTTCTGTGACTTCATAGTGACAGTGATATAAGTTGTTTTAGCCTCAGATAATCTTATTGGTGAAAGACAGAGAAGTACTTAGATACAGACATTGGATAAGTGTAAGAAAAAAATTTAAGAGTGTGTATGTGCACACTCATGTGAATGAATCATAATATCAACATCATCACAATAACTTTCTCTAGTCAAAATTTCTATTTTCACATTGAGAATATTTTAAGGAGGCCAAGATTGTAATACTAGTACAACTATCTTTCTTGATGATAGACTACCGTCCTTATCAATCTGAAAGTTTAAAGGGAGAAATTAAACTTGT
The DNA here is from genome assembly GCF_041146395.1 of Eulemur rufifrons. NCBI lineage: Eukaryota > Metazoa > Chordata > Mammalia > Primates > Lemuridae > Eulemur > Eulemur rufifrons. Next base: position 69,699,631 of record NC_090999.1, on the reverse strand, counting down.
TTCTTGAGACTTTAGTTCTATTTCTAAAATTTTGTTCTCACTCCATGACAGTTAACACAATCAGATATCACCAACTTGTGGGCAAATGACTGAATTCAGCCTCACAAGTCTTTGGCTTCACTTACAGTAAATTCTTTAGAATAATAAGACATATCAATTATGCATTCTTTTATTCATTCAACTAACCTCTCTTAAGTTATGAAGAAAGGTATGACAAGTTCCTAGTATAAGAAAATGACTAGATACAGCATTAAGTTAGAAACATGGACTTAGTGTAAAGCATATCTACATTTAAACTTAACTCTAATTTACATACAATCTGAGAGCGGTTTGCAAAGTACTTAATTTCTGATTTCTCTGCTTCTTCATAAATAATGTGTATAATTATAACTCTAGTTCATATGTTTATAAAAATAAAAATTTAAGAATACAATAAAATGCTGTGTACAGTGTACACTCAAACTCAATTAACATTTATAATCATAATAAAAGTAAATTTTTAGTGTCTACTAAGTGCAATTTGTTGTTCTCAGTGCTTTACTTATAATGATTTATCATATCCTAACTGTGATTTTATGAGGCCAGTGATAATGTCTTCTCCAAAAGGCAAATGTGAAATCTAAAGTACAGATACACTAAGTTATTGTTGAAGGTCATATGGCTCATGTGCATAAAAACTGGAAACTCTCTTTGGTTAGAATGTGTCACATTATTGAGATTATTAAAACAGAAATAAAGATCCATCAGATCATGCTATAACCATATATCAACCATATTTAAGTGATAAATAAGCTCTAAGACTACTTTCTTATACATCCATTATCTTATAACAAATCCATTACAAATAACATATTTCTTCTGAAAACTTTTAAATAAAAATAACTATTTTTATTCTCAGTGTTATGTCTCCATTTGCAGTGATCTTTAATTGATAACTTCCTAGTTATGGGACTAGGAATTCAAGGCTGCATGGTGACAGATTATGGATACATTCCTCAGAACAAAGGATATTACCACAATTTCTACTTTGAAAATGATGTTGACACAGTCTGAAGTCCCTGTGGTTAGCTATGCTTAGCAATGCAGCAGGGAAAATTAATTCTAATAGTATAGTTAATGGTCTCCATGGAGATAGGTAATGGGAATTGAAGGACTTGGCCCACTTGTGAACTGGAGTATTTGGAAATGAGGATATGTGAAGCAAATGATTAATTGTGTACACTTAGATAATATTCTTTTTCTTATATGTAAATTTTTCTGTCTCTTGCTTTTATGTAATTTCATTTCAGGAATTTCTCTAATACAGTGAATGAAAACTATAGTTTTAAAGTTCTCTAACTACTCTGTAATTATCTAAATTAGAAAAGATTGTATTTAACATTATGAAACACAGATACTCCTCAAATTACTGTGGGGTTATGTCATGAAAAATAAATCATAAGCTGAAAATATCATAAGTAAAAAATGCATTTAATATACCTAAGTTAAACCATCATAAGTCAGAGTCCATCTGTACTATATATAAATTCATTGACAGGTGACTCTTGACTCCATAATTAAGGTGTAATTTAGATAATAGACTTAGAGCATAAGGACATGTAATTCTACAATATGTTTCCAGTTGATTTCATTATTTAACTTTTTCAGACTAAAGAAAATAAGTGTTTATGCAAAATAGATCCAGTATTCAGTATTTTCCACTCATGACTTTTTGTTTAAAGGCAGTAAGTTGTTTTATAACAAGATGGCACAGTGAATGGAAATGGCCTACTGATGAATATTCTTACACAGACATTTACATAGATATAATCAATTTTCTCAAGCAGAAAACATTTGTATGTCAAAATGATATTTAATGTGAGAAATGGAAGAAATATATTTGTAGTCATCAAAGCAGAGTTAAGAAAGCTTTTCCTTTGGTTGGTAACTTTCAAACATTTCCTCCATATCACAGTAAGTGACATTATGATGACAATCAACAATATTGCATTTTATTTATTTATTCATTCATTTTTTTTTTTTTTTTTTTGAGACAGAGTCTCACTCTGTTGCCCAGGCTAGAGTGAGTGCCATGGCATCAGCCTAGCTCACAGCAACCTCAAACTCCTGAGCTTAAGCGATCCTACTGCCTCAGCCTCCCGAGTAGCTGGGACTACAGGCATGCGCCACCATGCCCGGCTAATTTTTTCTATATATATATTTTAGTTGTCCACATAATTTCTTTCTATTTTTAGTAGAGACGGGGTCTCACTCTTGCTCAGGCTGGTCTCGAACTCCTGACCTCGAGCGATCCACCCGCCTCGGCCTCCCAGAGTGCTAGGATTACAGGCGTGAGCCACCGCGCCCGGCCCCATTCATTTATTTTTGAGACAGACTCTCACTTTGTTGCCCAGGTCAGAAGGTAGTGGCATCATCATAGTTCACTACAACCTCAAACTCTTGGGCTCAAGTAGATCCTTCAGTCTCAGCCACCCAAGGTTCTCGGATTACAGGTGTGAGCCACCGGGCCTATTTCATTTTAAATACTTACCCAGTTATAGAGGCAGTAGGAACTAATATCCACATTATGAGAACTAAGATGATAATTCAGTTGTTCCTAAATTCTGGCTTGCCCAGGACAGCCACAGCTTACACATTTTGCCCCAGCATGATTTACTGAGCCCAATTTTACTCTCATGGTTTGGATAATAATTCATAAGGTCTCCCTAGGCATCTAATTTATATAACTTAGCAAGGGGTCAGTAGAGATCTTGATATTGTCAGTGCCAAAAACATCCTAAGAATTGTCACAGAGCTTGGTTCACCTTGCTTTTTTTCTTATGTTTAACTGCTTCAAAATTTCCTAAGTTATGGTTTCATGATTGTTTTCTCCCCGTCCACAGCATAAATTCCAGTAAAAACAAAATAACTTGCTTATTTTTTTACAAAAAGTGCTTTTAAAAATGAAGTGGATGTAATTTGAATGGAAACTTACCATTAGATCCAGCAATCCCACTACTTGGCATTTACCCAAAGGAAAAGAAGTCATTTTGCCAAGAAGACACCTGCACTCGAATATTTACTGCAGCTCAATTCATAATTGCAAAGATATGGAATCAATCTTAGTGCCCAACAATTCATGAGTGGATAAAGAAAATGTGATGTATATATGCACCATGAAATACTACTCAGCCATAAAAAGGAATGAAATAATGTTGTTTTCAGCAACTTGATTGTAACTGGAGACCATTATTCTAAGTGAAGTATCTCGGGAATGGAAAAACAAACACCACATGATCTCACTAATATGTGGGAGCTAGACGATGGGTACACACTGGCACAAAGAGATGTAAAGGACATTGGAAACAAAGAAGGGTGGGAATGAGGAGAAGGCTAAACTCTTACCTATCAGGTATAATGAACACTATTCTAGTGACAGCCACATTAAAATACCTGACTTCAGAATTACACAATGTATCCATGTAACAAAAAACATTTGTACCCTCTTAATATTTTGAAATTAAAAAAAAATTCAAAATGAGTTCTGGCAGAGACAAACCATATCCAAACCATAGCATCTTATTAAGAGTCTTTTTAAAAGTTTTAAGTGGAAATGATTATAAAATGAAGTTCTGTCTACACAACAGTCCTTTTTCAAATATCTCTCCACTGATACCACTTTCTGAGGAATCCTTTAGAACATTTCATATTAAATGACTAGGGACAAGAAAAGACAAGGTAAGCAAATAGATTTTTGAAGATCACTGTGGGATATATATCACAATTTTGGTACAGATATTATGAAATAAAACAGTTGATCTCAGTATATGCCCATTTATTGCATTTCATAACGAGAATTTGCCAAATAATATTTGTACTCTATGACAAAGTAATATTCCAAATGGTGTCATTTCTAAAATTATTTTTAAAATGATATACAAAGTTAAAAATTTGCTGAAAAAATATAGATTACATTTGACAGTGTTCTTCAAGTATTAGTGGAATTTACTACCTTCATCCTAGAATAAGCTTTTATGATATTTCAAGATTTTTTTTTCCTACAGCTAACTTTCTGTCCTGTGGTACTGGCAATAATGTGAGAATGGTAGCAGAGATCTGTCAACATATATTTTAGTGATTTTTTTGAAATATCAAAAAATAATGAGTACAAATATCTTTCCAGGAGTACATTTGGGTCTTGTTTTACTTGGTCATAGCAACTTCAGATTACTTCATATTATAGTATTTCCTCCTTAATAATGTTTCCATAAGAATAGACGTAAACTGTCATATTATGCATAAGTTTTGGTAAATTAATAAATAAACCACGACATTTAACAGAGAAGAAGGTTTCTGTTTTCAACAATATTAATAAAACTTTCTTAGCAAATTTTTATTTGGAATATAAAATTTTCATCTCTCATTTTCTTCATACCATTTCATCCAGTAGCTCTGTGCTAATACAATTTCTTGAAATGTTAGTTTTTATGGTAAGAATTCCATTTCCTGTCATAGCTTACATATACTGTAAAAGCAAAATATTAGAGAAAAAAATCAAATATCAAAATATTTGAGGGAAAAAAGTACAACATACACGCATACAAACTCTAAAATGTATCCTGTATAATTTATACATGAACTTTCTGAAATGTATTAATTGGCTAAGAAAACATATTATTCTACATGCCAGAATTAATAAATGTAGGGAAATGGGGGTTAATAGTGCCCTAGGAATAAAGCTATTGTTTGTATTTGGTTAAACTATTAATCCTATGATGTATTTAAATTAGTGATTTAATTCTACTGATTTGATTCTGAAGCAAGAAATGGTAGGAAACATAAAGAACAGAAGGTGGCAGGGCTCCCTTGGAAATGTGTTTCTGCTAATAAATGTTTACATTGTCCTTCAATATTTTTCCACATAACATATACAAAAAGGTTCAGATTTTCACACTCAGTGCTGCAGATACTAAAGTTGTACTTTAATCTCACTTGATTAATCAAGCTATTGAAACTACAACTTGTTTTATAATTTCTCAAATATAGATTTTCCAAGTTTTATTTGAAACAAAAAAATATATATATATATCTAATGTTTCCTACTCTCAATATTTGACAGGGATAGCTTCATATTTGTGTTAGAATAACATGCCATCTGTAGATTTTCCTCTTAAAAACTTCCTAATGTTAATTTTTTATACTTTGGCAAAATAACATCTTTAAATTAATGACTATATTTATTTGAGGTAGTAGGATGTTAAATTTCTATCCAACACAAAATGTATAAGAAAGGCTTAAAATAAAATTTTTGTGTGCCATTGGAACTTGCCTTATATTTTTAGTATAATCAAAGAATTGTTCTTAGTTTTATAATAGCTAAATAGGTGGTATGGAATGATTTTACCAAAGGCTATTTGGAACTGATAATTCTTCCAATTGTGTTATTAAAACTAAAGACAGGGATGTCTATCTGAATAGTTTTTCTATTAATTCAAAATAAAAAATAAGGAGGAAAAATGACCAAAATTATAATGTAGTTTTCATTAAGCAGCTCATTATCCATTGTTGTGCAAGATGGGAACCTCTCTTTTTTTATGCATGCTAAAAATCAAAATATTTTCATATTAATTATCCAAAGTGGCCAACCTTCCCATAAGTTACTGAGCATTTCTTTAATAGTATTATATTTTAAGCAAAAAGGAAAGGCAAAATAAAAGAAAACAAAACAAAAAACAAAACAAAGCAAAATAACAAAATATCACTTCTGTTTCCTCATGTAATATGACTTTAAATATCTGAAGTGATGAGCACTTTGCAAGTCTTAGAGGAAATGTAATCTAATCTTTGGCTCTATATATGAGTTATTCATTCTCTAATTTCATTCACTCATTTTACCAGTATTCAATCAGAGTTTTTCTCCTTACTGCCAATGTTTAAGAAATTTTAAAACATAACCTTAAAAGTATGATTTAAACTGAATTGACTACATAAGTTTGTCTTGATGTTAAAGAGAAAAGTGCAACAACGTTGAAGAATCTGTTACCTCCCAGAGACTGTACTTCTCCCCTTACTTAAGAGTACAGCCAAGAGAATTCCAAACATACAGATAACAGATGACTATTAATGCATAAAAATTTCTAAGAGTTTGAGAGAAGAAAAGCAAACAGTATTGGTTTATGTTTGTAAAGAAAGGATTCTCATTTTAACTATTGATAGCACAACAAAGTGACTGTAATCAACATAAGTTAAGGTATACTTTAAAATACCTAAAAGAGTAGAACTGAAATGTTTCTAACACAAAGACATGATAAATGCCTGAGGTGATGTATACCTCAATTACCCCAATTTGATTAGTACACATTGTATGTCTCTATCAAAACATCACATGCACCCTATAAATATATGACTATAATATACTCATAATAACTAAAAACATTAATAAAAGTCATTCTTAACGTGGAGTGAGGGAAACTTTCTTAAAGAACTTAAAATTCATAAATAAAAGGACAAAAGGACATATTTAACAATGTGAAAATAAAAATAACTTATATGCCCAAAGGGAAATAAAACAATTTGCAAATGAGAAAATATTTGCAAGTTATATCACTTAATAATGCTATGTATAAAGAAGAAAAATCTAACAAATTTACAGAAAAAAAGAAAAAGAGATTTGAATAACCAGTGCTTAAGAAAATAATATAAATAACCCTTAATTTATGAAAAGATGCTTAAACTCTCACAGTAAGAAATACACAAATTAAGAAAGCACTGTGTTTGTATTTCTTGATAGATTAGCAAATATCAGAAATTAGATAACATATTTCCTTGATATACGTGTCTAAAAACAGACTCATAATTTCTGGTTGGATTGCAAATTGTTACCACAGCTGTGGAGAGGAATTTGGCACTGCTATATATTGGTGTGTTTGACACTTTCAAATCATATGTAAATCCTCAATATTAAAGGTGAACTTTAATGAGAGGTGCTTGGATTATGTGAGTGGATCCCTCATGAATAGGTTAACCATCCCCAATGGGAGGATGAGTGAGTTCTCACTCTATAAGTTGTCATGAGAGCTGGTTGTTAAAAAGAGCCTGATGCCTGTCTCTCTCTCTCTCTCTCCCCCTCTCTCCCTCTTTCTCTCTCTCTCACTTCCTTTCTCAACATGTGATCTCTGCACACGCTGGCTCCCTGTCCCCTTCTGCCATGAGCGGAAGCAGTCCGAAGCCTTCACAAGAAGCAGATGATGGTGTTATGCTTCTTTTAAGCCTACAGAACCATGATCCAAATAAAACTTTTTTCTTTACAAATTACCCAGTCTCAGGTAATCCTTTAAAGATAACATAAACAGATTAAGACAGGAACAATATAGAAAAATTACCTATACTTTACTAATTGTTCTAACAACTCACTTTTAAGATATTTCTCAAAGAAGTAGTGGCAAAATATGAAAATTATATGGACACTGTAATTCTATGTATAATAATAAAAGACTAGATACAGCAAGCACTCCATCAGTATGACACTATTTGAATATTTCTCTTAATTATTATGCCATATTTGTTTCTATGGAAAATATCTAAAAGCAAGGATCAACACAAAAGCAATGAGTACTCTTAGCAACCAAACAGTTGGCTTCATATTCCTTTTCAAAGATGCAGTGGAACACTACGTACCTGCAGGAAAAAATGAAAACTGTATCTATCTTCTGGAGTGTTCCCTAGCATATGTTTTTAAAAGTAAATTTTATTGTGTACATTTTAGGAGTAAAACATGATGTATAAGTTAAATTATAACAAGATGTGGAGAAAAGACTATATAGTTTAATATGATATTTTTAGGGAGCATAGCATGCATATATATGTGCATAATTGCCTATATTAAAAATGAAACAAAAAATCCCATGCAGGGAAAGGAGATTAGGTAATTTTTTTTTTTTTTTGCTTATTTAAGAATATGACAAAGGTAAAAATGTTTTGGCTACCTGAATTGCTTTTGTACAGTTTGAGTCAAAATTATATGTTTGCCCATCACCCAGATAGTGTACATTGTACCCATTAGGTGTGATTTTTACTAATTCCTCTCCTTGACCCTCCCACCTACGTGATTTCTATTGAGTTTTACTTCCATATGTGCACTTGAGTGCTGATAGGTTAGTTCCAGTTTAATAGTGAGTACATGTGATGTTTCTTTTTCCATTCTTGTGATACTTCACTTAGGAGAATGGTCTCTAGTTTGTTACATTCAGATCGATACAAAAGGCATTAATTCATTTTTTATGGCTATTACTCCATTATATAAATATACCACATTTTATTAATCCACCCATGAGTTGATGGGCACTTGGGTTGATTTCACATTTTTGCAATTGTGAACTGTGCTGCAATAAACATTCAAGTTCAAGTGTGTTTTGATAAAATGTCTTTTTTTCCTTTGAGTAAATACCCAGTAGTGGGATCACTGGGTCAAATTGTAGATCTACTTTTACCTTCTGAGGAATCTCCACACATATAGAAGATTGAAACAGGATCTTTACCTCTCACCACTTACAAAAATTAATTCAAAATGGATAACAGATGTGAAACTCTAAGAATTCTAGAAGAAAATGTAGAAAAACTCTTCCAGATATTAGCCTAGGCAAAGAATGTATGAAGAAGACTCCAAAGGCAATCACAGTGACTATAAAATTAATGAATGGGACTTGATTAAATCAAAAAGCTTCTGCACAGCCAAGGAAAAAATCAATAGGGCAAATAGACAATCTACAGAATGGGAGAAAATATTTGCATGCTATGCATCCAGCAAAGGGTTAATAACCAGAATCTACAAAGAACTCAAACAAATCAGCAAGAGATTAGGTACTTTTAAGGGGTGGGGATTACAAAGTAGTGGAAATAGGGATAAAATGGAAGAATGGTCTTCTTTAAATATTGCTTTTCTTGTACAGTTCTATAATTAGTTTATACAATAATAAAACAAGATTAAAGCAAATAAAATAGTGACCTCTAGCAATTTAAAACAAAATTCATCTAATGAGCATTGCTGCCTATCAATTCAGTGTCTTAAATGCAAAGAATGTGTTTTGAACTGATTTTCAAATATAGTATTTTGATTATGTATGTCTGGTGGATCTTACTCTAGCACAAAAAACTGCCACAAAAATCTTGAACTGTTTCAACAACAATATTGTTGCCAATAATATTGACACTTATAGTTTGAAAAAATAAATACATACATATATAAAAATGATTATCAAAATAGGATAACAGAAATGTAAATATAAAATTGAAAAAGGTAAGAACAAACACTGCATTACTAAATTTGAATTCCATCAGAATTCATGATATATTCTCTCATATATATTATGTCCTAGATCTATCTATTGAACACACCTAAATATTGGCCTAACTCAGTAACAAGTACTCCTAGAAACCACTTAGCCCTATATAACGTTTTCCTCTTGAAAGAATCAGGGATCCTTGGAGAAATAGTCAATTTCCCCATTTCAACAGCCTATCAGATAAATGTATAACATTCTATCATACCATAGAGCAAAAAATCTATATCAAGATTATTTTTGTAAATGGACTCAGTTGCCAACCCTAAGAATCTCCTACAGGACAAAATGGTGTAATTTAACATAAAAAAGTAAAATAACTCTAGCTTAATAAAAATATTAAATATATAAAAAGCTATGTATTTATAATGAATTTTAAAAATTTTATTTGTATAATTTTAAGGGGTACAAGTACAGTTTTGCTAAATGGATATATTGCATAGCAGTGAAATCTGAGCTTTTATTTTAACCATCACCTGTCTGATATACATTGTAACAATTACGTAATTTCTCATTCCTCACCCTCCTCTTACGCTTGCACCCTTCTGATTCTCCAATGTCTATTATTCCAAACTATATGTCCTTGTGTACACATCATTTAGCTTCTACTTATAAGTGAGAACATGAGGTATTTGACTTTTTGTTTCTGAGATGTTTCACTTAGTGGCCTCAAGTTCTATCTATGTTACCGCAAAAGACATGATTCCATTCTTTTTCATAGCTAAATGGTGTTCCATTGTATATGTACGTACCACATTTTATTTATCCATTCATTCATTGATGGACACTTACATTGATTCCAAATTTTTGCTCTTATGAACAGTACTGTGATAAACATATGAGCATACATATTTTTATATGATAATTTCTTTCCTTTTGAATAGATATCCAGTACTGAGATTGTAGAATCACATGGTAATTTTAGTTTTAGATCTTTGTAAAATCCCTATACTGTTTTCCATAGAGGTTGTACTAATTAACACTCCCACCAATATGTATCAGTGTTTCTTTTTCTCTGCATCCTCATTAACATCTGTTACTGTTTGAGTTTTTGGTAATAGCCATTCTGACTGGTGGGAGATGATATTTCATTGTGGCTCAATTTGCATTTCTCTGTTTAGTGCCATTGAGCATTTTTTCATATGTTTATTGGCCATTTGTATATCTTTTTTTGAAAAATGTTTATCCATGACCTTTGCATACTTTTTAATGGGGTTATTTTGTTGTTGTTGTTGTTGAGCTGTTTGAGTTCCTTGTAAATTCTGAATTTCAGTTTTCTATCAAATGTATAGTTTGAAAATATTTTCTCCACTTCTGGAGTTTGTCTGTTTGTTGATTATTTCTTTTGCTGTGCATAAACTTTTTTAGTTTAATTAAGTCTTATTTGTCTATTTTTGTTGCTTGTGTTTTTTGACTCCGTAGCCAGGACTTTTTTGCCTAGACGTATGTCTGAGTTTTCCCTAGATTTTTTTCTAGTATTTTTATAATACTAGACTCACTTACACTTAAGTCTTTAATTTATTTGATTTGTAATTGCTACAAAAAATAAAATACCTAGGAATCTACTTAACTAAGGAAGTAAAAGATCTCTACAAGGAAAACTACAAAACACTGATGGAAGAAATTGTAGGTAACACATTCTATTCATTCGAAATGAGAGAACAAAATAATGAATGGTTTCACTAGTAATCTCAAAAATGATCAATTAGATATTTTAAAAAAATCATTTTATTTCAAAGAACAAATTTTTCATTTCATTTAATGTTTATAATACTTTTTTGGTATGAATTTCATTTAGCTCTGTTCTGATCTTTGTTATTTGTTCTATTCTGCTATTTTAGGGTTGGTTTTTCTTGTTTTTCTAGTTTCTTAAGGTATGACATTAGATTGTTAATTTCTGATCTTTCTATTTTTTGATATAGGCACTTAACAAAATAAATTTCCCAATTAGCACTGTTTTTACTTTATCCCAGAGGTTTTAGTATGTGATGTCTCTATTTTCATTCATTTCAAAAAACTTTAATTTCCAGCTTAATATTCTTTTTTGATCCCAAAATGACTCAGGAGAGTGTTAATGTCCATGTATTTGCATATTTTTAAAGTTTCTCTTGTTATTGATTTCTAGTTTTATTCCACTGTAGTCTGAAAACATACTTGACATCATTTTGATATTTTAAAATTTATTGAGATTTATTTCGTGGGCTAATATATGGTTATCTTGGAGAATGTTTCATGCACTGATAAAAACATAGAGAAAGTTCTCCTAGGCATTGATCTAGGCAAAGAATTCATTATGATGAACTGAAATACACACAAATAGATATGCGGGATCTAATTAAACTAAAAAGTTTCTGCCCATCAAAAGAAACAATCAATAGAGTAAACAGACAAACTCCAGAACTGGAGAAAATATTTTCAAATTGTACATTTGACAGGAGACAGATATGAATAATTTACAAGGACCTCAAACAGCAACAAAAACCAAAGAACTCCATTAAAAAGTATGCAAAGGACATGGGCAAAGATTTTTCAAAAGAAGACATACAAATGGCCAACACATATATGAAAAGATGCTCAACATCACTAACCATCAAATAAATGCAAATTAAACCACAATAAGATATCATCTTACACCAGTCACAATGACTGTTATTGAAAAGCCAACAACTGATGTTGATGAAGATGAAGAGAAAAAAAAACTCTTGTAAATGTTGGTGGGAGTGTAAATTAGTACAACTTTTATGGAAAGGAGTATGCAGATTTCTAAAAGAACTAAAAATAAAACTACCATTTGATCCAGCAATGCCAGCACTGGATATCTACCCAAAAGAAGAGAAATCCTATCAGAAAGATATTTGTACTCATATATTTATTATAGCACTATTCACAATAGCAAAGATTTGAAATTAATGTAAGGTTCCATCAATGAATGAATAAAGAAAATGTGACAATGGGACAGTATTCAGCTATTAAAAAGAATAAAATCATGTCACTTACTTTTATATCATCTTTAAATTTATTGCTAAATATAATCATTAAGAAACAGTTGTCAAACTCTCACTTTAACTCAAGTAATATTCATTATCCTTTTTTTTCTGAGTTGTCTTCATTATATTACAATCTGCTTTTCCTTTTAAATCTATTTAATAAAAAAGACTTATTTTTATAAGGGCTTTATATTTATGGAAAAATTGCAGATATTAGTTACCATAGAACTGAAACCAATTTTCCATATTATTAATATTTTACATTAGTATGGTACACTTGTTACATTTAATAAAGCAATATTTACACACTGTTATTAACTAAAATGGATGTTATTCATATGTTCTTAATTCTTACCTCACATCCTTCTTCTGTTTCAGTATCCTATCCAAGATACCACATTACATTTAGTTATTATGCTTCCTTAGGTTTCTCTTGGCTATGATAGTTTTCCAGTTTCCTTGTTTTTGACAATCTTGACAGTTTTTAGTATCATGGTCAGAAATTTTGTAGAATTTCTCTCAATTGGGTTTTGTTCAATGTTTTCTTAATTAAGATTAGACTGAGATTATCCCCATAACTTGCAGACTTTCTTACTTTCTGACACTGCAAAATGCTCCAGGTGCATCATGCATATTTCCTGCCCTGGTCTTAGAATCAGCCATTTCTCTATTGAGTAAAGGTTCTTTTTATTGGACAACGCTATTAGAAGCAAAGATATGAGCATGAGGTATGCTCATTGCTCTGCACATTTGGTGCTGTTCCGCTCTCTCAGCAGACAGAGCAAGGAAATATAATTACTTGCATATATACACATATCTATAAGTATTTCTCTATGTTACCATCTGATTCTGCGGTAAGCTAAAATTCAGTTCAGACTAATGTCTCCAACTCTAATGTATTACAACAGGATCATTCCATTCTTCTCCCTTTATCTATGACCACTCATTCCAACAGTGAGAAGTCTCACTTATATTATCTGTTATCCATGTACTTAATACTTTAATTCCAATATGCATGTCTAGATGTTTCAGAATTGTTAATTTATATCTCTCATAGGGGGAGAACTTTATCAATAAAACAGTGCTTATATGTAGTTACTTTTGTCTTTAGTCCTACATACTCTACTCATTTCCAAAGGTACTTAGGTCAGCATATTTTTCATACCCCCTTCCATAAACTTGTTCACTAATTTGTAATAGAGGTAGTATTATCACATTGTGCATTCCATCCTGGGATCATCTGACCTCCTAAATAACTTTTTTAAAATTTTTATACATTAAGGATTGTATCTTAAGCTTTAAAAAATTCTATGAATTTTACCAAATAGTGTCATGTATCACAATCACAGCGTCATACAGGATAGTTTTACCACCCTAAAATAAACCTCATGTTTCACCTAATCAGACCTTCCCTCAACCCCTCAAATACCTGGCACTTACTTTTTATAGTTACTATAGTTTTTCTTTTCCAGAATTGGAATTATACAGTATGAAAATCAGCTTTTGTCGCTTAAAAATATGCATGCAGGATTAATTCAAACCTTTTTGTGGGGTGATAGTTCATTTCTCTTTATCAGTGAATAATAATTCATTGTATTGATGCACCACAGCTTGTTTCTCCATTCATCTATTCTAGAATATTTTGGTTGCTTCCAGTTTGGGGTAATTTTAAGTAAAGCATACTATCATCATTGAAGTGTAGGTTTGGTGTGAACATAGTATTCAAATGACTTGGGTAAATACCTACTGGCATGATTTATGGTTCATATGAAAAGACTATGTTTAACTTTGTAAGAAAATTACAAACTTTTTAAAATGGTTATACAATTCTTTAACCAACAATGAATAAGATTTTCTGTTTGTAATTCTGTTTTTGCGTCTTTGCAAGCAATTGGCATCATAACATTTTTATTTTGTTTTGCTTTGGTTTTGTTTTTGTTTAGGGGGGATTAGTCATTCTAATTGTGTATAGTTAGTTGTATCTCATCATTTGAATTTGTAATCCCCTAATGACAAATTATGTTGAACAACTTTTCATATGCTAATTTGCCATCTGTATATCTTCCTTAATGATCATTTGCCCAATTTTTAATCAGGTTTTTTTTTTGTTTGTTTTGTTGTCGAATTTTAAGATTTCTTTGCATATTCTGGATACAGTTTCTTTATTTGATATTTATTTTGCAAATATTTTCTCCCAGGCTATGGCTTGCCTTTGGTTCCTTTACCAGTGTCTTTCACAAAGCAGACATTTTTGTTTGTTTCTTTGTTAATATGTTTTATTTTAATGTAGTTCCACTTACTATCTTTTTCTTTCTTGATTGTGCTTTTTGAGTTGTATCTAAATATTTATTCATTGGCAAAATCAAGGTCTCTTGTATTTTCTCCCGTATTTTCTTCCGTAAGTTTAACATTTAGGTTTATGATCAAATCTGAGTTAAATGAAAACTTATTTAAATTTATTTTTTCTTAAACATTCTCTTCTAATTTGTTTCCAAATGATGACCAATCTTTTAAATATTATATTCTTACAAAATTCATAATATTTGGATTTATTTTATATTTGCTTTTATATTGTTTAACTAAATAATGTGTGGATACATTATGTTCTCTGTTAGACTATAAAGTTTTGTAGAGAACAATCATATCTTACATGATTTCTATATCTCAGTTCATAGTATTAAAATAAACACAAAGCAAATGTTACTTAATTATAATTGCCTGTAGATTATTCTTTTTTTCATAAAAGAAAAGCTGACTCAAACAATCTCTTTCAAAATAATAAAACAAAAAAATTGAAAAAGCAATTCTATGAAAAATAAGCATATGTAAGAAAGTACATCCTTTCATTCTTCTTTATGTTTCCTCTAATTGCTCCTCAGTACAAGTTGGGAATAACTTTAAAGAGAATTTTCCATTTGTATTCAGTTCTAATAGTTCTCTTTACTGATAAAACTGTTATATTAAATTCTAAATATTGAAAATGAGAGGAAGAAAACTCACGTTTGTGGGAGAAATAGAAAACATAGAATCATATGTTTATATATAAATCTATATACATACACATATATTTACATATGACATTCTATTTTCTAATTTCAAACCTTGTAAACCTATTAAGAAATTAATAAGTAAGCACATAGTACCCCTGTATGGATATTTATTTCAACCATAAAGTCTTCAACTTAAACATAAATATACCTTACTACTTTTCAAAAAATAATTTATGCTTAGCAACCCAAACTATCTCTTAAACTCTATAATGTAATAAAGTCTCCACTGGAGAACTGGACTTTTAAAAAATTTTATCTACATTTTTTTTATCATTGAACTCGTATATCAACATTTTGCTTCCTGCCTTTTCCCTTATAATATTATCATATATTAACCATCTCTTATTATTAATGAGATCATTGATAAGGATTCTAAATATGGGCATTTTTAAAAAAATTCATGATGTTATCTGAAAAGTAAAACACTCTCATGTTGTCCAAGCCCCATATATGATCTACGTAGGTTTCCCAGATGAATAGATCAGGTAATGATTTTGTATAAACACCACGGTAGAAATGGAGCTTGCATTTGGTAGGCCTTTCTCTTCTTTCAATAATTCTGAAAAATTTATAGAGATAGATCACAGAGTTGAAAACCCCAGTCATTTCCATGTAGTAGACATTACTACTAATAAAGCACCACATGGGGTCTTCAGCCAAAGGAAGAGATATCTTCTCAGCACAGGACACTATAAAGAAGAAATAATTAAATTCTATACTGCTTGACATACTTTACTCTCTCCATCTTAGCTGTCCTAAAAACGTTGCTTTATAACATGTTTTCAAGTAAAATTCCTACTTATTTTTGTACTGTCTTTGCCATAGTAATAAAATATTTGATTCTAATAACTCATACTTAATTTTACCTACAATTTTTATTAACAGTCTTCACTCACTCTGATTAACTATGCCAAGGTTGTGTTATGTCTTGCTTCCTCCAAGCAATTCATTAAAAGTAGTTTAGGTCTGCAGCAAAAGCCTTTTTCTGTAAAAAATTCCACTTTTTTGGCTTATTTTCCACAAAGAAAAAAAACCATTTTATCTGAATGTGTATTGACACATTATGACCATTATTATTACCAAGGACATTACTTATGCTTCTGAAAAATGTGAACTTTTCTAATTTTAATGCGCAGTGTTGAGACAGTCTTGGTTCTGTATTTTCAGCAGTTAGAACATTTGCAACTTCAACCTCCAATTCACTGGTTTTTCTTTCACATGTTCATTTTTCTTTCATCCTGAAAGAGCTATTCCCCAGCCCCCACATAGCTTTTATAATCAGACAGAATATCTTATTTTTTAACCTATTTTCTCTTTGAGTGTATGCTTAAGCAGTAGCGCTTTCATAATTTTCTTTTGATAGTGTACTTTTCTTTTCTAGGTCTTTTCTGAGTTTAAAAAAGTGATAAAACTTTTTGCTTTAGGTAACTAAACTTATAGTTTATGTCCTGATGCTTTTTTTTCTGTGTTTTGCTACAAATAAAGGAAAATAATGCTTGCATGTTATATTTGGATGGCACTTTGGAATTTTCAAAATATTCTCACAGGCACCTTCTTGACTATTTGCCTAGGTAATTATATTTATACCCTTTCTCCTATTGTTTTAACAATGTCATAAGTAAGACCTATGAAGCTTGGGCAACATTTCCATGGCCTCGTATAACACAAGTGAAACATTGTTACTCCACCTGAAGCGTGCTTTCCATCCAAACAAATCTGACAACTTTTAAGAAATATATAAGTATGCAGATAATTTGATGTATTTGGATTAAATGCATACCAATATTCCTTCCAACTTCAAAATTATATCATTACAATTTCACCTAGAAAAAATGAGAAAATATGCTGAAAATTATTATGATTATTTAAATTATTTCTTGTTTTTTCTTGGTCTCTCATATTCTCCCCTTTATTTATCTCCCTTTCTCTTTTTTCCCCTCAAGAGCTTAGGGAGAAAATTATTAACATCAAGGAGGTGCACATCAAGGTGTGAGCATCAAGGAGCGTGCTCTTCATGCTGTCTTTCTTCCATGTTGAGTCCTGGGTGCTCAATTTTAAACAGACATGACGTTATGGTTTGTCGGAATTTCATCTGCTTTGTATAGTGATTGCTGACATCTGTAGGATATACTACACTGGAATCCAGGGCATGCTTTCTCAACTCTACTTGGGTCTTAGACTTTAGTCTATGTTTAGCATTCTCCAGATGTTGGGAGGTAGCAACTTATTACATTTATAAAAGTTTAGGATAATAGAATGGGGACAGCATGAAGCTCTTTTCCTTTGTATATATGAAAGGAGAGTCATAATGTTATAAATCTACTGGATACTATAAATAAAGTTGAATTTACATGTTTTTTAGAATTAATCCTTCACAGAAGATTAATAAGTAATACAGTTTTGATGACCTATCCAAATTCACCAATATGCAAGGCAGTCATGTTATTGCTCATATACATGGATTTATAGATGGCTTTTATTTTTGCAACTTTCAAAATGATCTCTTTTGGCCTATATGTATTTGACAGAGGAGATTTAAATCTATTATACACTTAGGAGCTTGTCCAATGGTCCATTTTTAGCTCATGAAGTAGACATATTTTAAAGAAAATATGAGAGGCATATACTATTGATGAAATATTTAAAAGGTGGTATCATAGCCATAGTAATTCAAAAAACGAGGTGACTATAGACAACAAATGGATGAACAATGTATAGAGTACTTGATTATGAGTATTGTGTTCTGGCTGACCATGAGAGGTGAGTGGGCATGGAAACCTCAGACATATTCTGCCTCTACACCAAAGAGACTTTGAAAACTCTGAGGCAAACAACAAAGTGAACCATGACATTGATATATGACTTAGCTTTTCTGAACAAATATCTTAATGATGTTTTATCATCTCTTTAAAATTTAATCTCATAATCCTGAGATCAAAGCAGAATTTCTCTAGCCCTTTTATAGATCAAAATGTAAGAAGGGATTGTATATAGTGACAACTAATTCTGTGTTTTTATTTCATCATTTTTGACTAATCAGTCAACATTGTTATTTTCTTCACCAATAAATTTAATAACAAACCTAGACATTTGTTGAAGTTTTACAGGGCTGAAAAATATCATAAGATAAAAAATAAATTCCCAATACAAATCCAGATCATCAGAGAGTTGGGAACTCAAATTCCTTCTTATGCTGTGACACAGGGCATTGTTATCCAGGCCTAACAGCTTGGTAGTGATTGAAGATCTAGTGGTAAGTCTGACAAACAGCTTGGTAGTGCTTAAATGTCTAGTGCTAAGTCCCTTAACCACCTGCCAAACTAAACTTTCCTATGTGAGGTATAAATTACAGTTCTACCCCATCTGTGTTCTGAACAGTGATTTCAAAATTATCTACTTAATATTGTCTAGATCCTCAACTACACTCCCATAAGTTTTCCTATCTTGATAAAGTACAGTTGTATGCTATTTCAAAGTTTAATTAGTGCATACATACCCATTAACTTAATTGGACTTTGTGAATGTGGATAGGGAAAGTATTATGAATTCTTTTTTACAATTGAACAAAATCCATGTTCATGGAGATTAAACGTCTTCAACGAAATCACATAGCTGGTAAGTGAAAGAATGAGAAAACTAAAATGCTCCTCATTTTTTATCATTCTATTAATTTTTCTACCAAAAATAATGTGTTTTTATTGTATTTTACCATACATAAAGAATTACATTTAACAAGATTTAAAATTAAAAAGAATGCAATTTATCAGACAGTATTTTACTTTCCACAGTTTTGTACAAAGTTTTAGTTAAGGTAGGGACCAAAAATTACACATTTTCTACAATTTATAACATTAACAAAAATACTTAACTGCCTGTGTAAGGCTTAGCTCAGAATAAATGTTTTTTGATATTATGGTTTATTCAAAGCAATCATTTTATTAATGCATTCAAATCTTGTTGTCATTTGTCATATTTACCTAAATAAGTGGAAAAAGAATATTTGAGAAAAATAGTATAATGAAAGAGAAACAGCAATAAAGTATTTGAATTCATAATATAGTGAAAGGAAGAAACAAGGACCAGAAGAACAAGATAACTGAACATTAAGTTGGCAAGTAAGGCTGAAAAGAAAAATGAAATTTAAAAAAGGACAAATGAGCAGATGGAATCACATATTGTTTTGTAATTACCTATTCTGATTCAGAGAGTTCCTTTGAGATTTGTCTCAGAAAAACAGCTATTTTGGACATTCAAAGAGTCAGATAACTGTTCCAGGATATAAACAAAGTACTGAGAGAAGTCAAGGATTTAAAACTTAACCATTTTAAGGTCACTAATGTAACACTTTCTCTCATTTCTCCCCTTCATCAGGGTCCACATAAATGTGAATGGCAATAATGACTAAGTTCAACAAAGAAAATTGTGTGCATACATTACATATAAATATTTGTGTCATGGCAGAAGTGGCAAGATGGGAAAAAATTGAAAGCCCCTTGATTTTTCTAGGCTTTTGAATATTTTTGTGGACAGATGTTTGATTCTAGTAATAACTTTTGAGTAGTATACAGGTGGTTGATGAAGGTAGTTTTCTTCTTACCAACTCCATCATTTCACAGTTTAAAAAAAGTCAAATATGGGCAGTAGGAGTCGGTAAGGGGAGGTCTGATTAGTTACTTGACAGTGAATCAGGAGGCAGAAAGGAGAAATCTTTTTTCAGCATTCTTCAGAAGACCATCGGAATAATAATTCTCATTAAAATATTTTCAAATGGGCTTATTTTTCACAAGTTTTCCCAGATGTTCCAGTCTCCTGAAAGAATATGCTTGACTAGCATAAGATGATAGATATTATGTACTTGAAAAGAGCTGCATGATATAAAATAATTTTTAAAAAACTAAAAAAGAAATGATTCTATTTGAATCTAAGTAAAATATAAGTTTATATTTTCAAAAATACATACTGTCGTGCATTGGGAAAATATGCAGTTATATGCGGAAAATTGCACCTGTGAAAATTTAGAACTTTGATGGCTTTGTACTGTTCTCAACTTCTACCTTTCTTAGAAATGCAATACAAGATATCCTTAATGAAATATCACTTGAAAAACATTTCTCAATGGTAGTATGTGGTCAAAGTTTAATTTTTGAAACATATTGAAAACTAAAAATTATAGTTATACCATAAAATAGAGCATTGCCAATATATATTTGAATTACATTACCATTCACACCTCCTACTCAATGAAGATAATATTAACATTAAATAATATTAAATTAACTAATTCTGGGACTGTCTGAAGAAAATAGTAATGCTTTACATTTTTTTTCTCAGTTTTTCTTTTCTGCATCACAGACACAATATCTTACAATTAGCTTTGTAGTTTACCCTTTAAAGGTAGAGCCTGGAACTATTTAGATCTCTAACTTAAGAATTAATGATGAAACGAAAGCATTTAATGATAAATTCCTCCTCTCTGTATTCTTGATAACTATTTTATAATCTGTCTGCATTTTGCTCTTACCCTCCAATAATATAAAGCTATATGACATTATTTGCAGCAGCACTGCTAAGCCTACATTATTTCCTTCCTTCTTAACAAGAATACATCTCTTACTTCATTATATAATGTCCTTTATGGGCTTCCTTTTTACTTTAGAGTTTTAAAATTATCCATAAAATACATTATTTCTTAAGAGTATTAATAGATGTGACAAATTATGAATTTTTTGCAAAATGAGTTTATAAAATATGAGTTAAGAAAAGGTGAACAGGTTTCCTGATTCCAGATGTGTTGGAGTCTATAGTATACTGAGTAACGTGATTTTCAAAAGATACAACATGTCAGTATATAATCAATTCACTGGAATTTTCTGTGTAGCTCAAAGCAGTAATTGACAAGACTGGTCATGAGATTTGTAAGCCAGCTATTCTGTTGCTGTTGTTCCTCACAGTCAACTAACAGAATCAAAAGCACTTTGCTCTCTGATTATTTTTGGTTAAATAAAATACCTATGTAAAACAAACTGGATTCTATTATAGAAACACATAGTTATTAATTGAAGTTAACAAAGAGATTGAGAGATTTAAAAAATTCTACAAAGAAATTTATAGCATTCTAGATCAATTCCACAAATATAAAAATAGATTAAACAACTTGTTTCCTCAAGGCAGTCTAATCTATCAGTAACAATATTATTTTTATAAGATGATAAATGAGAGAGTAAGATTATGCTTTCAAAAATTGTGATTCATTAACAATTACTTTTATGTTAACATCATAATCCAGTTCTTTGACTTTTCCTTTGTTTTCCAGTCTATCAATAGATTTGTCTTAATTTTATCCTCAATTCAATTTCATCATATTAACATTTCTTTAATTGTTTTCTTGCCATAACCATAATCATTATCAATTTTCAATCCTTTGTGGAATTAACTAAAAAAATGCAAACCAGTAATCCAGCCACTCTCTTTTACTTTCATCACCAATATGCAAAGGAATAAGACCCCTCCAGCAGTCAAATTAGTACCAATATAAGTTTCACATTTCCAAATTTATCTAGATCCTTCTTGCTACTTTGCAGTCCTTCTACATTTTTCTATTCAGTTTTTTCATCGTTTCTCTAAGCAGCTAGAATAGATTTTATTGAAACTTAGCAATTCCTTCCTATCTTCTGCAGAGAAATTTAATTCTTCCATAAAAGAAAATAAATATTCATGGAATTTTTTTTAAAGATGGTGAATAGAACTGGAGTGATAGCAGTAAAGATGGGGAAAAGTTGACGACATCTGGAAGATCTGTTCAACAGGATTGTAAGTGATAAAATGTGGGAAGTTAGAGAGACATAATTATTGATGAGGATGCTTCTTTTTGGAATAACTAGTGGCAAATTACAGAAGTAATTCAGGTTTATGTAGGATTATTAACAGTTTATAATCAAATGTTTTGAGCCTACCATAAACAACAAATTTTTTAAAGTATGAAGCTCAGCCAAAAGAGCAGGACAAGAGAAATAAATTTGAAAGCATATATGTGTATATATATTTGTAATACATTGAATTTAAAGCCATGGGAGAGGTTGAAACATGCAAGGAAGATAACATGTAGAAGTGATTAAATAAAAGACTTTGAGACTGAGTCCTGAGGAACTCCATATGAGATGGAACAGCCATCAATAACCATAAGAACCATAAAGGTAACCTAGCTAGAACAGTTAGACGAGAGAAAGAAGCAAGAGTAATCCAAATTGGAAAGAAAGAAGTTAAATTTTCTGTGTTTGCAATAAAGTTTCAGGATACAAAATTAGCATACAAATCAGCAGCATTTCTATTGCTCCATTTCTATTGCTACATTTACAGCAAAATGACTGAAAAAGAAATCAAGGAAAAAATCCATTTATAATGGGTACAAAAACTAAATAAAATACTTAGGAATAATTTCAATCAAGTAGATGAAAGATCTCTACACTCAAAACAATAAAACATTGATGACAGAAATTGAAAAAGACACAAATAAAGGAAAGATATCCCATGTTCATGGGTTGGAAGAATAATTAGTTAAGTTTAGTCATTCCACAATCATGTGCCGCGTAATGACATTTTGGTCAACAACAAATTGTATATTCAACACTGGTCCCATAAGTTTGCAATACCATATTTTTGCTGTACCTTTTTTATCTTTGATACACAAATACTTCTCATCATTTTTCAATTGCCTACAATATTCATTACAGTAATATGCTGTACAGGTTTATAGTCTAGAAGCAATAGACTACACAATACCATATAGCCTAAGTGTGGAATAGGCTATATCATCTACATTTGTGTAAATACACTCTATGATGTTTGCACAATAATGAACTCACCTAATGATATATTTCTCATTATGTATTCCCATTGTTAAGCAACACATGGCTGGATATATACTTTAAAACATTGTTGCATGTGGTAAATGCACACAATGTATTTGTCAATTCAAATAAATAAATAAAAGAGTAAAAATATGAGACAAATTGAAGAGTCAAGGATTGGTTGGTTGTTAGTTTTAGATAGACTACTTTTAGATAGACTAAACTACATTTGAATTCTGAGGAAAGAAGGTGAGAGAAGAAGGGAGAGAAAGAGAGAGAGAGAAAGAGAGAGATTGTATCACACCTCCTTCCCCACCAGTCAATGAATGGAGTATGACTCCAGGCCTACATATTCAGCTGTCTTCTAAATGTCTATTTCTATAGCTTATAAACACAAAAGAAATCAACATATTAAAAGCAGAGTTCACCATCTTGTCCCATTCCGTTATCACACTGCCTACCTACTTTTTTGTATATTATATCAGATATAGAAAAATAGACCCACGTTCCTCAAACAAACAACAGACATCTCCTTCACTATTTCCCTGTCTCCTGGTTGAAAAATCAAGCATCAGGTACTGCTTATGTTATTTCTCAAATCTAAAGACCTCTTTATCTTTCCTTTCACATCACTGGCTAATAAATAGCTAGCTAGTTTTGATTGAAGGCAGTCTACTTTGGACCTGTTTTCTTAGCTAACATCTTTATGATGAAAAGATGATGTTATTAATATTTACACAAGGAAAACAGGGTAAGCTGAGATTACCCCCAAGCAAACCCAAATAACTTTTTCTCATAATTATAGGGCTAATTTCTGGTCATTTAGAGTAAAATATGTATCAATTATTGTTTAGTTGTTTGAATAAAAAATAAATCGTGTATGTGGTAAAGTCCAGTTTGTGGAAGGAAATACTAGCTATTTCCCTAAGATATGTCAGCCTCAGAGAAGGCCAAACATTGGCAAGAATAATGTAAGACTAAGGTCAACCCAATGAATCTTCCATTGTATGCCCAGGACTAGTTAATACTTGCTAGTTCATATCTTCAAGGCACCTCAGTAAAACTCCCAATCTCAGGTAACAACCATCACACCCTATCACCATTGTATCTCAACTCCAAATATAAAGGAGAACTTCCTTTAAGAAACTATCACAATGAAATCTATTATTACACATCCCTGTTTACTTTGGTCAATTTGTGAATTATAAGTCTCTATATCAACTGAACTCCAACTCCTATTATTATCTAGACTTCTCCATTGACCCAAGTATTTGTTCTTTACTATCATTGTACAAACATTTTTTATCTTCTCTGATATGCCTACCTGAGGGTCAGAAAAATACATGCCATTTACTTGTGTCATTTGATACCTGTATGCTCCTTTAACTCACTACTTTTTCTAACTTCCTTTCACAGGTAAAAACTATTTCCTCATATGCACAACTACACAAGGTGGAGAGATGATCTCACTTTTCTCATCTTCCAGTGCCACTTTCTGACCATCATTTTATTCCTCTTATATAATGATAGCTCTGTTTCTTTGAGGATCATATTATCCAAATAATCCTATAATAATCACAAAATTACATTTCCTTTTGGTCACTTCTCATCTCTCTTGATTTCTTCCTATTTAGGATCACTCTCAGTCTCCACTAAAATCTGCCTGGGCACCTTTATCCACTTTCATAGTTTATATTACTATGTATATCAAAGTTTACAAATCAATATTTTTAGCTTTAGCTATAGACCTAAATGTTTTTAAACTTAAAGACATAAATATAAATAACATTAGTTTGAGTAGATAGCACCTGATCCCCAAATTTAAATTTCATATTACTTAATTCAATAGAATTTGTAAGAGTTTAATGAGTTCAATGTGCCTAGAATGTTTTATAAGTTTATCATGTTTAATAATGTGAAATTTCAATCTAACTATCCATTTCTCGTACATTGCTCTATTTTGAAAAATATTTTGTTTCTTGAAAAGTTTAAACATCATAAACGTTATTTTTCTAATGGAAATATATCACAGTAGTGATTGCTTATTTTGATACCAAAGTAGAGAAAAAGAAAGATAGTAAAGCATGTTTTTTCATATACAATTTAAAGTTTCCTGAGTAATTCTTATCTGTAAATTACATAAAATATATTGCACAGGTGCAAAGCTCACTTTCTAGATCTAAGCCTGAGACTCTACCCCTAGATGGAGCTCTGGCTTTTTCCTGAGCCAGGAATGTCTCATTACCATCTAATATGATTGGGACACAAAGGAGAAAATAAAAGTCACTAGGATGAATGAAAACATGAAGAGAAGGTAGTCTAAACTCTAAGCTATTAACATTTTCTAATGGTTATATCATTATTACACTCAGCTGATTATTACAAATGCATCTCTAATACACATATTTCTCCTGTGTTTTTATACAAGATCTCTCTCAGAGAGACTGGGGGTAAGGAAATCTTATCAGTAATTTTATACTCCAGTGTGCTAGTAGAAAATCTATGGTAGAATACATAAAACAGCATTCTAAAAAGCTGAATATGATATAGGTAAAAATAAATAAACATAAATTTAACATTAAATCTAACAGTGAATATTGGAGTGTACATGCTATTTCTATTAACTTTTTAAAATTTTTAACTTTTTTTATTTTCAGAGTTTTATGGGAATACACATGTTTTGGTTACATGATTTGCTTTTGTACAGTTTGAGTCAAAGTTATAAGCATATCCTTCACCCGATCAGTGTGCATTATATCCGTTAGGTGTTAATTTACCCATCCCCTCTTCCTCCCTCCCACCTACTTGATTTCCATTGAGTTTTACTCCCATATATATCCACATAAGTGTTGATCAATTAGTTCCAATTTAGTATTGAGTATATGTGGTGTTTGTTTTTTCATTCTTGTGATATTTCATTAAGAAGAATGGCCTCCAGTTCCATCCAGGTTGTTACAAAAAATACTAGATTACCATTTTTGTTAATGGCTGAGTAGTACTCCATGGTATGCATATACCACATTTTACTAATCCATTCATGTATTGATGGGTATTTGAGTTGTTTCCAAATCTTTGCAACTGTGAATTGTGCTGCTATAAACATTCAAGTGCAAGTGTTTTTTTGATAAAATGTTTTTTTTTTTTTTCCTTTGGGTAAATACCTAGTAGTGGGATTGCTGGATCAAATGTTAGGTCTACTTTTAGTTCTTTGAGGTATCCCATACTACTTTCCACTTTTATCAAAAAGTCCCTAAACAATAGATGCTGGCAAGGATGTGGAGAGAAAGGTACATTATACACTATAATAACACTCTTTGTGTTATTTCTATTAACTTTAAATTGATCTGTAATATTATATTAGTAACTATTATAATATACATATATCTATAATACTGTATTAGATACACATATATTTAAAAGTAAATTAAGCATATATTAAACTAAAATATTTTTGTATTTTTATTGACTACATGAAAATAAATCAGTGTATAATGACCTTGATAATCTCTGAATAGTTAACAAATTCACAGCATTGGCATCACCTTCATGAATTTTAGAAGTGTAGAATGATCAGTAAGTCAGATGTCCTGGATCAGAATCTGCAACTGAACAATCAGTAGGCTCCTCATAAGCAATTTAAATATTTTCTCAGATTTCACTTGAAGTCTTTGTTACAAACAATAAAATTTACCAAAATCTAATCTATCAGTTTTTTTTTAATACATAAAGTTTTTGCCTTTTGTTCAATGTAATAATTACCTGTCTGTCTAAAAATTCTTTGGACTACTGTGTGACCTATAATTTCTAGTTTTTTTGCACGGTTGCAGTCTAATATACTACTAGCTTTGTGTAATGACAACTCATTTTTTCTAAAGCATTCTATTATAATATAGGATCACTAAGGATGAACTTTATCAGTCTTTCTGTTGTTGTTGTTGAAACACAGTCTCACTCTGTTGCCCAGCTAAACCGCTGTGGTGTCAGCCTAGCTCACAGCAACCTCAAACTCCTGGGCTCAAGCTATCCTTCTACTTCAGCCTTCTGAGTATCTGGGATTACAGACATGCGCCACTATGTCCGGATAATTTTTTCTATGTATTTTTAGTTGCCTGGCTAATTTCTTTCTATTTTTAGCAGAGACGGGGTCTCACTCTTGCTCAAGCTGGTCTCAAACTCCTGAGCTCAAGTGATCCTCCCGCCTTGGCCTCCCAGAGTGCTAGGATTACAGGCATGAGCCTCTGCACCCGGCCTTTAGCAGTCTTATTTGTTGAATATTCCCAGTGTAAAAATCAGGAACAAGAACAATAAAAATGAAGGGGAAGAATCCAAGAATAACAGAACAGAAAAATAAAATAATTAACCAGAACAAAGAGCTCCTAAATGGATTTAGAAGATTGATTTTGGAAAGAATCCTTGAACTGATGTAAAAAAGTAATCTGGCCATTTGCAAGTTCCTACATATTTGATACATCAATAATTCTGTCTTCTAAGACCAAAATTATACCTTCATGCAGAGTGGGGGGCTTTGAAGTGTTTGTAATATTCACATGACATTTGGACTGAATTTCAAATGACTAATAACAAATCATACATTGACAAATCTTAAACTTCACTGGCAGCTGCATACCTGTAAGCAAATGGACATTTACTATGAGCTCTGTCTCCTATGTGATCAGAAAGAAGGTGTAGAGTTTAATTACATTTTTTAGTAATATCTGATTGAACAAATGAATGGCCACTGTTTAGTCTCAAGCTTTCTGAAAGTACATACCCAAGATTTATCCATACTTGGCCAAAGTTTTTAGACTGTGAACCACACTATGTAGGAACATCTAGAGTGCTCTTTTAATGCTGTTTATTTCTCTTCTCTTCTTTTTCTCTAGAATGTGTGGTCTCCAGGTAGCTCCTTATATTAGTCTTTGGGCCCATCAGGGTGTAAGGGCTTTCTTGTGGCTGGGATGCAGGAGTATGTGGCCAAAATGTGGACTGCTGGGGGTCAGTCACTTACGCATTTCTCAGAATTTCAATGTTCTCTCTTAGACAGTATTTTGAAGCGTGACTATTTGCTCACTATTTTGGTTCTTCTTTGTGAAAGAAGTGAGAACCAGATTTCTCTAGTCAGCCATCTTGAAGCCCCTCACAATTTACTTGTTTCCATGTTCTAACTATGCATTGTTTGTGATGTTCAGATAATTTATGTTTCAGACTTTTAGATGGTGGCTCAGATCAGAGGGTAAAGGAAGGTAGGGGTGGTCAATGTCAATTTTGGAATTTTAGCATTGCTATTAAACAAAGAAGTCTTCCTTTAAAGTCCTACCGTGGGGTTTCCAAAACTAATACCATTGAGTTTGACTGTCGATGCATTTTATAGAGTTGGCATCTTTTTAATATCGTAATGGCTTGTATATTTAAAACACAATCAACATCTTGTTATACTCTGCAAGTACTAAATTATTCTTTTCATTAACTTTAACTCATATCTTAAAATGAAGTCATTGCATATATGAATAATAAAATTACAGAATGATTTCCAACTTAAATTTGTACTACAGATATTTCCAACTCCCTAAGTGTTTATATGATAGTCTCTTGATATATTTAAATTATATCAGAATGAAGCCTTATTTATATTAGTAAAATAATAATACCATATACCTCAGTTCACAATGGCATATCAAATATGTACTTGCATATCTCTAAAGAAAATTTATAAAATAGTAATAAATATTTAAATTTGCTTTATTCTGACAGTTTCTCTCTCCTTGACCAAATATAAGCCAGGCTCCTCCGAGCTTTCTTCTCAAGCAAGCCTGAATTTTAAAGACTTGAACAAAACACTAACAAAGTTTCTGATAGCACAAGACCACATCCCTAGCATGACCCTAACCCCCTAAAAGTACCTGCCTAAGAAAACTCAAGGCTGCCAAAAGAATTTACTATTTGTTCTAGCCAACACCTGAAGATAGAGCTTCTGTCTCCTAATCTCTGTGAGAATGTAGGAGAATAATTTTCATAAGCACCAGTTAGCAAACCCAGATGGGGTTCACGTGAACTAACCCTCCTTTTGTTCTTTTTGCAATTTTTTACTTCCTTGACTCTACTGAGCCCCTGATCCCCACCCCTGCCTATTTTGTCATTTTCCCATTAAAATATCCAGGCATCTCTGTACAAATAGAAGTTCAGTTCAGTTCACGCTGGACTCTTTCCCCAATTGCACTGAGTAAAATCTGTCCTTACCACTTTAACTTGTGTCTGGCCTTGTTTATCTTTGATAATATACACCATAATTGCATCAGTTGGTGTTCAACCAGAGACCAGTAGGAGATATAGCAGGAATTTGGTCCACGGAATTGGTTTACGCAATTGTCGAGGCTAGCATAGTAGTCTTTGTAAGTTTATTGTGTCAGCTTCTGATGCTGAAGAGTGAAATCCACAGGAGAAGCAATCAGGGAAGGAATATCAATGAGTAGACTGGAACCACAAGCACTGGTTGATACTCAAAAGGATAGAATGAAACCTGTGTACACTATTGCTGCATTTGACCTCGGTGACAAGTTAGGCTGCAGAAATCAGTGTCCTCTACCAGGGACCTTTACCATGGAACTAAAGGCACACACCTTGCCCAGTAGTCAGTAACACTGAAGAAGGATTTGGGGGTAATTTAAAGCAATTGCCGGCCCAGCAGATGCTTCATATCAACGAAGCGAAACAGCAAATTAGAACTATGTTTGTGCACATACATGCATATATGTAGTATAAATTGGCTACTGCTCCTTTCTGCCCACCAAATCTAGGAACACTCTCCCTTGTGTCCATCCTTGAAATGGAAACAAACAAGAAATAGATTCTGGGAAATGCAGTTCAGCCTCACCAAGCTGACACATTCCAAAACTGAGACAGCGATTTTGAAATTTAACCAATTCATTATAGCAATTGCAACATCATTTTTTCAACAAACTTTCTTACTGAGTAATGTTCAATCCATACTTTATGAAGCCTAGCTATAATTCAGTTAATACTCATCTTCATCATTGATTTTTATGTTTTGTTACATAGTAGAGAAACAAAACAAAAAAACGTATAGATGGAAATATAAAAGAATTATGTTCATCTCTGATGACATAGTATTTTTCTGAAATTGAAACTAGGAATGAGTTCCTGGTTTCAACAGCACAAGCAAGTTATTGAAATATGTGTAAGATCCTGAAACAATCAATTTTCCTCTATTATTCAATATATTTTAAAATTAAAATTCTTATTTAGAGATAATTGTAGAATCACATGCAGTTGTAAGGTATGATACAGACAGAAGCCATTCACCCCAGTTTACCACAAATGCTAAAGTCTTCCAAAACTATAGTGCAATGTCACAACCAGAACATTGACATTGACAGGCAACATACAGAACACTAATGTTGCCAAACGGATTCCTCATATTGCCCTTTTAGAGCACACCTACTTCCCCCTCACCCCATCCCTTCTTTAACCCTTGGCAACCACTAATCTGTTCTCTTTTTCTATATTTTGTCATATTGATAAAGTTACTTTTTTTTGTTTTATTTTGAGACATGGTTTCACTCTGTCATCCAGGCTAGAGTGCCTGGGTTCAAGTGATCTTCCCACCTTGACCTCCCAAAGTGCTGGGATTACTGGCATGAGCCACTGCATCCGGCTGTAATTTCTATTTTGAATTCATCTGGCCCCTACATTTTGCTATTGAGCCCATTCACAGAGATCAACAAAAAAAATTTTCAGTTATTTTAATTTTCAGTTTTAAAATTTCCACTTGGTTCTTATTTGTGTCTTCTATTTCTTTGTTGAGATTTTCTATTTCTGTAGTGGGAGTTTTATTTTTCCATTTGATACAGACTGTCTCATAATTGCTCACTGAATTTCTTTTTAAGAAATGATAGCTGCTTTAAAATATATCAGGCAAATATAACATATTTTTTATATTTGTTTATTATTTTTTCTTAGAGTTTGAAGTATTCTGGATTCTTGATGTGAAGAGAATTTTTTTAACTTGGATATTTTTCTTTTGTTATGAGACTCTGGATCATATATAAACCTTTATTTAAGTTGGCCCTATCTGGTGACATTTTGGCCATGCCACCTCATTACTGCCAAGTGAAGGCTGCCCACTAGGTCTCTGTTGACACATGAAGCAGGGGCTCCTTATTGCTGTTGCACCAGGATGGGAGTTCTGGTTCCCCATGTGGTTTCCACTGACACTGTAGTGAGTGTGGCATCATTATCCCTGGCTCTCCACTAGGCGTCTGTTGAGAGCATACCAGTGGGAAACAGGAAGGTCCATTTGTGAATGTGAGATGAAGAGTACAAGTCCAGGTTCCCCACATGGTCTCCACTGGCATCATGTTGGAGGGGGCCTTGTTACTAGCCAATGAGGGATAAAAGTCTCATAAACCTATTTGACTTTCTCTGGCACAACCCCATGAGGTGCTGCATTAGACCTTCCCATGAGTAGAAATCTAAGCTCCCTACTCAGTCTTGGTTGGTATGAATGGGGATGGGGCCACAATATTTTCTATGGTGTTTGGCTGAAATACAGTAGCTATTGTTTAAAAGTTGTCTGTCTTACTATGTTTCCCTTTTCTCAGTTCTCTGGCTCAATGAAGTAATGTTTTGGGGGGCTTTTTATATCGCTATCCATTGATGTTTCTAGGTTGCCAGCCTCTTCAGCTCCAAGTCTGGAATATATAAGGCAAACATAAAACCCAGAAAATTCACCATCATGTCATTTCTTGGGTCCCAAGGTCTCTATCCAGTCTCCCTTTTCTCTCCACCTTTGAATCCCCTTATATTTGTTTTAGAAATAATGTCCAGTGCATTAAGTTATACTTATCAAGATAACTAATGAAATGCCCTATTTTCACAAAAGTAGAGCTAAGTATCAATATGCTTTTAAATTATTGCAATCAAATGTAATTTACCCTGGCCAGAATACAAATTGATAAGAAGTGTATTAAAAAGCTGAATGTATATAACTTGGTTTTAATTTCTGAAAGTAATTTGTATTTTTTGTCATGAATTTTATCTCTTCTTTATTCTTCAAACTGAATTTATGGATACCCTGACAGACTAATAAGTGGTTTATGGATTGTTCAGCTAATGGGAAGCATTGGTAAGAAATCAGTGAAAAGAAAATTAGACCCTCTTTCTCTCTCTTTTTCTTGGTGTTTTGGATCAATGCTTCCTTCTTGCTCAGTTTCAATTTCTCACTATGAATCACCTCATTCTGTGTTTGAATATTTTTCCAGAAAACTTCTGCTAGATAGCCTCTACTCTACTTCAGACCCCTCACCTTCATTTGGACTTCTGGGTACTTGGGACAACACAGTTTCCCTGTGTCTTTTTAGGCTAAGGGTGATGTTGTTTTTTCTATTGGTCATCTCTGGGTTGTTTCAACATTCTCTGATTGACTTTTTATTTCTTCCATCACCTGTGTAATGAATTTGCTGTAATAAATACTCTTATCAAAATACCTAGAATGATTTAAAGTGGTTTGTACTTTCTTAATTGGAAACTGACTGATACATTCCTTTTAGAGTTTTCACACACAATTACATGTTTAGGACAAATAATGATTAAGAGGTTTATTTCCTTTATTTATGTTTTGTCCTTCTCAAAGTAATATGATGCTGCTGAGGTAGGGAATGCAATGAACTTTTGGTGTGTCTAATTTGTTTTCTATTAAAATTTTATGTATTTTTCTATTTGAGACATATGATAAAAGACTTTTTTCTCCTTGACAGTTCATGAATTTTGCAAATACTTCAAAATGATAGCCATCTAGTAATCTTATTGTGAGCAAATATTTATCCGAAGTTCATTGCTGCCTTCAGTATTGTTTTAATTAACAGACTTTGTTTGACTAGTTTTAGGTTTCCAGAAAATAATTAATGACAAGTGCAAGAGTTCTCATATACCCTCATTTTATATTAGTGTGGTACATTTGTTACAACTGATGAGCCAATATTGACATATTATTATTAACTAAAATCCATGTTTTACAATAAGGTTCGATCTTTGTGTCATGCAAACTTTGTGTTGTACAAACTATGTTTGACAGAAATATAATGACATGTACCCATCATTACAATATCATAAAGAATAATATTTTTACTGCCCTAGAAATCCTCTGTGTTCCCTGTGCGCTACCTATTCTTCCTTCCCTCCTTTCTGAACCTCTGACAAACACTGTTTCTTTCTTAATTTCTTAAAAAATTTTACCGTCTTTATGGTTTCCCTTTCCTGGTACGCCATATAGTTGGAATCATATGGTAGGTTGCCTTTTCAGAGTAGTGTCTTTCATTTAGCAATATGCATTTAAATTTTCTCCATCTCTTTCCATGGCTTGATTGCTGATTTGCCTTTAGTATTTTTAACTTTCGTTCTCTTTTTCTTATCAACCTCAAAGAGGGTAAGTGAAATCATTTTAATTAAAAACTGAATTTACAGCATAATGCCATTTATGAAGGAATTTCTAGTCCTATTATACATCCATATTTGTTTATATGTATGAATTTTGAATCATTTCTTCTTATATATTTCTCCACTGTATAGGTTGTTTTAAATAACCTTGCATAATTTCCCCTAAATAAAAATCTCTATTTAAATAAAAGAGCAATCAAGCCATAGATATGTTATTTCTTGAAAACTTTACAAGGATAAGAGATATATATAAGCCAATGTCTCTAGCATCATTGATAAAAATGTGAAACCACCTTTACATGCCCAGTTGTGACTACATAAATTTGAAATGAATCCACATATTAAACTGCTGGAAATAAACTCAAACAAAGCTGTTGCCCAACTAATGACTCTTTGAAGAGAAAGGAAATAAGGTGAATAAAAGTAGATATTAGCTCAAATTAATATGAATTTGTGCCAAATAATGCAACATATGTATTATCAAATGTTGAATTGAGTTTTTGATGAACCCAATAATACAAGGCCTGTTGGGAGAAGACTCAATAACTCCTGAGATCTGTAATATTCCTATTTTAACATTTTAGTCAAAAGGAACACAATTTTCTATAAAGTTATGGAAGAAAATTATACATACTGCAAAGTTTTAAAAAGCTTTAAATATCTTAAAATAGATTGCTTGTCTTTGTACAAGTTATTTCTTTAATATGATAAAACAAAACATTAATTTTATATAGATAAAAGACACATAGTGCCCATACATTTTTCTCATAATGCACTTATACATATGGAAATTTTCTTATCCATCCCTTCTGTTGTTATTCCCTCTATATCTCTTTCTCCCTCTCTCTCTCATATCTATAATTCTACCTCTAATCAGCACAGAGATAAAATATGTAAAATAAATCTTCACTTACTCTTACTTGCCCAGAAAAAAAAACAAAACAACAACAACAAAAATAAGTTTCTGGAAGTGTGAGTTAAAAGAAGTGTTGAGATTTTATGATTTTTTTTTAAGCCCTATCTGTTAATAAAATTTGATTAACTCAAAGACAGTTGTTCTTTTTGATCATTGATCTGTGTCTTCTTAATCAATATTATTCCTAAATTATTCTTCATCTTCCTAGAAATTCCAAGATGAAGACCTGGTCGCCAAAAGTTATGGGGTACAAACCACTATAGAAATACATGTGGGTCCCAACTGTGGGGCCAGCAGTTTAGGGGAACTATTTTCCCCACCTCATAAAATAAATTTTCAGAAATCTGTCTTCTAGATCAATCTCTCTTCAACTTCACAAAAGGAGCTCAGGAAAAAAAAAAAAAAAAAAAAAGTTATTTCTTCCTCTGTCTCTCTGTCGCAAGGAAATAGGATAAAAGGATTATCACACTAAAATATAATTCCGGAGAGTAAATGATACAATATGTGAGAAGCTAGGATTTGATAAAATAGATGACCAAAGAGCCTACATTCTCTAAAACCCACCATACTAAGAAATTTTGTAAGTTGCTCTTAACTTCTTTTTCACATGGGCTGTTTTCAACATGTCCCTCATGATTTTTTTTTTCATGTTTTCCCTATCAAACAATCTCAGCTGAAGAGCTACATAAAAGAAAAGGTGAATCTCTTTCAGTTACAAGAGGCTGAATAATGTGATGACATAGTGATATAGTACCTATTGTTGGATCCTACTCAAAATCAACATTCCAAGTTTTCTTCAAAAAAAATTACACTAACATCACCATGACATAAAACTCCTGCTGGTTTACTAAGATAACTTGAAACTGCAATCCTCACCAAGTTAACAGAAAAGAAATAACTGGTTTTAAACTTATTCATCAAATTGGAACAGAGTTTGTTAAAACACACCACACACAGCACAGAACACATATTCGTGTTATACATATGCACAAACCGACTGACAAGATCCCTTATATGCTTTTTCATTAAAGATAATATCTACATTCTACATCACATAAATTTCCATAGTATAACATTAATTAAAATTTTAGGTGTTTATTTTTTATGACTATGATCATTCATCTTTCATAACATAATTTTTTTAATAAAAATTTAATTAGAAACACTTGATAATATATAAAATCTAAAGTTTTGACTTAAACTTTAATTATTTGCAGTTTAAAAAATGTGGAAAATTAAGGTTATCCTAATATCAAAAGTTTTGAAAGTCATGATATTATATTATTAGTGTGGAACCAAAAATGAAAAAATAATGAACATTTTAATAGAATTAGTAGAATTGTTGAAACTAAAAAATTTAAAACATTAAAAATCTTAATAATCTGTGAACTAATATATAAATCAAAGATTGAGTATTTACCGTTTGAATAAATTGTCAAAAATCTCATTATTGAAAGTATTTATTGGGGGAATAAGTTTAAATTAAACTTAATTGTTTTGATTAAAACTGTACCTTCTCCTTTACCTATTGTATTACCTTCCAGTTGCACTTCTGAATATGGTAGATATTAAAGAACTCAATGTTTTCAAAATTGCTTTGTTCAAAAATCATTACAAAATAATCTCAGTGTTACTGAGGGAAGAACATCCATATTTTCTTTTAATGATGTCAAATCAATTCTTAAGTTGTCATCTTATTTTCATTCATTTGGTTTGTCAACTAAAGACAAAATAATTAACAGAACAAATAAAGCTCTCTGTAAAACATAATATATTTGTAGAAAAACCAATTCAAAGAAATTTAATTCATGCAGGCATTCGTTAACTCATCAAAGTGAAGTAAGTGTAGATTATATAAATAAAGGAAAAAATTTAATGGAAAGAGTTGTTAAAATTAAGAAAAATCTTGATGTTTTTCAAATAGCACATTTACAAATAAACTGAATATTTAAAGTAATTCATTTCAATTTTCTCAGAATAGCACCTATGTCTTGATGAGATGCTGTCTTACTAAAATGAAATCACTTTTCTAAAACTAGTCTGATTTCCATGAATTCAATGCATATTCAACTCAATTATCACGTCTAAGTTGAATGTGGTTTACTTTCTAGCAATAGAAACCATTTGGGCACACATTTGCTAAACTATTTACTTAAGTACATTTTTCTGCTTACTGCGTGTAGTTTATTTAGTACCTGTCATACTGATATCTTGGAGCTAATGAAAATCATACATCTGTTTTTGCTTGTTTATTGTGTTTAGTGCATCTATTGAATGTCATAAGATTGAATAAGATTTGAAAAACAAAATAATTATTTTTATAAAAAAACTAATTAAAATATTGTTCAATTTCAATTCTCCTAACATGACAACAACTGCTCTCCTTCTGCCTGTCACAATTTATTTACATGTGTTATCTGGTGCAGACATTTCATATATATTTCACGATTTTATCCATATTCCACAATTTTATCCTTACAATACTATAGCATAATAAAAATTTTGTAATCATTATAAGTTGAAGGAATTGAGGTCCAGTAAGTTCAAGTAGAAAGTGTGTAGTAAATCAAGGATATAATTCCAGATTTGTCTATTTCTAGATACATACACTCTGAAAAAAACACACACACACCAGAGCATACATGTTATTTTTATGATATATACAACATATATTGATCAGCATTCAGCTGAAGAAAGAGAAACTATTCAAGGTGTTTCAGTGTTCAGCTGACACTGGAACCAAGAGAATGGCCTCAGCCTTCTTGTAAACCCTAGGTCTAAAGGAATAAATCTCACTGCTAGAAGAATCAGAACCTAAGACACAAAAGAATCTAGGAAACACAATTTATAGCCTTATACACTTGATAATATCTATGAGATCACAGGATTGGATAGGGATGCTGAATATTGGTCCTTATTAAGCACAACATGTTAAGTTTATTCATAGATGACCTTCCTAGTCTTGGAGGACAGTGCACACAAGTATAGCATGAATACTGGTACCAAACAGGTATTCAATTTATTTTGTTGAAAAAATTATTTTAAAATAAACATTAGGACTATATGAATTAGAATTTGAGATGGTGTGTTTTATTTAAGGGTTTTTATATTGCATACTGAATATGCAATATAAATACGAAACAAAATACGGAACAAAACAGCGTTAGTATATGCCAACAAAGAAACAGGAAGACATTCAATTCTTCTGCATACCTCAGATACTTAAATATTAGAACTTATTTATTTTTGAGAAAAAAAATGAGGTTCCATTAGTCAAAGACAGTTTTAAAGAGGAAAATCAATTGAAATTGGGACATATAATAACATATCTAAATTTGTTATTAGGAATCAGCAATGATTTAATACCATATCAATTATGTATCACTGCTATAGTTGTCAGCTGAGGATGCAACAATAACAGTCTCATTGTTTAAAATATGCTTTATCTTACGATCATTTGATTATATTCAATCTATATAATTTTGGAGTCTAGTTAAATGATTGGTACTAAACATGAGATCATAAACAATGTCATGTTATATGGAGAACACTTCACAAGCTATCCAGCTATAAAAAGGTAACATACAAAAAAAAAAGGTAACAGATTGAAATTGGATTTCTCACTGCAGCACTGGAGACATTAAGAAAAACACACTATAGAAAAACTACTAAAAAATTAGAACTACAACCCAATCCTATATTAGCAAATCTATTAGTTACCAGAGCCAAAATATTTAGACTGTGTCATACATATATCCAATCAGGAAAATTCTTTAAAAATGAGTATATTCAAACTTTACATAATTCAGAGAGAGGATCTCATAATAGGAGAAATGAATCCAGTAAAAAATTAAAAGTGAATAATAAATCTTATATCTGATTAATTATAAGTAGCTGAGTATGATTGCCATTGGAAATTTTAATGTAAGGATCACAAATTTATTCCTGCTGAAAAATATTTAAAACTAGGTAAACTCATATTCTTTTAAATTTGGAAATTATTTACCTGAACAGTTGCTGATTAGAAAAAAAAATATTCATTATTTCAGTCTAATGGATATCTGTTGTTTTGTCTACCCAGCATCTATGATGACAATTTGATTCCTGTTGGGCAGCTATCATAACCTCACAAATACAATCTTGGTGTTACAACATAGTACACCGCATCCTCTCATGGCCAACAAGTAAGCACATGATATATATAGGCTAATAAGAAACTATCGTCCTGGAAATTATATTTTGAACTGAATTTAAAATATTTGACACTAAGTTAAACTTCTGACAATAGCATGAAGAGATCATCCACTTGTGCCAGCTTCCAAAATTTCCAGAGCCATTGTTTCTGATGCCTGCATGTTCCTATCATAAATCATATTTATATCTAGTTGTTAAATTATATCTTTGAATTTATACCTTGTTAGCCCCTATAAGCTTCCTATATTCAGTTATCCACTAGTCTATTTAGACATCAGGAGAGAGACGGAACACTTCTCAATTTTGATTAGAAATTTAAAAAAATTTAGGTTTCATTAAGTACAAAATCTGTCTCCTAAATGTAGAAATAGGTAATACCATATGTATGCCTTTTATATCTACAGTAATATTTGTGTGCATTAAATTAAAAATATCCTGTAGAAAAAATCCTATGGTAGAAATTCTAACATTTTCTTTGCAAGTTTAATGGAACAAGTGTGTGTCCACCCAAATAAAGATTACTTCCACAAGATACTGTAAGAAACAACAAAGAACATATGCATGGAACAAGTGAAACAGTCCTAAATAATTAAATGTTGATGGCCTAAACATGTGAGAACTGAAAGTGATTCTTTTTATATCAAAGTTTTAAAAATATATGGCGTGTGTATGTTGGATAAGTTCTTTTGTACTGTTATTTTATTTTTTATTTTAACAACCTAATGTTGATTTTTAAATCTAGATCAACTCATATGTGGATGTGTATGGTAGATAAATTTTTATTTTAACTTCCAGCAACTTAAGAATTATTTTCATTTTAGACAGATAGTTTACAAGCTTGATGAAACCAGGAATAATTACAGAAGAAACAAAGAAGGCATACTCAACCCCAGGGCCAATAAAGCAAATTCCACATTCAATAAAATAATACATTAGACTGTAATCCCTGATTACAATTCTAATTATAGTAAGCTCATAATATTCTTTATTCTATTAATATTAGATTATTAGATTAATTAATATTAGATTAAATATTAGATTAATATTCTATTAATATTACCTCCCTTTTCTTAAAGGAATGCTTACATGAAAAATGCTAATACAGTAAGACTTTCAGTTTGAATTTTATCTGTAGAATTTTTATGCAATTGCTTAATTTTCTGCAGTGTCAGTGTCTTGATCTATAAAAGGACCATACTGAATGGTACGCATTCCGTGAAGAGGCATTGGTACAATTGTTTGCTACTGACTTGCCTCTAAGACTAAACTACTGGTGAATCCTAGAAAAGTAATTTAAATTTTCTATGCTGAAGTGATTTTTCTGGAAGAAGATATTTCTCCCATGAAGATACATATATGGCCAATAAGCACATGGAAAAATGTTCAACATCACTAAGTATTAGGGGAGTGCAAATCAAAACCACAATGATATATCACTTCATACACATTATGATGGCTACTATTTAAAAGAAAGAAAGAGAACGAGGAGGAGGAAGGGGAGGGAAGGGGAGGGGAGGGGAAGGAGGAGGAAGTGGAAGGGGAAGAGAGGGGAAGAGAAGGAGAAAGAAGAGAAGAAAATAAGTGTTGATGAGGATGTGGAGAAATTGGAACTCTTGTATACTATTGGTAATGTAAAATGGTACAGCCACTATGGAAAACAGTATGATGGTTCCTCAAAAAATTACGAATAGAATTACCACATGATCCAGCAATTCCTCTTCTGGGTATATACCCAAAATGATTGAAAGCACTAACTCAAAGAGATATTTGCATAACCATGTTCATAACAGCATTTTTCACAATAGCCAAAAGGTAAAAGCAACCCAAGTGTCCATTAATGGATGAACAAACAAAATGTAACATATACATACAATGGAATATTATTTAGTCTAAAAAAGAAAAAAAAAATTTGACACAGCCTACAAAATGGATAAACTTTGAAGACATTATGTTAAGTGAAATAAGACAGTGACAAAAAGACAAATACTATATGATTCCCCTTATATGAGGTACCTAGAGTAGGCAAGTTCATAGACACAGAAAGTAGAATAGCGATTACTAGGGTTTGGGGGAGGGGGGGAATAAAGGAGTTATTCTTTAATGGGTACAAAGTTTCAGTTATGCAAGATAAAAAGAGTTTTAAAGATGGATTGCGGTGATAGTTGCACAATAATATGAATATCCTTAATGCCACTGAACTGTACACTAAAAAAATTGTTCAGACGGTAACTTTTATATTAGGTTTATTTTATCACAACTTAAAAAAATAAAAATAAATGTCCACAAACGTTTTCCATAATGAAAAAAATAAAGACACTGTTTAAAAACCAGACACAGACTGGGAGAAAAAATCTTACAAAGCATATGATAAATGACTTGTATCCATCATAGAATTCTCAAAACTCAACAATAATAAAACAATCCAATATAAAATGTGCAAGAGATTTGAACACTCTGCCAAAGTTATATAGATAGTACATAAGCATATGAAAATATGTGCAAATCATTATTTATTAGGAAAATGCAAATTGAAACCACAATGAGATACCACTACATATCTACACATCTACATATCTATTGGAATAGTTAATGTCAAAAAACCCTGACACCAAATACTACAGAGGATACAGAAGTGAAACTTTCATATACTGATGGTAATGTCAAATGGTAGAATTTTAACTATAAGCTTACCATATAACCCAGCAATCCAACTCTAGACATTTACTATAGAGAAATGAAAACACAAAAAGTTGAAAACAAATATTTATAGTAGCTTTATTAATAATTATCCCAAACTGGAAAGAACCTAAATGTCTTTCAACTAGGGAATAAACAAATGGTAGTACATCTACACGATGGAGTATGACTCAGAAATAAGAACTATTGATACACCCAACAACATAGATAAATCTCAAATGTATTATTCTTTTTTTTTTTATTCATGATAAATTATTAAGTGAACAGTGCAAGTTAAAAACAATAGTTTCATATTTTTCCCCACCCCCCCTTTCCCGAGTCAGCACCTTCAAGTGTTACCACTCCCCAAACAGTGCGCAATGCACTCATTGTGTAGGCATACACCCATCCCCTCCCCCACCCCCCACCTCAGTCTGATGTCCAATTGGTGTCGTTCCCAGATTTGTATTTAGGTGATGATCAGGGAAACCAATTTTCTGGTGAGTACATGTGATGCTTGTTTTTCCATTCTTGGGATACTTCACTTAATATAATGGGTTCCAACTCTCTCCAGGAGAACCATAGAGATGTCGTATCTTCATCATTCCTTATAGCTGAGTAATATTCCATGGTATAGATATACCACAGTTTACTAATCCAATCATGTATTGATGGGCATTTGGGTTGTTTCCACATCTTTGCTATTGTGAATTGTGCTGCTATAAACATTTGGGTACATGTGCCTTTGTTACAGAATGACCTTTTTTCCTTTGGGTATATGCCCAGTAATGGGATTGCTGGGTCAAATGGCAGGTCTACTTGAATCTGTTTAAGATACCTCCATAAAGCTTTCCACAGGGGTTGCACTAGTTTGCAGTCCCACCAGCAGTGTATTAGTGTTCCTGTCTCTCCACACCCACGCCAACATGTGTTGTTTTGGGTTTTTTTGATAAAGGCCATTCTCACTGGGGTTAAGTGATATCTCATTGTGGTTTTGATTTGCATTTCCCTGATGATTAGAGATGTTGAACACTTTTTCATATGTTTGTTAGCCATTTTTATATCTTCTTTTGAAAAATTTCTATTCATGTCCTTTGCCCACTTTTTGATAGGGTTGCTTGATTTTTTCTTGCTGATTTTCCTGAGTTCTAAATAGGTTCTTGTTATCAGTCCTTTATCTGATGTGTAGTATGCAAAAATTTTTTCCCATTCTGTAGGTGGTCTGTTTATTCTCTGGACTGTTTCTTTGGCTGTGCAGAAGCTTTTTAATTTAATCATGTCCCATTCATTTATTTTTGTTGCTGCTGTGATTGCCTTGGGGGTCTTCTTCATAAATTCTTTGCCTAGGCCAATGTCTGTAAGAGTCTTTCCTACATTTTCTTCTAGAATTCTGATTGTATCACGCCTAAGGTTTAAGTCTGTTATCCACCGTGATTTGATTTTTGTGAGAGGTGAAAGCTGTGGGTCCTGTTTCAGTCTTCTACAAGTGGCTAACCAATTCTCCCAGCACCATTTGTTGAATAGGGATTCTTGTCCCCAGGGTATATTCTTTCCCGCTTTGTCAAAAATTAGGTGACTATATGAGGATGGTTCTATATTTGGATTTTCTGTTGTGTTCCACTGGTCTGTGTCCCTGCACTTGTGCCAATACCAGGCTGTTTTAAGAACCACGGCCTTGTAGTATTGTTTGAGGTCTGGCAAATTAATACCTCCCATTTTGTTTTTGTTGCTTAAAATTGCTTTTGCTATACGGGGTCTTCTTTGATTCCATACAAAGTGTATAATTATTTTCTCTATGTCTGTAAAGAATGATGTTGGTAATTTAATAGGGATTGCATTGAATCTGTAGATCACCTTGGGTAGTATAGACATTTTAACAATGTTGATTCTTCCAATCCACGAGCATGGTATATTTTTCCATCTATTTGCAAGTTCTGCTATTTCTTTTCTCAGTGTTTCATAGTTTTCCTTATAGAGGTCCTTTACCTCTTTAGTTAGATATATACCTAGATATTTTATTTTCTTTGTTGCTATTTTGAAGGGTATTGAGTCTTTAATTTGGTTTTCTGATTGACTGTTATTGGCATATATAAATGCCTCTGATTTGTGTATATTAATTTTGTAGCCTGAGACTTTGCTGTATTCGTTAATCAATTCCAGGAGTCTCTTGGTTGAATCCTGGGGGTTTTCCAGATATAACATCATATCATCAGCAAAAAGTGAGAGTTTGATCTCTTCCTTCCCTATTTGGACTCCCTTGATTCTGCTCTCTTGCCTGATAGCTCTCGCAAGGACTTCCAATACTATGTTGAAAAGTAATGGAGACAATGGGCAGCCCTGTCTGGTTCCAGTTCCAAGTGGGAGTGCTTTCAGTTTTTCCCCATTCAGTATGATGTTGGCTGTGGGTTTGTCATATATGGCTTGTATCATTTTTAGGTAGGTTCCATCAATGCCTATTTTGTTAAGCGTTTTTATCATAAAAGGGT
This sequence comes from Eulemur rufifrons, assembly GCF_041146395.1. Classification (NCBI taxonomy): domain Eukaryota; kingdom Metazoa; phylum Chordata; class Mammalia; order Primates; family Lemuridae; genus Eulemur; species Eulemur rufifrons. The sequence goes on along the minus strand of NC_090999.1, from coordinate 69,655,706 downwards.
GTTGAATTTTGTCAAATGCTTTTTCTGCATCTAATGAGAGTATCATATGGTTTTTGTTTTTGCTTCTATTTATGTGGTGAATTACATTTATAGATTTACGTATGTTGAACCACCCCTGCATCTCGGGGATGAAGCCCACTTGGTCGTGGTGGATTACTTTTTTGATAAGTACTTGGATTCGATTTGCTAGTATTTTATTGAAAATTTTTGCATCTATATTCATGAGGGAAATTGGTCTGTAGTTCTCTATTTTTGTTGTGTCCTTTCCAGGTTTTGGTATTAATGTTATATTGGCTTGGTAGAACGTGTTGGGGAGAACTCCATCCTTCTCAATATTGGAGAATAGTTTATGTAGGATGGGCACCCGTTCTTCTTTGTATGTATGGTAAAATTCAGGTGTGAACCCATCTGGACCAGGGCTTTTCTTTTTGGGAAGGTTTTTTATTGCTGTTTCGATTTCAGTTCTTGATATTGGTCTGTTCAGGTACTCTATTTCTTCCTGGTTGAGCCTGGGAAGACTATGTGTTTCTAAAAATTTGTCCATTTCCTCCACGTTCTCCAGTTTGTGTGCATAAAGATTTTTGTAGAATTCATAGATGATATCTTGTATCTCTGTAGCATCGGTTGTGATTTCTCCTTTCATGTTCCTAATGGAGGTTATTAGAGATTTTACTTTTGTGCTCTTGGTTAGTCTAGCCAGAGGTGTGTCTATTTTGTTTATCTTTTCAAAGAACCAACTTTTTGTTTTATTAATTTCCCTTATAGTTTCTTTGTTGTCCTTTTCATTTAGTTCTGATTTGATCTTAGTAATTTCTCGCCTTCTGCTGGGTTTGGGATCATTCTGTTCTTCTTTCTCCAGTTCTTTGAGTCTATTCGTTAGGTTGTCTATTTGCATGTTTTCTGTCTTTTTGATATAGGCATTTATGGATATGAATTTTCCTCTCAGGACTGCTTTAGCTGCATCCCATAGATTTTGATAAGTTGTATCTCCATTGTCATTTAATTCAAAGAAATTTTTGATTTCCATCTTGATTTCTTCTTTTATAGAACAATTATTCAGGAGAAGGTTATTTAGCTTCCATGACTTTGAGTAAGAGTGGGGGTTTCTGTTTGTGATCATTGTTACTTTTATTCCGCTGTGATCTGAGAAGATGCATGGTATAATTTCTATTTTTTTGAATTTTTTAAGACATGATTTATGTCCTAGGACATGGTCAATCTTAGAGAATGTCCCGTGAGCTGATGAGAAGAATGTATATTCTGTGGACTTTGGGTAGAATGTCCTATAGATGTCAGCCATGCCCATTTTTTCTAGCATTCTATTTAGGTCCATTATGTCTTTGTTTATTTTCTGTTTAGAGGATCTGTCCTGTACTGTCAGTGGGGTGTTAAAGTCTCCAGCTATTACAGTATTGTTATCTATCATTTGGTTGAGATCTAGTAGGGTTTGCTTTATGAATCTAGGTGCACCTAGGTTGGGTGCATATATATTGAGTATAGTTATGGCTTCTTGATGAATTGTGCCTTTAATCAGTATGTAGTAGCCATCTTTGTCTTTTATTATTTTTGTTGGTTTGAAAGCTAAGTTATTGGAAATTAAGATTGCCACACCAGCTTTCTTTTGGTTACCATTTGCTTGAAATATCGATTTCCATCCTTTTATTTTCAGTCTAAATGCATCTTTGCAGGTTAGGTGAGTTTCTTGAAGACAGCAGATACTTGGATTGTATTTTTTTATCCATTGGGCCAGTCTATGTCTCTTGAGTGGGGAGTTCAAGCCATTCACATTTATTGAGAAAACTGATAAGTGAGACAGTTTTTTGTTCAGCTTGTTGGGTAGAACTTCATTGTGATGTTTTCTCTCCTGGGCCATTGTGGTATCTGGAATTTGATCTTTAGCTCTTGAGTAGTTTTACATTCGTGGATCTTTCTTGTGCTGATCCGTGTGTAATTCTCTTTGGAGTACTTCTTGGAGGGCTGGTCTTGTCTTGGTGAATTCCCTCAATCTTTGTTTATCTGAGAATGTCTTGATTTCTCCTTCGTATAGAAAACTTAGCTTAGCTGGGTACAAGATTCTAGGCTGGGCATTATTCTGTTTCAGAAGCGTGAAAATGGGGCCCCAACCTCTTCTTGCTTGTAAGGTTTCAGCTGAGAAATCTGGCGTAATTCTGATGGGTTTTCCTTTGTAAGTTACTTGTTTCTTTCTCCTTACAGCTCGGAGAAGTGACTCTTTAGTGGATATTTTGGTCAGCCTGATGACTACGTGGCGTGGTGTTTTCCTATTTGCTATGAATCTCCCAGGGGTCCTTTGAGCTTCTTGAATCTGTATGTCTAGAGTATTGGCAAGGCCTGGAAAATTTTCCTCGATTATGTCTTCAAATAGCTTGTCCAATCCTTGCTTATTATCTTCTTCACCCTCAGGAATGCCAATAACTCTCAAGTTAGGTTTCTTCACATAATCCCACATTTCTTGAAGACTCAGATCATTTCTCTTACTTTTTCGATCTATCTCTGTGACTGACTTATTTAGTTGGAAGGAGTTATCTTCAATTTCTGAGATTCTTTCCTCTGTTTGATCTACCCTGTTCTTGAGACTTTCCACAGTGTTTTGTAGCTCTCTGAGTGAATTCTTCACTTCTAGGAGTTCAGTTTGGTTTTTCTTCAATATTTCAATTTCTTTAGTGAATTTTTCCTCCAAATCCTGTATTTTTTTTGTGTTTTCCTTGTGTTGTTTATCCATTGATTCTTGTATATTATTCAGCTTGTTTATAATCCATAATTGGAATTCTTCCTGTGACATGTTGGTGTTTTGAGTCTGGTTTGTGTCAGATGGTTGGGAGCTGGTATTTCTCTTTGGGGATGAGCTTTCCATTTGATTCTTTGTGCTCTCCGTGTTTTTTCGCTGGGCCCTTCCCATCTAGATTTATCGTTGGATCTTTACTTATAGATTTAGTCTGGTTAACAGGACTCTTTGTGCTCTATTCTTAGGCTGTGAAACAGTCTGGGTATGTTGCTTCTTTTGGCAAGAGGGGGAGACTGTTGTGTATTGTTTAGAGATTTTTCTGTTTCCGTTGGGGGACTGCTTCCGATGGGTCCAATCCTAGAGGATTGGAGTGATCCAAGACCGCTTTGGTGAATTAGAACACTGTGTTGTGGTCTTTCAGAAGGCAGGCAGGGTCCACACTAATAGTAGACCGAAATTCTCTTTGCTTGTTTGTTTCCCTTTGGTTCTTCCTCTATAAGGGAGGTTTCTGACTCTATCTGCAGGCAAGATACTAGCTATGGGGAGAGGACGGTGACCTCGCTTGCTCAGTGCCTCAGTTGCTGTAGCTCCCACGGGCAAAAGTCTATCTTGGTCCAATGTCCCCAGGGATCAGGTTCCACACTCTCGCTTCTGGAGACGTATTCAGTGTTTACACTTCCGCGGGGATCCTATATCAGGTCCGTGGACCAGGGGAGAGGGCCGTCCAGGGAGCCTCTTGGTACCCTATTGCTCCGCAGTGACTTGGCTGTGGGCCCTAGAATGGCGATTGCCTGCCCGCAGATCTCCGGCCCTGGGGGTGGCTGCTCAGGATCCGGTATGTACCAGAGCCAGGGACCTGGCCCGTTCCGAAGCTCACCGTGGGTCCCCAGTTAGAAGGCGAAAAGAGAGGAGAAAGAGAAGAAAAAAAAAAAAAAAGAAAAAGAAAAAAGAAAAGGAAAGAAAGAAAAGAAAGAGGAGAAAATGAAAGAGAAAAGAAAAAAAAGAAGAAAAAGAAAGAAAGAAAAAGAGAAAAAAAAAAAAAAAAGAAAAACAAAAGAAAAACGCAAAAAGCCAAACCAAAAAACACCAAAAACGCCAAAAAAAATGAACAAAAACAAACTACATAGCACCTCACCACACCGCAAGGCAGAAAGATACACAAATCTGAAGTATATAATTCAGCGACTCAATGTTTTTTTGTTTGTTTGTTTGTTTTACGCCTTAGCACAGCTCCGCCCCTTCACGCCCGCCCTGCTGGGTCCCGGGCGGTTTCGCAGTGGATTTCAAGATGGCGTCTGCGCGCCCGCACAGCTCCAAGGGTGGTGGGGGTCCAACCTCCGCGCTCAAAAAGGCGCGGAAGCCAGAGGCCCAGAGGGCCAAGGTGCCCGCCGGGGCTGTCCGGCTCGTGAGCCGCCGGAAAAAAAAAGAAAAAGAAAAGAAAAGGAAAAAAAAAAAAAAACAAAACCAAAAAAAACAAAAACAAACACAAACACAAACAAACAAAACCCAGAAGAAATTTACCAAGAATAAAATATACAGTTCGGCGAGCCTATTCTTCTTGTTCGTGGGCTTTTTTTTTTTTTTTTTTTGCCTTAGCGCAGCTCTGCCCCTTCACCCCGAGCGCGGCCCCGGCATATCCCGCACTCCTGGCGTTCGTTCAGAGACCAGCGGAGGGCGCCGGGCAGAGAGAGCCGCTCGGCACTTTATGGCTCCCAAGCGGTTTCGCCCTCGCTTTCAAGATGGCGCCTGCAGAGCTCCGGGGCTGGAGGAGACTGGCTCCCCGGCAGGCAGAGACCGCCACTGCCCAGGGGCCGGCGAGCAAGGACGCGCACGGGGGGGGGGGGGGGGTCACCGGCTGGAGAACCGCCGAAAAAGGCAGCACGGGCAGAAAGAGCCGCTGGGCACTTCTTGGCTCCCGAGCGGTTTTGCCCTCGCTTTCAAGATGGTGCCTGCCGAGCTCCGGGGCTGGAGGGGACCGGCTCCCCGGCAGGCAGAGACCGCCACTGCCCGGGGGCTGGAGAGCAAGGACACGCACCAGGGGTGACCGGCTGGAGAACTGCCAAAAAAGGCAGCACGGGCAGAAAGAGCCGCTGGACACCCTTTGGCTCCCGAGCCATTTCGCCCTCACTTTCAAGATGGCGCCTGCCGAGCTCCGGGGCTGGAGGGGACCGGTTCCCCGGCAGGCAGAGACCGCCACTGCCCAGGGGCTGGCCAGCAAGGACACGCACCGGGGGTGACCGGCTGGAGAACTGCCGAAAAAGGCAGCACGGGGTACGACGCTATTTGCTGTCCGGGAGTCTTTTGTGTTTTTCCGCCCTGGGGCAGATCCGTCCCTCCTCGCCAAGCGCTGTCTCAGCTGAGATCCCCCAGGTTCTAAGGTAATTTCGCAAAAAAGTCTCCTGTCTGCAATGCGCCACGTATCCCTCAGTGATTCTGCGCTGGCCTGGGTCAGGGCTCTATTCAATTGGGAGCGGAGGGCTAGCCGCTTTCCCGAGAGGCTGCACCCGCCCCGGCTGGGGGCGGGTGTATCCGACCTGCGCTGGCTAGTGTCTGTCCCGCGTTCCCAATTTTCGTTCACCTCAGACCTCACTCGCTCTGTTTGTCCCACGCTGATTCTCCGTGGATTCACACCGCTGTTCCTGTGTGGGAGCGGTCTTCTAGCGTTGTGGCAGGTCCGGATCGATGCCTTCCTTCCCGGGAGCGCAGATTCAGGCTGTCACCACCACTCCGCCATCTTCTGCTCCCTCAAATGTATTATTCTTAGCAAAAGAAGTCACTCTCAAAATGCTACATACTGTATAATTCTGCTTACATGATATTCTTTAAAAGATAAAATTTTAAGGACAAAGAATAAATCAGATCAGTGATTGCCAGGGGTTAGGTATGGAGGACTGGTTTTGACTAAAAGTAGCATGAATGAATTTAATGGGTGATGCTAATAGGACTGTTCATACTGTACCTTGATTGTGCTGATGTTTACACAACTCTGTGCAAAAAAGCTTATATAACTGTACGCCAGCGTGCATTTAATAAAATTTTTTGAATAAAATTTTTAAAACCTAATAAAAAAAGGAATGCTCTTGTTGTAGTAATGTTTAGGAGTGAGTGGCAGAAAGATTGTAAATTAGGGAATATAATACTAATTTACTTTCTTTGAAAAGGTATTGTACAAAAATAAAGCAGTGTAAAGATTTTTTGATAAAGGTATATAATATAAATTAAGAGCAAAGGCCATTCTATGAAATCAAATTTTGAGTAAAAGTATAATTAAATTATAAAAGAAATTAAGAAATTTTAATATAAAATAATAAAAGGAAAGTAAGCATATTAAATCCACTTAAATTTTGAATTATCATATGAAATCAATAACATTTACATATAATGATTCAACCACCATTAAACATATATTATTTACTTTAATTGAATAATCATATTTTTAATATTTAATCATATTAAAATATGAAATTATATTAAATTTCCATCCAATAAGAATATTACTTTGAATATTCCTGCTATGTGGCATTTTGTAGGAATATAACCTATGTATCATTAAAGCTATTTCTTTACAATCTAATATAAATTGCAGATTGGAAACGTTACAAAATTAATTTAATTATCCTAACACAACCTAAAGCATGAATTAATTGACAATTTTGACTAAGGAACTTACTTTTCAAGTTAGCACACTTTCTTGAGACTTGGAGAATAATTATAAATATTTTTTAAGAGTAAGCAGAATAGTAAAACTATTAATTTTAATTTAACAAAAATATTAGGTATCTTGTTATGTATGTATTTCCCCATACTGCCTTCATACAAAAAGGTTTTAAAATGGCTTATTAATTATAAATAAGACTAAAAGTAAGTTAGAAATTATTGAATGAAGAAAGCATGTAGGCCATTTTTTATCTTTAGAAGGCATTGTATTCTGACCTCACTGCCAAATTGTGAATGAACATTTTTGTTCTCTAGGTCTCAACTGTATTTAACTATTGACAAACTTTAAAGCCATATGTTTTTATTGGGAAAATACTGTTCACTCTAATTAAAACTCTAACAGTGATTTTTAAATTAATGTTGATTCTTCTTTACTTCATAGAATTTCTGGGATTTGTTTAGTGCTTCTAGGTGATTTGTCCCTTCATTCAGTCAAAAAAATTATTTAAGACTAAAATTAACATAAACCATTTTTATATAACTTACATTGAGTTATTGAATCTTGCTGACCCCTGTTAACCATTTAGTCCCATAGTAGTGCTATTTACTAAAAGCAATTCAGTTACTGAAGAGGGTCTGCTAAATTGTAAGTCAATAGCTCTGCAAGTGAACACATACACATATTTGTGTGTTTATTTTTTTTTTGTGAGAACAAAAATAAAAACAGAAAAGAATTACTGGGAATTGATATATTTAGACATTTTACAAGTTATTCCTAATTGCCAAACACCATAAATTGAAAAAAAAAAAACAAAAACTGTTTTTTAGCACAGTTAATTATGTTTTATTTGTGCACGATTTCCTTGTATAAAAGAGACAATCTTGCTGTTCAGCCAGCTATTTCTACACACCTAGGATTCCTGAACTGTCTTTCTCTATAATTTTCCCACATGATTTTTAGTGCTCCCATCAAGCATTTTACACTAAATGGTGTAAAATAGCAAATCCAAACTGGGCAGGGCAAAGAATCCACAATTCACAGCAGCTCTGAAGACTACCTTTGCACCTCCCCATTCCTCTCTGTCACTGGAATTCCAGAACTGCTGTGTTGGTTAGGAAAGGTCAAGAAGAATGATCTACTGATTTATATCATCTGTACTGGTATTAAATAATAAGCTGAGAAATTATGCTACAAAAAGCTTAGATAAGTAAGAGAAGGCTGGATAACTCTTCTCAGTAATGAATAATCTATAAGTTTGCATCCTTCTGAATCATGAAATGCTTATAAAGCAATACTGTCAGTGATTTTGTTGAGTTCAGAACATACTAGTCCTCAGATAGACAGGATATAATTAGAGAGTCTTTAGCTACCTTTACTGGTTACTGTTATTCAAGGTCACATGACCATATGTTCCGGTTTACCAGTTTTCATCTATTATTCCAGAATCCTATCTTGTTTATCAACTTTTGTCCTGGACAAAGGCATCAAGATTTGGATAATAAATTGTCAAATAGCCATACCCACAAGACAATTTTTGAAAATGGTTTTATTTCCTTTGGATGTGTTGATATTTTCTAAAAAATGTATGTAGAGAAATCATAAAGACTAATGTTTAAACAAACCAAACAGATCTTATACATCCAAATGAGTGTTACCTTTCAAAATTATCATATTATAAGACTGCGTGTGCTTGAGGTAAAATGATGGATTAAATATGTATTGAACTGTCTGTTGCTCAAAATTTGTTGTGACTTTTTTTTTCATGTTTATTTTTGGTTTCTACTTACAAGGTATAAAAAGTCAATTTTTATTTTTTTATTTTTTATATATTAACATAATCAGTCTCCTCCTGGCCAGACATGGTATCTCATGCCTGTAATCCTAGCACTTTAGAAGGCCAAGGTGGGGGTGGATTGCCTGAGCTCAGGAGTTCAAGACCAGCCTGAGGAAGAGACTCCATCTCTACTAAAAATAGAAAAAATTAGCCAGGCATGGTGGCACGCACCTGTAGTCCCAGCTACTCGGGAGGCAGAGGCAGGAGGATTGATTGAGCCCAGGAGTTTGAGGTTGCTGTGAGCTAGGCTGACATCACAGTACTCAAGACAGGGCAACAGAGTGAAACTCTGTCTCAAAAAAAAAAAAAAAAAAAATTAGTCTCCTCCTAACCTGATCAACCAGCTCATTTACTGGTCTTTACACCACAAGAGATTTTTGTCAATGTGCAAAAAAGTAAACATTTGTTCACAATGAAGACTGTGCATAATAATACATATCCTATTGAATAATTTTCCTGCAAATATTTCTATAAAAGTTTAATATATTTATATCATCTACCAAAGAAGAAATTTGGACTATACTCTTCTAGATGTACACTTTCTGGTATACCCATTAAAAATTTATGAATATATGCATAATTCTTTCATTTATACAGCATTATTGAGCATCTCACCAACTATGAAATTGTTTATTAGTCTCTTAAATATTCAGTCCTAAGTTCATAATTTAGTGTGGAGACATTTTCATAAAGAAAAAATTACAATAGAGCAAACAAGTGTAATAAAATAGTTATGTAACAAACAGCTCTGCACTGTTGGGCTGATAAGTAAATCCATGTCAGGAAAATGTATCTACTTCTTGCTTATTTTCCTGCTGCTAACATCCTCATTGTCATTGTCCTCAGGGCACTTCTGGATGGGGCTGCAATGTGGCAGCAGTCAATTTCTGGCTAACACTAATAAATTACACCAGCCAGAATAGAATACAGATCTGACACAATTTCTTCTTCATTATATGATAGTGATGAGTCTTTAGGCCATAAGTGAAAGTTAAGGAGGATTCATTGATTCAGCCTCAGTAAAATAAAAATGAAGTTCTCTAACATAGGTAACTTAGAATTTTAAAATTCTACCAAAGTACATAAAAGACAATGAAAAGTAAAAAAGGAATCTTCACAGTGTCAATGATTGGCATGACTACATTTTAAAAATATATTTTCCCAAACCAAACTGATAATTGAAAATAAACTACTAAAATTTCAAGAAGTTTTGACAAATATTATTCAAAAATGCATATAGATATAAATAAAGATATATATGCCAAGCTGATTTTTAAACATTATTAATAAAGAGAGAATAAGTAGACTCTCTACTATTTATAAAGGTATGCTACATATTCAGAGATTTTAAACGGCTTATGTGACATTGGTGCAGAGGAAAAAAAGAATAAAATAGAGTGTTATTAATATAATCATATCTTTATGAGATAGATGACACAAAAATAAGCAAAGGATAAATGAAGGAATATTTAACTTAGTGTTTTGAAAATGGTTTACCATGTTGAAAACTGAAAGATGTTTTACCTGACATTATACATAAAAACTAACACTAAATGTAAGTAAAACAATAAAATTAAAAAGCAAACTGAATAAATACTACCAAATATCTTTGTAATCCTGAGATTGAGAACAATTTACTTAAAATTTTCCGAAAGTACTAACCATAAGAGGAAAAAAAATGAATGTAATTACATTAAAAAATGAAGTATTTCTCGTTGACCAAAGACAACATAAGTAAAGTTAACAAGTATATTAAGAGGTTACCAAATCACAAATATATTTGTCTGAAATTACTATCAAGTGCTAGTAAAATACAGGGAAACTCAAATACTCATTCACTGCTATTTACAGTGTATATCAATGCAACTTTTCTGGAGAAGTTTCTAGATTTTTTTAAATGAAATAAAGTTCATGAGGATGTTCTTTTCAGCTTGTTTGTGGTGACAAAGGGTGAAAACTGAGCCACCCAGGGAATTCATAATAAAACGTGGTATGTGCTTATGAAGGAATATTATTCACAATGTAGAAAGGTAGTAAGTCACGGACAAGCTTTTCATGAAGCAACATTGATGGAACACATCCTAGAAACATAACACTGAGTATAAAAATATTTTAGCTATTTTTGTGGGTTTTTCTTAGTTTGAAGTTTGTCTTTGTTGGTTGTGTTAGAATTAATTATAAAAACATTGTATCTAGCTTGAGGTTGTACCTATTTAAATAGCATTTTTATTTTAAAATTTTTTTACATTAAGTCTAGGTGTTCTGTTTTTGGATTTTGTTGGTTTGTTATTCAAAGTGCTCTCTCTGTTACTTAAAACTTGATAAACACTACCTTACGCAAGAGAGATTAATCCGTAATGATTGAATTACCCTCAACAGTGAAAGAAAGTGAAAGAGGTATCTTTTGACTCGCTAAATAATAAAATTACAAAAATTATCAATTAAACTTTATGCTCATTCCCAGAAGACTCCATGCTTTGTACTTAGCTCATGTTGTCTTCAATACCTGAAATATTGAAGAGACTGTTTTAATACTTCGTTTGGGAAAAAGAAGAAAAAATGAAGTATAAAATAACAGTTTCTCTTTTTAAATATGCCAAAGAATGCTTTTTTCAAAAAAAATGAAACAAAACAAATTTCTCATCTTACAGTTCTGTAGGTTAGACGTATGGTGAGGTTCCCACGGGGCTAAAATCAAGGTTTCAGCAGTGCTGTGCTCCTTTCCGGAAGCTCCAGGGGGTAATTCACTTCCTTGCTCATTTAGGTTGTCTGTAAGATTCAGTCCCTTGTGATTATAGCACTGAGGTCATTGTTTCCCTGCTGACTGTGTGCAAGGTTTCAGATGTCCAGGTTTTGGAAGCCACACCTGCTCCTTAGCTCCTGCTTCCCATCCTTCATCTTCAAAACCAACGACAGTGGGTTGAGTCCCTCTCAAGCTTCAAATCTCGCTTGCTGCTTCTTCCATCATCACACCTCTCTGACAAACTACCTCTACCTTCCTCTTTTGCTTGTAAGGGTTCTATGATTACATTAAACCCAGCAGAATGATCCAAAATAATCTCCCTATTTTAAGATCAGCAGATGAGGGACCTCATTTCCGTCTGCAATTCCTCCTTGCCTTGCAAGGGAGCATATTCTCAGTCATAATACCAGGGGGAGGCGATCCTGGGGACCAGAATCCTGCCTGGCATATTCTGCTTACCACCCCTCCCAGTGACTCATCTCGTGCTTCCTATCCCCGAAACTCTGGCCACTATGGATTTAGAAATGTTGTCTCCCAGAGGGGAACATTTTCAACATAGGACACTGTAAGATTTCCATAAAGCTTCAGCTGTGTTTACTACTTTGTCCCTTCAGGATCCTGTGTAAACAGATCAGCAGGCAAGAAAAGGCTTGGCAGGAACGATTGTCCTTTATGGTCAGGAGGCGGGGCTGCTGTTACACACGAGGGCCAATGAGCGTATCTTTCAGGGCGCATTCTCCTATTTCCTTGTCCAATTTTGACAGTAAGTAGATAAGTGTAACAGGCTTTTTCTGAGAATGTCATGGGTTCAGACAGCTGAGGGATGGGACATCTGAATCACACTCTCTGGCAATCCATTTAGAGTGGCAGAGTTGATAGAGGAGGAGGGAGGAAGAAGTCACAATCTGTGGGATACAGCAAAGTTGTTCTTAGGAACACTTTTTTATGTTAAAAATCTAAAATATAACCAAAACTATTTTTTAAGGAGAACCTAGAGCTGTAAGATGTACCCAGTAATATTTCTGAATAACAATTAATATTAAGCCAAGTGTGGTGGCGTGCACCTATAGTCCCAGCTACTCAGGGTGCTGAGAAGGGAGATCACTTGAGCCCAGGAGTTCCAGGCTGTAGCACACTATGCAGATTGGGTATGTGCAATAAGTTTGGCACCACTATGGTGACTCCGGGAAGCAGGGACCACCAGATTGTCTGAGGTGGGGTGAACCTGTCCAGGTCAGAAATGAAGCAGGTGAAAACTCCTTAGCTGATCAGTAGTGGGATCATGGTTGTGAATAGCCCCTACACTTCAGTCTGGGAAACACAGCAACACCTCATCTCTAAAACATAATAATGATAATCAACTAAATTATAAGGACAATTAACATTATATAAAAATACTCTCTTAATACAATCTGGTATTGTCTACCAGAAATGAAAATTAAAATAAACAGGCAAAATGACCAGTCTGGAAAACATATTTGAAGCAATACTGAGGGCTTAAGAAAAACAGTTCAATAAATAATATAAATAACATGATAGTGAATGAGGAAAATATCAGTGGCTATTATACCAAAGGAGGGGGAACACAAACACATATATGCTTTTTCAGTCAATGTTCATAAGGAATTTCTTTGTAAAATTCAGAAAAAGTCTTCATGGCATCTTGCTGCAACATAAACAAGCTGAGGACGCCAATGTAATTGAAAAGAGTAACTTAAGTGAGTGAAGAGAAATTATTTTTTATTTGCTATGGCAAAATTTTTATACCAGATCTCTCTTTCAGTTATTTATCTGCTACATTAAAAGGCTGTGGAAAAATTTTTCACTAAAATTCGAAGATTTTCTGGAAGGCATAACTGAGATGATATACCACCATTAAACAGGTCTGCTCCTCACATGGGGATAAATAATATAAACAACTCAGAATTATTTGTGAATGAAAAATCTGAACTAAATTATTAGTCATGGTCATTATTCCCTAATCTGCTTACAAAAATATGTTATTTTGTTTCAAAATGAAAGTTTTACTTAGAAAGCTACCTACTATACCCTTATTTTCCTTATTCTCACTTAGAAGAGGAAATGAATTTAATTGGTTAAACTTTTTCATTAAAAGACCCTAGTCTGAGCTTTAATATGGTATAAATATAGGATGAACTGTACGTAAACAATGGCATACTATCATATGAAAAGCACAAACTACAGATCCAGGCTGCCTCAGTTTGAGCCCTGAAGGCTGGGGTTTGGGTTGCTATGAAATTTCTTTCTTTTTAAAGGGAAAGAAAAGTGAAGAAGAGAAACAAGAGCAGCTTTAGAGTGAGAACAATAATATATATATATATATAATATGAACAATTATTTTACATATTTGAGAAATATAACTCCAGAATGTAAGTATTTTGAAATTACTTTGGACTAAAGACCACATTCTTTTGATACTAACACCACTCTAGACTGAAACAAAGTCATTGCATATTTGTAGTTCTGACACAAACATACATATCTACACACACTCAGGGCAGAGACACTGAGGAGACAAAGATGGAGTGTAGTATAGTGTATATTAAATAAATACTATTTATGCTACTATAAATAGATGTATTTAAAGCTAGAAAAAAGGAATATTAAACAAAAATTAGTTTTTTATGTAGTAGAACTATGGTATCTGTTCACCTGCCTATAAAATTGATTTTATATTATCTTTTCTGTTAAGTTCACTAAAGTGAAGATTTCTTTTATGTAAGTTTATTTTAACCATATTAGAAATTTTATAAGAGGTTGAAGGAAAAAAATGTTTGTCTTTTTTAAAAGATGTTTCTGAGATCAAGTTTAATTTCTGAAATGATGATATTTTCTTAGAAATTACTGGATTAAGTGTCTTTTTTCCAGGGAAAATAAATACTTGAGTTACTTCAGTTATGTAGAAAGACTACCACATTTTTCCACTCCTGAATTTGTTCTAGCGTAATTCATTACAATAAGTAACAGAAACTTATTTATATTTCAAAAGAATCATTCTGCAAAACTACACCACAAAACAAACAAAACAAAACAAAACAAAAAAATGTATACATAGAAATGAGTTATATTGAGTCTTGGTGATGTCTAATCTCTACTTCAAAGTCTAAACAGCTAACAGAATGTCTTCTTAGAGAAGAAATACTAATTGTGAAAATAACCATTTCAGACTACGAGTTTGGTGACTTCGGAGAAATTTAAAGAGATAGTGCTTTGAGAAAAAACATTGGACTTCACAGCAAGTCTGGGGCCCGTAGTCACACAGCAGACATTAAGGGAGGAATGGCCAGAGAATGGAGCCATGTGGGGTTCATGAGAACAGAACCTGAGCCAGTACCATATCCTCTCAAATCTGGATGGCTCAGCAATGAAATTTCTTACTATAAGCCATGCCCTGACATAGAGTTTTGATGATGTAAGGTCATTTTTTCAACCCCCAAAGAGAAAAGAGTTTGCTATATGACAAAAGATTGAGGGTCAAAGTGAACGTTCATACAAGAAACAATTCTTGTGCCTCCTCTATCAGTTCTTGGGGAAGTAGGTATCAGGAAGTAATTCCAGACCATTTTTAAGGGTTCCATGATAAAGAAAACCTGTGTCTTTTATATCACATGAAAGTTTGGAAACACAAATAAAAACAAAAATAAATAAAGCATTAAAAATGTTACTTTCTGAACACCAATACCACCATTTTTCTTTCAATCTAAAGTATCATGAAAGAAAATCCTCAAATATTCTTTACGCCCAAGAGATGGGGCTGAGAATACAAAAGTAACTGTGGAGAGAACTTTCTGTTGGGTAAAAGTAACCACACACCTGGTGACTAGAGAACAACCATAAGGGTAACAACTCAACTGTTGACTTCTAAGTCTTTGCCTACTGCACTCACCCTTCCAAACAAGAAGAGAGGGGGAAAATAATGATGGAGAAGGTCAAATACTGAATTGACTAATTTTATAGCTACTAGAGAGAGAAAGAGAGAGAGAGAATAAGGGAGGAAGAGAGCACCAAGACTGAGAAAGAGAAACAGAGAATGAGACAGAGACAGAGAGAATCAGAGAGAACTGCTTTTACATTAATTTGGCATCAATTTTTTAATAACAGCAGATATTGGGACCCAGGACTTAAATATATTTATGAAAAATAAGGTTCTCCATTTGCAATTCATGTTTGCAGACTATAAACGTTGTGCCAGCCCTACCAGTGAAAACATCTCAATATAGTAATGACCATTTTATAATATTAAGTTAGTACCATTATATGACGGCAGTACTAACAAGTTGTTCCTCATGGAATGTTTGAACAATGAAAAATACCAAGAAAAAGTGCCTAAAAGAGAAGGAACAGAAAAAAAAAAAAAAGAAGAAGAGAGGGGGTGCAGAAAAAGAAGTATGTACTTCTCTGTGAATATTTACTTAAATACTGAAATAGAGTAACTTGCAAGACGGTGGAAATGCCATTCACGGAGGCTTCAGTAAAAGAAAAATTTTAAAAATGTGAGATAGCCACTATCTAGACTGCAGTTATTAACCTTTTAGAGGAAAAGGGATTATACTAGATGATTTCTCAAAGTTCAATCCAGAGCTGTCATTCTATCATTTTATGGCTCTTTGATGACAGAATGCAATTCAAAGCTTTTGAAGTATGTTAGAAAACCCAGTGTAACTTTCTGTCACATGGGCCACAAGCCAATAGGAATCGTATGAAGCAAAGTGTCAAGGATGGCATTCACTAAAGAAGTAAAAACAAAACAAAAAAAATCACTGAAAGAAATAGACGAAAGTGGTAACAGGATAGTGAAGGATACACTATGAAGGGAAGTAAATAGTGAAGATGTAAGATACTCAGGCAGGGATAACTGAATTAGGATGATAGATATGAGGAACAGTGCTTATCTTGTTTTGTCTATTTCAGATTTCTGAATTTTGAATGTTAATAGCAAGTATGTTTCAAGCATAGCATAGCAAACTATAGAACTGTAGAAATATGTCTAGAAGAATTTGTTGAATCAAAATGTTATAAAGAGGAAAGCTGTACTAAAAATATCTGAATTCCTGGAAACAAATTGCTTGAGAGTGTGTGTGTATGTGTGTACGCACATATATGTATATATATATGATAAAATATGAATACATGTATGCAGATATTGGCATCATAAATCTGTCAAATAAATACTTATAAGAGCCTGTTATTAACTAGGCAAAAGGCCGTATTCTGAAAATAAACTAGTATACAGGAAAAACACAGTCTTTCTCCTCCCAAAACATATAATCAGTCAAAACACACAGTCAGTGCTGGTCACATGTGTCCCCAACCTTCCCCTTACTCTTTGTATTAGAGTAGGGCTGATGTTCATAGATATCAGCTCCTTTGCTTCCGTATTACTGAGCTTCAGTCTGGGTTCTGCCACAGAGAGGTACTAATGGGAGGCTTGAGGTAGAGAAGGAGGGAGAGAGAAGCTAGGGTACTCCTTCCTCTCTTCCTCTACTACCACTCACAAATCTGTAAGTAGCTACATCTCCTCACCTGTTCCCAGCTCTTCCAGATGGCCCCCCTGCCCATGGTCCCATATCTCACTGGAATGTGCTCTCCATGGTTTCAGCTCTAATCTGGTCATCCTGAATTTGGGGCTCTCATAGAACACCTTTTCCCTTTGTTCCTACAGATTCCAGATGCTGCTAATATTTTGGTAGCTCTATCATACTGTATTTGGCTTTTTAGCTCTTCCAAAAACTATGTCATGTGGCCTCTATTTACCTGACTGAACCTCAACTGTCTAAGAGAGTAATTAAATTAAATGGGATTATTGATCGTAGATGTTATGAACCCATTTATCAGTGGGAACTAATTTATTTTTAGGTCAAGAAAATGTCTTTCAAGGCAACTGATGCTAGGACCTGAAGATGAGTGGGCATCATCCAGGTAAAAGGAAAGGAAGATTTCAGACCTAGCAACAGCACCCTTTTAAGAAAAAAAAAGACACAATATATTCTAGGAGACTACAGCAGTCTAGAATATCTATGCCTTGTAATGATAGAGATTATGACAAGGTGAGACTGGATAGATAGGCCGGGCTAAGATTATGAAGAGAATGTTAAGACATATGAAAGATTTTACACTTTAATATATAGGCTTTAACATAAAGATAATGGGAAGCTTAAAAAGGTCTAATGTAGCTAGAAACATGAACAGATATACTTTTTTTTAAAAAAGGCTCTTCAAATCCTTTAAGAGTTGCACATATTTTTATGGAGCCACCAGATGAGAGGAATTTGTCAAATTTCAGCTTGTTATTGACTGGATGTAGGAGAAAATGAAGGGAGACATTTTTGGTTTGATAACTGAGTGGAAATGGTGATACATTTACTAATATGAATACTAGAGAAAAAATGTATTTAAAGAAGAAAATTGAACCAGTATGGTTAGTTCAAAATTAAACAGGTGTGTAAGATGTTTCAGAGGAAACTTCTAGAGGAGAATTGTGTTTGGCACTCAGGAAGGGAATACAGATTAAATTTGGATTGGGGTCGTTGGCATGCACAAGGTGATAGAACTTATGTGAGTAAAGTGACCTCACAGAGAGAGTGTGTGGTGTGAGAAGACAAGGGAGTTTAGGCATCCTCTTGGGGGACCTTTAAGGAATGGCAGTAAGGAAGATACAGCAAAGGAAAATAAAAGTGAGTATAGCTCAATAGAAGGAAGAACATGAAAAACATTTCATAAAAATCAATGGCAATAATTTTTAAGATGAAACAAGAGTATCAAATCCTTCTGAGATATAAATAAAATAGAAAATGAACATAAATTCCCAATGGATTTAGCAACAAGTGGGGTATCAGTATCCCTGATGAGAGTAATTTAAAGGAATGGGAAGGATGAAAGCCAGATTTCAGCAGGATGAGAAATGTGTAGGCAGTGAATAAAATGAGATGAGAAGTCTAGATAACTCCTTACGGAAGTTTATTTCTAGAGAAAATGAGACATAGACGTAGCAGAAGGGAGAAAAAAGTTTTGTGTTTGTGAGGAGGAAAGAAAAGAGGATTTTTAAAGAATTATAGGAAAGAATTTGTAGAGAGGAATTGAGAAACAAAGACAAGGTGGCTAATTAATTATTCAAGGTTCCTCCACAGGAAACGGGGCAGGAAACTCTGGTGTTCAAAAAGAAGGTTTAGTACAGATACCATTGGCTTTGTAGATTTAGTCATAGAAAATTCAAGATTCCTAGTCAGAGATTTTTTTTCTTATTTGTTTAGTTTTTAAAAAAATTTAGTTTTCCAAAAATTGACACAAAATTATATCTATTTATGGAATATAACATATTGTTTTGAAGTATACATGCATTGTGGAATGATTTAATCCAGCTAATCATGAAGGCATGACAAATTTTGTTAAATATATATTCTGCATAATATGATTACATGCTTTTTATCCTTTATTCTGTTAATGTGAAGTATCACATTTATTGATTTATGAACATTGAAACATTTGAAGACTTTTGCATCTATATTCACTAGGGATATTTACCTGAAGTTTCCTTTTATGTTGTGTTCTTGTGTGGTTTTTGTATCAGGGTAATTCTGGCCTCATAGAATAAGTTTGGAAGTATTATCTCCTGTTTAAGTTTTTGAAATAGTTTCAGTAAAATTCATATAAGTTTTTCTTTAAATGTTTGGTAAAATTCAACAGTGAAGTCTTGTTGGACTTGGGGTTTTCTTTGTGAGAGACTTCATTACTACTTAGATCTCATTACTCATTATTTGTCTGTTTAAGTGTTCTATTTCTTCATGACTCAATCTTGGTAAATTGTATGTGTCCATTTCTTTTAGGTTTTGCCACTTGTTTGCATATAGCTGTTTGTAGTTGTCTGTCATGATCCTTTGTTTTCCTTTGGTATCAGCTGTAATGTCTTTTTATTTCAATCTCTGATTATTTGAGTCAGCTCTCTTATTTTCTTAGTTAGTCTAACTAAAGGTTTGTTGATTTTGTTTATATTTTCAGTTTTTTCTTTTGTTGATATTCTGTATTGTTTTATTAGTCTCTATTTTGTTTATTTCTCTCCTGATATTTATTATTTCTTTGTCCTATTTATTTTGGGTTCAGATTACTCTCATTTTTCTGATATCTTAAAGTATAATTTTAAGTTGTTTACTTGAAATCTTTCCACTTTTTTGATGTAGGCATTTAGTGTTTTAAAAAACTCTTAGGGCTACTTTTTCTGTATCCCATAGGCTCTGGTAGATTGTGTTATCATTTTCATTTATCTCTAGAAATTTTGAATTTCCTTTTCAATTTATTCATTGATCCATAGATTGTTCATGAGCATTTTGAAAAAAATTTCCATGTATTTAATTAAACTTTCTCCAAAATTCTGCCTTCTATTGATTTCTAGTATTATTTCCTAGTAGTCAGAAAAGATACTTGATATGATTTTAATTTTTAAAAAATTTCTTAAGATTTGTTTTGTGGCCTAACGTATTTGGGTGCATATATTTATATCTTCCTGCTACATTTATCACTTTATTATTACAAAATGGGCTTTTAAAATCATTTCCATTATTTTTTTGACTTAGAATCTAGTTGAAATGAGTTTCTCATTTCAACATATAAATGGTTATTTTTATTCATTTAGCTTCTCTTGTCTTTTAATTGAAGAATTAATTCTATTATATGTAAGGCTATTGTTGACAAGGACAGACTTACTAAGGCCATTTTGTTACTTGTTTTCTGGTTATTTGGTAACTCTTTTCCTTTATTCCTTTCTCACTGTCTTCCGTTTTGGTTATGTGGTTTTCTCTGATAGTAACTTTTAATTTCTTGCTTTTTATTTTTCAAGTGTCTAATATGGCTTTTTACTTTGGGATAGACAGTAAGTGAGACTTGTAGAAAAACATCTTGTGGGGATAACAAGTTATTTTAAACTTATGACAACTTAATTTTGATGATTAAGAAAACAATAGAAACAAACAAGAATAAAAAGCTCTACACTCTATCCCACATGCACATATATTTTGACTTTGGGGTGTCTCAATTTCCATTTTTTTTATATTTCCTATCACTTAACAAACTGTTATATTTTTTATTATTTTTAATAGTTTACCTTTAAGTCTTCATGACAAAGATATAAGAGGTTTACCCACCACAATTACAATATTAGAGTATTCTAAATTTGTCTATATACTTACTTTTTATCAGTGAGTTTTATACCTTCAGATATTTTCTTATTATACATTAGAGTCTTTTTCCTTCAGGTTGAAGAACTCTTCATTAGCATTTCTTGTAATATGGGTGTGGTAGTGATAAATTGCCTCAACTTTTGTTTGTTTGGGAAAGTCTTTGGCTCTTCATGTTTGAAGGGTAGCTTTGCTGAGTATAGTAATCCCAGTGGCCTTTTTTTTTCCTTCAGGACTTTGAATATGTCATCCCATTTTTACCTGGCCTGTAAGTTTCTACTGCTGTAAGATGTATTGGAGCTCCTTTATATGGTTTTTTCTTCTTTTCTGTTGGTGCTTTTAGTATCCTCTCTTAGTCCTTGTAATTTGAGAGTTTGATTATTATATTCCTTGGAGTAGTCTTATTTGAATTGAATCTATTTGTTGATCTCCAACCTTCCTGTAGCTGGATACTTATCTCTTTCTCTAGGTTTGAAAGGTTTTCTGTTATTTTTTCTTTGAATAAACTTTCTACCTTTTGCTCTTTCTCAACTCCCTCTTGAAGGCCAATGACTCTTAGATTTATTCTTTTGAGGCTATTTTCTAGATCTCATAAGTATTATTTATTAATTTCATTTTTTTCCTTCTCTGTGTATTTTCAAATAGCCTGTCTTTGGGCTCACTGATTCTTTCTTCTGCGTGATCAATTTTGCTCTTGAAATTCCCTAATGCATTTTAGCTCTAGCATTTCTGTTTGACTTTTAATTTGAATCTCTTTGTTAAATTTATCTCATACATTTCTAAGTTGCTTCTCTGTGTTTTCTTGAAGTTTGCTGAGAACTTAGATTCCTCCAAACAGCTACTTGAATTCCTGTCTGAGGAATTCACACTCTCTGCAGGATTGGTAATTGGTGGCTGATTTGATCCATTTAATGAGGTTATACTGATGTGAATTTTCTTGATGCTTGGAGGCATTTGTTAATGTCTGGGCATTTAAGAATTAGGTATTTATTCCAGTCTTCATATTCAGGCTTTGTTTGTGTCATGTTTCTTCAGAGGGCCTTCCAGGAATTCAGGGGAGACTGATTGTTGTGTTCTCTAAGCCTACGATCACTTTGGACTTTTTAGCACTAGGGGACAAATTATATTATATATAATTGTTCAATTTGAGGTTCCTGTGTGGGAGTGACCATTGGAAAGTTACTTTCTGCCATTTTGCTCCCAGGTATGGAGTTTACAAATTCTACAGTAATGTACAGTAATGTCCAAGGTCTTCAAATTTATTCACTACTCACTCATTGACTTACCCAGGGCAGCATCTGGTCATGAAAACTCTATTCATGGTAAGGTCTTTATGCAGGTGTGTCATTTTTTAAATATTTTACACCTGCAGTCCCCACCCCCCAGGCTGTGGACAAGTACTAATTTGCAACCTGTTAGGAACCAGGCCACACATCAGGAGGTGAGCGGCAGGTGAGTTAGCAAAGCTTTGTCTGTATTTACAGCCTCCCCATTGCTCACATCACTGTATAAGCTCCACCTCCTGTCAGATCATCAGCAGCATTAGATTCTCATAGGAGCATGAACCCTACTGGAAACTGTACATGTGAGAGATCTAGGTTGAGTGCTCCTTATGAGAATCTAATGCTTTATGATCTGAGATGGAACTGAGGCACTGGGGAGCAGCTGCAAATACAGATTATCATTAGCAGAGAGGTTTGACTACACAAGAAATGTAATACACTTGAATCATCCTAAAACCATACCCTTTCTCCCCTGGTCTGTGGAAAAATTGTCTTCCATGAAACTGGTCCCTGGTGCCAAAAATCTTGAGGACTGCTGTTTTATATAATATACTTACTCTACCTTTTCTATGTATAGATAATATTTAGATACAAAAATACCCTCCTGCCTAAGAACACATTTTGGGGAAAAAAAAGACAAAAATACTTACCATTTTATTACAATTGCCTACAGTATTTAGTACAGTAATATGCTGTACAGTTTTCTGGCTTAGGAACAATAGGCTATACCACGTAGCCTAGATGTGTAGTAGTCTATACCATCTAGGTTTGTATAACTATACTGTATAATGTTCACACAAGAAAATCATCTAATGATTCATTTCTTGGAATGTATACCATACGGTTAAGGGACCCATGACTGTATTTTTTAAGTGTAAAGCTGATGAAAGATTTATATCCAAAAAGATATATATATATATATATCCTAAAACTCAACAATAGTACAACCATTGTGAAAAAAATAGTATGAAAGTTTTTCAAAACTTTAAAAATAGAACTACCAAACAATCTAGCAAATCAACCTCTTGCCTATGCTCTTTTGCCCATCCAACTTCAGCCATGGAATGACATAGCAAGGAGACCTTCACCAGATGTGGCCCCTTGACCTTAAACATCTCAGCCTACAAGACTGTAAGAAATAAGTTATTTTCTTTATAAATTACCCAATCTGTGTTGTTTTGTTATAGCAACACAAAACAAAGACAGGCAGTTTCTTAAAAAGTTAATCATGCACAGGTGAATGTGTAGAAAACTTGGCATATTCAAACAATGGAGTACTACTCAATAATAAAAAGTTATCACCTGTTGATACAAACAACAACATAGATGAATATCAAATGCATTGTGCTGTAACAGAAGCCAGGCTCAAAGGCTACACAGTTTAAGATTCTATTCATTTGACATTATGGAAAAAGAAAAACTACAGGAATGATAAACAAATCAGCAGTTGCTAGGGTTTGGAGGAGGGTAGAGAGAAAAGGAGGATAGATAAGTGATTGGATAAGAAGAAAAGATTTACATAAAAAGAATGGTAGAGGAGAGGATAAGCAACTTCACAAAATATTTTGAACAACAAAAGCACAAAATTATGAGGAGAGTGGGTTTACCTGGTTGCAGAATTACTCATGTTATAATAGTTCAGTTATTGGCCATAGTATGGAGCATGAAGTAAGAAATTTCTGGTGATCAGTGTGTAGGATATTCAGACTGTGAGATTGTGTTTATAATTATTTTATTTGTCCTCTCCCAAAAAGGTGATAGATGCTATGGATAACATATTTCAGGGCAAGAGTGAGTCTAGATTGGATGTAGACTACGTGATATTTAAATTTAACTATTAAGCTGCAAGAATTGTGGAGATGTGAGACATGAATGACAGAGTGCTAGATATACAAGGTAAACAAGTAATGGGTTTAAAAAATGAGAGATTGATAGGAATTGTAAAGGTTATAACTTCTGCATTCCACCTCACTAAGGAATTGAAGAAATGTAAACTATTTTACCCCCATGAAATCTCTACTACAATTTTCTCTAAAACTCATCTTTCATTTTATTATCCCAGATATCTGGATGGCCCATTCTATCAACTCACTCAAGTGCTAACTCAAATATCACCTAATCGTTCTTTTTTCATCCTATTTAAATCTCAAACTTCCCCAATATTGCCTATTCCTTGTCCTGGCTTTATTTTGCTCACTAATGAAATAAAGGTTTTTTTTCTTTTAATCTATTTGCTTGCTGCTTTGTCCCTAGCATCTAGAACAGTGCTAAGAAAATATAAGGAGAATTAAGTATTTATTTAATTGAATTTGATTAAATTGTCACAACTCTGCTGATCCTCTTCCTTCTGATGATAATTTTATGAGCCATTACCACTAAATACTTAGCCTTTGGAGTCATAAAAAACCACAGCTCACTTTAAGTAAATCTACAGCAATTGATTTCCACAGGGACTTTGCTTCCCTCTGAGATGTTCTGCAATATGCTGACTGACATCTTCACTTGTTTTCCAGGAATAGTGTATGTCTGTCTGCTTCGGCTGCAGTTTTCTCTCTACTGAACTTCCCAACATACTTCAGGGTCCTTTGCCATGTTAAAGTGTGAGGGCAAGAAAACGAAATGTCTTTCATTTGGGGTTTGACCTAAAAAAACGGCTCCCCTTCTTATATAGGGCCTTAACATTTCCTTTGTAATTCCAATAAATAGTCCTTTGTAACATTAGCTGGAGGCAACTTTGTATAATCATTTTGTCATGCTTCCTGCAAAATAGATCGGCAGACGGAGATTTGTATGCAGAAAGTGCATTTGGTCATGTTCTCAGGCACAGTATCTGTGTGGGAATTCAGAAAGGAGGATTGGGAAGGGAGAAGGGAAGAATTGAATTCAGTAGGAACAGAAGCTTCAGTCAGCCACACCAGGCATGAGAAATGGGGGTGGCCCTTCAGAGAAGCTCTGCATCAAGGCAAAAGGGGCTGGGCATCTTTAGCCCCATATTAATCATCACTGGGCCCTGGGCCCTCCACGGGAGATATTGTCACATTCCAAAGGCATTTCTGAAGGAAGGACTCAGCTACCAACCATCATCACACAACATTCTTGGTTCCTGATAGACTGAGTTTCTCCTAGTGGCACATGAACATCCACCACAGACTTCATAATTATCTATGGGATTAACTAGAACATATGAAGTCGAAAGAAATAAGAGATCCAAAAATAAAAACCAAAACAGAATTCCTTTTTTTGGAGGGAAATAGAAGAGTGGGTCTAAAAGATAGGATTTTGTTAATATTAATGTCTGATCTGAGGAAAAAAAGTTTTTTTTTCTGCTGAAGGAAGTACTGATTGATTCATATGGTATATATCAAATAATTAATAAATATACATTTATATATTTTTATAGTCATTAATATACTTCTTGCAATTATCATTGTCTTATTATAGTCACATATATTCTTAATTTAAAATTTTAAAAATATTTTCAAAAAGCATAGAAGTAGACATAAGAACACATAACCCCACTACCTAGATGACGATTATTATAATTCCTTTGGTTATAATTCTTTCAAGGTACTAATTTGCTCTTTCTCTCTCTCATTCCCATTTTCCACACACAATATATGTACATATAAACACAACATATTACACATTTACCCACACTATATTTATCATAAGCTATATGTGGTTCTATAACACATACATTTTATTTAATATATTGTGACCATTTCAATAACATTAAATATTCTTATAAAATAATATTATACTGAGTACATTTTATTCTATTTCACAGATACCACCTTAATTTCTGTATTTCACAAGGTTATCATAATTCATTTAACTAATGAAACACTGATTTTGATGTAGATAGATAACACTCTAATCTTTTGTTTTTTGTTAAGCCTTGGCAACTGCAACATACATGACAACATATTTTACACAACATGTTTACAATTTCTAAATATGTTCCTCAGCTTATAAGGAGGCTTTGAGGCAGAATATATCTTAGAAGGTAATTAACACATTAAAATGTTGAAATACTTAAATATATGATTATTAGTATTGTTTATATTTTGGTGAATCCAAGTTTTCATTGTTAAAGAAATTCGGTGATTACTATCAACTTTCCTAAGACAGAATATACATTGCTTTTATCTTCATTCACATAACTGCAGACTATTAAATATAAACTTTATTTTGTTTTATTTAAATATTTCCTTTAATGAAAAATGCACAATATCATTTACATATTTAATTCTGGTAGTTTGTTAGCAATATGTATTGCTGTTAAAGGCACATTAATGGAGATAATTAAAGAAATTGGCAATGCACTAGATAGGAATTCTTGATATTCTTTTACAGTAAATGCATTTTGTGTAGTAATAAGCTTTGTCATTGCAAATGAAATGCACCACCTGGCACAATTAGCATTATGCCTTTTCTTAATTTTCAGTACGACCAAGAACTATAACGCAATGTTACAATTTGCATCATTAGAGGTCAAACAAAATGCTAGGTGCTGATTAAAAATGTATTTCATAAAAAGACCTGGGGTCATTTAATATATCATATTCCAGTTAAGTGCCATGAAGACAGCATAAGTGTGGTAAAATCATGGTAGAGTTTTATGTATAAGTGGCTAAAATTTTCAGATAAGAGCACCTGACTCATGTAATCTAGTAAAAATTAGGATGTTATATTAAAATATAAACTCAACACAATAATCATGATCGTGTATTAAACTATCTAAAGGTAAAATTGTAATAATATTTAGCAAAAGCATTCAAATATTCCTTTCAATATACCCTGGAAACATGGGAGAAATCCTAAAAGGAATGGTCTATTGAACAAACTTAGTCTTTTCAATTAAAAAGAACAGCTCTCAGAAGGACGAATATGGCACTATAGCCACTAAATTTAAAACAATGATGATTTCAATAAAACAAATGTCAAAAATACATGTAGGAAATCTCTTATGAGGTACATTACTAAGACTACCTTAGTCTCTGTCTCCCAAATTCCAGTAAAATCCCTATGGACCATATAAAAGAGAATAAACATTACAAGAGTCCTGAAATCTAAAACTAAAATATGAGCAAAATAGTATCTGTTTCTGGAAAAACTTCTTTTAAGGGTACCAAATGAAGAAACTCTACTGATGGTTGATGTAATTTAAGCTTCTAAACTAATAATAGTAATACATGCCTGGGAATGTGTAAACTTTAATATATAACCATTGTTTGATCACAAAACAAGTCATAATTTTATACTAATAATTTTAGACTCTCAACCAAAAGGACTTTTTATTCTAGAAAACTGACTCAAGAAACAATGGGAAGAAATGAAAAAATATTGCAAGATTTTAAATGAAGAACAGCTTGTATCTAAGAGTTTAATAAGTAAATAATTTTAAACACTAATAAACAGATAATTTTATGGTAGGTAAATAGTGCTTAAAAAGTAAAAATAAAAAAGATGGAACCATGTATTTCATGCTAAAGAAAAATAGATAACATTACCAAAATTCTTCTTGATAAAAAATTTTCAAATGTCTATTATTTTAGAATAAACCTTTTGCTTGGTTCTATGTGTATTATGCTAAACTAGGCCTCTGTCCTTATGAAATTTACAAATAAACTAGCCATAAACAGCCCAGCATAAAAAATCCTATAGTCTTGCATTGTCCAACATCAGAGCTTCTAGCCATGTGTGGCTATTGAGCATGTAAAATGTGATGAGTCCAAATGGAGATATAATTGCAGTAAGTATAGAATGCACATTGGATGTTAAACATTTTGCACACAAAAAAAATTTGAAAAGCTCACTAATAATATTATGTTGATCGCATTTTGAAATTATGTTTTGAAAATTTTGAATTAAATGAAACAAGCTATTAAAATTTATCTTTCTTTTAATGTGGCTATTAAAAATTAAAATTATATATGCCTTATATGATTCACATTGTATTTCTACTGGACAGTATTGCTACACACTATTTGTCTTTGTATTTTATAATGTGATGATAATAATAAAATGATATATTCGTATTGTATAATAGAATGTACTCTGATAGGGCAACTAAAGAAACCAAGAGGAATAGCAAGCAAAAGTAATAAAAGTTAAATAGAGAACTAACAATTTAACCACTATTAAGTTATTAGTAGTTAACTTTAACTCTGCATTGCCATCAGTTTGTGTGATTTTGTTGATAGGCACAGGTTTTTGGAAGCCAAGAAGTGAAAAATAGACCTGGTCATGGCCAGGAGAGACATGAAGTCCTCCATCCTTGAGGAGAAGGATCCTTAAATGGAAATTAGTCAGAACAGAAATTTCTGCCCACTATCAAGATTAAGCTAGAAAACTGGAAGCAGAAAGTACTGCTTCTAAAGTTCTGCATGTCAATGTAGGAAAATCAATAAAGTGACAAGACTTTGATGATATGTATTGTTATTTTAAGCCAAGAACACACACAAAAATTTTCAGTCTCTCCATACATTCTATGTTATTTAAGTTTTGTCCTTATTTTTAATTATTTGGAAGTTAAAATACTAGTTTCCACAAAATTAACAAAAATGGAATTCATTAGATTTTGGATAGTTCACATTTACACACAGAGGCTAGGAATTAGTACAAGAAACAACACATGAACCTGAAATTTCTGGGCTTCTAGGAAACATATATAGGTTGCTCATCCTCTTTTGCAAGATGCCAATTAAATGAATGTTTTACACATAACTTTTGTCTTTATGTCTCAATTAACTGTGTGAAATGTTTTATATTTAATAAAGTATATATGTATTTTAAAAATAGTACATTTACAAAATTGTATGCAACTTTGAATTGATTGAACAACAGATACCAAAAAAGTACCTATGCTAAAATAAATTTAAACTCTCTATATTATAGATATACTTTTTTTGGTATCTGTTGTTGAATCAATTCAAAGTTACATACAATTTCTGAAAATGTACTATTTTTTAAATACATATATGCTTTATTAAGCATAAAACACTTCACACAATTAAAAATTGGTCCACAAAGTGTTACTTATGTAGTCTTCAGAACATCTTTGATACTCAGTTGGATTTAAGGAAACCTGGGTTTGATATGAATCCTCAGAGTTCCCCAGTCATTAATTTTCTATAAACTAAGTAGAAAGCTTGTTCAAGAGAAAAGACATTTTAAGCTTGAGCAGTAGAAAAAATCATAACTGGACAAAGCAACAGATTTGACATTAAATGATTTACAACTATGTACATGAAGAGCTTTAACCAAAATTAAGAGAACAAGAAACCGGTACTAAATTATTATGAGCAACTATTTCAGAATGTAGCTTGATAGAAAAGCCCACATAAATCCATAAATGAATTAATAGAACCTCAATTGTTAAATTGAATCCAAAAAGATGAATTCAATTATTAAATGTAGTCATTGTAGCCATTTTATACAAATACATTATTTTTAAATAATTTTTATTAAAAATATGAGATCACATTACAGTGTTTGTATCTTGTTTTCCTACATAACAATTTTTTGGAAATCTTCCTATTACACTGGGTTATTTGTTTCATTTGTTTTAAGACTGCATACTATTTTATAACATGCATATAACTATTCAATACTTTCTGATTTGTAAATTTTTAATTATTATGAATACATGATAGTACATATTTATGAAGTACGTGTGATATTTTGATACAAGTATATAATGTCCAATGATCAAATCAAGGTAATTGAGTTATCCATCATCTTATCCTTCTTTGCATTCAGAACATTCTGAGCAATTCTTCAATAATCTTGCTTTATATATAGACTTATGTACTTTATTTTACTTTAATTGGATATATTCCCAAGCATGAGATTACTTGGCATAAAGTATATGTATTTTTAAAATAAGAATTTCTTCTTATTTTATTTCTCCTTTTCCTTCCTTTTAATACTCTACTATATGTATTTTGTTCCAATTGATGTTGTCCCACAAACCCATGAGGCTCTGTTCATTTTTGGTTTTTATTCCTTTTGTGTTTTTGTTTATATTTATTCATTTTATGTTTCTGCTGCTATGTCTTCAATTACACTGATATTCTTCTGTTACAGGGTCTAACCTGCCAATCAAGATATTTTAATTTCTGGTATTGTACTTTTATCTCTAGAATTTTCCCTTTGCTTCTTTTTCCTTATATTCCTATTACTCATTGCTTTCCTCATTACATTCATTTTTAAAAAATATTTAAGCATGCTGAACATGGCAATGATAGCTATTTTAAGCTGTACTTTCTAGTTGTCTCATCATCTCTGTCATTTCTTGGTCTTTTTCCTGGGTGCAGAGATATTTTGCTGATTCTTTGTATGTACGATAATTTTTGATTGGACAAAAGATATTATAAATTTTAAGTTGTTTTTTTTTTATTGGATTTTGGTGTGTCTGACTTTTAACAATGTTGAACTTTGTTCATACAAGCTGTTGAGTTTCATGAAAGCTCTTTGATCAGGGCAAGTCTAAAGGATAAATCAACAAAATTTTCCTGTAAAGTGCCAAACAGCATACATTTTAAGCTTTGCAGGACATTCGGTTGTACCACAACTAGAAGACTCTTCTTGCAACAAAAAAAGCTACATATACAATATGTAAATAAATAAATAGAGACATTTTGTAATGAACTTTTATTTACCAAAGCTAATGGTTAAGATTTGGTTCTTAATTTTATGACCCTTGGTCTACAGTAATCTATTCTATGGGACTAGTTTAGTCCAGTTACTGAAGCATGACCTTTCTTGTATCACCACTAAATTCCTATGTATTCAATGAGTTCTCTCCACTTTGGGACTTGGAAGGATACATGGCACTGTTTTTAGGTACAGAAATTGTTGAGCTTACATGTAACTGGAAATTGTTCTTTCCCCTAAAATTTTTTTTTTTTTTTTTTTTTTTGCCTGGCCCCATGGAGTTTCAACTTAACATGCAGATTGGCATTCCACCAAAAACTCCGTAAGAACCTTATGTAGATCTTTGGAGCTCTTTTTCTGTGTAACTCTCTCCTCACTGGTAATGTCTCCAAATATTCTAGCCACCTCAACTTCATATTCCAAACTCTATGTCCTCAAATAAAACAGACTGTTACGGCTCTTTTGAGTTGACTCTCCCTATTCCAGGATTTACATATTCCCTATAGGCAGAAAGGCAGAGTGGTTGGGGACAGTTACTTCTTTTATTTCTCTTATCCCACAGTTCTGCACTGACTGTTGTCTCGTTCCAGTATCTGAAAACATGTTTTGTCTAATTTTCCAATTGTTTGTGGAGGGAAAAAAGACCTTACCTGGAAGCAGAAGTCCTCTATGTAGTTTTTTTTTTTTCCAGCTTATTATGGGGGTACAAAAGTTCAGGTTATATATGTTGCCCATGCCCCCCCCCGCATCCCCCTGAGTCTGAGCTTCAAGCGTGTCCATTCCCCAGACAGTGCACATATCACTCATCATGTAGGTATACTCCCATCCCCTCCCCCCACCCCCCACCTCTGTCCGATACCCAATTGGTGTTATTCACAAATGTGCACTTAGGTGATGATCAGGGAAACCAATTTGCTGGTGAGTACTTGTGGTGTTTATTTTTCCATTCTTGGCATACTTCACTTAATAGAATGGGTTCCAACTCTCTCCAGGAGAACAAAAGAGATGCCATATCACTGTTATTTCTTATAGCTTAATAACACTCCATGGTATACATATATCACATTGTACTAATCCACTCATGTATTGATGGGCATTTGGGTTGTTTCTACATCTTTGCAATTGTGAATTGTGCTGCTATAAACATTCGGGTGCAGGTATCTTTGTCATAGAATGTCTTTTGGTCTTTTGGGTAGATGCCCAATAAAGGGATTGTTGGATCGAATGGTAGGTCTACTTGAATCTGTTTAAGGTATCTCCATAATGCTTTCCACAGGTGTTGCATTAGTTTGCAGTCCCACCAGCAGTGTACGAATGTTCCTGTCTCTCCGCATCCACGCCGACATGCATTGTTTTGGGACTTTTTGATAAAGGCCATTCTCACTGGAGTTAAGTGATATATCTCATTGTGGTTTTGATTTGCATTTCCCTGATGATTAGAGATATTGAGCATTTTTTCATATATTTGTTAGCCATTCTTATATCTTCTTTTGAAAAATTTCTATTCATGTCCTTTGCCCACTTTTTGATAGGGTTGTTTGATTTTTTCTTACTGATTTTCCTGAGTTCTAAATAAATTCTTATTATCAGTCCTTTATCTGATGTGTAGCATGTGAAAATTTTTTCCCATTCTGTAGGTTTTCTGTTTATTCTCGTGACTGTTTCTTTGGCTGTGCAGAAGCTTTTTAACTTAATCAGGTCCCATTTATTTACTTTTGTTGTTGCTGTGATTGCCTTAGGGGTCTTCTTCATAAATTCTTTGCCTGGGCCAATGTCTGTAAGAATCTTTCCTACATTTTCTTCTAGAATTCTAATAGTTTCCGACCTAAGGTTTAAGTCTGTTATCCACCATGATTTGATTTTTGTGAGAGGTGAAAGCTGTGGGTCCTGTTTCAGTCTTCTACATGTGGCTATCCAGTTTTCCCAGTACCATTTATTGAATAAAGAATGTTTTCCCCAGAGTATGTTTTTGTCTGCTTTGTCAAAGATTAGATGGCTATATGAAGATGGTTTTATATTTGGATTTTCTGTTCTGTTCCACTGGTCTGTGTCCCTTCACTTGTGCCATCAGCTTTATTGTGGTGATTATTTCACAATGTATACATATATCAAGACATCAAGTTATATTCTTTACATACAATTTTAATTTATCAATTATATCTTAATAAAGTAAAAAAAAAAGAATTAGTGTGTTCTTGACTGATTTGTAAGGAATACTCAGCTAACATATTTTCTTTCTTCCTCTTCCCCCAGGATACTTAGAATGTGTAAAATTCCTATGCTTCCTTGATTCTAACCGCCCACCCTCAAAACTAAGTGCTTTATTTAGTAATTATGAATATTTTGGTTGAGCTATGCAGTCACACTGAGTAAAACTGGGGAAATAAATAAGTGGAATCTTGTGCTATTTGTGTGAAACATGGCACAAACCAGCACTCTCACAGTACTCAAAAGATAATTAAGCCACATTCATTTTCATAAGCTTTTAAAACATTTGAAAATGTCTGTCATTATATTTCCTTAAACTATGAAAAAATACTAGAATGGCTCCTAATTCATTTGTATTTTTATTTCTTAATTCTTTTGGAATAACCTGTAAAGCATTTTTAAAGCTCCCCTATCACACTTTATTATTTTATTTGAAAACAATACAAAGACCTATATAAACATTAGAGAGAGTAGATGATCCTAGAATAGTATCAACCGGGCCCATTTTCATCAATTGTACATTCAAATGTGCACTCTCGGGCTTTGTATATGACTATATCTCATAGCAGTATGAAAATATTCAGGTAAGTGTTACTGAACATTATGTGCAACTATGTGATCATTCATGAATAGTTACATGAATTCTTCATTGCCCATCCAAATAAATGCCACATTGAGCATTCAGTATGTTTGAATGTGCAATCTTTCACAAAAATACTCTTTCTTCAGACCACAATGTTATATATTAACTTACTAG
This sequence comes from Eulemur rufifrons, assembly GCF_041146395.1. Lineage (NCBI taxonomy): Eukaryota > Metazoa > Chordata > Mammalia > Primates > Lemuridae > Eulemur > Eulemur rufifrons. Next base: position 69,622,631 of record NC_090999.1, on the reverse strand, counting down.
AGGGCTTTTAAATATTGTATTAGAATGTGATTCTGCACATATCATCTTTGGTGTTTTGTGCTATGAGCTATGTGATGCTCTTATACAGTAGTGCCTGGATCAATGGACCTGAGTCTTATTATCCCACTGCAAAGAGATAGTAGAGCAGAGATGTTTGCCACTTACATGATTGTCTCTCATTTTCATTGTTTCATTTTGACAGTAAATCTCAGCAGCATTAAAGGTGATGTGAAAGCTAAATAGTCTAAAAGATTTCCAAAATTAACAATGGGCTGCTTCAAACAGCAAGATGAACAAAATTCACTTAAAACTGTGGGTGGAATTTATATTTTTTATTACTTCTGTTTATTTTCATCTAGGATTCCTAGAATTAATTAAGCAGCCCTATTTTCCTAAAGCCACAGAGATATTGGGTTTGCTGTAGTTAGCCTTTGGAAGAGGTTTCAGAAATTAGCTGTCTTTTTGCTATAAAATTCTGGGTTTCTTGAAAAAATATTGTAATTCTCATAGAAATGTTCAATAAAATTCTAATATGTATCACTTATAGTAGCCATCATATGTGTCAACGTTAATGACAGTAGAGAATAAAAGTAAGGATACCTCAATCAACATTCTTACTACTCTACAAAGTTACAGCAGAAACAGAGAAAAAAGGCCCCCAAATCCTTAAGAATTTAAAATCAAGAAGGAGTGAACAACACAATGCCATTTGCAATCAGTTACTGTAATGATGTGCCACCAAGATCCCTCTGTAGGACTGAGAAACTCATTCCCCAACCTTTTGAGAATATCAGTAGCTAAGTTCCTAAATCCCTCTCTAGAAATTTTCTTTAACTGAAAAGAACATCTGTGTTCAGGTCACAGGTCCTCTTAAAGTGGAAACCTACTCTTGGTAATATAGGAGGGTAAAGTCATGTCTCCCTTGCCTCAAGGCTAGCCAACTCTGAAGCGCCATCCTATAAAACTCCTATAACACTTCCTATAAAATTTTATGAGGCCATTCTTGTACCTGCAATGAAGTTCAACTTCCCCCTCTGCCCAATTCTAGAGCCTTAAATTCTAAAAAATGTTGATATTAAGGGTACTGCCCAATAAACTTCCCATGTACAAATCCTCCTCTCAGAGTCTCATTTCCAGGCATCCCAACATAAGACAATTGGCACTCACATGTCTAAACACACAAGTTTTAATATGGAAGAGTGAACCTGGTTCCTCCTTTAGCCAGCTGGCAAGGAGGGCATCATGATTGACAGGACATGGAATACTGCAATTATAGCAGTGCAATTATTAAAACTCTCACCTCTGGTGAATTGGGATGGTATGTTGGTACAGTGAATGTACTCAAAGTTTCAGTATGCCAAGGTTTTAAGTGGCTAAGGAAAGTGTTAGAAGAAAATCAAATTAGATTTTTTTGCTGAGGGACATTGATGCATTGGAGATGTCCAATAAAAGGTTTTTGGTGATTAATCACCAGTGAAGGTGAAATGTAAAATTCAGAGAGCCTCTTTGGCAGCTTATAAAAATATAGTTGTCTCCTAAAGATGGAGGGCAAGAAAAAGAAACCCTGAGACTCAGACCCAGAAATCAATGATAATTATAATAGTAGCAGAGTGACTTCCAGAGAAGGCTGAATTCTCTATCTTTCCAATAAAGGCTATGTCAATGCCAATTATTTGTTTGTGATTGGAAAAGATTGGGACCCTGAGCCTTGAATTGGGGACATTTGCATTGATGAACTAAAAAACATTAATCCCAGGTCCCCCGAATACTCAGGGCTTGAAGAAGATATTCACTACTTCCTTGTAAAAACTAGCGTGCCCTCATTTCTCAAAAATAATGAGTGAGTTGTGCAACATGAACACTTCTCAGCAATAGAACTCAGCTCCTCTCTTAGTCTTCAGGCTGGGGAAGTGGTAGGTATGCTAAGGGATATACCCAAAGGCACCTGAGGTCACCTCTCAATAAACTTCTAGTGGGTTCTATAGGGCCTCGTCAGTATACAGTCAGCCCTCCATATCCATTGATTCTGCATCCCCAGATTCAACCAACAGATTGAAAACTTTGAAAAAAGTAAAAAAATAATAATACAACAATAATAATACTGTACAAATAAAAAATATAGTATAACAACTGTTTGCATGGCATTTACATTGTATTAGGTATTATAAATAATCTAGAGTTGATTTAAAGTATGAAGGAAGATGTGCATAAGTTATATGCAAATATTATGCCATTTTACATAAAGGACTTGAGCATCTAAGGATTTTGGTATCCATGGGAGGTCCTGGAGCCAATTCCCAGTGGATACCAGGGATGAGAGAATACTGGAAGAAGTTGGAAGAGTATGATTGGATCTGGTTCCAAAGGGTCCTGCATCAAAGAGTTACAACATGAGATTGGATAAGGGCTAGTCAGTTTACTGATAAGGGGGAACTATTTCAGGATAAAGTATTTGATACCCTGACAAAAAAAACCCCCAGAAAACTGTGCTAATATACTGACTGCTTGAAAGCTTGGAAGAAGTTATAGCCCATAGTAAATAAAGTATAGATACCAAAACTGCCATGGCAGACATGGCAAAAAGGAATTTAAAAATTCACAAAAGTGGTAAAGCTATTGGATTTACTATGCAAGGCCAGAATACCAACCATTCAATCATGTTCTGAGGAAGAGCCTGGAAGGCACCCCATTTACCAAAACAACAAGTGATGCACTGCTGACAGAAATGCCATCGTCCTTGAGAAATTCAATAGCACCTGCCCTCTGTTGGTAGGGCTTATGGTAATAAATACTGTTACAGAACTGGGTTCCCTGATGACAAGAAGGATAATAGAATCTTGAAAATGTAAAGGCTGAAGGCAGCATCTAACCATCAGAAGCAAGATGGGAGCAATTGCCATAACAAGTGACAAAATCAGAGTGGTGTCCATAGACCCTGACTCAGAGAGTTATGGAAGTGGTTAATAATCCCAGCATCTTTAGGATGGGTAGCTGACAAACATATTCCTCCAGATACATAATCAGGAGCTAAGTATAGATGGTCAGTAAGCTGAGGGTAGCCTCTCCAATAAAATGTCATGTTTCTTGATAGTTTCTGAACTGAACCAGTTTTCATATCTGGATTGCATTGAGATAAAGAAAGAAAGAGAGAGGAGGGGATGGAGGGAGGGAAAAAGGGAAGTGACATTTCTCACACTTAAGAATATAGCTATAAAATATATACAAAGTGACATGTACAAAGTGACATCTATGAGTAGGGTCAGACCAGGAAAGTGTTCTTTAGTAAATAAAATCTGTAAAAGGTGAAAGATCACCAATCTGACAGACCCTCTTGAATTAGAGGCTTGGGTAATGGGAAATGATTCTCTGTGTTTTTATGGCCAAGTGGAGAATTATAAAACATTAAAAAAAACCCCAAAAAACTGTTTCTGGCATGTGATTAGGCCCTGATGTAGAAGAAACACTTAACCACAGGAAATTAAGTAACCATTCAGTCTTAACCGCCAATCATGAGCTGAGTTCTGTGAAACCCTTCCAGTCATAAGTAAGACAGGCCTAGCACAAACACATTATAACACAAAAATGGTACATCCAAGATTAGGAATGTGCAGGGCCAGAAAGAAGAAATGAACTACAGGAACAAGTGGCTTAGACATTCACAACACCCACCACTCTTCTACCAGTTTCCTCCCTCTGCGTATATTTGGACCATTTTTTCCAGCTGATGGAGGAGGAAAGAAGCTGAGCTTAATCTGCTGCTGTACTATAACCCCATTCAGGACTGGCTGCGAAAGGTAACAATGATAGAAAATCTTCTATATGATAAAGCTCCAGTCTTAAGATCAACTGCAGAGGATCATAACTCACCACACTGCCCTTCATTTTCTAAGTTTCCCTTGACTTACAAACCAATAAAAATCATATTTATTATAGAGTGGAAGTGGATTAAGACAGTATAAGGAATGGACCATAGTGGATGCTGTGGTACACAGTCCAGAGATCCCCTTCACAACTGTCAGAAGATAATGGTTCCTTGATGAATTACCATCAGTCAAAGAGAGATTCTTGTTTAAGACAATATCTCTACCCTGAAATAATACACACCAATGACTGGTCAATAAAAGGATATTAAGGCCTGACCCCCTTCTTTTCAGGCTGGATAACACTGAAGGGCCTTCTCAGATTCAGAGTCCCCTTATGGATATCCTGAGGCCTGTGTTAAGGTTGAATCACAGTTTGCCTTTTCTCTGCCTAAGCTTACTTCCTTCACTCCAGCACAGATATCCGTCCATATCAAAGACACTGACAGATTTTCTGCATGCAAGTCTTCATCTCAGAGTTTGTTTCTTGTACCAAATATAATGTATAATCCCTAGGGATAATCTGAATATCTTTATCAGCTAACAGACTAACATAACAATTAACTTTAGTTCAGCACAGTGTCTTAGTTTTAATTGATCAACAGGATGATCCAAACTTGTTTAAATTCAGGAAGGCTTGGAGGTTTCTAATACAATATTAGTAATAAGGAATTGAAGCTGAACTTCTGGTCATAGCTGCTACCAATATCTCCTGGATATATGGAGTATTTTATTTATTATGGATCATGGTGATCATAATTAAAAATATAGAGAGATGTCTGGCACCCCAGATATTTAATAGGTACTTATAGTTAGTTCTCCAGAATAATGCCATTTCCCCTTCCAATATCCTACGTTGTAACCTATTTATTGCTATTCCCTAACCCCAGTCATGAATTCATAGTCCTCTAAGAACATGAAAAAAAATTCCAGCTGTCTTAATCCATTCAGGTTACTGTTACAGAAAACCATAAACTGATGGCTTAAACAACAAACATTTGTTTCTCCCTATCGTGGAGGCTAGGGATTTCAAGATCAAGGCACCAGCAGACTCCATGTCCAGTCAGGGTCTGTTTTCTTGTTCATATATGGCTCCCTTCTTGTTGTGTTGTCACGTGGCTAAAGGGGCTAGAGAGCTCTATGGTCCCTTTTATAAGGTACTTTAATGATCTAATCACCTTCCAAAGGCCACATCTTTAACATCATATTGGGGGTTAAGATTTCAACATACGACTTTGGAGAAAATACATATATTCAATCTATAACGCCAGTTCACAGAAGGTCTTGCTACCCTAGAATTCAGCATTTTTTGTTGTTGTTTTGTCTAGAGTAGATTGTCCATGGTGCGTATCACTTCTATACTGTTGTATTAGACTAGTCTTGGCACCATTTGCATTATCACATATTGTTTTAGAGAAAGACATAGAGATAGGATTAGCTGAACAAGAAATTCAGTGGCAAAAATACTCATAAGGGACAAATTGAAAAGGGCTAAGGAGAAGTGGGGTGATCTTTCCAGTCTCCCTGTTACCCCTGTGAAGGAGGAGTTTTGGAAGTAACAAGGGGAAATGAAGGATATAATTGATTATAAATATGCACCAGTTCCATAGTATATCCATTGCAATGTTGATTTCTCACAATCATGCTATGGCATATGCTTGAAGTAACACAAAAAACAAGCACACAAACACTAGCAGACTCCAATTTCAAGCCATAATACAGTGACTGGTACCAGAATCTCCTTCCCAAAATAAATAACAATAAAATTAGCCAAAATATATAAAGCAATTATATTCAGGCACTACAAATAGGCAAAAAATAACTGCTGTGGTGGCCATGAGAAGGCACCACTCAGATCTCCTGCTGTAGGGAAAATATTATTCATGGACAGTCCCAGCTGCTGCAGGCAGAGTCCACTGCCATCTCCACTCTGAGGTCATGATTCCTACAAGCTGATCCCAGCAAATGACTGGACTCTCACAGCAAGACCAAAGACTAGCCAGGCAACATTGGCTCAAGGGTTTGGTTTGTTCTTCCTTTTCTAGTTCCTTGAGACATGTCAATAGATTGTTAATTTGTGATCTTTCTCTCTTTTTAACACATGCATTTAAGGCTGTGAATTTTCTCCTTAGTACCATAGCATCAAGAAGGACAGAATCCTCCCAAATCATTCTATGAAGACAGTATCACCCCGATACCAAAGCCAGGAAAGGACACAACAAGAAAAGTACAGACCAATATCTCTTAAAAATATAGACTCAAAAATCCTTAATAAAACACTAGCAAAATGAATTCAACAGCACATAAAAAATAATCGATCATGATCAAGTGGGCTTCATTCCAGGGATTCAAGGATGGTTCAACATGTGTAAATCAATAAATATGATTCACCACATTAAAAAAAGCAAAAACAAAGACCATATGATCCTTTCAATAGATGCAAAAAAAAAAAAAAAAAAAGCATTCAACAAAATTCAGCACACTTTCATGATAAAAACCCTCCACAAACTAGGCACAGAAAGAATACATCTCAGAATAATAAAAGCCATATATGATGAACCCAAAGCCAACATCATACTGAATGGGGAAAAGTGGAAAGTATTCCCAAGAACTAGAACAAGACAAGAGCTGTCATCACTTCTATTCAACATAGTGCTGAAAGCCCTAGCCAGAGCAATCAGGCAAGAGAAAGAAAGGGTATCCAAATCAGGAAAGAGAATGTAAAAACATCGCTTTTTGTTGATGATATGTTCTTATGTCTAGAAAATACCAAAGATTCTACCAAGAGTCTCCTGGAATTGATAAATAAATTCAGCATAGTCTCAGGTTACAAAATCAATGCACACAAGTCCGTAGCATTCCTATACACCAACAGCAGTCAAGCTGACAAATGAAAGACCCAATGCCATTCACAATAGCCACAAAGAAAATAAAATACCTGGGAATATACTTAACCAAAGGAGGTGAAAGATCTCTATAAAGAGAACTATGAATCACTAAGGAAGGAAATTGCAGATGATGTAAACAAATGGAAAAACATAGCATGCTCAGGGATCAGGAGAAGCAACTTGTTAAGATGTCCATACTACACAAGTGATTTACAGTTGCAATGCAATTCCCATCAAAATACCAAAGTCATATTTCACAGATCAAAAAATATATATATTTCTACACCTTGTGTGAAAGCAGAAAAGAGTCCAAATAGCCAACGCAATTTTAAGAAAAAGGAACAAACCAGGAAGCATCACATTACCAAACTTCAAACTATACTACAAGGCTATAGTAACCAAAACAGCATGGTATTGGCAGAAAAACAGTGACATAAATCAATGGAACAAAAACAGAAAACCCAGATATAAAACCATACACATACAGCCACCTGATCTTTGACAAAGCAGACAGCAATATACACTGAATAAAAGAAGCCCTATTCAATAAGCGGTGTTGGGAAAATTGGATAACCACATGCAGAAGAATGAAACAGGATCCATACCTCTCACGACTCACAAAAATTAATTTACAATGGATAAAAAACTGAAATGTAAGGCATGAAACCAGAAGAATTTTAGTAATAGATGAAAATGTTAGAAAAATCCTTCTAGATATTAGCCTAGGCAAAGAATTTATGAAGAAGATGCCAAGCGCAATCACCACAACAAAAATAAATGGGACTTGATTAAATTAAAAAGTTTCTGCACAGCTAAGGAAATAAGACAGAAAATAGACAACCTATTAATGGGAGAAAATATTTGCAAATTATACATTTGATAAAGGACTCATAACCATAATCTACAAAGAACTCAAGCAAATCATCAAGTAAAAAAGGGAACAACCCCCTTAAGAAGTGGGCAAAATATATGAACAGAAGCTTTTCAAAAGAAGATCGACAAATGGCCTATAAACATATGAAAAAATGTTTAACATCACTAATCATCAGGAAAATGCAAATCAAAATCACAATGAGATATCACTTTACCCCAATTAGAATGGCTTTTATTAAAAAGTCCAAAAACAATAGATGCTGATGTGGATGCAGAGAGAAAGGAATGCTTGTACACTGTTGGTGGGACTGCAAATTACTACAACCTGTATGGAAAACGTTATGGAGATTTCTCAAAGAACTAAAAGTAGACCTATCATTAAATACAGTAATCCCACTACTGGATATTTACCCAAGGAAAAAGAATTCAATTTATCAACAAGACACCTGCACTTGAATGTTTATTGCAGCACAATTAGCAATTGCAAAAATGTGGAATCAACCCAAGTACTTGTCAATTCATGAGTGGATTAACAAAATGTGGTATGTGTATACTATGGGATCTACTCAGCCATGAAGAAGGATGAATTAAGGGCTTTTGCAACAATTTGAACACAACTGGATACCATTCTCCTAAGTGATCTAAAGAATGAAAAAACAAACACCGTTTGTATTTACTATTAAATTGTAACTAACTGATGAGCACACATGGGCACAGAGGGAAGTATAACTCAACTGAAATCAAACAGAGGGAGGGGGAGACAAGGGGGTGGGCAAAAGCTTACCTAACAGGTACAATTAACACTATCTGGGTAATAGGCACACTTAGAATCCTGATGCAAGCATAGCAAAATCGATACATTAACCACGAATGTTTGTATTCTGTAATACTTTGAAATTTAAAAAAAAATGCTAATGTCTTCTGACGGGTAACTTTGTCTTAGGGACTTTCCATATGCTTAACTGAAACTCTTGTAGAATTGCACTAAAGGCTGAAAGTACATTTTCTGTAGAGCCCTCCTTCCTTCTCTCTACATTCTCTAGGGTAAGACTTGCATAACAGTCTAATGGTTCCCTCCTCCTCCCTTGGCTTCCCCATCTCTTATTCTTTTAGTCATTTCCTTCAGTATGTCTTTTGCATGTGTAATCCTGCCTTGGCTTCTGCTTTTCAGAGGAAACGAACTAACACATGTGACCCTTAGAGAAGAGAAATGCTTGGGATGAGTCTCATGTTCACACTAGTTTCTGAATGCATGTGCTTTCTAAATTGAAATACAAGAGTTAGAAAGCAAACAGAATACAGTTTGGTGAGTTACAGAGCAGATCTTTAAGTTTTGGGCCCATAGATAGGATGTATTTGCAAGATAAGTAACATAAAAGATAGAAATATAAAAGAGCAGTAGCCCCAGAATTCTGTGCATGTTTCTCCCACATTATTGAGTGAAGACAGGCGTACACATATGCAGTGAATCTTAACACAGTGCAACAAAGAGGAACTGCTGCAGAGTGAAAGCTAACAGAGACGTCAGAGGTCATGTGAGGATGGGAGGTGTTGGAGTTACAACATATCCAAGACTTCCTATAAGGTATTATTTATCTTCCATATTCAGCACACACACAAAAAAGTATGAGGCATGAAATTTTGTGACCCACAATCAAGAGAAACTAAAATGTACATGGAAACATGTCTCAAGATAAGCCAGATGTAGGAATTATCAAAAATGACTTTAAAAAAAAATAAATATAATAAAGGTATTAATATTTCAAGGAAAATTGGATATGATGAATGAGAAGATGGAGACTCTTAGAAATGATGATAAAAAAATCTATAAAAGTGAAACAAATGGAAATACAAAATTAAAAGTACAATACCTGAAAATAAAAAATTTATTGGATAAGCTTCAATGGGAGATTAGACATAATATGAGGAAGGGTAAGTGAAATTGAACACAATCCAATGCAAATTATCAAACCTAAATAATAGAAAAGAAAATGACTGGAAAAAACATGTTCAGTGACCAATGTTAAAATGTCAAGTGGTATGATACATGCCATTAGGGTTTCAAAGAAGAAAGAAAAAATGAGTCAGAAAAACAGTTTAAGAAGGAAGGCCAAAACTTTCCCACACTTTGTGAAAAATATCATCCTACTGATCTAGAAAGACTGTTAGGCAACTCCTAGACACATATTAATAATAATCAAACTGTTGAAAATTAAGGATAAGAAAAAGAATGTTGAGGGAAGCTAGATTAAAAGGCACACACAGAGGAATAAACATATTAATCATAGCTGCTTTCACATAAAAAAATTAAAAGTAAAAATGGAGAAATAAATATAAAACAAAATTTTGTATAAAACAAAATTGGAACAAAAACAAATATTATCTACAGAGTGTTCCATATCAAGAAAAAATATATTAAATATATTTTTGTACCTTTTTGATATATCATAGTTATACATATTTTTGAGATATCTGTGATATTTAGATATATGTATACAATGTGTAATGATCAAATAAGGGTAACTGGTATATCCATCACCTCAAACATTTATTTTTTCTTTGTGTTTACAACATTGCAATTTTTCTCTTGTAGCTATTTTGAAATATATCATAAATTATTATTAACTATAATTTCCCTATTATACTCTCAAATACTGGAAATTATTCCTTCTATATTTCAAAAAGTAGGGTGAAATGAAGAATCTATTACTAACATATATACATTTCAAGAAATATAAAAAGAAGTATTTCAAGTAGAAGAAAATGATGCCACATGAAAATTCAGATCTGCATAAAATAATAATAAAAGTAAACCCCCTGAATGGTAAATAAATTTGTAAATATAAACAAAAACATTTAATTCATATTATCTTAATATTTTGTAAGTCAACTAACTGAAGCAAAAACAATAACATTATCTTGTAGCACTTATCATATATGCAAAGGGAAATATATGACAATAACAACACAAAGTAGAGAGGTAATGTTACTTGTTCTAAGCTAAGAATGAATACTCAAACATATACAGATATCACTGCGTAAAAGTAATAAATAGAAATATATCTAAATATATAAAGGAAATAAAATTAAATGGTTAAAAAAATTGGATTAATCCAAAAGAGGATAGTAAAAGCAAGAAAGGAAAAAAAAAAGAATAAAAAATGCATCATGTAAAAAAGTAGTATCAAGTTAGTATATTAATTATATTAAAATTAAACAGACTAAAATATTAAACCAACTAAAAACTTCAATTAAAATTAAATTATAAAACCTGATTTAGGAAAAAACAAGGACCTGTCAAAAATTTCACCTTAAATATAAAGACAAAGATAAGTTGAAATAATAGAAGAAAAAGTGTATACTATGCAAACAGGATTAATAAAAATGCTGGCATTGTATATTATTATCATACAGATTAAACTTCAAGAAATGGAACATTACCAGAGATGAAAAGGAGCATTTCATAGTGATAAAGAGACAATTCAATAGAAAGATATGATGATCCTATATATTTATGTACTTAATAACTGATGTGTAAAAATATAAGAAACAACAGTGATAGAGATAAAGGGAGAAATGCCAAATTCACAATCATAATTTGATGCTTTAACAGTACACTCTCATAAATTGATAGAACAACAACGATAAAAGCTGTAGCAGATTTGAGCAAACTACAAAACCATTTGAGCTAAATGATATTTACAGAACCTTATACACAAAAGGTACACAATACACAAGTTTTTCAAGTACACATTAAACATTAACCAAGATAGACAATATGGTAGGACATAAAGTAATACTCAAAACATATTAAAAGATTAATTTATTATGGAGTATATTATCTATCCACAAGATATCAATATCAAAATTTGAATTAGTACATGTCAAAATATATGCGATATAATTCATGCAGTGCTTAAAAGGAAATTTATGGTTTTACATGCCTATATTGTTAATAGCACATAAGAAAAGCTTAAGAATCTATGGCTTAAGTATTCACTTTAAGAAGCTGGAAGGAAAAAAAAATTAAACCTGAAGTCAGTCAAAGTGGGGAAAATAAAAATAAGAGAAGAAATTGATGTTAGAGAAAAATAAAACCAATAAAGAAAAAAAATACTGAAAGGATCTTGTTCTTTGAACACATATATAAATTAATAAACCTTTAGTAAAACTGATTACAAAAGAGAAAATACAAATAGTCAATATTAAGCCCCTAAGGAACCTATAGATATTAAGAATATAATAAAGGAACATCTACTGGAACTTTGTGCCAATAAAATTTGATAATGTAAATAATATGAACAAATTGATTGGAAAATAATTTAACAAAATTGATGCAAGAAAGAGAGATATTGAATAGTGCTACATTTATTATATTAATATCAATTATATTTGTGATTCTAAACATTTCTACAAAGCAAATTAGTGACTTATATACAGCACATCAAGAAGAAATAATACCAATCTTGCACAAATTATTTTTAAAACTCAGAAAGAAGTATTTTCTAATTTGCCTTATGAATGTGGCATAACCTTGATACCAAAACCTGACAAAAATATTTTGAAGAAAGACAATTAAAGGTGAATATCCCTCATAAACATGATGCAAAAATCTAAGTATGAGTGAATTGAATCCAGCAATATATAAAAAGGATAATACTTTTTAAGAAACTGGGATTTCTCCAAAAATGCATAGTTTGTCTGACATCTAACAACCAAAGAATGTAATTTACTACACAAATTGAATAAAAACAAAGACCTAGAGTATCTTATCAATAAAAGCAAGAGAAAAAGCATTTGTCAAAATTCAACATCTAATTATAATTACTAAAAAAATCTTTCATCAACCTTAGAACAGAAGAAATATCCTTAACCAGATAAGGTTATCCACAAAAGAAAGGGATAGGACAGGATAGGGTAGCATAGGATAGGATAGGATAAGATAGGATAGGATGATTCACACACAGTGATGGAATACTGAACTGTTTTCCTTTAGCATCAAAAATCAAGCTAGGCGGTCTGCACTCACATTTTCAACAACCTCTGTTAGGTCCTAGTCAGTGATGTGAGACAAGTTAAAAAAACAATTAAGGCCTATAGATTTTAAGTAATTTAATCAGTCTTTGCATACAATGTAATTATTTATGTAGAAAATCACAAAGGATCTAAAAAAAATTCTAAAACTAATAAGTCATTTTAGAAGTATTGCTGAATTCAGGTCAATGTTTGAAAACAAATTGTATTTCTATATAATAGTAACAAGGAATTGAAAAATAAAAGTTTTAAATAGTAGCATTTTAAAAGGAAAATGCTTAGAAATAAATTTAACATAAAAGGTGGAAGATATCTTCATTGAAAACTTCAAAACATAGTTGAGATAAATTAAAGAAAATTTCAGTAAACTCTGTCTGGAAAGTATCCAGTCATGTAATATGACAAGTAGAGACATTTATTGAAGAACATACAAGATACAAGAAACATTGTACATGGGACAGTAACTGCCTCAGCCGCCTTCAAAGTAGGCACCTTGAGACCTCACCCAGTTCTCCCAGCATCTCTTAACCTAACTCATAAAGGTGCAGCATTCTCAGATGTTCTGCTTGTTGCAGGCCTTCCAGAATGTGGATCACTTTTGACAGATTCTCAACCCTCTTTGAGGTGTTTGTGCCACACTTTTATTTGTGCTGCAGTCATTGCATCGTTCCTGAAAGCCTTCCGAATTGTCTGAATAACTTCTGCAGAGGAATGTTCAAGCTTAACCCAACATTTGATGCAGGTTGTTTACTCTACTCGCTTAGTCATTTTAAATGGAATGGCCACACAGTACACATGCTCACTCAAGGGCATGTAGCAGCCTACTGACTAGTACCCTGAAGACATCATTGTTCACACACGCACATTAGAGCCCACTCTCCTTGGCTGCCAGGTTACATTAGTTGTGCAAATCGTTCTTGGTTATATTAACAATGGCTGAATACTTTCCAGACAGACCTCGTATATCATGTTTATGGATTAGAAGACTTGATGTTGTCAGGTGTCTTTTCTTGCCAAATTGATTTATAAATTCAGTGCAATCCCAATGAAAATATTAATAGGCTTTTTGTTTGTTTGTTTAAGAAATTGTCAAGCTGACTCTAAAATATATATGGAAATGAAAAGAACCCAGGAAAACAAAACTTTCTGGAAAATAAAAAAAAAAAGAGGATATTTTTCTACTGACTTTAAGACTTACTATTAAGCTACAGTAATCAAGACAGTATTATGCTAGTATAATAATAAACAAATATATCAATAAAATAGAATACAAATTCCGGAAATAGATTCACTCATGGTCACCTGGGATTTGATGACAATGCCAAGACAATTCAATGGGGAACAGGCGATGTTTTTATCAAATAGTGCTGAAACAGCTAGTATTCATATGGACAAAGTATATCTTAAATGATAACTCATACAATACATAAAATTTAATTTGAAAAAGATGATAGACCTTAATGTTGAACATAAAACTCTTAAGCTTCTGGAAGTGAATATAGGAGAATATATATACAACTCTGTAGAAAGCAAAGGTGTTTTTAGACAAGCCACAAAAATCACTAAGCATAGAATAAATATTGATACTTTGCATTGATACATCTGTTCATTCTTAAGCAACTCTAAGAAAATGAAAAAGAAAGCCATATGATATGGAAAAATACTTATAATAGGTATATCTGACAAAGTACTTGTGTCTAGATTATATAAAGAGCTCCTATAACTCAATAATGAAAAGAAAATGTACACAGGCCAATAAAAATCATCACAATTAGTGAACAGAAATTTCAAAAATTAATATACAAAATGGGCAAGAATAACAGTTGTTTAACAAATGCAAATTAAAATCATAATGACACAGTACTTCACAACCAATAGAGGGTATAAAATTGGAAAGTACTGAAAATATCAAATGTTGGTGATAATGTAGAACAGCTAGAACTTTCATATCAATACATATTAATGTAACACACTCCTATTCTATGTCCAAGCAACTCTACTCATAGAAAATAATATTTTCCAAGAGAAATGAAAATATTGGTCCACAAAAAAGACTTGTAAACAAATGTTCATAACTTTATTCATAATATCACCAAACTGGAAATAATTCCAACTGTCTATAAGCAGGAAAATTAATGAATGAATTGAGGTATATTCATCAATGGAATACTGCACAATAACTTTAAAAATAAACACCAATAAATACATCGTTGTGAACTCTCAAAACCCAGTCATGAAAGAGTAGATATACATAAGTGCATTTATATGGAGCTCACTAAAAAGGTAAAATTATCTATGGTGAGATAAAATAATGAAGAATAATTGCCTATGACAGATGGGGATTTACTAGAGAAAGAAAAAAAAAGAATTTCTAGGATGAAGGAAGTGCTTTATGCTTCCATCAGAGTGCTAGTTACTGCTTATAGATTTTACCAAACTTATCACATGGTACCCTTAAGAGCAGTACATTTCAATGAATGTAAATTATTATGCAAAAGTAAAAAGGATTCTGGCTAATGTCCAGAGTGGACCCTGAGAAAGAATAGCCAAACTCATTATTATGTCTTTGCGAATATTTCTATGTCCATGGCCAATTGCTCTCTTCTTTAAGTAAGTCTTTTTTCCTTGATCAGTGAAATATTTTGGGTTTTTTTAATATTCTGCATTTTTGAAATCTATTTTTCAAATATAAATAACACTAATTTATTGAAGTGATATAACTAAGGAGAAGTTTTTTCCAAGTTTAAAATTCAGGAATTTATAAATTTAATATTGGTTATCTGGAAGTACCTCTGGAAGGTAAACCCTCCAAATTTTTAGAAACAAGTCGGGGTGATGGCTGCCTTGTGAGATAGAAGTTTTAAAATTAAAAAGCAGAGACAATGTAATATGAAGGAGACAGGAAAACAACACACTGGGAATACATAAATGTAACCTGACTGTATGGATTAAGAAAGCTAAAGAATAAATGAGTCAATCAGAAAGGGTTAAGATTAAACCATAAATCCTATAGAAAAGGAATTTGTAGATACAGGTCTTGGCAGCTGCTAGCCCACCACAGTTCTGCAGAAAGAGAACTTTGGCCATCAGCCTTAAAATACACTCAGACTGCTGGCAGAGCCATCCCTGTGCTGAGAAGAATAAGACATGCTGTTTGCTTTATGGGTTTTATGATAGTGTCTGTCCTTTGACACATGGAACACTTGTGGAATGATGATAGAATCATGAATCTGAGTCAGTAAATTTGATGGTCAGACATTGGATCATAAACATTTTAGCATAAAAGAACTGCCACTTTGTAAGAGTTTTACAGATACGGACTAACTCATCTTCCTTTTCCAACTGTATTCCCATTGTTTCACTTCTTTTTATTTCTATTACTTTTACAGAAAAATATTCTTGCCATTTATTCTTTTCTTACATTCTCTATCCTGTTGGATCTGCAGACTTTGCTAGCATTTAGATTTTTTATATTTTTTTTTTAATTTTTTAAATTTCAGAATGTTACAGAGGTACAAAGGTTTAGGTTATACATATTGCGTTTGCCCCACCCCAGTCAGAGCTACAAGCATGTCCATCCCCCAGACGGTGCACTTGGGTTTTTATCCATAGCACATACATGTCTCTCAGATTAGTGTGGATTTATCTTCTGAGTATTAGTCTCTCAGTTATTCCTCTATTATATCCTTCTATCTTGTGTGAAGGATCAGTATCAGCTTCTGGTGGCAGATTTTATTTTTGGCTACGAAATTTTTGCTCTCTTCTCTTCCTAGTAAGAGCTTTATCCAGACTCATTTATTGACATGTGGCACGAGGGGCCCTCCTGAAGGAGATACTACATTCTGTCCCATTTATCTGTGGCTTGGCCAAATTACAAGCTTTATCCAATGGGATGTGAGGGAGCATAACATACAGAAACATCTGAGAAGAAAAAAACTTGGGGAGGCACCAAGGCTTTCTTCCAGGTCTCTTGCTAGATGTCCTAAATAAGAACCACTCCTTGAGGTTGGAATCCAGAAGAAGACAAGGAAAACAGCCACAGAAGTTGACACACAGCCACTGACATCTCTCATGAACAAGAAATCAATGTGTGCTATCGTAAGCCACCTTGATTTAGGGGGTTATTTGTTGTTAATAATGCCAACTGATAAAATTCATATACAAGATTAGGAAATAAGCAAAATGAGAAATTTTAACAACAAATTTGAATCCATTTTAGCTGATGTGCTAAGAGTGAAAAATAATTTGAACAAAAATAAAAATAAGATTAAAGTTATTAAAAAAGTTCACATTAATAAAAAATAAGAAAATAATACTCTACAATCTAGAGTTACTAAAAGGTATGATTTCTTTGCCTTTTGGTTTTAATAATTTAAGATTAAATAACTAGTCTTCACTTAACCATTACTCCTGAGCTTTGAGGAGAGGTCTCTCCTTCTTCAGCAAGCCTTCACAAGTGAAGACAGTTTTTCTTTGGCATGTCATCTAAGTCATGGCTAGGAATAGAAAAGATACCATTTTTGGTTCCCCATTACATATACAAAATATCTCTCCATCTCCTTTGGAGATTATATCATCAATGGTATTTTACTCTACCACCCCTCACACTATCATCTACAGGTTATCTATTCTCTCCCAGAAATTAGAGGCATGCACAACTCATGTAATCTGCAGTTACTTGTATCACCATTCTCCATGACTTAAAATAATTTATGGATAAACTGTCCAGAACCTTAGTCTCTCTATCCTTCTTTACTTCTTCACCTCTGGCAAATGAGGTTTCACTTGAATTTAGTCTTCTGTTTCCATAGAAACATTCTTGCACCATCAGTAACTTATTTTCCCCAGAAATTCAAGTTGAAACCATCCTACTCTTTGAGTACTGTGTCTTATCTTTTCAGCTTAATTTCTATGTTAGTCCCTCAAAATTGGGATTTCATCCCATTGAGCTATAGACTTTGTCTTTATGCATAAGTCCCTTTCTGTTTTTACTCTTATACTATCTTAGATTTGGTAGTTCTACTTTTATTATCATGATTTTTAAGCACTTTAAATTCTTGTTTTCTCTTCCATTGTTATGCTTGTATGGCAAATTCTCAACACTAGTTGAACACCAAGTATATACATTTTCTATGTCTAAAACCTGTATATCTGAACTCAACTGGAAATAGTCATATAATCATATTGACAGAACTCTTTTTAAATTCATTATTAGGTCAAGCTTTAAATAGACAAACATCACTGTCAAAAATTAACACTACATGTACTAAATAATTTGCTTTTTTAGGGTTTGATATAAATATTCCAGAAACTTGCTTTCAATAGATCCCTTCTTACACGATCTACTGTTTTTCTTAATTTATTATGGTCAGTTTAGTGGCTTTCATGTATTCTTTATTTTCTGACATTTCTGCCTAGCCATTTTCTACTTCTTTGTCTTTGCATTTGCTATTCTCTCAGACTGTAACACTCTTGCCCAATTCTCTTCATGGCTAGCTTTCTGGTATTTTGGAGGTCTCAATTCAGATGTCACCTCCTCAGAAAGCTCTTGCGTGACAATTCCATTCAAAGAAGAGCTCCTTTATTGCTCTCTGTTACATTTCCCTATTAATTCCTTCATAGCACTAATCACAATATGTGATTACCTCCATTTTCCCCTTATCATCTTTTACTACACCTAGAAATTAAACTCCTCAGAAGGAAGACATTTGCTTGTTTTGTACTCTGTTATATCCTCAGTGTCTAGTACAATGCCTGGCAAGCAGCATGAACTCAAGAAACATGTTTTGATTAATGAATGGATGAATACCATATACCATATACAAACAACTTGATAACACTTTAGTTCAGTTTTTTTTTATCTGTAAAGTGAGTAAAGTACATGACTTCCAAAGTCTCCTTTGGGATCCCAGTCCTCTCTTTAACTCTTTGACTACAATTTGTGAATAACTATACAATAGAATTAGGTGGGTAGTTAAATTACCTGTTAGTTTGAAGTATGTATTTGGGCTTGTTCTGCCCACTGATATAAGGCTAGTTTTGATGCTTCCTGTAAGTTACTAAAACTCCAAAGACATCTCAGCATCCATGGACAAGAATCATCAGCTGCCCAAACACCTCACTCACCTCAGTTGAAATATCATGGGTGTCTGTTATACTGAAGACACACATTCAAAACCTTCATGAATTCTAGGTTAGTTTCCACAAGAATTTTACACATACGAAATGTTATAATAATCCATTCACTACTGAAAACTCACTGTAAATGTATTCCTTTGCCAAAAACATAAGTGGATGACTCCACTATACCTTCTTCTTCATATTTCCATCTAAGGCATGTGGTCAAAAGTAATTAGCTTTATACTTAGGTTGTACAAGCATTATAAAATATCCTGATATTTTAGATCTTCCTGGTTAAGTTTTAAATTGTATTTCTTTGTTTTTTTTTTCCCTAATGATAGTATTATAGTTGCAACTATGATATGCTGTCACAATTTGCATAAACTGTAATATTTTTAAGCCTGATGTGTCTAGCCACAATACCTATGCTATCCATGGATATTTTGAAGCAAAGTTTTTGGGTGGCATGTAGGCAATTATGGTTGTGGAAATGCAGAGGACAGATCAATTATTTATATTATGTTGGGTAGGCAAAGGTCAGATGTGAATTAGACTCATTATTTTTCTTGTATTCCCACAGGCTCCTTCTATTGATTCATTTTCCCAGAGCAACTTTCTCCTGCTACTGGCTAGGAATATCTTGACTTAGCATTCAAACTTTAGTTCATAAGGGCTTTATTTAGTTATTTCCTCAACTATTCACTTTACGAAAGCTGAGATTATTAAAATTTGAATCTTTTATTGAAATCATTAAATCATGAAATGTGTTTATCCTAATATAATTATTTACCTTAAGGATTACAAACTCAAATTCTTGGAGGGAACAAGCAAATAAAAATAAATCAATGAAAGTTCTTTAACAAACAAAAACTGTAAAGAAATTAAGATAACACAACTGCTACTCAACTCTACCTAATTATTACTTTCAGAGAAGGTGAGTCTGGTATTAAGATGTCTTATGATATCTTTAAAAAGAAATTTGGAATACTGGCAACTCATTATTTGTGTGTGTATATATGTTCAATTTCAATCCACTTTTCAGGGCAGCAAAAGTCTTCTGCAGGCTACCTCCATCACTAGTCTTTCAGTTGATAATGATCTCAGTATTATAATTTTTAAATGTTCTAATAATAAACATTAAAACATTGTTTAAGTGTTGTCATATGCTTCAGAAAATTCAATTTACATAGAACTGTTCCATGTAATAATATGTACATTGAAGCAATAGTATTCAGAGAAATTCATTGTGAACTACTGGAACTATAAAAGCAGTTACATAGATGTGTACATCTCAAAAGAGATATAGTTACATGAATAATTTTTTAGTATCGAACAATATATACTATTATTTATTTTTGCTTTTACTATGTTGGATTGAAAATATTATAAAAGGAAGATGGGTTACACTAATGAAGAAATTAATTGGGTGATGTGATTGGGCAATATGAAAAAAGAAAGATCCTAAGAAAGAGGTAAGAAGTTGGTTAAGCCAGATACAAGAGGGAATTTTCAAACATCCACAAATATTGAAGCAATTACAATTCCAAGCAATAAATTTCACAGAAAATTCACTTGTAAATTACCTCTATTCAATAGGAGAGCAAGCTGGAGCAACGTTTAGACTTATGATTACCCTCTTCCTACCAGACAGTTCCCCTTATCACATTTGATCAGAAAAACACAGCAAAAAGAGATATAAGGTAGGACATCTGGGACTTCCCAAAACATGTGTGGGATAATGTATTTGTTTATTTATTAACATTTCAGGGGTCTGTGCAGCAGGAAAAAAAAAAACAGTAATAACTAGGACTATGGAACTGGAGGACATGAGGGTTTGCAAACTAAATAAAACGTTGACTGTGGGCAAATGAAGTAGTGCCTGTTACAAATTGGGGTATATCTGACCAGCAGTAGTTCAAAGATGTCTCTCAAAGGGCATTCTAAATGAATATTACAAATAGAAGAATATTTCACTAATAATACATAAGAACTGTGTCATGTAAGGACATCATGTTTAAATAGAGATCAGAGTACCCAGTGCAAAGGACAATGTTGTAAGTGACATGGGTCAAACAGTGGGGGAAGAATGAGAATAGCAATGTTGATATTTTCCTGTTTATCCAGAAATTATACTAGATTTCGGATTGTGTCTTCTACTTAAGGTCAAGGTCACACTTCTATTGTAAGCCTACTCTATTTGGTACTTATGTATGAAAAAAAGGTAACAGAAAAACAATGAATGTGCATATAAAATATCTATGAATGTTTTATTGGTATTCATGTGGGTAAAATAAATTAATTTGGAAATAAAAATTAAAACTAGATATTTTGTCTAAAAACTATAAAAGATAGAAATGCCTAGTGGTAAACAGCAGAGATTTCTTGTTAATATATTTCTTGCTTTTTCCGATCATTGACTCATAGGAAAGAGGCCAAGCATGAATAATCCTCACTATATTATAATATCATCCACAAAAACATCAACATGTTCATCTGTGATGGTTAATTTTATGTGCTAACTTGGCAAGGCCATGGTACTGAGATATGTGACACACACCAGTCTGGATGTTGTGTAAAGGTATATTTTAAAGTGAAATTAACTTTTTTGAGTAAAACTTCCAAAGCACAAGCAACCAAAGCAAAATTGGACAAATAAGATCACATCAAGCTAAAAAGTTTCCGCACAGCAAATAAAATAATCAACAAAGGGAAGAGACAATGCACAGAATGAGAGAAAAAATATTTGCAACCTACTCATCTGACAAGGGATTAATAACCAGAATATATGAGGAGCTCCAACAGCTCAGTAGGAAAAAATCAAATAAGCTGATTAAAAATGAACAAAAGATCTGAATAGATATTTCTCAAAATAAGACATATAAATGGCTAATAGGCATATGAAAAAAGGCTCTCCATATTTAGTCATCAGAGAAATGCAAATCAAAACTACAACAACATATCATCTCACTTTAGTTAAAATGGCTTTTATCAAAAAGACAGGCAATAATGACTGCTGGTGAGGATATGGAGAAAGGGGAACACTCATACACTGTTGGTGGAAATGTAAATTAGTACCGCAACTATGGATAACATATGGAAGTTCCTCAAAAAACTAAAAAAATATAGAACTACTATATGACCCAGCAACCCCACTGCTAGATATGTATCCAAACAAAAGAAAATCAATACATTGAAAAATTATCTGCACTCCCATGTTTATTGCAGCACTATTCACAATAGCCAAGATTTGAAATCAACCTAAATGTCCATCAATGGATGAACGGATAAAGAAATCGTGGCACATATGCACAGTGGAGTATTCTATAGCCATAAAAATGAATAACTCCTGCCATTTGCAACAAGATGGGTGGAACAGAAGAATATTATGATAAGAAAAATAAATCAAGCACAGAAAGACAAATCTCATATGTTCTTAATCATATGTGGTAACTAAATATTAAAACAATTGATCTCATGGAGACAGAGAGTAGAATGATGGTTACAAGAGGCTGAGAAGAGTAGTGGGGAGGGGAGGATAAAGTGGGGATGGATAATGGGTGAGAATATATAGTTGATAGATAGAATGAACAATATTTGATAGCACAAAAAAGTGACTATAATCAATAATAATTTAGGGGATACTTAAAAATAACTAAAAGAGTAGAATTGGAATTTTCCTAACACAAAGAAATTATAAAATGTTTGAGGTGATGGATACCCCAGTTAGCCATATTTGTTTAATACATATTGTATGCCTGTATCAAAGCATCACATGTATTCTATAAATATATACAATTATTATATACCTATGATAATTGAAAATTTTAAAAAAATTAACTTGTAAAAATAAGAGTAAAAGATACTACCCTATATAATGTGGGTGGGCCTCACCCAATCATTTGAAGGTCTTAATTAAAAACAGACTGAAATCCTCCAACAAAGAGGTAATTCTGCCTCTAGGCTGTCTTTGGATTTGAACTGCAACATCAACTCTTTCCTGTGTCTTCAGCCAGCCAGACTATCCTGCAGATTTTGGAATTGTTGGGTTACACACAATCATGTGGGTTCATTCTGTAAAATAAATCTCATTTTCTCTACACATGAAAATATCCTCCTGGTTCTGTTTCTCTAGAAAACTCTGAATTGTATGCCATTTAACACTCCCATTATTAAAAATGCCATGGGTTTTAATTTTCATTTCCCTGATGATTAGTGACATTGAGCATTTTTCATATGTTTATTGGCCTTACTCCTATTAGAATGGTTTTTATTAAAAAGTCCAAAAACAATAGATACTGACATGGATGCAGAGAGAAAGGAATGCTTATACACTGCTGGTGGGACTGCAAATTAGTAGAATCCCTGTGGAAACAGTATGGAGATTTCTCAAAGAAGTTAAAGTAGACCAACCATTCGATCCAGCAATCCCACTACTGGGTATCTACCCAAAGAAAAAGAAATATTTTTTATCAAAAAGACACCTACACTTGAATGTTTATTGCAGAACAATTAATTGCAAAGATGTGGAATCAACCCAGTGCCCATCAATTCATAAGTAGATTAACAAAATGTGGCATATGTATATATGGAGTACTACTCAGCCAGAAAAAAGGTTGAATTAATGCTTTTCATAGCAATTTGGGAGGAATTGGAGGCCATTATTCTAAGCAAAGTATCTCAAGAATGGAAAAACAAACACCACTTGTACTCTCTAATAAATTGGAACTAACTGATGGGCACACAAGTGCACAGAGGAAAGTAAAATCATAGGAAATCAAGCAGGGGGAGGGGGAAGAGAGGAGGGGCAAAAACCCACATAATGAGTAAAATGAACACTATTCAGCTGATGGGCACATTTACAGCCCTGACTCAAGCCATGTATCAAAAACATTTGTACCCTTTTAATATTTTGAAATTAAAAAATGCCATAAGTACTAGCAAAGAACAATTAGAATTTGAAATGAAACACA
The DNA here is from genome assembly GCF_041146395.1 of Eulemur rufifrons. Lineage (NCBI taxonomy): Eukaryota > Metazoa > Chordata > Mammalia > Primates > Lemuridae > Eulemur > Eulemur rufifrons. Next base: position 69,598,886 of record NC_090999.1, on the reverse strand, counting down.
ATATCATTTATATTAGCACCTAAAACAATGGCATATTTAGGTATAAATCTAACTTAATATATATAAGATATATATGAAAAAAGTATAAAACTCTGATGAAATAAATCAAAGAAGAACTAAATAAATGGAAATGTAGCCTATGTTCATAAATAGAAAGATTCAATATTCTCAAGATGTCAGTTCTTCCCAATATGATCCAAGGATTCAGTGCAATCTCAATCAAAATCACAAAAAGTTATTTTGTGGATATCAACAACCTGATTCCAAACTTTATACAGAGAGGCAAAAGACTCAAAACAGCCAACACAGTATTGAAGGAGAAACAGTTGGAGGACTGATACTAACCTATTTCAAGATTTCTTATAAAGCTATAATAATCAAGACAGTGTGGTATGTATTGGTGAAAGAATAGACAAATAACCCAGTGGAACAGAATAGAGAGCCCAGAATGGACCCACACAAATATATTCAAATGACCTTTGACAAAAGAGCAAAGGCAATACAATGGGAAAAAATATAGTCTTTTAACAAATGGTGCTGGAACAACTGGACATCCATATGCAAAAAAAATTAATCCAGACACATATTTTACACCCTTCACAAAAATTAACTCAAAATGTATCATAGACCTAAATATAAAACACAAAACAATAAAATGCATAAAAGATAACATTAAAAAACTAGGTTACCTTGAGTTTAGATTTTATATGCATCAAAGGTATAATCAATAAAAGAAATAATTGATAAGGTGGACTTCATTAAAATTAAAAAACTTGTACTATGTGAAAGAAAATTCCAAGAGAATCAGAGGACAAGCCATAGACTGGGAGAAAATATTTTTGAAAGACATATGTCATAAAAGACTGTTATTCAAAACATACAAAGAACTCTTAAAACTCAACAGTAAGAAAATGAACAGCGTAAGGAAAAATCTCAGCAAAAGTTCTGAAGAGAACCTAATCAATGAAAAGAGGCTCATAAAAGATGTTTGACACCATATGGCATTAGAAAATTACAAATTAAAACACTGAGATACTACTACACATCTATTAGAATGCCCAAAATCCAAAACACTGATAAGACCAAATGCTGGCAAGGATATTGAGCAATGATAACTCTCACTTACTGTTAATGGGAATGCAAAATGGTACAGCCATTTTTGAAGGCACTTTGACAGTTTCTCACAAAACGAAACATACTCTTACCATATAATCTACCAATGTTTTTTCTTGCAATTTAACTAAATGACTTGAAAGAGTTACATCTACACAATAACCTGTACACAGTTTTATTCATAATTGCCTATATAGAAGGTTTATTTATAATTACCAAAACTTGGAAGCAACAAAAATGTCCTTCAGTTAGTGAGTGGATAAATAAACTGTTGTATGACCATACAATGAAATATTATTTGGTGCTAAAAAGAAATGAGCTTTCAAATCATGAAAAAACATGGAGAAATCTGTTTTTAACCCATGGAAAAAAACAGAGAGCATATTACTGAGTCAAAGAAGGCGATCTGAAAAGGCTCCTTATTGTATGATTCCAACCATGTGACACTTTCGAAAAGGCATAACTATGGAAAAAGCAAAAATATTAGTGACAGCAGGGACTGGGATGAAGAGGAGTGAGAAAGAGGCACAAAAAGCCAGAGCACAGAAGAATTTTAGGGCAATGACACTATTTTGTACTATACTATAATAGTGAATACATGTCATTATACATTTGCCAAAACCCATAGAATGTACACCACAAGAATGAACTCTAATGTAAACTATGGACTATAAGTGATAACGATAGGTCCATGTAGGTACATTGATTTTTTTTTAAAAAAATGTAATTCTCTAATTAGGAATGTTGATAGTGAGGGAAGCTATGAGTAAAGGTGGGGGTATATGGTAACTCTGTATTTTTTGCTCAATTTTGCTATAAACGTAAAACTGCTCTAAATAATAGTCTATTAAAAATGTTATACTCCATTAAAAACCCTACCATGAGAATGCAAGTGGCTATCCATTTCTTGCCAGCTAAATTTGAAGGCACAGCCAGCAATTAAAACAAATTTAAATTCAGTTAAAGGATAAAGTAGCATTTAAAACCAGCCGCCATAACGTGCATTATTTATTTATAGGGTATTGTGTAATTGCAGAATTGTGCTGAATAAAGACAAATGTATGCTCTTTATTGAAGAACTTATAGTCTAAAGATAGAATGAAAATTTAAGAACAGCTTTATTTTCTCAGGATCATCAAAATGAGCATTCTAATGGAAGGAGGTGATTCCAAAAGACACATTGCATGGACAAGACTTTTTACCCAATATTTATAGTTCTTGTACCTATTTCCATACTGAGAAGAACCACACTGACCACACTTAGGCCTAAGTTTTGGCCCATAAGTTTATTTTTTAATTGGTAAATTGTGATGCATATATATTTCATGAATCTAACAATATTAAACAAATGACATTAAATTACATCCCAGACACTGAATTATTTTAATACAGAAGGCAGAATCCCTTGAGTCTCATTGAACCATTATCAGTCATTCAGAATTGTTCTCTTTAATGTAAACGGTTCCATAATGAACAAATTCAGAAACAGCAGCATCATAGATTGGGAGAGTTCACTTTTTCTCTTCTGGACCTTTGAATTTGTCTTATGTGTTCCCATAACCAGTTCTTTGTTGTACTTTAGTTCTGCTGTTGGGCTTGTTTGGTTCTGTTTGTGTTAGGTAAACAGTTTCCCTTAATGTAATTTAAAGCTTAACATGTGAATTAAACCCACTTTCCTCCTGAAGATTTTCTTGTGGCTTTTCCATGACAGATTAGAGAGGGCAGTTTCACCTTGTGGAGCTATGGAATAGTATGGTCACACTGAAACTTATGACCCACTGCTCTCCCTTCCCGCTTCCTGTTCTAACAGTATTGAACTGCTTCAAAGTTCCCTAAAGCACCAGTGTTTTATTCCTCTCTGAAGCGGCATATAGTCTTTCTTCTACTTGTAATATTCTACTTTCTCTCTTTTAAGCTTTCTGTTTAGTCACCTGTAAAACTCTAGTCTATGCGCCTCCTCCACCAGGAAGCTCACCTTCCCTGCTCCTAAAGACTTAAACATCCCATCCGCTTCAACCCAGGAGCTTATTCAGATACCATATATATTTCAAATAATGTTTCTGGTTCATGGCACCATACTGCAAATTATTATTTTAACACATTAACTGCCATGTGAGTTGTGTTCAACTCATACTAGTTTTGAGCCCAGGGCCTCATGAAGCATAATTCACTCAGTTGGCATGTCTCCCCCACCTCCTGTCACCCTGCTCCAGCTGCCTGCTCCTATAAGTCATTCACAGAAAACAATAAAAAATAACAACGTTTTCATTGAATTAGAAAGGATCATTTTGTTTTTGAAGCTTTCATTATATTTTCGTAATAAAACACCACAGCCCCAAGGAAAACTTTTTTTTTTCCCTGATGTGGCAATCAATGTGTTAAAAGCCATGCCCCTCTGAATGAATGAGCTTCCTGTCTGAGTAGTTTCTATATTTTATTCATCACTGTGTTCCTGTGCCCTCACACATTGCCTGACCTATGGTAATTGCTCAAGAAATATTGAATAAATTTAATTAAGTAATGCATATTACTCCATTCCTGTCAAAGAGAGGATATACACAAAATATATTTGTTTACTGTTTAAAAATAAAATGTAATCTAGAGAATTTAGCGTCCTAATCATGCATGCCCCACCCCCTCAGCTCCCTTTTAACTTAAATAAAAAGCTGTTTTATTCTTGCAGTTTCTGCTGGTTGAGAAGTCAGTGTAATAGAAATGCATTAATGCAAGAAGGATTTGCCTAGACATCAATAAACTGGAAAGGCTCCCTGTGGGCCACTTGTAGTGTCAATAAAGGCTCATAATTACTTGCTCCTTAGAGCATTTTAGGCCCAACCCCATTTGCTCTGCTGTGAAGACTAAGCTCAAGATCTCAGAGGTTCTTAACTTCCTAAACCCTAGGGGAAGAATGGTGAGAGCTAGTGGGAACTTGGGGTTTATAAGCAAAGGTGCTGACTGTTGTCATTATTTTCAGCTGTCAGGGAACTAGTAATTCATAACTTCCCTCTTCTCTCCCGCTGGCGGAGGGTTGGTGGTGGAGGAGGATTTCTGAGCCTGGGGACATGTAAACACCAGAGGCCAAGTGGGGATGACCAGTAATGGCTCAACCTGAAGGAAGGAGGAACTCTGGGGCGGCCTGGGACCTTGGGATCCGCGCTTGTAGATGGGGAAAATCTTTGATTCCAGGCACTGTCTTACACAAGGGGTGCCAGCAGCCAGCGGCAAAGAGCAGAATCAATGCGTAGTATGGTCAGAGTAGCAAGATTCTCTCCCCAGTCAGGACTAGAACCGAAAGATAGTGGAAAGGTACTCAGACTGAAGGTTGGAACACAAAAATCCAAAAGTGCCTCTGCCACACAATACAATAGAAGTAAGGAAAATGGTAGGAGGGAAGAAAAGGTGAAATAGTACCCTTGAGAGGCTAAATACACATCACTGAGACTTTTGGAGAGGGGCTTACCTGCCCATCCTTCCTTCCTGCCATGCATCCTTTCATCCTTCCCTCCCTCTCTTCTTTTCTACCTACTTCCTTCCCTCCTTCCTGGATGTGTGAATGTGTATGGGGGCGTACTTGCGTTTACAAGAGAGGTCCTTGTGAGTTGCTTTTTCTCAAAATCCTATTTCTCCGCAGTGAAGTTTAAGTGGGACTGGAGTTTCCTTGACTTCTGCGTGAGGAGTTTCCAAATGACAATGAAAGAGAGAAACATAAATATCCATAAAGTTCCTAATGACACCTCTGTCATCTTGTTTCCTGTAGGATGCTGAGCTGGGCTTGTCATTCGCCACCCATTCTGAGTGAGCTTTCGACTAATCGGTTCATGTGTGTTTTTGTACTTTCCAGATTGAACTGTGCCCCCAGTAACAAACGTCCTCTTCCTTCCCCCTCCCTCCCCCGTTTCATTCTACTTCGGAGAGCGTGCATTTGGGTGTGAGAGTGTGTATGTTTAGCAAAGGTGCTTGGAAAAACCTAGCCCTCTTGCAAACCACCCCCAGCACCACCAAAGCATTCCTTGGATGGGACGCGTGTCTAATCTGTCCCCAGCTGAGGTGCCCTCTCCCCACTGATGCGGAAAGACTATCTTGGCACTCTTAGGTCCAGAGAGCTGACGCTTTGGTGTCCCAGGAGAGAGAGTGTGTGTGTCTACGTGTGAGTGTGCGTGTGTGTATGTGTGTGCGCGAGCTCGCGGGCGCGTTCCGCTGTGAGCTTCCTCTCCCTGCACAGTGCAGGCAGAGACCGGGACGTTACTCTCCAAGCAGCCGCCAGCAACGCGAGGCAACAGCAGCCTCCGCCCCCTCAGCCCTATGATTGGCTAGTTTTGCTCATCATTTCCCTGCTAGCAAGAGGGAAGGGCCAGTGACGCCCCCGAACCCAGCTGCAGAAGCGGCCGCTACCTCCAGTACACAAGGTGTCTCATCTGAAAAGAAACCTGAGCCCCTGGGAGGCGGCGCAGAGCGACCCGGGCAGGGCTGGCGCGAACCAAGCGGGAGAGCTCTGGGCAGAGCTCGAGGACCAGAGGGAGCTCGGCCAGAGAGGACCCTAGCGACCTGATCCTGCCATCCCCGCTCTACGCTCTTCTCGCATTTTACAGATTTCCCCCCCACGACTATTGCCTCAAAACGGAGCCTTTACATCAAGAGAAGGTGCGGGAACTGGGGCAACCAGGACTTTCCCGGGCACCCAAGATGCGCTCCATTAGGAAGAGGTGGACGATCTGCACAATAAGTCTGCTCCTGATCTTTTATAAGACAAAAGAAATAGCAAGAACTGAGGAGCACCAGGAGACGCAACTCATCGGGTAAATGCAAAGCTTCATTTTAGGATATGACAGAAAGTCAAGCCGTAAATGAAATGTGAATATAGACAGTTGAGTGATAGGTTGAGATAGTGTGTGTGTTCCTTAGAGCTTGCGTGTGGTTAGTGTCATGAATTAAGTAACAAAGGCTGTTGCTGAGGTGTATGTGCTTCTCTAAGCTGTTTCCGTGCGAGTTCAACTTGCTCTGTGCGGTGGTGGTGACAGTTGTGCTGGCACCGGGTGCTCGCACGCCAAAGGAGAAGTCACTGCATAAGTGTCAACAAAGAATGTGCGCCCTTGTCCTTTTAATCTGTGTACAGAACTCAAGCGAGCCGTCTTTATTCACCAAACGGTTGCCCTTCCTTCTTTCTATCACTCTACAGAGGTGCTAGAGAAAGCTGGTTTCTTGAAAGGGTGAAGTTAAAGCCCAGAAAGCAGAAAATAGGTCTTCTCTGTTTGTCTACCTTTTTTTTTTTTTTTTTTTTTTTTTTTTTTTTTTTTTTTTGGTGTTGGGTAGATCTGTATATCATAATTTGAATTAGAAACTCCAGCACCACCAAGCATACTTCCTTATTTGTTCTTCCATGGGCAAAACGCATGGGCGTCATGGTTACAGTTTTAGAAAGAAACTGGGTACTGTAGCTTTAAACAGACTATATTTCTAGTTCTTTAGTTTGTCTAGATGAGTTCAGACTCTCTCCCGCCCCATTAAGTTCTCTAAATATCACACTTCCTTCCACCCTCCCCCTGGCCTCTATGCCTTTGAAGTTTGCCCAGGAGGTGGTGCAACTTTGTGTTGCGGATATAGCTTGGAAGCTTTTTCTGAGGATGTGAACCTGGTTGTCAACTCTATTCAAAGTCCTGTTTCCGAAATCCTCCTTCGTCCGGAGGCGTCCGCTATCGGAAACTGCACATTGGCAGAGATGCTCGGCTGTTTTTTTTTTTTTTTTTTTTTCTTTCTTTTTTCTCTGACATTTATTAAATCGAAGAGAGCAGTCCTTGCCATTTTGTGTGTGTGTGTGTGTGTGTGTGCGTGCGTGCGTGAGGGGGCATAGGACTACTAAAACGCACGCACGCTCTTAAACTTCATACACTCTGTTTCTTAATATTTTTGCTCCTTCCTAAGTAATAAGCATTTATTTAAGTAAGCATGATGCAGGTTTACCCTTACAGAAGGATTCGCTATTCTGTGGAAAACCAGGATAACAGTAGTACCATCAAAAGGGAGTGGAAGAAAACGAAAAAGCTAATAAGGAATGGGCTGGGTGGTCGTTATGCACCAACAAATCTATCCATGGTGTATTCTGAAAACAACAGAAAGAACTGTATGAGGTCCTTTACCCAAGAATGTGTGGTTCGAAAATCCAATCGAGCTTGTCAGAAAAGAAGGACTTGGGGCGGGGATGGGGACATCCCTGGCAGACCTGTGCTTGCCTGGCAGACAAAGGGGTCTTTAGGAAGGTGATGAACGGGCGCGTGGGGCTCCGGGGAGAGGCGGAGGCTGGGCGTGAGGGTCGAGCCTCTTTGTTCCCTCCGGAGCGGTGGGCTACGAGGATAAGCCTGAGCCAAGACAAAGCGGTCAAGCCCCTCCAGGACTCCGAGGGTTGGGGGGCCTCGGCTCGGGACCCCGGAGAGCAGGAGTGGGCGGGGCGAGTGAGGAGAAGGGGGCGCCCGATGCTGCCGAGGGGTCCTCTCCGAGCCTCCCTAAACCGCCAGCGGGCAGGAGGAGTGCACCCCGAGTCCCTGTGGGGGTAACGGACCCGGGACACTCCTCATTTCACGGGCAACATTTCTGCTGTGGCCCGTTTCTGGACGTCACCGGCTGGCGGGTGCAGCCTGGGCGCGGAGGAGGAGGAGGAGGAGGAGGAGGAGGAGGAGGAGGAGGAGGAGGAGAGAGGCAGGCACCGGCGTGGCGGTGGCGCTAGCCGGGCTGGGCTTTCGCCCGCACCCTTTTCGAGCTGAGAAACGGTTTCTTCCCAGTTTATCTGAGAAGGCGTGGGGCGGGCGCTCGAGCCAACCAAACAGGAAGAGAGGTGCGCACCGGGTCTACCTCCTCCTCCCAGGGAGGTGGCGGCGAGGGTGGAAGAATGAGTAAGAAGACGGGGAAGCCTTCACTGCAGGAATTAGGCCCCCTTCGTTCCGCACCCCCCGGCCGCCCCCAACCATTTTCACTGTACGGTCGGCAACTGGCTCCTCCTCCTTAATTAAAACCCACAATTACGGTCCCGTGGGGCGAGACAGCCGACGTTGAGCTCACACCGGGTACCCCACCGAGTCCCGGCTGCCGCCCCGCCACCCGCTCTTCCAGGAGACCGAGACTCTGGAGTTGGCGCTGCCGGCAGCAATGCGAGGACAGCCAGTCCCCCTAGCGCTCTTTTCTTTTCCCCCAGGATGACACGTTTAGTGGAAAAGCTTGTGATCCAGGCTCGTGGTTTTGTTTCAATTCCCAAACAGCGTTTCTGGTGGAGGAGTTGACTCACCAAACTATCTAATCATCTCATTGACTCCTGTCCACCAAGCTATGTGGAGAGGCCGGTTTTGAGACGAGTAAACTGGAGGGGAGGGCTGGCCTCAGAACGGAGGCCAGTGTTCCAAAAGCGAGGCACCAGAAGTAGGCTCTGGCCTTTGGGGGGCACTGCGTGCCTTGTGGGTGGGCAGCAGTTTCCAATGAAGGGCTTTCCATCGTCCTTGAATCTTATAACATCGACCTAGATTCCTATTTAGCATTCCTGCTACCGTTTTGTTTGTTTGTTTTGTTTTGTTTTTCAACAGGCAGGCAGTTTCTTTATCTATTCCACTCTTTAACCCCGACTGGACTGGCTGTCCCATCTGGAGTTAGTTCAGCATTGCTCTTCTTGTATACTACAATATTGAGCAGTCAATCTATGCAGACAGAAAGAATGACCACGACTTTCTCACCAACCATCCACATTATTATATTTCCAGAGGAATAATACCAGCATTTTTTAAATAAGGAATTATTCCAAAATAGGTCAAGTAATAATTATTGGACACCTAAAATTGATATTTCCTTCCACAAAAACGTACTGACTTTTATGATGACAGTTAATAAAGTTTAAATCAAAGGGTATTGAAAGTATTAAGTGATCTATTCTTGACTTTTTTTCTTAATGGTCCTTAAGATTCGCCTATGATTTAAATGGATCTGTGTGCTCTTTTGGGTATAATTTGGAAATGCATTAATTTAAGATTCCCACAGATAAAATATGTGGGTGTGCTCATTTAATGAGATAATATATTTGAAAGTGTAACAAACTTTAACATCATACAGATATTTGTTTTAAACATTATTCCTTAAAACTTGGTACACACTATTTTTCTGGTTTACCACAAGTGAGACTAACTTACTTTTATTATCATCCAAAGATCTCCCTTAAAATTTGACTATATACTTCAGGTTGTTTTACTAAATGATCAACAATACTAGTTCTGAAATCTGTGGTAAGATTGATGGTGGAGATAAGCATTCCTACTTAGATTATTACCATTGTCAGCAAGGTTAGGTTTTAGTTTGTTCTAGTGTAGAACACACCCTGTAAATGAAAAATCCATAATTTGCATTTTGGTTCACATGATACATTTGCAATTCTACCAAAACCCATAAGCAATAAGTTAGAACAGCTCATCTTTATTTTTAGTTGTTTGGTGCTCAGGTAATGAAAACACAAAATTGTCTTCTCCCTTTGTGTTCAGGTTTACTTTAATGGAAAGTCTTTTCTTTTAAATTACTTTTAAAATTTTATATTAAGGAGGAAGTTTAACCTAGTCCAAAGGGATCAAATTCATTCCAAAGCTAAGTCATGAAGAATTTCAGTGGGGTTGAATGAAGGACTTTGGGGACCTAATTTCATAAACTGAAGTTAATCGTATTTGCTATGTACTGCAGAACTAATAGAATAAATTGTGATGAAGCTTGAAAACTCATATTTCAAAGAGAAAAATATTTGCAGATACTGAGTAACATAACAGATGATTAGTTCTTGGTACTGATATTCCATAGATGACCACTTTTTGTGGTTTTTTTTTTTTTAGCTCCATATATTTTGTAATATATTGCTTTATGCTGAGTGATTTTTTTGATATGTTCTGTTATTTTCCCTATAAAAGTGCATATTGAATTTTCTTAAACATAACCTTATGCAAGAAATATTTCAGTGAAGCTGTTCAAAAGTCATGTCTGATCTGGAATGAGAAACAAGTAGGGGGTGGCAACATCCTTCATGTCTTGTATTCATGGGAAGGAAAAGCCTTTTCCAAGACAGAATGTTACCAACGTCACAAGTGAAAAATCCCTTGGGACCCACTTACCTTTATACAAAGAAATTTACTCCAGAGCTTTATTTCACTAAGCTTGGCCTTCTCACGTGAATTCTATGAACTATAAGAAGTGTGACTAGTTGTAGCTGCTTCCATTCAAAGCTCTTGCCAGTGATAAAAGTCTTAAATTTGGCCTATCACTAGTTCAATAAAACAAGTCATGCAGGAGAGTAACATGCTAGCATGTTATTCACATGAAAATGATTTAAACTTTTAAACTACTTTTTCAAAACATCTTGGAGATTCTTAAAAGGATCCATACAATTAAGTATATCATAGCAATCATTCTGCCATGTGTAAATGTGTCTGTATCCATGTTTCAATGAAGCAATCTTCCATAGATTTTTTTAAAATGCAAACTCATACATATTTTTACTTCCCCTAGGAAAGTTTATTGGTGGTGAAAATAATTATCATAGCAATCTGTGGTTAGAAAAAGATATCGATAGCCTAGTTATTAGCCTAGTTATTAGGATGAAGATTGGGAAGATCCTCCCTCACCTCTAAAATAGTGATAGCTTGTGCCTGTACTCATGAAGTCATATCTCTAAAAGTGTAAAGGTTAACTTCTTATATATCCACATTTTCATTCATATGTAGTTATTATCATTAGACATATAATATGCTAATTGACTTCTGTGTTGCTGAGTAGTAAAGTGCACCCCATGTTTTCTTGCATCCTAAATGACCTCTGTAAAATTATGATTAGCCATGCAAATGTACCATTGTCATCAGGAGGATAGTTTAAAATATTACAGTTCTAAATTTCACAGAGCATAGTGGCACATGATGCTTTAGCTGCTTCAAATTTAAACTACATGTTTAAAAAAGAATGCAAACCAAAATACCAAACTATAAGCCTTCAATTACAGAATTCATCCAACAGCTGTTACACAGGCAGTGTTTCCATTGATAGTAGGAGAGGGTTGCCTACATAATAAACACAGATTTAGACTTTGTTATTGAGCAAATAGTCATGTTGCTTTTTAACTATGTTTCCGAGATTCTAAAAATTAAAAGATGACATGTAAAGAAATAAATGTACATATTGAGAGGGCTTCGATTTTTGTCGGTATGCCATAAGAAGTGGCTTTTTGATTCTCTGAGTCTGGGTTTATATATGTGAAGCATAAAGAAAACATTCTATTGAATTAAGAATTGGTTCAGCTAAAAATGTCCTAATGGCATAAATGCTATTATAGATATCTGTCACCATCATCACTACCACCAGCACCCCTGTTACTACCATGCCGCAAGATATACTAGCTTAACATTATTTGTTGGAGAAGGGTAGCTGATTTTTTTTTTTTTTGATGTAATAGAAAATAGTAGTAATAATGGCTACTAAATGTTCTCCCTACTAGAGTCTCTGTCTACCCACAACAACTATTAGGGAAGTACCTCATGGTTGACACCTTTTAAGAGCAATGCAATTTTTAAAATTAGCACTTTAATAATGCTTTATAAATTACTTTCACATACAGAGTCCCAATTCAACCTCACAGTCATTGCATATTAGATGTTATTATAGTTTTCACCATAAGGTAAGGCCGCTGGGGCCTAGAAAGAGAATATTGTTTAAGAACACAAGGCTGGCAAGCCATAGAATCACAAACATGCCCAGAACAGATCACCTGATATCCCAAGCTCTTCTTTCTTTGAAACAAAAGCTCCTTCCATTATACGTATATCCCTTCTGTAAAAATGAAATTACAATCTTAGGAATCACAATTCTATAGATGCTGAGAATTGATCAGATATTTGTCTCTATTGTTTAAACAGTCAGTGAGAGGCTAGTGGGGAACAGAGCTTTTAGCTTTATCTTTAATTGACAAATAATAATTGTATATATTTGTGGGATAAAATGTAAGGTTTTCATACATGTATACATTGTGCAAAGCTCAAAGTAGGCTAGTTAATATAGCCATCACCTCAAATATTTATCATTTCTTTGTGGTGAGAATATTTAAAATCTTTTCTTTCAGCTATTTTGAAATATAAATCCATTATTATTAACTATAGCCACTGTGCTATGCAAGAGAACACCAGTACTTACTCCTCCTAACTGAAACTTTGTACCTGTTGACCAACTTCTCCCCTTTCCCTACCCAGCCTCTGATAACCACCATTCTACTCTCTATATCTACAACTTTGTTTCAGAGTCCACATATAAGTAAGAACATGTGGTATTTGTCTCTCTGTGCCTGGCTTATTTCATTTAAAATAATGTCCTCTAGGTTTATCCATTTCCTGTGTTTTTAGAATGAATACTATTCCACGGTGTATATCTCCCACATTTTTAATGCATTTATCCATTGATGGGTACTTAGGTTGTTTCAATATTTTGACTATTGTGAATAATGCTGCAGTGTACGTGGGTGTGCAGGCATCTCTTAGACATACAGATTTCGATTCCTTTGGGTATATACTCAGAAGTGGGACCCCTGAATTACATGGCAATTTTTTTATTTCTAGATTTGATGAGATTTTTTTTTACGTGTTACTGAAGTCTTTTATTACTATGGAAATAGTTTCATTTCAAAAACAATAAGTGTAGAAACTTGTCATGATAAAGTCATATTCATTTAATCCTTGTAACACCTTTCATCATGCTTATACATCTCCTTCTAACTTGTAGAAAATAACTATATGTATAATTTTTTTTGCCAGTAATGTAAATCAAATTATGTATTGTGTTACTCAGACAAATGCTTCTTACTTTCACAAAGCTGGCATTTTTGTTTTGTTTCAGAGATGGTGAATTGTATTTGAGTCGATCACTTGTCAATAGTTCTGATAAAATAATTCGAAAGGCTGGCTCTTCAATCTTCCAGCATAATGTAGAAGGTTGGAAAATTAATTCCTCTTTGGTCCTGGAGATAAGGTGAGTTTCTTTAATATGGCACAATAAATTTCACATCATGTTCTTAAGTACATTGAGCTTGGCAAACTTACATTGAACACTTGATTTATAAGTATGAATACTTTAAAAGAGGAGTGAACCAGCTCTATTTAATGTTGCTCAATGAAGAATGTGAAACCATAAAACTCAAATCATTTTAAAGTCAGAAATTTAAGGATGAATATGTGAGTTTGAATACAGTGTCTTTATATTAATGGAATAAAATATTCAACAGAGTACCAATATTTGACATACTTTACTCAATTACTCAGGATGGACATATATTTTGAGACTTATCTTTAACTTTTTCTCTATTGAATCTTCATTCTGATCTTGTATTTCCTCAATTAGATGAAAGTACAGCCTATTCAACTCCTATTTTGCTGACAATTGTAAATAAATTTGTCTTATTCTGCGAATTAGTATGTCTACGTGAGCTCATGTAAAAAGAATTGGTAAAAACCAGAAAATAAACTTTCTAGGTTACTGGCTTATTCTTTGTAAGAGTAGGCATTTTAGCTGAAACAAACTCTTGTAATCAAACTCAATGCATACACGTTTTGTCATTTTCTTCTATTATAATCCTATTACTAACAAGAAACATAAGATCATATCTTCCTAATTATGGAGAAAACAAATAGATTTTATTTTTTTCAATGTTTACTTTACATTGCTATTTTGGTTGGTATGTTTGAATTAGATCATTTTCAGAAAATCAGAACTCTTTAAAAAAGTTTGAGAGAACACATCCCTTTCCATAGTACAATCATTGTATTTTTCTAGTATTGGCAAAATGCTAGCTATTCAATGACTGGATATTAACAAGAAAATTTTATAAGAGTAGCTTATTAAGTAGTGATTAAGAGATAAAGGGGTGGTTAATTTGTGCAGGTTTCTACCTACTCACTTCTTGAATTATACTTACATATAATGTAGATCATAAGCAATGTGAAGGAAGAGTCTATTGCACTCATATTTAGGGCATGCGTGACAATTGATAGAATGCATTTCAGCAGAGGCACTCACTACATGTTGAAATGTACTTGAAAGAATGTCTGGAAATTTAAAAGAGACAGTGCCAGAGAAATGCAGGCATGGTTAGACTACTTTATTTTAAAGTTGGGAAGTGACTGGAAAGATAAACAGGGACCAAATCATGGCAATGTCAGGTGGTGTATGTTTGTTTACTTTTACTTTAGAGGTCTCTCTATATCTGTGGGCCTGGTACAAGAATGAGGAGATAGGGAGAATCTGATGACAAAGTTCATCAATTGGTGTCTTTTGGGTAGAATATGGCCAGCAAGAAAGATGTATCTCAACTACATAGAGAAAAAAAACCTTAAAGCCAATATTAAAAATCAGGAGATTCTTTATATAAAGTACAGATTTTCATAAACTCTTGAGAAATCGTAAGAGTGACAACTCTGAATCTGTATTCCTCCTGAGAATAAGTTGGTTGAAGCTGACATAGCCATGATCTCTCCAGTTTGACATTTTTACACCTGGAGCTCCCTCTTCTCATGATACCTCTGTCTTCCATCCCCAGCCCCGAATCTGAATTTAGAGATGAGACAATTATGAAGAAAAAGTTACAGGATGTGCAATGATATGGAGTCATAAACACAGATATAGTTTAGGGTAGAACAGAGTGAGGGTTCATATTTCTTGGAGTTAGATTGGAAAGAGAGAAATATAGGTGATTAAAAAGCAAAGATTGATCTATAAGGAGAAAGGGAACTTTCAAAGTGGATGGTTTAGCAAGAAGGGAGACAGGTAAGACTATACAGATCAGACAAAGTGATGAAAGAAAGTAAGATAAGATATTTTAGTAGTTTCATTACTATATGTAGCCATGATAAGTAATATGTCAGAAAAAAATCTAATAAGCAAATTAAGTAATTGACCCTAGTTTAATTAATATATGTGGATATGCTTTTCTAATATCTATACAAAATTGAATACTGCAGGTGTACATAAGGGTACAGATAAACATTTTTGTATTAAGATTTTAAAATTAAGGTTGATAAACATCTGAATTGATCCAAAAATTCATTATTGCAACTTTGCAAATTAATAAAGTTTGAATTCATATCATTGAGGGCAGTCTATTTTCAATTATAACAGCTGATAATATGAATGAAATGTTAGTCTGTTTTTGTATATTTCTCCTTAAGAGATAAAGATGTAAACAATAAAACAGTGAACAAATATTGAATAATACATACAAAGTTGTCGCTTCCTTGTAAGGAAAGAATAATTTGTAACACCATTATTGTACAATATGCAGTTTATAAAAATTATAATTGCCTAATAGCAGAGATGACTAGTTTTAATCAGTTTGACACCTGTAATAAAAAATTTAGAATATGAAAATGTCTAATTGTTGACTTAGCTTTTGAAAATATGTTTTTTAAAAGTCATACTGAAAACTAATCATGCAATATTTTGGATTATTATTTTTCTTTATTTTTTCCTTGCCTCTCTAGCATTTAAGAAGTATCATATTACTTTGTGTCTGTGAGTGGGTGTGGGTATATTTTTAAAGTGTGTTCAAAATTCTACTTTGAAGTTTTGATTAAGATATTAAATTAAGCATTTTTTATTTTAAATGATTGACTACACTTACAAATCTTTCTTATATTAAAATATCATTAGACTTAAAACGTTCTTATGATATTCCTAATAAATCATTTATTTACATTAAAATGTGAAATAGTTATTGAAGATACATTTTTTTTTCAAATTTATAGACATGATTTCCTTTCTTATTACTAATTCCTTCAGCTCCACATACCTTCTGTTACTTTCATAAGCACACAAAGAATTGATTCATATATAGTCACCAAACAATTGTACCTCTGTGGAGTTATCTAGAGAAATGGTTCCATATATTATATTATTTCATTGTACTTTGAAGATTCATGAAGATTTAGGGAGTTGGGCATTCTATAGCTAACTTTGCAATTAAAATAATTAGCTTAGTTTAAAGCATTGCTTTTATTGGAAATAGTTTGTGCTCTATTATTGTAAGCTAGGAAATGACACACTTAAGATGCATTAGATGTTTTGAATGAATCTGTGAACATTGTACTGAGAGATTATTTGGTCATCTCCAACACTTATAACTTGACATGTTTTTCCATACTTGAGTTATTTCTTTCTTTCTTTTTTTGTATTTTTTTCTTATGTTGACTAGAAACTCAGAGAACTACAAATACCAAGTATAGATGTATAGAAATGTACAGGCTCAGTTACTCATTGGAACAGCTTAATCACATCAAACTTAGAAAAAATATTTTCAACTTTTAATATCATTATATTATATATCAAAGTTTTTAAACAGATAAGACCTGCAGGTTAACTAAACATAATTTCAAATTTCTATATACTTACCTTTCAAAAAGAATTTGCTATTTCATTCATAGATCTACTTTAGGAAAATGTCTATATACAATTCTTACACCATTTTCTACTTACTTTGATCAATAAGTGACCAGTAGAGCTAATCTTGGATCACAAATTTATTAGTGGCAGAGTCAAGATTCAAATCCATGCCTGTTTGACCATAGAACCAGAGTCTTATTACAAAACAAATTTCTTGGAAGAGTATTTTTTTTTCTTTATAGAGGAAATCAAATTACAAAGAGTATATTTTAATACTCAAAATGCATACCGTCAAATGTATCTCTGTGGGGTACATGGTTTTATTTTGCACTAAAATAACAAAATATAAGATATTATTCATCTAATATTACCAAATTCTGGGCCAGCTATCAAATGGCAGTCTTAGGTGTAAGTTAAAGAAAAAAAAAATATTTGTAAGTATTGTGGGACAATTTTGCCTTTTCATTTAGTTGTATTTGTTTATGATTTTTATTTTGATACTAAAATATTGTTTTTATAACAGCTAGAACTCTTAAGTTCAGAAGTCCTAAACAAGCTAAAGGTTTTGTTTTTTAGAGCTTTGAGGCAAGTTGCCTTGTAAAAATAATCTTTTCAGACAAAAAATTGTTTGTTCTCTCTGCTTTTTTTTGTTAGAGGCAGAGTCTAGCTTTGCTGCCCAGGTTGGAATATGAGTAGCTAGGACTGTATTGATGGACCACCACGCCCAGAGAATTTAAAAAAAGAAAACTTTTTTTAGAGATGGAGGGTGGGGGGGGCGGAGTCTCACTATGTTGCCCAGCTGGTCTTGAATTCCTGGCCTCAAGTGATCCTTCGGCCTCTACCTCCCAAAGTGTTGGGATTACAGGCATGAGACGTCATGCCTGGCCCTGTCTGCTTTTTATAGGCTTATTGAAACATTTATCATCTCTTAACTTCGTTTTTTTCCTTTTATTGAACTATGTCAGTACCGGTTGAATTGATATAGAGGTTTTTTTTTTTTTTTTTTTTTGGAGGAGCAGTCTGGAGTCATTGTTTAAAGTTTGCTAAAACTGACTCCTAATATATGTATCATAACCTAATTTACTTCTGAATTTATGATACATTCTAACACTAAGGTCTGTCACACAGTACTTTCTGATAGAGTTAACAATGTCATTTCGATTAAATTTTACTTGTGGCATGTATGTTTGTTGCTGAAAATAAAAAACCTACAGAGAAAAAAGAGTGGCACCTGATGATAGGTTAGCTATAGTTGACATTTCACAAGTGATAACAATGTTTAGTGAATTAATTCTCTGGAACTCTGCTTGCTATTTTAAGTAATGGGTGATGTTAAAAAGGAAGTTGTAGTTGAAAATTCAGTTAAAAGTTTCTGTATCGAGTCGATTTTTGTCAGTTTAACTGTCTAAACCAACCTTTCAGTTTAAGCCAATATTGCCTAACAAAAATAGTTTTTATGACTAAGACTTTTAGTCTCACTAAAAGTGAAACATATTTTGAGATTCTTTCAGTTATCTTTAACATTAAAACAGTTGCTGAATTTAAGTGCCTGCTTATTTAATGAGGTTTCAAAAGTTGCATTATGATCACAAAAAGACCTATGAAGTGTCCTTTATTTGTTCTTTTAAGTCATGTACAGAAAACACAACTACCTTCTCTGAATATCTGGTGATAACTTGGCCACATATAAGGAAAATTGACGCTGGTAGAGCCTGCATATTAAATATTAGCTTTTGTTGATTAATGTTTCTTTAGAGTCTAGATGTAAGTCTGAGTTTTCTTTCTGTCTCTTTCATTTATGAAGGAAAGTAACAGGTTAAACAAAATTAAATTCATATTCGTTATCATCTGAGCTCTGAGCAAAAGCATATATATTCTCCTTGTTGATAAAGTGTTGTTTCAGTTCAATGCATATATGAATTTTTATGCTTCCCATGACATTTAGCTAATTATATTTGAGAATTAGCTTTAATTTTTTACATGTTTATAGTCTGAACAACAACTGGACTTATCAATTCCACAGTTATTTGCAGTTCATTAAATCTGTAATCTAAAAAATGTTTTCAGCCTGCTTGGGGGAGGGGTAAAAATCTAACATTTTTACACTGTTTCCAAAAAATATCAAGCACTTAAATCACAATATTATTCACTTACACTAATTGTTTTTGGTCTTTTTTTGCATCCTACACCAGGAATCTTATCTCAGAGAATTTCCTACGTTTTGAGTTCCTATAAAGTAGAAACTAAAAGTTTGCTTAAATATAAGAAAAGAAAACATACTGGAGTCATTCAAGGTTTCCCCTTTTTCCTTTTTCAGTTTAAAAGTGCAGATTCTGCACTAACAATTATTCTTAATTTTGCCCCAAGAAACTTTTTATGTTTTTATATATCAGTTTATGTGAGTTGGTACTTTTTATTGTTTTGAAAATAACTTTTACTATTTTTACTGTTTCCATTTAATAAAATAAACTACTGCTGAACCTATAACTTAACATTGGAAGCAATCATAACAATTATCGTCTGTACCTAATAATTATTTATCTCATTAAGCACTATTTTCTTCCAAGAGTTAAATAGCATGATGTCTTTTAAAAACTTTGCTGAACTCTTATAGTCCTCTTTTTTATATCATTTTTCCCTGAGAGTGAATAAAATAAAGATGTCTATACTCAGGAATTTGAAAGACATGTTTTAAAGTATTTTTGCTGCTGACTTTCTATAACACAGAATAGGTGCTGTCATTGGAAAGTCCCTCTTACTATTAGTTGACAAGCATGCAAGTGTTATCTTTTTGGACCAAGTAAAAAGGATTTTCCCTTTTGGATTGCCAAGCTACAGAACCTTCTTTTGAATCTGGACCTCTAATCTACTCACTTCAAGCATGCAAGCATACCACTACTTCTGAGTACATATCTTCAAATACATTTATTGCAACCCATTTAAATCATATTCAAAAGAAAATAGTACACCATCTACTTTGATGGGTTAACCACATCCGTGCAGTCTCTATGTTAAAGTCAGTCTTGTCATCTTCACAGGAAATGAGAAATTTTTGTTGAAATGCAGGTGTCACATATTACTTAAATTTTCCTAGACAAATAAGTGTTAGTTAATAAGTGTGTCCAAAAGTTTCTGTGTGTTGCCACTTTTAGTGCTAGTTGTTAAAGTTTGTGAAGAATCACTATGTGCTTGACATAATTAAATACTTTTCCATTTTCTGTAATTCATAAGCCCTACTATTGCTGATTTCAACTATAATTCTCTTCTTATATAACCTGTAATTTGTTAAGATAAATTGCTACGGTGTCTAATTGTATTTCTATCAATTTTTTTTATTTCATTTGTAGGGTATTTTTAGAGTTTCCTGTACAAATTCCACCCTATATGAACCCTGATATTCAGAATATTTGAGAAAAAAATTCAGAAAATATTGTTTTTCAGAGATCCAGTGGACATATCTCTTGTGTATGAAATCTGATAAAACAAAGTTTTGAATCACTTGGTTTTCTAGTTAGATCACACAATAAACTGGAAACTATTTAGAGCAAACCCAAATTAAGAGAAAAAAAAGGAAAGCTACTAGTGAGCTACTTTCCATCCCTCCTTGCTAATCATGCTTCTGCTTTTAAGTCTCGGTTGGAGAATTACTCTTTTGATGGAGTCAAGGGATTTGGTTAGATGTTGTGCTCAGTAATAAAATTTATCAATTATGATAGAGCTTAAACAATAATAGCACTAAAGTAAAAATAAGTCTGTCATATATTAAATGTTATAATGAAATAATGAGATTGTTTTTATTGCTTTGAAAATGCAAACTTGAAGTAAGAGCATTTTAGTAAAGAATATCCAATTTCTAGCCTAGTTGTAGAGCTTTTTAGATTGCTTTTTGCTCGTATATGTTTGGTAGCCTGAGGATAAAACAATTTCAGACTTTTGTAGGCTGGGTTCATAATTTCTTTGGCAATATAATTCCCTCAAAAACTAACTAGACTCTTGGGCTATTTCCCTGTAGTTAGTGCCAGCCTTAAATAACCACATCCAAAGATTTCTTCTGAACACAGTTCTTAAGAGTTCTGACTCTCCTCTAATTATTCTGACCTACCCCTCCCTTTCCTCAATTTCATGCCAGCCACTGTGAAGTCCTTTGAATCTACAGACTCATGTGAAAGACAATATCCCTGTTGCTGCTGGTATAGCTCCAATTTATAGCCTTATATTTTGTTAGTTGGGGTACAGAAATATTCAAGAGGTCCCAATCACTAGACTCTCAATTTGGATTATAGGTCATTGCCAGAGATGTATTCCTTTCCATCTTGGCTTACATGTTGGCTATTCCATGCTTGAGTTCACCTCTTTTAGTGCCTCCATAAAAGGAGAGGCCAACTTAAACCAACATACACTTTTTAACCATTCCACCAAAAACAACACATTTGTTAGATATAAGCCACAACTTCCAAATTATTGCAGACAATAGCTTTATCAGGTGGTTTTCTAATTTGGTTTAATTTTTTTTTTTTTTTTTTTGAGATTGGGTCTCACTCTGCTACCTAGGGTAGAGTGCAGTGGTGACATCATAGCTCACTGCAATCTCAAACTTCTGGGCTCAAGGGATCCTCCCACCTCAGCCTCCTGAGTACCTGGGACTGCAGGTGCGCACCACCATGCCCAACTGATTTTTCTATTTTTTTGTCTCTCTATGTTGCTTAGACTGGTCTCAGACTCCTGGCCTCAAGTGATCCTCTTGCCTTGGCCTCCCAAAGTGCTAGGAGTACAAGTGCGAGCCACTGCACACAGCAGGTGCTTTTCTATGTCATACCAAGGGTCGCCAGCTTTTCAGCCAGCTATGTTTAATTATCTTTTCCATCATCTAACTACTTAACATATGTATATGTTTTAGGTTTATGTAGCATCTCACATCTGTTATCAATTTATCTATTATTAGGTACGAGGTAGGCTAAGTTTCCATGAAAAAAGAAACCTTAAATACAGCGGCGATACAAGTTGGAAGTTTATTTCTCTCTCATATAAAATCACATGATCCATTCACATCCCATTTAAGGAAATTAATTGGCATGACCAAACCCAGCTGTACTTGGGTTTGGAAACTTGCAAATATTCTAGCTGAGCATCCAGGTGGCCAGTAAAACTTAGAGTGTTCAAATAATAGAAGGAAGAAGGAAAGAAATGAAACTAAGGAGCAGTTTGCTAATTCTACCATACATAATCCAATGTTATAGCTATTCATTTTTTTCCTCTGATGTACCCATCTTACCTCCTGGACTATTGAGCTTAGAAGAGAACTTTTATATACATTTGGTGCTATAGTGTTAATTCTTCTTCAGATAATTATAATGTACAGATTATTTGGATAAATGTGTATATATATATGTGTGGAAGTTCAATCCTTTTAATAGTGTTAACTTTGGTACAATTTAAAAAAAATTCAAGAAATTCCAATTCACCCTAACCAGACAATATTAAAATATATGACTATAGAAAATCTACTGAAGCTAGCAGAATAACTAGTTATGAAAAGTCAAGTCTTAGCAATTGTATTTATTTTATTTAATAAATTGATTTTTCTAAATACTTTAGCTTTTTTCACTCCACTAATACGTGTGTATACTATGTCTATTTACAAAATCATTAAGAAACTCTGCAAATGCTTTTTAAGACATTCTGTTTTCTGTAGAATCTGCTTAATTTGTTGATTTAATTACCACCTGAAAATTTAAGATTAGTAGGTTCCTAATTTATATTTCATCATATGTTACTTTGTAAATAATATCACCAGTTCTTGGATATGCTGTCATTAATGTAAAAATTTGCTTGTATTTCAAATATAGGAAGAACATACTTCGTTTCTTAGATGCAGAAAGAGATGTCTCAGTGGTCAAGAGCAGTTTTAAGCCTGGTGATGTCATACACTATGTGCTCGACAGGCGCCGGACACTAAATATTTCTCATAATCTACATAGTCTCCTACCTGAAGTTTCACCAATGAAAAATCGCAGGTTTAAGACCTGTGCAGTTGTTGGAAATTCTGGCATTCTTCTAGATAGTGAATGTGGAAAAGAGATTGACAGTCACAATTTTGTAATAAGGTGAGCTTTATTCTGTTCCTAGAGATTGTAATTTCTTCAAAGATGTTTTACTCAGGGAGAGAAAACTGGCAGAAATGTTTAAATTTAATACCAAGTATTATTAAAAGCTCAAACAAATATTTATGATATCCTTTTCTGTGTAGTATTCAAATTCACATTTACCCTGGAATAGAAAATTGTAATAATTGTGTCATTGAAAGAAAAGTGATCTTATTGTAGCAATAAGATTCACAGCAGATTTTTGGGTGGGATTGGAGGAGGTGAATGGCAATTTTATTAGATTTAATATTCACACATAAAAATATTTTTCCTAATATCTCTTCTTTATATGTATTAGTTTTGTGTAAATTTGTATAAAGATTATGAACATTACTATACAGTGATGTAATCAATGTAAGTTAATTTTACTCTGTCACTGATAGCTATTTAGCAGATTCTAAGAGCATAATTTACCAAGTTTATACTTGATACCTTGGGCCAAATTGCCTCCATTATTCTTTATATGTAGTATTTGTGTTTGTGAGTATATTTCCATTTTTTTTTTCTTACATAATTAAACATTCCTGTTTGGTTTTCAGAAATGGTCAAAAGGCATTTGATAATTATATGTTTGGTTAATTTTTATTATCTAAGAAAAAAAAACCTCGAGTAGAAATGGAATTGTTATGACATCATCGATATTAGCAGTTTTTAATTCCCAATTATCATATCTGTACAGTTTTTGGCTGGTTTTAGTTAATTCTAGGTCCTTAGAAGATTTTTCTGAATGAATAAAACACAAATATTGAAATATGAAGTTGTCCAATAAAAAGATAGATATGCTGAGTTGACATGTTGACAAATACCTAAAGTTCCTTGAAGATATGCTGGCATGCAGCCTGTGAAACTACAGATCTCGAAAAAATCTTTGAGAAGTGAAATCTTAAAAATAAAAATAATTATATATGTATTATAAGTAGGCAGCTACTTTTTTTTTATAAAACAGTAATATCCGTGAAAAATTGAACATTATCAAATAAATACAATTAATAATAATGAATGTAATTGCAAACATTTTACCTTTTTATCTTGCCTTTGCTCAATTGAGTGGAGGGTCAGAGATTGATTTGACACCAGTTGAGCCCATAGAAATCTGAACTCTTAACTTGATTGGACTGAGAGGAAAGCTCTGCAGACATATAGATATACAAAGAAAATTGTGTACAAAGAGGAGGTAAAAATATTTGATGAGGATATGACAATGGAAGTAGAAGTAATGAGCTTCAAACATTGAGGACTGTGTGAAGTATAGTTTTGAAGGAAATGTACGGCTTCTAGAATTTCTGAAGTGACCCCAATCACAGGGCAGATAAAATAAGGAAGTAAAGATCTCAAGGCATAATTAAACTTCTTGCAATGCAAAGAAAGGTATTTTAAAAGGTGAATAATACTAGAGTAAAACTGGGTCCAAATGTGATTGACTTCTTGTTTCTGCATCCCTCTAAGCTTGGCATTGAAGCTTGTCTAAGCCATAAGATTTGGCCCCCCTCTGACTCTGAAAGGAAGATGGCTTTTACAATCTGGGCAATGAAAGAGGCCTGATGACAGTAGTTTCCCTATTTTATATTAGTTCATTGATACTGCTTCCTGCTTCCTGCTCTGGCTTTGTTACTCTAATTTCTATTGAAATTCTAATGCCCTAATTCTTTGCATTATTCCAATTCCCAAACTGCTGAGTTCTTATCTCATGCTATTGTGTCTCCAATAAGTGAGTTCCTACACACTTTCTGTGTCTTAAGAGTGACTGGTGTTTCACCTTGCTTTATAGTACAGCCTCTCGTTTTCATTTCTCCTGTCGTCAGTTTCGAATGCTATATATCTTGCACTTTATCTCACTTGTCTGTAATTAGCTTTGGCCAGCCTATAGGTTTTCAGATTACTGTGCTCTGGTCTACCCATGAATGAAATTTTGATTTCACAAAGTCTTACTGCTGACCTCTCTTATTCTAAAATTAAAGACCATTTTCTCTTTCGCCAGCTAAGCAGCAACAGTAAGATAACTGGCAGCATGGCTCTCACAGTTCTACTACAGACTGCTGACCATTTAGATCACTGCTGAGCTACTCCTGGTGCTCCTCCAGCAAAATACCTAGACTCCAGGGACTTGGCTAATGCATATATGCTTTTTTCTTTCTTTTATGTTTTGGGCACCCAATTTCATGCCTTCTTTATAGAATTAAAACCCTATAACCTGCCTTAGATTAATAAACTCCCACTCCAACCTTGGCATATTCTTTGATCATTCCTAGAGCAAGCCAACTCCAATGATGTCCAGTAAACTTGTTTACCTGTTTTTACTCCATACTCTGTGGGTCCTAAATTCTTAATTTACCTTACTGAGAACTGTCGGATACATCTGAGTGCCTGTTGTCACTATTTTCAATCAACTAAGGTCTAATGTTTTAGCAGTGCACTGGGAGGAATTGCTTTACCATTTCTTTAAGTGGGAACCTTAGTAAGTCCATAGTTACATTATGTCACACTTTTTTGTGCATTGTGAGTTTACCTTCTTTTAGACTTCATGAGTGTACTATCTACACATTCAAAATTTAAAAGGTACAATTTTTGCCCAGATAACTAACAATATTAAATAGTGTGGAAAAATACTTTGAAAACTTTGAGAATAATGTTGAAATAGTTGATCAACTAGTATCTTCTCTTACTGGTAGTTTCCAGGAGATTTCTATTCTCAGAAAACTAAAGGCTTCAGATGAACTAAATGAGAGTTATTATATAAGTATATATTCCACAAAAAATTTTAACAATCTCAATTCAATGTATACTTATTTCTATAGTTTTTAATACAAAAGTACTTTTACAGTTCAACCAGAGTTTATAAACTTAAAGAAAAGCTAGTTAGGTTTGCTAAATTTTATATGGGTAGATAGATACAAATATAGTTATGGCTTGGAATATCATTGTGTATTTTTCATATACATTCCTATAAATCTAAAACCTACTAGAAATTTTTTTCTTTATTTTCTTTCCCTTCCTTCCTTCCTTCTTTGGTTCCTCCCTTCCTCCCTCCCTTGCTTCCTTCCTTCCTTCCTTCTTTCTTTCCTTCCTCTTTCTGTCTCTTTCTTTCTTTCTTTTTCTTTCATTTTTTCATTCTTTCTTTTCTTTCCTGCACATTTTTACTGTTTTCCAAAAATAGAAGTTGGAATGTTCTAGGTTAAAGTATGTGCTAGGGAAGTGCAGCCCAAATTTTCTGATTATCCAAGAAAAATACTGGATTTTATAAGAAACAATTTTAGAAAGTGTCCACTTTTTTGAAACAAAGGCAGCAGAAGAAAAATCATCTTTGTTATTTAACACCTAGTTGGGGAACTCATTTCTTTGAGTTTCGTTTTGTCACTTTTATTATGGACTTGTATGATGATCACTTACTTATTCTACAATATTTAATAGTGGACATACTTGGATGCTTTTTCTATTTGTGGACTGAAAAATGTGGGTTTTTTTACTGTAGAAAGCATAGCAAGATACTGATAGTTGGTTATTATTGAATACTGGATGGCTGTGGCAAAGTTCAGTTAGTACTTAAGAACCATCATTCTAAATGAAAAAAAAAAATAAGCAAAAGTAATGAATAAAAACTGTGGCTTCTAAATAAAGACTGTCGCTTCTTGCCAAAGGGCATGTGACTCCATATCCCTCATTTTATTAATTAGGACACTCCTAAGAACATATCCTTCAAACTAGTGAGCCAGAAAATGAGCTGCTGTGTCTGGCAATGTTAATAATGAAAACAAATTCTCCCAGTGCCTAAACTAGCTGCAAGTTAGATCCTTTTGAATAGTTCATTAATAGAAATGGGAATCTCTAAAGTCAAAGAATTATGTCAGGCTTAGTAAAGAGGGAGGAATAAAGCAGAACTCAATGATGCCCATTTTTCCTTGAAGACAAAAATAAGTTGATTTTATCTCAAAGATGCCAATTTGTAATTGATAGGTAGAAATAATTTAAATGTAGAGTGTATGAGACAAAAATCAAAGACTACATGGTAATAATTTTAATAATAAAAGAGAATTCTTTAGACTCATATATGAGTGTTCATCCTATAGACATTTTTATTATTTTTTTCTGATATTATCTTTCCTCCATATGATATATATATATTTCAAGGTCATATTGTGTTACATCTTAACCGTCTTAGATTTGTAACAACCTTTGAAAAAAAAATCTAATCTAACTTATGAATATCAACAAATTAATCACTTCATTGTGGAGACAAGATCTTCAATGACATATTATCGTACCTGACTTCCATGCTTCCTTACAGCTCTTGTCTTTCTCACAGCATTCTGGCTCATGGTTGTGTGCCGGCTGTCTTTCTTTCCCCAAGTGTGTGTGGCCGTTTGTTATTTCACATGTACCTCCTCCATCCTAGAAAGTCCAGAAAAACTTTTGCCTTAAAAATCAATCAAACCTCATTCTTCCTTGAAATAATTTCCTAACCATGCTCAACTGGTTAACATTATTACAAAATTTTACTAACAATTTTTAGAATATCTCAAACTTCTCATGTAGATATATTTTGCGTATATCTGCATAGCTATAGAAATGGATGGTTGGTTGGTTGGTTGACCATATAGCCTGTGTTTCAAGTTTGTTTATTTGTTTCTCAATTTTCCTATTAGATAACAAGTTTGTTGAGAGAGAGAGAGAGAGAGAGAGAGTCTGCTTGCGTTGGGCATTAATTAGTGAAGTGACTCCTTAAGAATTACATTCACCCAGGTATTAGTTCAGGTTGCCCTCTAACTTTATAAACCAAACCATTATTTTAGATGAAATCTTCATTCAACATTAATTAGATTTTTACTGTAACCTTTTTTTTTGAAAGGGCTTTAAAGAAATAATAAGCTGTATTCTTTAACAATGTACAGAATTTATTATAACATGCAAATGGAAATCTCTTGTTCCAAATGGTTGTCCTATTGGGGAATGAGGCAAGGGGCATATAAATGGCATTATTGTCCTCTGTAGTATAGTTTTGGAGAATGTTATTTTTAATATCTCACACAAAATATTTTATAATAAGCCTGTGAAAGGTGACAATGTTATACATTTGCACATGTATAGACACATGCACTGTCATGCATTTCCTTTCCTACAAGAGATTACTCTCTCAGTGGCCATTTGTATCATTAATTAATTGATTACATTAAATGATTATTTCAGTGGGATATTATGCACAAAGGACCCCGGTCAATATTACATGATGCTTAAAGTAATAAAAAGTGAGCATAAATATACAAACATAAATTAAAGCCTAATATTGATTGCCTAATGAGTGACTCAATATTGAACTGATTTGTAAAATCTAGATCTCATGTACATAGATACCTAAATAACATAAAAATAAACCTAAGAGTAAAATTTTTATTTCTTATCAAAAAGGTCTAAAACTGTAATTCAAGTAACAGTGTCAAGTGCAGTATGATCAATGTTTTTATATATGAAACCCTTAAAATACCTAGTGCATGTTTCCTTAATAAGCAAATGCCAACTTGCAAAGAAAGAAGCTTGGCTCAGATAGAAAAATAAGGGAAATCAATCATAGACTCAAGTTAAAAATAACTTATTTTTTGCCCTGCAATTCTCTCTGATAAGGAAGGTTATAAAGGATGATAAAGTTCTTGTGACATTAATGATTTTGTCATTTAGCTAAAGAGAGGCAAGATTTTGACTAATTTAATTGGCCATTGATGTGTCAGTTATATACTCTCTCCCACCTGCTTGAGAAGAAAAGCAAATGTGAGCATAAGAGGACATACTATTTTAGTATTATTTCTTAGACTTATTTCTTCAAAGATTGATAGGAATTTTGAATACTCTGGATGGACTATCTTAAAACTGCAGGAAACTATGATTTCCCTCTGTGAGATTCCTCATCAGTAGAGCAGGCACAGATCATGATCTGTACAAAATACTATTCAGTTACATATATAATTCAATTTCCAATATTCTCTTTTTCCTCTCTGGGATAATTTATTTCATTCTTCAAATAACATCTGTGTCTCTGGTATTGTTAAGCATGGAGAAGTGTAATTTTAAGCCTTATAGCTTTGTTTCATTAACTAATAAAAGGGAAATTCCAAATGTTCCTTTGACTCATGCTACACTTCTAACATCAATAGTAATGATGTGTGCAGGCAGAAAGAAGATAAAATGTATGTGATTTTAAAATTGTAAAGCACTAAAACACTACTTTATGCTAGTACTTATAATATCAGTGAATTTAGGGGCCTCTAGAAATAATTCCCTCAAATTTAGAAACACATTGATTTCATATTATTCTTGAAAACATTTAAAAAGAATATAATCTGTTAAAAGTTAAATATTAAGTTATTTTATGAAAAGCCATAACTTATTACATTATTTTATTCATACAATAAATTTTAATGATGCTAATCATGGGTCACTGATGAGTACTTCCCAGTTACAGAAATGAATGTCTACATTCCTTCTTAAATGAAAACTTGTGCTATATGGGGTTAGGAATAATCACTAAACATAAAGTATCCAAAGACACATAACAAATTAAAAATATTAGTCTATGGCTAGTTCTATTATGTCAAATAATGCAGAGGGATTTATAGAAATTTTGAGAGAATAAGGAATGCTGCCAGCACTGAATGAGGCTATTCAAACTCAGAATTTTACTTGAAATCTTTGAGGTGTTACAGAATAACTCTATGTAGATTACTAATCTTTAGATATAACACATAATACATTTTAAGAAGATATTATTGGTCATTTTAAAGTATTAGTTAAGTGTCACGAACTCTCTGAGAGTCTGCTATACACTAACCAGAACACAGCAAACATCTACATACCTTAAATAATTAGCTAAATGTCTACAGATTCAGTCACCTTTAAAAAGTTGCTGAACAATATTCAACTGAATCAATAGGTAATGGTGAATTCCATAGTAGCTGTATTGTAGAATACTTTTAAACTTTACATACAATTTATGGGAGAGTCAAAATAGTACCATATCTGAGCTAAATTTAACCCCTTTTAATATCACATAAAGAAGAATAGTGATAACACTTGAAACTTCATTAAGGTAAACAAAAGCTGGTAGAATTAGAGAAATTGTCCAATCGATATTATTTTCTAAATTTTATATTTGGATTATCTGATGTGCTACATATCATAGATATATAGAATGAGAGATAAATATATAGATAGAAAACAGATGATAGATATGAGAGAGAAAGACAAGAGTGGAGAGAGAGAAATAGAGGAGAGAGAGAGAGACAAGGAGGGAGGGAGAGAAAGCAAAAAAAAAAAAAAAAAAGAATATGAACCAAATTATTGCAGTGCTGCACAGGAAAACCAGCTGTCCTTTATAGAGTCCAAGAGTCCAATCAGAGTTTATTTATTGTAGGTGATATTGGATGAAGTTTTTAGCCTTCCTATATTTAGTTTTCTAATTTAGAAACTGAGATTATTTACATGCATTATTTTTCTCAGAGACCACAGAGTGATAGAATTGCCCCTATAAAATCTCTGCCTTAAGTTTACCCCACCATGTATACTTCTTTATCTAAAGGTGTACTGTAAAATTTCAAGAATTTAGAGTTGGAAAGACTGCACATATCATTTATATATCATCAGAGGTAAAGCAAAATAGGTTTAGAAAAATATCTTCATGGAATCAGTTTAAAGTTCCATTTGAATCCTTTCTTGAGCTATTTTTCTACTTTGTGTAGTTGTAGAATTATTCTAATAGTGTATATCTTACATTAAAGAACATATTTATTTAGTGGTGGAAATTGTTTTTGATTTTGTGAAACTATTGTTAAAGTGCTTTTAAATATTTCTGTAGTTATTTTTCAAGGTTTTTGGATAATCTACTCCCATGTGTATTTACAGAAAAATATATTCTAATATTTGTACTATCTGTACTCAAGAACTCCATAAGCTTAATAATATAGAATATTTCTATAAAAATATTCAGATATTCCCTAATACTGATGCTAAGAGATGGCAGAGGGCAAGTTTTCCTTTCATTTCCTCTGTTCTCATCCCCACCTTTGTTGGAAAAGTGATGGTGAATCCTTCGCATTCTCTGTGCTAGCTGGGGATTGTGGGAACTGTCAAGCAGCACCTCAGTGCTGGTTTCCCATGAAAGAGAAACCCTGTCCCTCTCTGACAACAAACAAATTTGGTCCTATACTGTTTTTCGAGTTATATGGTGGGCTCTGGGCGAGGTGATCATTAACCGTTGTAATTGGCCGCTGACATTGTTTGATCATAAAATACCTCTCCTCACTGATTAAACAGAGAAACTATTAAGTAGAAATAGTGAGTCTTATTTGAGAGATTCAGAAACCAACTAATAGCTACTAGACACTTTTTCTTGATCAGTTCTGGCTATTAGTTAGAATTACTTATTTAATTTTGTTTATTTACTTGTTTCTTTCTACTTTCCTTTTCTCCATCTGTCTTTTCCCTATTTTCCCTCTAGCCTAAATCACTTTCTTCTATTTACTCCTTTTTTTTCATTTCTTAACCAATATCCTCAGTTCATGCCCTGCAGCTTTTCTTCCCCTTGACTACTTCCCTCCTGACTCCCTCGTGTTGCATATTGTTTTCCCTTAAAACTGTGGTACCCAACCTCTAGGCTGTGGACTGGTAGGAGTCCATGGCCTGTTAGAAATTGGGCCACACAGCAGGAGGTGAGCAGCAGGGAGCTAGTGAAGCTTCATCTGTATTTATAGCCGCTCCCCATCACTGGCATCACCACCTGAGCCTCGCCTCCTGTCAGATCAGTGACTGTCTCCCATCACCCTTCTAGTTGTAGGACCTTCTAGTTGGGACCTTCTAGTTGTAGGAAAACAAGCTTAGGGCTCCCACTGACTCTGCATTATGGTGAGTTGTATAATTATTTCATTATATATTACAATGTAATAATAATAGAAATAAAGTGCACAATAAAAGTAATGTGCCTGGAGCCATCCCTAAACCACACCCCCATGACCTCCAGTCCATGGAAAAATTATCTTCTGTGAAACTGGTCCCTGGTGCAAAAAAGGTTGAGGACCACTGCCTTAAAAAACAAGAACAGCAATCGGAGATCAGTTAAGACAGCCATTTAAATATATACATGTTTATGTAAGTAAATCCTTGCTACTCAAAGTGTGGTCCTGGACTATCAGGGTTGGTATTATCTGGAAGCTTGTTAGAAATACAGCATCTTAGAACTTGTACTGGGCCTGCTGAGTTAAAAAGTGCATTTGATCACGGTGCCCAGGTGATTATTATGTGCATTAAGGTTTGAGGTTTACTAGCCTAGACAATAGAGAAGCTGAAGCCCCCCACCATTTCTAATTTATTTAGCCTGTATCTTTAGGATCCGGCACCAAGATTGATACATTGAGGTTGGACAATGTGTACAAAGTTACAGTTAGACAGGAAGCATAATTTCTAGTGTTCTCTGACACCATAAGGTGACCATAGAAAATACCCATGTAATTTATATTTCAAGACAGCTAGAAGAAAAATTTTTAAATGGTATCACCACAAAGATGATAAATGTTTAAAAGGATCGATATGCTAATTACTCTAATTTGATTATACAATGTATGCATGCATTGAAATATCACAATGTATCCCATAAATATGTATAATTATGTGTCAATTATAAATAAAAAATAATTAATAAAAATATATTTTTAAAAGAATATACTACCAAGAAAAAAAATTGACCATTAAGGTATATAGTATTTATTTATTGAATGCATTAATGCAGGGTTTGAGAAAAATTTGGTTTGTATTCATGTGTCTATTGTCTTAGAATTTTATACAACACTGAATTCTAAAATTAATACATATAAGGTGTCATATATAAAGAAAGATATTATAATGTAAACCCTTACAAGAAAATGCAAGTATGAAGGGTGATATAGTGAAATGTCCTAGAGATGGAGGATCAGAAAACCTGGGTTCCGAACATTCACTACAAATGTAATAGTAGACAAACATCATTATTCCCACTATCCAGTGGGGTCAATGATAGCAAGCTTATTAATGCCAGCGTATTTTCCTAAGTTATCAGATGGGACTGTAGAGTAAAGAAAAGCATAAACTGTTAAAGCTAAACTAATAATGAAAGATATTAAATCTCCTGTTATTTGAGTTCATTGTCATAGGTAAAAATTAAATTTGGCACTGCATTTTCTAACAGCTGTGACTACAAGGGACACCCATTGATTAGAACTACAAATTCTCATTGTCTGATATAGACAAGAAGACAAACTTTTCCCAAATTCATCAAGTATACATAAAGTTGATCCTAAATAACTGAGTATAACTGACACTGAATAACGTATTAGACAATATGATATGGAAAGACAAGGAAACACTTCTGAAATAGATAGATATGTCTACAAAATATGAGTACATAAAATTAGATATAAATGTAATGAATATATATGTGCCCTTAGGAAGCTAAAATAATACAGTAAAGATATATTACTTTATGATGATCTACATTCCTGAAAGAAGGGATGACATGTTTCACAAAAGAACAAGATGGAGGAACTGACTTCCCTTGACTGAATGTACAATGCATTTTTATAACTCAATCAATTTTTTATTCTCCACTGGTGGGTAATTTATAGCAAACTTTAAATCATACTCTTGCCCTTATATGAATTCTACCTCTTTTATAACAAAATAAACTCTTTACTGGGAGAGAAAAAATGCCTTTTATTTCACACATGTTCACAAAGAATTGACTTAATTCTTTATCCTTCCACTCTTACGGAGAACATGTTTTTCCTTTACTCAAATAGCAAATGGCAAACAACTAAGTTTATGATGGAGGGCCAGGTCCAGGGCATTAGAATGATTTTTTAAAAATTATTATTAACTTAAATAACCACTTAATATTTTAAGAATAGTTATATGCAATATTTGGTACATGTATTTTCCATTTTTACTTTGCTTAATATTTTATTCATATTGGATCTATGGAATTTTATAATTTTTATAAAACTAAATTTGCATTTTATCTATTAATTTTTATCATAGAATTCAAGTTTTATGTAGAATTCAGAATTAGATTTTATTCTAATTATTTTTAAATTTAACACCTAAAACTACAAATGAAACTTGGATTGTGATGTGAAGTGTAGCTCTTTTGTTCTAATTATGTCACTCCTCGTGTAAAAACGATTTTATCTATAAGAGATAATATACAGGGTCCAATGTCCCTGGGCAAGGAGGTAAATTAATTTGGGGCGTAGTGTGTGGAGCCATTTTACAGAGGAATGGCATACTCAAATTTGAATTTTAAAAAATATTTTGAGGTAATAGGTGAATTGGAGGGGGATAAAGGCGGCAATACTGAAAACAGAGGTAGAGAAAATGAGGGGCAAATTAAGACAGCGACATCCAGGATGGACAAGGGAAGGCCACTGAGGAAAATCAGGAAGGCAGCCATGAAATAAATTGGTAAAAATGATACAAAATTGAATGTACAAATGGCAAATAACGTGAATATGCCACTTTTTAAAATGTAATATGTTTGGATGACAGAAAAAACACAAAAATGAATCTTGAAGATTGCACATTGGTTCTCATTATTTCCTCTGAGGTAGTTATGCTTAATCTAACAAAATACATTTTCCACAGAAGAGGGAGTTTGAGTGACTTCCTTGAGTATACCCAGTAAGTTGGCAAAGGAAGCAACAAAAGAGCTTTCTTCTTTCTGACTCAATTCCAATATTTTTTTTATTTTCAAATAATTATTAAAAGCCCTTACCTTTTTAAATTGGAGGTCAAGTCAGCATTTATGAAATCAAGATGCTTTTAGTTGAATGTTTAGTCTGAAACACGACGAAGACTAATGAGAAATTTTCTTAATTAGGGTACATTTCAAATTTTGATGACAGCATGAAAGACTGAAGGGGGAAAACTGTTATATAATGTCTGATATTTCAAGAAGGTACCAGTCATTCTTCAAAGTGGAAGCTAACAAAACAAAACAACTTTTAAAAATCAAAGAAATAAATACCAAAAACGCAAAGTTGAATTTTATTATGTTATTTAGTTAGTTCCTCCAGTTGTGGACTATATTGACCGTAATGTGAGAATTCCTTTCTTCCATCAAGTACTTACTGTACTCCCAAAATACATCGAAATATTTTCAAAATAGATAATTGAGCCTATGACCTTTTTTCTCAAGGGAGCTAATACCTGAATCAAATGATATAAAATTTAAATCAGGTGTTCAATTCCTTATTCTTTCATTTAATAAACATCTAATCTTAAGTGACTTACTAACTTTATTAAGCCCCCATTTCTTCTCATGTAATATGAAGAAAATAATCCTTGTCTTCTATTTTTTGCTTGTGTAGAAATAAAATGAGATAAGACGTGTGAAAGTGTCTAGTATAAACAGAGCACAAATTAGTCAGTAAATGCAAGTCTTCTGATGGTTTAGGATTAACTTATTTGTAGTATATTTGTGTTGTGAAAATAACATCTGTGACCTATGTGCACAAAGATGTAAATATTTACAGTTAAATGGCCATTGTTGTTAAGCAGGTCACACTCTCCCATGAAGTATAATTGAAATAATAGTCATTTGAAAGTTAAGAAACCTGGATCCTCCTGCCAGCATCACAGCTAAATTTAGTGTGACTTTGAACAATAATGGAAACCACTTTGAGATTCAGTTTTCTGATCCGATCTGCCAAATGAAGCCGCTGGAGTAGATGGCCTCATAAATTCCTTTGTGGCTCTGAAACGCTATGACTCCATTTTCTTATGATTCAATAGACACCTTTGGAACAGGTCCTGTTAGCTTCCACTGTTTGAATTTTTTTCTTTCTGTTTGCAGTGTTTTATGAATATATTTCCTCCTTATCAGTAAACTGTGGAAATAACACTTTCCAATTAATGCTATATCCTCTAATCTGGCTGTTTCCTTTTGTCCAGAAGTATTGCCTTTCCTCTTGCATTCCCAGGCAAGGGTTAAA
The DNA here is from genome assembly GCF_041146395.1 of Eulemur rufifrons. Classification (NCBI taxonomy): domain Eukaryota; kingdom Metazoa; phylum Chordata; class Mammalia; order Primates; family Lemuridae; genus Eulemur; species Eulemur rufifrons. The sequence continues at coordinate 69,563,215 of NC_090999.1, read as the reverse complement.
GCTTAAAATTAGGAGAGGAGTATCACTGCTTAGTCAAAGAAAAACGAATCTAAGTTGTAATGAATCATAGGCATGATTGTAAATGTGATAAGGTCAGGACCTTGGAAAGTCACAGGTTGTACCAGAGATACAAAGGAGAACCAGTAAATGCTAGTATTATTAAAAGAAAGAGAAGTTTATACATCAGCATCATTCAGTATAGTTTTGGGGAAAAGACTCTGACATTCTCCTGGGAGATAAGACCTCCTACTTCTCATATCTACTTCGCTGGTAACCACCAAATTTCCTGGAACTACAAAATGCTATCTTTAAGTATTATTTGACTTATGCCATTATGGGAAATTTTAAAAAATATATCAGCAGTGAGTATAGTACCAAATGTTAACAGTGATTATCTTTTAGAGGGGAACTTATAAGTGTTTTATGTCTGAAAATTAACTTACCTTATTTTTCTGGTAGAGTACTTTTCAATATTTATGTGTGAGTGTGTGTGTGTGTGTGTGTGTGAGAGTGGGTGTGTGTGGTTACCCTTGATGTGTGTGTGTTTGTGGTTACCCTAGCTCTGTGTGTTCATGTGTTTACCCTTGCTCTGTGTGCATGTGGTTATCCTTGCAGTGAATACTGATATATTTTTTTAAATTGGGAATAAAAATAATTTTAATTTAATGATTATTTCAAATTTCTGAAGAGTATACATAGGAAGGGTGACATTATACTGGGATTTAGGAGAATTAGGTTCATACCCCAACTCTAACACTACCGGAGTGATAATGAGCATGTCATTTTTTTAAAACATAAACATTCAACCTGTGGGGTTTTATAACCCGAAATTATGAATATTCTCTTATAGGTGGCTAATGTTTTTTGTTGTTATTTTTATTTTGTTTTGTTTTGTTTTTCTGAGGGAGAATGTAGTATTCGAGATACTCAAAACTGTTTGAAACTGCAGTATTGTATAATAAATTTTGGATTCAGAGTGTTTTTAATTCAAAGTTGAGTTCAAATCCCAGCTGTAAAGTGTTGTAAACTGAAGTGTTTCTTTTTCCTCATTAGTAAAATGAGATTACTAATACCCGATCATATGGATGCTCTTCCAGGTTTGCATAACTTAGGTATGTGTAGTATCTGGTACAAGGCAGTAATTGATAGTTATTATGTTTAGTGAATTATATAAATGATCATACTGAACAAAACAGTCATGAATCAAAAGCATGATGATGACTTGATAAGGAATGGTGATTTTTCTACTGTGATTCACAAATTGTTCAGAAAAAAAATTCAAAATTTGACTCTCATAATTATTTTTGAGTACTGATCTCACTTTTGCAAAAATAAATGGCCAGTAAGTATAGTTCCATGAATTTGTTGTCTCATTAATTTAACAAGCATTTCATTCATTCAGCAAACAGCTATTGAGGAGCCACTAGGTGCCAAGTTCTGAATGACTGCAGTAGGCATGAGGACTAGAACATAAATTACATACTCTACTCTGTTTGTAGTTTGTAGTTTGATGGAAGAGACAGGCATGTAGAGAGAAATAACAAAATAATACAGTGACAGTAAAAATAGAGCAAAGAAAGAAATATTGCTGGCAGAGAGACAGAAGGAATTCATCATAAAAATGAATAAAACTAAGTTTTAAAATGATTCTGTTAGGGATGGAAAATGTAATTCCCTTTCCAGGATTGTAATATATTTTATGAATCTTCTTGCTTTCGTTCTTTATGCACATCATCTTATCAAAGTATTGAGTGCATGTACTTTTCTGATTTTTAGCCTCGATGATTAAGATCATTAACAATAATCCTGCTTACTTTTTAACCTTTTTTTTACATGCTTTGCCCTTAATTTAATTTATCAAATTCTCCAGACGAGATCTTCTACAGGTAATTAAAAAAATACTACTAATATTGGGAATGCTTAATTTGATGTATTTTGTCTTAAAAATATTTCTGATCTACTTTTTAATGATCCAGTGTGAAGATTTTTAACTCTTCGGACAATTTTAACTGATTATAGACTTTTAAGCATATCTCAATATTTTATGTGATGTTTGACATAAAGCAGAATACTATATTGGTTAAGGAAGAACTTGGAGTTTCGTTTTTACAAACCAGGATTGAAACTGTTACAGTTTAATTTTTAAAAAGGTGGAAATATCCTAACAATTGAAAGAAGGCTAACCACTGTAGTTTCTTTTTTCCACTTATCATCCGTATGTGCCAACTTTTCTTATGAATAAATTTTGGTTTAAATTAAAAAAATTAGAATGAAAAAAGTATTTAAGCCTTCAGAACTTCTTTAGTCGTCCTAATTTGCTTTGAATGAGTCTGCTTACCGAGAACACTAGTCACCTAAAGTAGGTAGAGTAGTGCAACAGATTGTATTTCTTGTTTTAATTTAAATAATTCCAATTTAAAAGGATGGCTTTTCCCCCCAATGTCGGTCTATTTTAGTTAGCACAACTTCTGAAACAGTTAAAATGCAATTTTCAGGTTAACACACATTTATTAGTACCTTTTGTTTTTTCTTTAGCTCATCTTTCAAAACAAAACATATCAGTTTTCCAGTGAAAAATATTTAGCATTCCTCATAGAACTAACATGTTAAAGATAAAAAATTGCAGTGATTGTACAGGGAATGAGAAGATTTAGTGCAGAGCTCACAAACTGACAGCCTAGGGGCCCAATCCAGGTGGTAGCTTGGCTTTCTTTGGCATTTATCATCCCAGCCCAAGAGAGGCTGTTTCCTTTAAATGGGGAAATATTCAAGCAAAATTATCCATTTATTTTTTCAGAGTTATGTTGACCTCTGGCCCAGAAGCTTACGTGTTTTCAGGACCTCGTTTAGAGCATCAGCAGAGCTTCTGAAAGATCGAGAGACCAAATACCACTGTAAACAGGTTCTCAAATCACTCACCGATACACACACAGTATATTTATTTAGCTCTAATAATTTATTAAAGACGTCAACCTTATACAAGTAACCAAATATGCCAGAGTTTCACAGATAGTAGAATAAAGATATAAGTAAGTACTTTACACCAGAGCAGTGGAAACAATCAGTTCTGCCTAATAAATTATATACTGCGTTGCCATTTATATTAACGCTTGATTTTTAAGAACAAATATGACTTATTCAGGTTGAGGGCTAGAGTATCCTAGGGAGGGAGGTAATTTCAATCAGAGACATCACAATAAATAAAGGGACACAGATGAAAAAGAAGATGGGGTAGTCTGATTCCATTTGAGTCTAAGATAGGCAATGGGATATAAAGACAGAAAATTCTAGGAAAGGTAGGGACAAATTATGAAAGCCCCAATTAGGAATTTTGACAGAAGCTACAGAAAATTTTTGGTTAGAATAGTAACCAAATGTGCATTTTAACAGCAGAATTCCATCTCTGAAACACACAATTGATAAAAGTTGAGAGTCCTTGTGATAAGGAACTGGTCAGAGCAATCTTTTTTAATATCTTTTAACAAAAGTGCTTATTAAGAGATATATTTTGTATCATGATCTACTACTATTTCTTCCATTACTGCTACTATTACACATGTGCACATACACATGGAAGTCTGAAACAAATTTCCACAAACTTGGGAACACTGTCATTTTCAATTATAACCTATTCTTTTTCATTCTTTCAGAATTGCTTATCAATGACCCCAAAATTGATTCGTAATCCACCAATGAGTCTCGATAATTGTTTTAAAAGTAATTAATTAGGAAAGTACTACAATAATAGTTCAGAGAAACGTGGTGGTGCCTTAGCTGAGAAAGTATCAATAGGAATAGAGAAGAGGGACTATATTCAGGAAAAATTTTCTGAGAGGAATTTTTCGGGGCTTTGTAATGAATCGAATAAGGAGGATAAGAAAGGGGTAGAAATCAAGGCCTTTCAGCCAAGTCAAAGTGTGACCCTGATAAAATAGAGCTTGAAAATGATCCCCTTAGAATAAATATGGTATAATAAATGTGAATTTCCCTTAGCCTACCTTGTGATATCAGAAACTGAAACACTTATTTTTATATACCCATGCTATAATACTTTTCTCAATACTTGATTGGTATCAGAATGCCTAAATCTTCTGAGCATTGTAGCAACTGTCTTTTCAGGACTCTGTGTTGAATAAATCATATATTCTGGCTTAGAAATCATTTATCAACCTTCGGTCATAGTTTCAAAAAAACACATATTTATAAGAATGACATATCAAAATAGTACTTTTTAATTTTTTAAATGAGAAACTTAAATGTCAAAGCAACATTTCTGTGACAAATTTAATGGTGTAAATACTAAGAATTAAAATACTCAAAGATATTTTTCCCACAACCCCTGTAATCACCTCCTTGTACATATTTTATTAACACCATGAATTGCAAAGGGAAAAATTATAGTTTTTCTGCCTTAGTTTTCTAGCATGGCTGATTAAAGTATCAACCATAATATTTCATAAATGTTGCTTCCTTCATTTTTAGTGTACAACATAATTTTTCAGGACATAAATTCTATGCTGAATCAGTTCTTTCTTCTGTAAAACAGTAGTAACTGCTCAGCAACCACAGATCAATGGTGTAGTCCAGTTCCTGGATGATTATGGCAAGAGTGCATCATAATAAATTCAGATAATTCTTGCTTGGTTCTCCAAACCCTAGTCTAAAATATCCCATCACAAATTGTTACTCACGACAATACACAAGGAATTTCTCAACTACTGCCAGAATTTTTTCTTACACGCTTTCAGACAAATAAAAATGATTCCTCTTTTTAATCACAAAAGAGGAATTTAGAGTGTATATTGGTTTTAATTCTGTATGCAATGTCAAGGAACGTGATATTTATGATGATTCAAATAAATGTTAGTCTTACTAGCATATATACATTTATATTCACTTTTGTAAAAAAAAAAAAACCACATGCTAGTTCTTAATGATCTGTGATAAATGGAAAAATTAATAGGTCATATTTAAATTACTTTGACAATTCATGTAGCATAACCACAAGTTTCTAACAATGCTCATGAAGTTTAATGACATATTTTATGTGTATGTATTTGTTTATTTAGCCCAAGTGTTAAAAAAAACTGAGTGTCAAATCAGGAGTTAGGCTGCTTGGTCTTGAACTCCAGCTCACGTACTTAAAAACCAATGACCTTGGATTAGTCACTCATCCTCTATGTATGTGCCTCAGTTTACTTACCTGTAAAGTACATATAAGATAGTACTACTTCATTGTGTTGTGAGGATTAAGTGATTATGTTTATGTATGTGTGTAAAAATATGTATATAACAGATATATATAAAGTCTAGAAGAATGCCTGACACTTCTAAGTCTCTTACAAGTGTTAAAAGAAAAACAAAGATGTTCTCTTTGTAATATTTTATTGAAGAAAATATATTTCCTATTCATTAATTTGACTTATATCTTTCTATTTTCTCTTTAAAAGAATTTATGTGTTACACATGGGGGAAAAGTGTGAAATTAAATATACAGTTGAACAAGAAATAGCATGCTTAACTTCAATTGTTTCTATTTATTTTGGCAAACATTTTCTTTATCTCATTACTTGCATATGTTGGGATCTGAATGAGTAGGCACTGGAGATATGACAAGATAATAGATATATAGTCCAAGGAATGCATAGTCTAGTAGGAGAACTGACATAACTATGTAATTAATACACAGTGTAATAAATTCAATGAATGGGCCAGTAGACACTGTGTTAATATTGTCTCAATGAAGACAAGACAACACCTGGTCCAACCAATGTTAAAATGATATAATCCAGGATTTGATACTTAGCTCTGAAGGCCCAGAGAATTACTGTTGACCATGCTCATGGATCCTCAAGCTTAAGGAACAAACTTATGCTTTCTGAATAAGACTGAGGTAGACTTTGGAATACCAGATTTTAAATTTTTTTCACTCAAAGTCACATAGGTCAAAATTTTCATGATCAGTGATGGATCACTGATTGGAGAAATGTGGGAATAGAGATCTTAAAACCATTTAAATTATAGCAAAAAATCTAGGTAAGATATAGTTAAAATTGGATGATGGCAATGAGAGTAAACAAGAAGGGTCCTATTTGGGACCCTTCTACAAAGAGTGTATTTGAGGTAGAATTTGATAATATATGATAAGAGGAATATAAAAGAGCGAGAACTATAAGAAATCTCTCAGACATTTCTATTTTGTTGACAGCAGCAGTGATAGTGACGTAGTGTCAAGAAATAAAAAAGAAACAACAGGTCTATGGAAGAGAAAAGAGAATACTGCAGATAGTATTTTCCAATTTGAACGTACTGATTTAAAGTGTTACTCAGCCAATTATTGAAGAGTTCAGTGTCTGACTGGAGCTCAGGTAAGAGGTTAGAGTTGGAGATGGGGATATGCTTACCCATACTGACTGAAGGCATGGGAGTAGTTTAGCTCCCCTAGAGGTAAGGTGTGGACTGACAGAAAAGATGGCTGGTACAAACATTTAGAAAATGCTAGCAATTAAAAATTGATAACAAGGAGTGATTAGTTGAACATTTGTTGCCCTTTTTGATCATTAGCATTTGACAATTCTTGCTATTTGTGGAGAATCCATAAATGTATAGAAAGGGGCCCTGTTGTGTGCTATGAAAGTTAAAATGGAACAAATGTTTCCTTTCCCCTCTGCCTGGCAGCACAAGGATGGAAATGTGGTCAAAACTCATCTAACAAGATATTCCTAATTATGGCTTGGGATAGCGAAAGGCAGATTCAAGGACACTGGGTTTCCTGAAAGTCCATCAGTGCCCAGGTAGTGAGGAATGGCTGAGATGCCTGTGGCAGGGATCTAACAGATTGTTTTGAGGGCTATGATCTTTATATAGTCGTTTTGTTGTCCAGCCATCCTTCCAATAAATCACTTTTTTCCCAAGTTAGCTAGAGCTGATTTCTGGCTGTTGGGTACAAGCAGCCAGAAGAAATAAGAGTTAGAAATATAAGAATCAGACATCTCTGAATTTGAGAAAGAAAGTACAAATGTCACAGGAAGTCAAATTAAATGATGAATTCTTTAATAATTGACTATTCTTTGGGATAATATTTTGACAATATAATATTCAGTTATTATGTGTATATTGTCTCACTCGTAATGTCATGTCCTGCCTTTAATAAATGAAAGAAGTTTACTCAAAATAATTACTGAACACCTACTATGAAACTACTAGGCAGTGAGAACATAGTAGTGAACCAGACAAATCAGTTCTCTGCATTAGTAGGACCTGCATTTTGTTGTTATTGTTGTCATTGCTGTTGCTTTTTTGTAAATATATTGTCAAGCCCCAGATAGAGACCAGCAGTTAAAGCTCTGTTCTCTATATTGCCTGCTTAGTATACACAGCCATGCATTGACCATGCTGTTAGACAATGTTAGACTTTATTTTTAATTGAGAAAAATTCTTTGCAAATCATTGTCCTTATGATGTCTTATTTTTTTCTTGTACTCCTTTTGTGATTCCTTTATCCCATCCTGCTGACTCGTAATTAGTAACACTACTCAAAGTTAAGTAGGCTCCAAGGAAAAAGCTAATAAATGCCAAGTTTGAGCTTCATTAAAAATGTGGATTCACAATGAAATACTGTGACTATAAATCAGTCTTCCTGATTTTTCAGACTCTTGTTTGTTGGCATGCTAGAGTTAATTAAGATAGTATAAGACAGAAGGGTCTTTTGTTTTTAACTGAAGTTTTAGGATAACTCTCTAATTTTATCTAAAATCCATTCATTTATATCAGAGAAAGTATTTGTATTTTATATACAAATTTATTAGAGATGCTAATAACTTTTTACTATTCTCTTAATATTTCAAGATACTGCTTTCAGTGTCCTCTTATCATTTTAAGAAAGATCCTAATGCTATAAAGAATTTGTCGTTTCAGAAGTAACATTTCTTCATATATAGTTTTTCATATTGGTCACAGTTTTTATAAGATATAAATTCTCAGAAGAAAAAAAGAGAGAAAAATCTGCATATTTCAATGTGTTCATTTCAAAATTGAGCTCAATGAGTAGACTTCACTTGACATATTTACCTAAGACATCTTCCTTATTTTAGAGAAGATAATGTAGGCTACTGATTTTATCGTGAAGAGTCTTGATTTGAATTCTTCTAAATTTTAGTACTGTGCTTTTAAATGGCACCTCAGAAGTAGGTAATTTTTCTCCTTTCTTCCTTCTTTCTTTTCTTCTTCCCTTCCTTTTTGTTATTCTTCCCTCAATAGTATGTGTGCATGTACTTTTAGTTACTTTACCTTTCTTCCGTAATTCATTAGTAGGAAATCTCAGAAACAACATTCTCTTTTCCTTCACATTCCTCCCCGTGTCTATTTACTTTGGTAGTTTTTCAGAAAAGCACAACCATTTGTGTATTCCTGCCTAGGAGTGACCCTCACCTGGGATTATCATCCTGTCCCATCCAAGACCCCACCCCACATTTGGGAAAGAGTGTTTACAGGAGAGCGAGGAAATTGAAACCTCCATCTTAGCCAACCAGACTCTTAGACCAGATATGACAATCAGTAAGAGAATAGAAATCACAGCCATACTATCTTCACCTATGCAGCTGAACTTGTGACCAAGTTTTCTATATCTATTTTTGGCTTCCTTTTCATTCTTAGGGATTGTATCGTGTTGAAAAGCATGGACTTAAAATCTCTGCCTCTACTACTTTCAAAAGATATAATCTTGGATAATTTACCTGCAACTCAGTTTCCTCAGCAATGGAAGACATAACAATAGGGCCTGTTTCATGGGCTTGTTGTGAGAATTACATGTAATATTACAAGCAGAGAAAATAGAATGGTCCCTGCTACATCGTAACAGCTCAACAAAACTAAGCTATTCTTCTTCTCACAGTGATAATAAAAGACTTTTATTACCTTCTAGATGAATTATTTTATTATGGAGTTCTAATTACAAGGCCTTATTTTTTTGAATACTTGCATCATATTCATCTTTTTAAGTACAGTTGGCCATATCTGTGAGCTTTTAAAGTTTTCACACTGGAGTATGAAATGGAGTCAAATTTGTTTTATCTAATATTTAAGATGTTTGCAGTCTGGCCCTGTCAGCCATTCAAGCCCCAATTTCTAGAGCGTACAAACTAAATTTCAGATGACTTACTAAATATGTTATAAATAAAGTTTGGGCTTTCTCGCACTATTGCTCAGAAAGATCCTATTTCACATGCACTTTAATTTATCTGCATGCATTTCAAAAGATTCATGATCAAAATAGATTATAAAAGAAAAGAGCATATAAAAGAGATTAGCATAATCTAATATATATTATCGACCCAGGACACAGAATTTTGAGAGGAATTTCAAATATTTTTAACTTAATTTTCCTAGTAGTGTTCAGATCAGTGTTAGCCTCATTTATATAAATATATATATATATGTGTGTATGTATATGTAAATATATATATAAATTGAATCTCACAAATATTTTTGCCACTTATAGTCAATAAAGGAAAGAGAAATAAAAAAGGACTAGAATCTTTGAGAGGTTAAGTAACTTGCCTGAGGACACACAGATAGGGATGTGAACTACAGTGCTGCCCACATAGCTACTGCTGAAGGTAAAGCTGAGGACAGAAATGAAGCTGAATACCTTTTATGCCTTAAAGTTAAAGCCGAAGTTGGATAAATATTAGGTATATATTTAATATTTTGTTTGATTTAATCACAGTATATTCATTTCTTGGTATACTTCTTCCCTCTACCACCACCCCGAGACTCCGCAATCTGAGCAATTCTATGATATCTGTGCAATTGTCTCCAGTTTGACTAATGATTCCATTTTTGTTTTGACTGAAATGTGGGAATGACACAGTCTCATATATTTCTTGGTATTCTGATCTTTGTTTTCCAGAATGAGTTTGATTTTTTTTTTTTTTTGTATTGTGGATTTCCCTAGAAATTATGTGACACTGTTCTTCCCACCCTTGCCAGTAATGTAAACAAATCTTGGTTTGTGAAAAAGTTTCCTCTTCTGTTTAGTCATATCATTATTTTCATGATGTGTGTGTTGTATGCCTTTCTATCAAGTTGAGGATTTTATTAATTGTTATTTTAGCAGGAAGCATAATATGAGGTGTGTGTGCACATGTGTGTGTTTTTATGTCCATCCACCATACTGAATATGCAAATCTTACATGAAATTTCGTCCTGATTTCTTATAATTTATTTACTTCATAATAGTATAACATGTAAGTCAACTTCTAATTCTGTGCTTTATATTTCAAAAAGTCTTACCAATTAGTTATTTAATATTTTTACTAACATTTTGAAAATCCTTTCCCCCAAGAGTTTTGAGGTATAGATGGTATGTTTTAGATACTTAAAACCCTTGGTTTCATAACTGCTTAGGATCTGAGGCATGTCATGGCTGAGTGGCCTTGTCTTATATGCTTAAGTCCTGGGAGTCAGGGACTAAAACCTTGGGCTAAATAATAAAACATTCTGTCTTTTACAGAAAGATGGGTGTGAAGAATGAACCTATATACGTTTCCTGTAATTCTGAAGGAAATCATATGTATAAATAATGTCAGTTAAAATTCCTATCCCGGAGTCATTCTAAACTAGATTATGTTTTTCTTTTATAAACTCTGTGCCCTTGGACATGTTTCTTAACCACTTTGACTTTTGTTCCTCATCTAAAAGTAGAGACAATACTACTTCTTACCTCAAAGGAAAAATTTTTGGTTTCAGATCTATTTGGAGCCTACTACCTTCACCTCAGGGAAGTAAGAAAGACTGACAGGTTGCATGTTCTATCTTTCCCTAGCAATTTTAGAGGGTAACCACAAAGCCTAAGAAAAGACAGGTAACAGAGATTCTTTGTTCTTTTGGCTCCTCATGCTGAGAAGCTGGATGGACGCAGACAAGATCCACAAGTTTCTTCTAGGGGCAGAAAAGAGAAGAAGCCGGTCTATTTCATAGTGGATTGACACGTGTGTTTCCATTGGTAACGATTATTTTGGCCGAGGGATATCAGTGTTAGTACAGGATACAGTGGGACTGGCCAAAGAAGAAAAGGATGATAATTATGTGCTTGGAACTTGTCTTAATATAAACCAAAGGAGGCAGAAAAATAATTTAGTCTATAATCCACCTAAGATTGTTTTCTTCTCAATTTGTTATATGTGAAGGGTTGTAAGTAACAACCTCCAGTTATCACAGTACACTATGCTTTACCTCAGTATGTTAGATAACTATTTCTGTGTCTAGCACACATATATAAAACACACCAAGGAATGAATTAATAGATTGCTAAGTGAATGAGTATTATCATACAGATACTATCAAGATTATATCTTGGACAAATTATGCCATTCTACAATAGTGCAAAGAGTAAAATAGCTAGAAAGAGTGCTGAGCCCCTAGTGTAGTGTTTGCAAAATGAACTCTCAATAAATGCCTCTGAGTAAAAGAATGAGGGATCCCTCCAAGTTGTTTAGATTGTTTATCTACAACTTAAGGGAAATGCAGAGAATATTGGCAAATCCAAGAGATATTTCTTACTAGGGAATTCTGTAATCTTGAGTTGTTAATACATGAAGTAAATATTCTTTCCTTATGAATGCTAAGTATTTTATATAGCTTTGAAATAAATGAAAGTACCTCCAATTCTGCATATAAGAAATGTTGACAGGTCATCACGTGTAGTGTGAGATCACAGAAGCACATTCGGTGCTCTAGAGTACAAGTGGAGCTAGTTGCATTCCTGAAAATGTTTAATCAATGATGAAGAATAAGCACAAATAAATTGAGAACTAGGCAGTTTAGAGTAAATAAAGTGCTTGGCTAACACAGTTAATTCTGTGTATTTGTTTCATGTTTTCAATATGTCAAAAATAGACAATACAGAAAGAAGTTTAACTTGGCTACACACACAAGATCTTGAGTCTATTAAATTTTCATGTGCACTCAGAAGTTTTGACTCACAAAAATCCATCCTTTAAAAATTAGCCACTCTTCCATTTCATGAAATTAAGAATAACATGAGTATTGTGCATTACTCATAAATGCTTGAGACACATTCTGGCTACTCTTGAAAATTATAATCTGTAAGGAAATTTTTAAAAAGAAAGATGCAAATTTAGTGATTTCAAATACATTCATAATCTTGCTCTATCAGCAATATTGCTGCTAGTAATGCTCGGAAGTTCATGACAAGTCTGGTGAATGGCTGGAGTGTAACACAGCTGGTTGGTTATTTTGGCTTGCTTAATGCTTTTCCTTGAATATGTGACATTCAGCTAATTATATAACTAAATATCTGACTCAACCATAGAGCAGTTAATTTACTGACCACATGTGGACATGGCATTACTCTTTATTTCCAGGAAAAAAAGTATATATTCTCTCAGGAAGATGAAGGCGCTGGATTCTTAGAGCCAAAATGCATTCTATTTTATGATGTGTCCTTCTGTCTTGTTATTTTCAGTACCTCAATTACCATCCCTCACAAAGCCTGGTTGGGTTGTCCTCAGGTCCTCGAGGCTCTACTCTTTGATCTTCAACCACTTTTATTTAGCACCATAATCATTTAGGATTCTTTAATTGCATCAAATGTTGATATGTCTCCTAGATCAACCTTATACTTCAGAAATGTTCTTATTCTATTAGCTTCTTTTTGCTTTCAAAGGGGAAAGTATTCATCTCTCAACACTCAGCTTTAATTAGTGAACATCTTACTAGGTCTTAAGAGATGCATGGCCAGACAATCAAGAGTGGATGTTGGCGAACCTGGGGGTTGGAGAGGGACTTTTAAATACATGATAAGAAAAAATAACTAAAAATATAGAGCAAGTAACTAATGATTTCCCTGAAAAGATAATTCATCAGAATATAGTTTTTACTTTCTTTAACTAAGTTGGTTCTGGTTACTTTTACTATTACAGAGAAAATGAAGTGTAGATATTGCTTTTTTACAATGAGAATCCTCTAAAAGAAATTGCTGAGGAATTGCAATAGCAGAAAGATATGTCTGAAGCCAGCTCCCCTGACAGGAACATGTTAACAGTAATGCTAACAAATGTTCTTTCAATTTTACCTGAAGAAGAAGTGTCAGTAATAATGATGTTCAGAATACACTTTTCCCCACAATATTCAAATTCATGTTATAATCAGCTAGATTAGAATTTTGGATTAGTTTTAATATTTGTGTGGAGCACATTTTAGGACTTTAAAAATTGTCAGGTGCTTAATCTTGCATGAGTTTAACAATAAGGTGTGCACCTTGACGTGTTCCGGTGTAGCAAATCTTTTTCCAGGCAGTTCTGTTTCTAATATTCTTACCTTGCAGGTAAGGAGTGATATCTTAATTAGTGGTATAAATCATGTGTAGAAACAAATAAGTACTCTTTAATATAATATCTGGCTATAATTAAATGTATATTGAAAATATAATGATCTTTAATCCATAACTTCTAAATAATATTGTGTTAATAATTTTTTCTCTTACTAGCTTATCCTAGATAACAAGGAATTTGAGATGAAAGATTGTTGTTGTACCTAAATGTTGTCAGAGATCTAGTAAGTAATAATATATGTTAATTAAGAGAGATAAGGAAGGATATATAAGCCAGCACTTTTAATAGCAGAACACCACTTTACTTTTTAATTAAAATTTAACTTGTTTGAGAATTTAATTATTGTGACAAAATGCACAAGGAAGAGAAAACTGAGAAACTTTCATAATGCAGCTAAACCTGCAAAAATGCAGAAACAGGGAATCTGTTTATTTTCCCTTCCCTTGAAAGGCTGATAAAAGGAAAGAAAATCAGAGACTATTTTTAGTGTGTATGTATGTGTTGTGTGTGTCTGTATTCATGAAGGTATAGATGGAATAGATTTAAATAAGTTTTTTCCAATACAGTAAACTCTTATTTGTTAAAAATCTAAATTATCATTTATCGACTGATTAAAATCTACTGTTTTTTAACAAGTGAAAAGTAGGTTTCTTTTTTATCTTGTTAATTTTTAATTTTTTTTTTAAATTTCAAAATATAAAGGGGGTACAAATGTCTTTGTTACACGGATACCTTGTATAATGCTTAGGTCAGAGCTGTAGTGTGGTTGTCCATGGAGTAGTGTTCATTGTACTCCATCCTCCTTTCCCTGTTCTTGGCTTCCAATGTCCTTTACAACTTTTGTGCCCATAGTTTAGCTCCCAATTATTAGCAAGTACACATGGTGTATATTTTTCCATTCCTGATATACATCACCTAGTTTAATGTTTTCCAGTTCCATTCAAGTTGCTGCAAAAGACATTATTTTATTCCTTTTTATAGCTGAGTAGTAATCCATGGTATATACAACATTCTCTTTATCCACTCATGACTTGGTGGGCACTTAGGTTGATTCTACATCTTTGAAATTGTGAATTGTGCTGTGATAAACACTGAAGTGCAAGTGGTTGGTTTTTGGTTTTAGGTTTTTGTTTTGTTTTTTTTTGTTTTGTTTTGTTTTTTTGACTACATTGCCTTTGGGTAGATATCCAGCAGTGGGATTTCTGCATCAAATGGTGGGTCTACATTTATTTCTTTGAGGAATCTCCGTTCTGTTTTCCATAGAGGTTGTACTCATTTGCAGTCCCAGCAACAGTATATAAACATTCCTTTTCCCTGCTTCCGGCATCCATTGTTTTTGTCTTTTTAACAATGGTCATTCTGACAGGGGTAAGTTGGTATCTCACTGTGGTTTTAATTTGCTTTTCCATGGTGGTTAGTGATGTTGAGCATTTTTTCATATGTTTTTTTGCCATTTGTCTATCTTCTTCCAAAAAAAAAAAAAATCTGTTCATATATATTGCCTGCTTTTCAATGGAGTTTTTGTTTTTATTTATTTTTTCCTTGGTGATTTGTTTGAGTTCTTTGTAGATTTTGGATATTAGACCTTTATCATATGTATAGTTTGTGAATATTTCCTCTTTTTCTGTAGGTTGTGTAGTTACTCTGTTAATTATTTCTTTTGCTGTGCAGAAGCTTTTTAATTGAATTAGTTCCCATTTATTTATTTTTGTTGTTGCTATATTTGCTTTTGGAGTTCTGTTCATAAATTCTTTGCCCAGACCAATGTCCAGAAGAAATTTTCCTATGTTTTATTCTAAAATGTTTATATTTATATTTAAGTCTTTTATCTATCTTGAATTAATTTTTGTACATGGAGAGAGATAGGGGTCCTATTTCATTCTGCTGCATATGGCTATCCAGTTTCCCCAGCACCACTTATTGAATAGGACTTCCTTTCCTCAATGTATGTTGTTGTCTGCTTTGTAGAAGTTTTAGTTAGTTGTACATAAATGGTTTTATTTCTGGGTTCTCTATTCTTTTCAATTGGTTTATGTCGCTACTTTTATACCAGCACCATGCTGTTTTGGTTAGTGTAGCTTTATAGTATAACTGAAGGAAGATAATGTGATACCTCCAGATTTGTTCTTTTTGCTTAAGATTGCTTTGGCTATTAGGGCTGTTTTTTGATCCTAGATGAAGCTTAGAATTATTTTTCTTGCTCTCTGAAATATGGCATTGGTATTTTGATGGGGATATTAAATCTGCAAATCATTTTTTTTTGGTATAGATATTTTAATGATATTGATTCTACCAATCTATGAACATGGGATAAACTATTTTTTTTAAATCAAGTATACAAAAATCCATGTAACAGAATCAAAGAAGCATTACAGAATGGTTAAAGACAAATTCAAAGTGCTTTCTAAAGCTTTATTTTAATACAAGAATGGAATCAGGTTACATGAATAAAATCAGGCCCAGGTTCTTTTTAAGGTCATTTGGCTCTATTGGAAAGAACAAAACATCATATTCTGTCCCTTCCCTACACATGCATTCCCTGGAATGCATATGACATAACAGGAAAACAAGCATTTGGTGGATGCCCTCAAAAGAAACAGAAAGGGTGATATTTGATCTTATAGTAAGGGCTTTTCTGCATTAAAATCTCAAAAAGTCATATTAAATATAATATGTCTATTTTTCTTATTTTTTTTTTCTCATTTTTC
Organism: Eulemur rufifrons; assembly: GCF_041146395.1. NCBI lineage: Eukaryota > Metazoa > Chordata > Mammalia > Primates > Lemuridae > Eulemur > Eulemur rufifrons. The sequence goes on along the minus strand of NC_090999.1, from coordinate 69,547,152 downwards.
TTCCCCATTTAGGCCTATAGAAGACAATTTTAAATATGTTTGTGAGAAAGTAAAATAAGGAATTTTACTTTTTACCTAACCTCAGAGTATAGAAAAGTCAACTTTATTTACTTATGTTTATAAAGTTGTTGAAATGACTTAAGCTTGACAAATGTTACAGACTATCAAGTCCAATGTGTTTTACTTACTTATAGAATAGCATGTGATTTAAATTCTGTACTGCACAATAGAGCCCTTGTGAATTTACCATCATCAGTTTACTTATTATAAATTTACATTGTGTGGTTTTATGAAGATAACTACAAAGAGTATTCTTAGACAACAGGTTGAATTAATCTAAATGACAATTTGATCTCTATAGTAGAGGTGCACATCATTATTGAAAGCAATATTCCTGCATGTGCGGTGACTCAGTAAAAATATAATTTTAACTGAAAGATTATCTTTTGTTTTCTTTTTTTTAACCTAGTTTTAAAAAATGCTCATTCCCCATTTTTTTCATGCACACCATTTATGAGTGAATGTTTCATATTTACTTTTTGCTTATCCATTATTATTTTTTCCTCTTCAGGTGTAATCTAGCTCCTGTGGTGGAGTTTGCTGCAGATGTGGGAACTAAATCAGATTTTATTACCATGAATCCATCAGTTGTACAAAGAGCATTTGGAGGCTTTCGAAATGAGAGTGACAGAGAAAAATTTGTGCACAGACTCTCTATGCTGAATGACAGTGTCCTTTGGATTCCTGCTTTCATGGTCAAAGGAGGAGAGAAGAACGTGGAATGGGTTAATGCATTAATCCTTAAGAATAAATTGAAAGTGCGAACTGCCTATCCATCATTGAGACTTATTCATGCTGTCAGAGGGTAAGTGACTGGAAAGGGCCAGTCTGTCCTTGGCACAATGGAACACATATAACTAAACATTTTTCCTACACAGGAAAGAGCCTCGGTAAAATCCCCAAGTGGATATATGTTTTCGTTATTTTATAATGGTTACTCTATTTACAAACTTCAGTTTAGTTTATGGGCCATATTGTTTTAACTCATTCTCTTTCTTGAAAAAGCAAATTGTTAAACTTGGCACTTACATATGTCTAATCATGAACACACTACTGATTTTTATATTTTTTGTGCTACAGAGTTACAAGAATTCATAAATTGATGAGTTTTGGGTAAGAGAACTACAACAGAAGTGCTAAATGGCTAGTGGGCAATATTGTATAAGCATAAATGCTAGATATATTTAAGGAGCAATTAAGTCCCATCTGTAGCCAAGAGGCCTGCTAGTGAAAGAGAAGACTGGCTGAGATAAAAATGTCTTAATTCTTCCCCCCAAAGTCACAGATGCTGTTTTCATGAATTAAGTCAATGTTTCCCTTGCATCGAGGAAAGCAAGCTCAGAAAAAAATATATAAGAAATAAACTCTTCCTTAAAAGTAAAAAATGACCAAAAGGCCAAATTCACTCGTGCACATATACAGGAGCATAAAATAGATAATTTGCAGATAAGCAATTATGCATATCTATTGAATGTGTGCTGAGTGTCAGATACTGCAGATACAAAAATGAAGAGCTGATCACCATCTTTAAAAATGCGTAGGCATCATGGTGAAAACAGTGGGATATGAAGTTCACTCTTGGCATAATAGTGGAGCATGTTGTCAGGAGTGTATAATTTGTCCCTCAGGTTCACGAAGAAGCTTGAAAAATGGATTTAACATTTGAACTGGACTTTAAAACAGAATAGCAATTGTCAGGGAGGAAAAAACCAAACAGAGAGAGAATAAGAAAGCCAAACAGAAGGAAATGCTATTGCATCATTAAAGGAAACTGGGACAAAGAAACCATTAAAAGTATAAGTAAAAGTATGGAATAAGGGAGTCCGTTGTGGAATATTAGAATACAAAATTGGAGAAGTAATGAGATCTAGTTGGGAAGTGAATCGGTTTTGTCCTGTATAAATTACAGTTTGATGTCTGAATTTGAGCGTAAATCTAACTACAGATACTTTTCTAATAAGGACAAGGAATGTGCTAGAGGCACAAAAAACAATTAGACTTTGATTAATTTACTCATCAGAAGATAACGATGTAGGACAGACCAGTGGACATGGAAAGGAAGGGCAAGTTTAAGGGACAGATTAAATACAATAGAAGTGCTAAAAGAAAAAAGTTTCCAAGCCCAGAGTTAAAAATAGTTTATTTCTTATACTGTGATAGGACTTGGCTAAGGTGTTTTTATTTTGTTTTGTTTTGTTTTGTTTTGTTATTGAGATAATTTCCTGCTAAATTTATCATTTCCTGTTTAAACCTTGAGATAGTTTCTTGTATTGTATTATTCTGCACACAATTAAATTGCATTCTTATAATTAGATCATGGCTATTCAACACTAATTCTTTTGGTGTTTGACTGGAAGTTGCAACAAAATAAGGTAAAACACATGAATTTGAGGAATAAGAAGTAAGTATTATGTTTTTAAGTTAAAAATATTCCTAGTAATTACAATTTGACTCTTAAAAAAAGAGTCAAATTACATCTTACATCTTAAGAGTTAACTTTACAGTGAATTGTGTTGAGAACTCAAACTTTTAGTGTTGAAGATTCTGAGAAAAACTTAGAGATCACTTTCTGATCTTGAATACACACACACATATGTACACACCACTCTCTCCAGTGATAGCTGATTAAGATTTAAAAACAAATACTCTGAAGTCAGTATTCTCTGACTGGAAAACTAATGAGAAAATTTAAAATTATTCTGAATTAGTACTTTTGTTTCCGAGATTTGGGTTTATATTTCTTAATTCAATACCAGAAGCAAAACATGAAATAAGAGGCCTGTTTGAAATAGCATATTTTCAATAAGTGAGAATCCAAGTAGAATTACATACAATTAACAACAGTGAATTTCCCCCTTAATGTGTCAAAGAATTGAGTTCTAAACTGTGACCAAGGATATAAAAAGTAGCTCTGGAGTAACCTGTCACCTTTCAAATGGGATGGAAATTTGTACACATGATATGTGTGAAAGGCCATTTCATTTATGGAGTTATTGAAATTAATGCAGTAATGCATGTGACTTAGCATTTGAATATAGTGTGTATACTCTATAAAGCTACTAGAACTCTAAAAGAAAATAAGGAAATGTGAACACTGATGAAACAAAGATGATTTCTGTGCTGTGAAAGCAACGGCAAACTCCCCAAAGACCTGTTCTTTAAGTATCTGTTTTACATCTCCTTTGACTTCTCTCTCTGAAACTGAGAGTTAATATAGTTCAGCAAAACAGTTTAAAGAGTTTCAAATCCTCTGTTGATTACTGGAAACTGGTGGCTCTCATAAAAGGTTAGAACACCGAGGACACATATTTTAGGGTGGGCATAATCACAGTTGTTAAAAGGCAAAGGCCCTTCCAAGTACTACAATCACAAATAGAAAGCTTAAGTAATTTGGAAAGCAATATTCTTGAACACAATGAGAATCATTTAGGTAGTTTTCATGTGGTCAGGCTTTATTATTTAAATTTTTTTCTCTCTGAAAATTATGATGCCTTACTAACTTTTAACACCCATTTAAATTTAGGATTTTTTTTTAAACTTTAAAAATGAAGCCATCAATCACAAAACTTGAGGACACTCTTGCATTATATATTATTGCATGGTCTTTCTTCAAAAATCACATTAATTGACCCAGAAGGAAAAAATGTACAGGTAGATTCATAATTTTTATAAATCTTGCAAAATAGTGAAAGGGTAATCTACTGTGGAGAAATAAAATATATAATTACAAATTTAAGAGAATACATGAATGCGTTAAAATGGTGTAGAATTGCAACATTTTTATTGATATTTCTTCAAAAGAACATGGCAAATGTTTAAGAATTATTTAGGAATTTGATTTCCAAGGAAGGTCAAAACAAACCTCTTCTATTCTGACTGTGAACAAGACTATTTAAATACTGCGTCTCAGATTTATGACCATTAAAATGTGGGTATTGGCAGGTATTAATATAATTATACAGATTCCTTTGGATTCCTAGTTTCACTGGTTCTTTACTTTTGTTGTCCTTACACATGGAAATATTCAAACTGCCACAAAAAACTTTTGTACTTAACTATCTTTAACATATTCAGGAATATCTTCTCTCTAACCTCCTAGAGACTGACTTAACTTTTAATTATCATGGTAATAGAGATAGTTTACTAACATATTCCTTAAGTCATTTTCACTTGGAATTTAAATATTCTTTGTATGTTTCAAGACCATAATTAAGTTAACCCACCCTCATCTAAATGTTTTCTTGGCAGTAAAAGATATATACACACATTTACACACACACACACAAACAGAGGTAAATATTATATAAAAAGGGTAGATGCTTGTTACTGCATTACTCCCTTTGGATTTCTACAATTATTAAACCTTTTAAAAATGTATAGCTCTTTAAATATGTAAATTGTGGAAAACCTATTCCTGCAGAAATATTCCTTTGTGGCAAATATGAAAAAAGAATAGTATACATACATATATACTATATATACACTTGATATATTCTCTCTCTCTATATATATGTATATATAAACACAAAGAGAACTTATATACATATATAATACTCCATATATTCTCTTTCTATATATAAAATCTGTATATTTTTAAACTATATATATATTTTATATATACAGCACATATATATCTACATATTTTATACTATTTATATATTTTAGGTACTGTTCTATATTAAATATATACTAATATATTAAATATACTATTTATATTGTATTATAAAGTATATAATATATTAATATACCAATCTATACTACATAACTATATAATATGTAGTATAATACAGTATAGATGTTTATTATTCTATGAAAGTTGCTTTCTTTGACATTTTTATGTCAAAAATAATGCCAATAATATATTGGCTTTTCTTATAACGATGATAAATTACTGTCTTATATTCAACATATAGTCACATGGGATTTTCAGAAATTAGTTTTGCCATGCTTAATATATAGCAAAATTCCCCCATTTTATATTTATATTGTCTGTATTTGATATGCTATCTTGAATTTATTTCTGGTAATTTCATCTCTTATTGGGAGGATTAGTATTGTTTTACACGATTACTTTAGGTGACTGAATAACTTTTGAATTATTTTTCTCATTCAGAATATAATATTCTAATTGATCTGCATATTTCATAAGCAGCATCCTTATTTGTTTATTTTTGCCATCAAATAAAATTATATTGAAGAAGAAATCACTTCATATACGCATCCAGAATTTTCAAGGTTTTGCTGGATCATTGATGTTTTCTTTTGGTATACTTCTTTGAACTGCCTGTGTACTTATTTCACAGTGAATGATCTAGACCATAATTCCTAGTTAAAAGTAGGAGGGAAATATAAGCCTTAAAGAAATCAAATCAAGTGACATCTCTAACTAACCTCTCATTTGTGTAGCTTTTACTCTGTTGCAAAATATTTAATTCATCAGGCAAATTTTTCCACTTAAAGAAAGCAAGCACATATTAGTTGCTTTGTTAGAATGCATGATTTTTTAATGGTTTAAAACAAATAAACATTATATTTTCATGCATTGTCCAAGTATCAACTGTTTTTCAGTTTTAAGACTAACACAAAAATATCATTTTTGTGGCCTCCATCTTTTACATGTAAGAATCTATTTTACATGTGTATAAAGATAAAAGGCTATATAAAATTAAGGTAAATTCTCTGCAGGCTAACTTTATATGAATGTCATGGGCTTGCAGAAGAATTTAATCAGACCAGGATTCCAGTAGAGTCCCTAGTAAAAGTATAGGGTGAAATACATCATCAGTAGAGCTCAGGAAATTGAGTGTATCAGTCATTCGAATGGATTGTTTTGGAGTATTGAATGAACTCAAATTCACATAAGGAAAAGCAATTTTAAAGAACAACTTTGAAAATGGAAATATTCACTCCAAGTGTTTTTTGAAAATGGCTTACTTGTTTTAAATTTAGTCTTATGCTAAAAACATCTCCATATGGTTTCTATTTTGACCTATGAGCAACACAGCTGTAATATATCTTTATAAGTCATGTGCCCTAGTTTAATGTTTTTGGGTACCTAGACACTGCATAGTAGGTATTTTAAACCAGAGGAGATTTCCATGATAGGATATTTCTTCCCTTATTGATGGACTCTGATATACATAGTTCTGCCATTGCAGTGTTTTCCTGATAATTTGGTTACCCTTCAGTCACAATATTATTTCCTAGCAGCTCCCATAGTCATATTGCATTGTGCAATGTGAGAGTGTAAGCGATTTATATCTGAGAAGACATTCACAAATTTGTGGCTCAACCTGGAACCTGTAGAAAATCTTCTACGCTTTCTCTGTTCAATTTGATTTCCAATTCTTGATTATCTCTCATTGAGACTTAAAGGCTTTGAAAAGTATCTAGAATTTCTTTGGAAGGGTGTTGAAGCCTCTATGGCATCTCTGTGACATTCGCATACCTTGGTTTTCCTTCCTGGTATGCATTTTTCTCTCTTCTTCACATAGATCATTTTTACTTCTTCTTCAAGTATCAGTTTAAAGGTAAGTGTCAATTTGACACAATTCTTCACTCTTGTCCATTTCTCTGAGATTGACCTGGGTTCTCTTTTCTGTATTTTCTTTACCAAGGATGTATGTCTCTATTAGAACAGTAATCTAAAAAGAGGACTATTGTTCATATTCTTTTCTCTAGGTTTACATTATATATTTCATGGGAGCAAAAATTGATCTATTCATCTTTGTCTATACCTGATTAGAAGCATGAACTCCCTGTATATGTTATGGTGGATACTGGGCACATGTTCAAAGGGATGGAGAATGGATTCATGAAAAAGGGCAAATTTGTACTTTGGTAAGACTTTCGAGTTTGGTTCAGAGTTAGTTCTCTACAGCAATCAAGGATGTAGGGAAGCAAACAGAATAGAGGAATAAATGTCCTTATCAATCTGGGTAGCATTAGAAATGGTTCTTGCCATACCACATTATGATGAAGAGGAGAGAAACCATGACAAGAAGGAAGGTTTGGATCCCAAATAATGAGGACAGAGCCAGGATAGTCTGTCTTTCCACAATTTAGTAATTAATTACACTAGGTATTAACTTGTGCTCAATAACTACTAAATCATGAAATTAACACTTATTAATTTCACCTGCCTATGGTGTTGTGAGGAGAAAAATCTAAGAGCAAGTCCTGAAAAAAAGTAGATGGATGACGATAATGAGGTACGTCACTTGGGAGCATCCAGACTGACCTTCTATAAATTCATCCTGGACACTTGACCAAATTGCCTTAGTTCTGCAATTTAGTAATTTAGTTTTGTCTTAAGTTTTGTCTTTCAGAAGCTGTATAAAGAGATTAATATAATAATTTTAATAACCTTAATTTATCATGGTGCTTCTTAGAAAACAATGGTTACTGGATAGACTTTCGGGAAAGAAACTGATTTTCATCATTTTTAAATTCTAAGACTAAAATTTAATAATCAGAATAAAGGATTGTGTTGCTATATTTGAGAGCTACAGGGAAAACTCATGAATTTATGTCATAGGTTATATTTATTACATGCTTTTGGTTGTTTTATTGCTGTTCTCTTTTTAAGACCCAATCTTCTAATGAGTGAGTGATATAAAGTACACCAACAACCTCAGAAACCCCCTTGTTTCTCCAACCTTTCAGGAAAAAAGAGGAACACTGATCATATGCAAAATATACATTGAATTAATTTGCATAAGGCTATTCTAATTTAAGTCAAGGTGACTGGACAATTATGACATTCAGAGATTTTGTATATATTAAGATAATTGGAATTTAAAGTAAAGTGCAAATATAATAAATTTTTGGACACTGAGCATAACTAGATACCATCTGAGTTTGCAGAGAAAGGTTATTGAACCAAGTATCCCATAAATATTTGAAAATTTATTGTTTCTTGTCTCCTTGAAATGATTTAGATGTAGTTTAGCTTGAGGGTAATAGTCTAGATTAGGTGCTTCCGTGTGATTGATCTTAGTCAATCAGCTAACTCCAGCTCCTAATGTGGTTGATAACGTGGTCACAGCCTCAGGCCACAACTTCGAAATTATGACAATAGAAATTTGTAATGCCAGCTCAGTATACCAGTAATAAATAAGAGAATAAGGCAAACAAATTGGGGCTTGACTACTAGAATTGCAGTGTAGGAAACAAATGAGTGATAGATTCTATTGCCAATTTCAAAGACCAATGTGCCAGCACATTGTGATTCCTATTAGCAAGAGATCAAGGAAAGAGTCATCTCTGCTTCTCCTTTTTCTCTCTCCTCTAAAACCTTACCCCCAAATCATTTAAAGACTCTGATGTGTAAGTAAGGATATTATAGTAGAATAAGTTTAAAGACTGTGGCTAGGAACATTTCTAAAGTCCTTTTAACAATTCCCTTTAGTTCTGTGATTAGATAAAGCCAAGAACTAGAAATGCATTGGCCAGGGAATGACTGGAAACTCTGTTTGTGACAATTTTTAATTTGAGCCACAAACTTTGACCGACTTCTCAAAAATAAGTCAGTTACGGTTTCCCATTCCATGAATAAAATAAATCAAGAAGAATATTCAGAGAGATAGGAGAAAAATCACAATGATAGAGTCCTAGTCAAGACCAATATTTGGTGACAGGAAGTGAAATCACATTGCAATAGTCTGAGTCTGATACTTCTGATGGCCTTCCCTCATCAACGTGCCTCCCAAATAGCCAGGGTTATCCTCTGTTCCCCACTAATATGCTAAATGGTGTCCTTGTTTAGGTATTAATAGATCAATGTACTCTCCCTTCAAGATAGAGCATTTGGGATTCAGTATGGTTTTCTGAAGACTGTAAATTATAATATATTGTTGTTGATATATGAAGAAAATGTTGTTCAATAGTTTCAAGACCAATCAAATCAAATTATGTAAGATGCAAATTCTTGTACCTTTTTTTCAGATCAGTGTTCATTGGTCTTATGGTAGAGCTGTTACTTGATGTACCTTAAGTGAAATTAAAATCCTAAAGTATTCTATCAGTTCATAAGGAAGGATACTTGCCATCAGACCTTAGAATCTCTGGTCTTCTTATATGCCATTTTTACTATTCATCAGTAAATTAGGGATCCATGTATATGGTAGAATTTTTGTATGTGCCATGAAGAATTTCTCATCCTTCAAAAGACTTTGCTTCAATATAAATTGAAAGGCTTTTAGTCTCAATGAGAAATAACCACCTAAACTTCAAATATCTAAGAGAGATAATATTCACGTACTCAGTAAGGTATAAATAACTGATGGTTAATTCTTTCTTAAGGACCAATATATTGTTGGGATTAAAAGAAGGAATTTATGAAGGCCCTATGAATACACTTTTGAGATTCAAGGAGCAAGAAGTGAAAAATATGTGGGAACAGCAGTACTGCTGACTTCTGTTGCTCATGGTAACTCACACACTGCATTTTTATCCAAGTGGATCATGGTTAGGCATTACAGTTGAACTCAGTGACAAAAAATGGTAGGCAATAATTCACATTGTTCTGTATTGAGTAAATGCCTGTTGCTTTCTAGATTTTGCATGAGTTTTCAACTCAAGATTTTATTACTTCAGCAATGATATTGTTTAACTATATTATCTGATTAAGTTTTCCTGGTGAGAATACCACTCCAATGCTAGTGTCTTAAGAACTCAATAACAAACACCAATTCTACCCTGCTTCTACTTTTCTCCTCCAAACCATCATCCATTGACCATGTTGATGGTCAAATGCAGTATGTTGCAGAGAGATTGGGCTGGTAGTTTCTAACTTGTCAGTAATTTCTTACCAAGAATTAACTGGTTTTGTTTCAGACTATGATAAATTTTCATTCTCAATACTAAAGTACTTTCATAATGAAAGTATGGTTTATATTGTTTGTCCCATTCTCTAATTACTAATTTAAAACAACTCCCAAAAGATGTATTGCCCTTTGAAGTCATTCCAGAGATAGTAAATTCAGTGAAAGAATTCATTTCTCCTTCTGTAAAAATTTACACTATAAAGTGGTAGTGTAATAAAGTAATTAGGATTTCTTAGGTATATAGCTTATATGGATTCCCCTTCAAGAACTTGTAAGGATTGAGTTTCCTTGGCCTTTATAACAATTTCAGCAAAATTTTCCAAAATTAATTAGTCTATAGCACCAAGCAACTGAGTTCAAATTTAGAGCTTCCCTCTTTCAGATACCCAGTGATATCTGGACCAGTTACAAACTTGAATGAAATTAAATAGTTAAAACAATCATGTGAAAACTTAATATATCTTATAATCTAAAATAGTAGGGATTCTATGTCACATGATTAATATTTTGGATAATATGGTCTAACAGGAACTAATTTTTTTTATCAGTGGATCTTACTTACAGTACAATTATTACTTGCAGCTAAAGTTCTGATTTTGCAGTTTATTCCACTGATGATCTTAAACTCTTAATAGAATTCAGTAAGCTTCCTGCAGAAACTATTTTATAGCCACACATAAAATCTTTACAATATTACAAGCTGATCTTACACCAAAGTGTGTGTTTCTCAGCAATGTTTGAAAAAATTGTACAGTCATTATAAACGTTTAGCAGTAACTATTTTAAAATAATAAAAATTAGAGATAGTGTTAGGGTGGGATGTGGGCACTATGTCAAAATTCTCATCTTTGTTTTTGCTTCTTAATAGTCAGCACTTAAAAACAAAGGACCTTGATACTTGGTGGAATCCATATGTGCCCTAGTCAAATAATCTATTAATATCAGCAGGTCTCCATTAATAAAAGTCACTACCCTTCTATTAGAAAGAATCGATGCTGCTAACATTTTGTAGTTTGCTCAGCTGGCAAATATTTCCTCTCTTTCTTTTTTCCATGGAACAGATGCCTACAAAAAAATTGCTGTGAGTTTCAAAAATCAGTAAGCTAATTATTTTACGGGAAATAATTAACACAGAATATGTTCGTACAAATATTTTAGTAATGCACAAAGTGCAGCATTTCTATCAGACTGGGTAAAAATGAAATACAGATTTTTTCATTAAAAAAGTCTTTATTGAAGCAGCAAAATATTTGAAATCACATAATTCCACAACATTTGGAAAATATGAATAGATGTGTTTCTGCTATATAACATTCATTTCATAAGGAACATTTACAGAGTGCTATCCTGTGTCAGGAACTGGGCTAGGCTTGAAGCTGCAAAGAAGATAACAAGAGCATGGGCTTCTTCAAGGGACAGAATTCCCAGCTTTGAAAGGCTGGCAGTTTACATAAAGGAAGGGACAAGGTAGTTTGGGAATTCTAACCCAAGGGTTTGGCATGTATTTGAAATACCTCCAGTGAGATGTGTGAGCTGTCACTGATTAGAGAATCACAGAAGAGTTTCCAAGCAGGGTTAAAGATCAGCTAAGGGTATAGACCAAACATTTACAGTAATGCCTATCCACAATTATATTATAACTATATACTGCATCATAGTATATCTTAGTTCTTCTGAGAGAACTAAACATGATGACTCCAATACCTATGGCTGAAACAAAAATTATATTAATCAAAGCTCTAATTTACAAAAACCTTCAGCTTCCAAATCTTAATTCTACATGCTAAATTTTATTCCAGAAAGGAATGGAAGGTAATGATAGTAAACAGTTATACAACTACTAAAATGAGTAATCTGTTCAGAAATAATTCAAGGTGGCGACCAACATACATTCAAAATAGGTTTATGAACCTCTCTTCTTTCTCTACTATGATATATGGCAGGTTTGACATTCTCCTTATTCCAGTTTTCTCATTTAACTTGGTGTGCATAGGGAATAAGTTCTTGGATTTCCCACTGTGACTCTGAGTGTGATAATGAGGAGGCATACTGTGATTGCAAATAGATTAGGTGAGGGCCAGGGAAAGGGGTACTTACTGAAGAATATAGCAGACAGAAACAATTTTAAAACAAGACAAACTAGACACACTATCTTCATTTGTTTTCTTGTCTAGAATCTAAGTAATAAGAAAACTTTGGGAATTAGTTTTTCTTATGTCCTTTGGTAACCTGGGACAGGAATGTTACAAGAGAGAACATAGGCAGACAAGGAAAAAGACTCTAGGGCAGACAAAAAGCTGACTTTCTGGTTATATACTGCTTATATCTGTGGATTCAAGTTACTGAAGTGAATACCAATAAAAAAAAAAAAAAAAACTAGGCCATGTTAAAAAAAAAAAATGTGATACCGCCTATGCTGGCCAAGAGATGATAGTGGCATCCACCTTCCTCTCCAGCAACTTGTGTGTTAAGAAATGACTGCATTGTACGGGCATTGTGACTCATGATGACATGAACTGCTTGGGGGAATTTTGCAACTGCCTCAGTGCTCTGAACATTTTAATACCTGGGTTTGATTGGGGATTTTCTAACCAAGCTGATGGTTGATGATATTAGGGAACAATTTCATAGCTTATTCTTTAGTCCATCAGAGCAACACACTGAAAAGTAGTTTCGCAGTGTCTTTGAAAGTCCCCTATATTTTACCCTAAAGGAAATTCTAAAATTGCCATTTGTTTCTGCTTTGTGTTTGTTCGAAATAGTGCTATAATCCTTTTTAAAATAAGTAGAAAATATTCTAGAATGTTGAAAAAGATCAGAGGAAATTTATAAGGACTTGGAGATATCTAAACACATTTGAAAGGCATTGAAAATTCTCAATTCAGGCATTAGAGAATGTTGCTGTGTCTGACTAATAAGATATGATATGATATGGTATGATATATGATATGATATGATAGTTTGGGATCAGAAATAGTTTTTAAAAGATTCCAGGTGTATTAAAATATTAAAATTATATATTTATTATGTAAATATATAAGGCATAGTTAAGTACATATGGAAGAGATTTTAGTGATTTTTTGACAGAATCTAGCTAAATTCCTCATTTTATACAGGAGACTACTGAGGCCCAGATTCTTGTTCAAGATTACACACACTCAGTGGCACATTCAGAGTTGCTGATTCCAGGAGCAGCTCTCTTTGCACCAATCACTATAAAACAGTATAACTTTATATTAGTATGACAATATTGGTGTGATTTTATCATTTCTTTTTGATATGTGATTTTTCAGTGTTATAAAACCTCTTTGATTTATAGACCTTTGTACTCTTTGCCAAAATACTATTCAGAAAATGAATAAATCCTATTCATGTAAGTTATCACAGATCTTGAACTGTTTCTGGCTTCTGTTTCCTGGCCAGAGATAAAAAGATTACTCTTCACAGGCAAGAAGAGGAAATAACTAAATAAACTGCCTTTCTAGCTGAGGATTTATAGCCCAAACTTCAGACCCAAGTTTTTAAATAGTTCCAAAATAGAATTTCAATGTTTTTTTTTCCCCAACTTTAAAAAAGATAGCACAAATTCTATAGCTGGGTTCTGAAGCATTTCATTAAATTTAAGTTCATTTATCTACTCAGGCTTTCAGCTGACATCTGCAGAGCAAAATCAAGATCTTTTTGGGAAAATTGATTGATGATGTGTCATGTTATTTGTAAAGCTTAAACTATCTACATTTGAAATATTTTACTTTAAATGAAATTTGAAACAAAATAAGGAACCTTAAAATATGCAGAGAAAAGTGAAATTCATTTCATACTAAATATCAACTCTTATATATTCTAAGTTGGTGAAAGGTTAGAGAAAGAAAAAAACCTATTTTTACAGTAAGCATTGTCAACATGCCTTAAATAATTTTGCAGAAAGTTTAGTGTGGATGACATAGTGTGAGAAACAGAATGCAACTATTTTATGATTTGCTGAAATTGCCTGGTGGCAAATTTATTTTCTATTGTACATGTTTATTATTCTATTTAAAGAAAATATTTATGAGAATACACCTGAGGAAACTGGCAGAAAATAAATTCTAAGTATCTACACGGTTGATGACTTACAGTTAACTCTCTAGAATTCAAAGAAAAAGGTCTTCACTTTAAATTTAGATTAAATTAATTATATTTCTATAAGTAAATAAGCAAACACTTATACTACTGTGACTTTTAATTTAATAATTTATTTAACAAATTATTTTATTTTCTTTTTCTAGTGCTCCAAATGTAATCAGTTACTAATGTTTGGACTGGAATGACATAAGTGTATTTTAGATATTACTTCTGATCAAGACATTTTTTAATATTATTATTCAGGGTCTATTTGGCATTTATGTATTTGTTAGAAGTATAAGTAATATAATGTTGATCGTGATTGAAAATCCCTTATTTCTTTCATTTCTCCTATAAAAACATGTTACAGTTATTTCTGTTCCTCTTCCTGGTCATAGAACAGGGGGTAGCAAACCAATGACTAATAATTTCATTTAGCCTACTTACCTATGTAACAACACAGATGTTTAAAAATGAAATTAGTTGGAAACATTTAGGAATCATGAGCTTTAAAACAGAAATTTTAATTTCTGGTAATTCTTTTAAAAATCAGAATAGTAGCTATCCCAGATCTTTATTTCTTCATGATAACGGTGAGGCAGAGCTAAATTGTGCTGTCTGCTACAGTCTGTGCACTGTTATCCAGTCCTTCACAATCTCACACACCCCCTTGACTCTTCCGTACTGGTAATCAGCCTGATTCATTCATCCTGGTCTCTGGCTTTATTCAGCTCTTTAACCATTAGTTTTATTATTCTTTCCCATGGAAGTAGAATCAAGCATAAACACATATGGTAATTGATTTCAGACACTTATGGAAGTAGTGAATACTTTGCACATCCTCTAATTAAGGTCTCATTAAAAAAAAACAGCATTATGACAATCTTGGGTGGGCTAAGTGACTTACTAAGAGTACCTATACAGCACCTTGGTTTCGAACATAAACCTTTTCACACTAGTTTAAGACACTGAACATGAAATAGTTGCAGAAAATTAGTCAGCATTTCACCAGTGGAGGTTCTTTTCGGGCAGTGTGTGCTAGTAAAGGTTTAACAACCAGCTCTCAGAAAAAACAAACAAACTTGGATTTGTAGCATTTGCTGATTTTCATAGTGTAAATACTCCCACCAGGTAAGATGTCAACTAGCTTACTAAATCCCAAAAAGTTTAACAGTGGCCCTGTGAATCAGTAAGGTCCAGCTTTAGTACACCAGAATAGATTTTTGTGTATATTAGGCGAAGAAAAATTGAAGTAATTAGCATATAGGCTTATTAAAAGAAATCCTTTCTATTACATTGGCAACTTTGTCAGAAATGTCTACCTCATTTATTAGAATATTTTCTTTTAATGATATGTGTCACTATAGTGTAGATTGGCTAAAGCAAATGTACTGGCAACAGTGATATCTATAAAAGCTAAGTCAATAGCTTTATATAATTCATCTCTTCTGGTTTATTGTACTCATTGAATATAAACATGCCTAATAGATATTTTATATTATAATCTCTAAAGTGGAGTCTCTAAATGTTATGAACTAAAGAAAAAGTACTTACATTCTTCATCGTGCTATTGAGTTTGGCCTGGCTAAACACTTTGCAATAGCATTCAAATTTC
Source organism: Eulemur rufifrons (assembly GCF_041146395.1). Classification (NCBI taxonomy): domain Eukaryota; kingdom Metazoa; phylum Chordata; class Mammalia; order Primates; family Lemuridae; genus Eulemur; species Eulemur rufifrons. The sequence continues at coordinate 69,531,546 of NC_090999.1, read as the reverse complement.
ATGATGTTTTTCAGAAATGGATGTTTACTCTAATCCTACTATTATTTACCTGTATTTTAATCTTTTGCCTAAAATGTAAAAACTCCTAAAATTAATAATAGATATGACATGGTGCACTTTATATATTTAAATTTCTCTATCATATATGCTTGAAAGCATTTTGACAAGATTTAAATTTTTCCATTTTATTCTGGAAACTTGGTATTTATGATATTGTTTTCCACACATATCTGTTTACTTATATAATTGGAAAACTTTGATTTCCTAACTACTTAGCCTGAAAATAATATGTTAGTAAATATAATAGCTGCTTATCTGAGAAAGTAAATTTATATTAAGTCACTTTGTTTAGTCATACCTAAATATATAGGAAGAAAAAATAATTAGTGATAAAAGTTTTATACAAAAAAAGAAATAAATTTTCTTGCTAATATATGATTAAAATATAACAAATATACATACATATATACATTTGTGTATGTATGTTTACATGTGTGTATGTATATATGCGTATATATATGCATATATATTCCAGTAGTATATATATTTTAGATATCACACATCTAATTATTTTTCTAATTCCAGAGCGCTAATGCAGGATTTTATTAAACTAATTGTTAATGCAGATTAAGATTCATTTCTAAATGGACAAAAGATATTTGTGTGTAATGTAGCAGCTCAGCTCTTTAGGGAAAAAATTTATTTCACCTGTGATGTTTTACTTTACTTCTTAGCTATCTAGTCATAGATCTTTTAGGTTAAGAATCAAAATACTATTTCTCCCTAATTACATAATAAAATGAATCTCACAACCAAAGAGAATTAGAACCAAATATTTTGTAACAATGCTTAAAATCATACATAGCTCATCTTTACTATAGTTTCTAGCAGTTTTAATCTTATAATTGAAGATAATGGCTTTTTCAAGATAACTGATTTTGTGGAGATATACTGACAAAATAAAACTGTGGGTGTTTCATCTAAAACCTCTTAAATACATTCTCATGGTTGAATGTAATTCCATTACAACCATAGCATCGAAAATGTTTTACCCATCTTGCAGCATAAAGACTTGCCCAGTGCTACAGAACTATTAAATGTTATAGATAGTGAAAGTGCATCACTTGTTTCTATTAACTGCCCTGTCTAGATGAAAAAAAAAAATCTATAGGATAACAGAAAATGTAACATTTGATTTAAGGAACACAAATAAGGGTAAGGGTTGCTGATGAATATTAAAATACTGCTAAAAGATTACTGCTGCTCATAGGACTTACTTATTGTCTATGAAAAGACTGGCAAAATAGGAAAGCGTGTGTGTGTGCCCACGTATGTGTGTTGGGAGAATCACTTGGAGCAGCTGTTGAACTCTGTCCTCTCTGTTCCTCATGCATAACATAAAGGAAATAACCTTTTTGCCCAGTGGTTTGGAGAGGGTTAGGACTATTGAGTTTGGAGCAGGCAGGTATGAAAATAGAAAAGGACATAAGAGAAAAGTAAAATAGTCTGTGCTCCAGTATTCTAGAATTATCTTCAAGACAGAATTTGGAATGGAAATGTTTGCATGAGACTTTAAGATATAAATTGGCTTATTATTTTGTTACAGTTTTTTTCCCCACAGATTTAAAGAGAGTGTGTGGTATGGAAATAAAGCTGCAGGAATCAATCAATCTATCTTTCAATTAATTATCTACCTATCTCTTTCTCTTTTTTCCCTCTTTGTTTCTTTGTTAACAATTTAACCCCTGACTTTGGAATCACCCCTGACACTTATTGATAACTCAGATTTTACAAGAGCAAATTAGAGCCAATAATCAGAATGGTCTCTTATTTCCCTCAGGTATTATTGTCTCTGTACGTGTGTGTGTTTGTGTGTGTGTATGTTTCAGCACTAATGAGAACATTCCCTAAACTTCCTTTAGAGCTCCTATGAGTAGAGTCAATAGTGATAATAAGTGACATGGGAGTATTTTTACCATGAAATTGGAAAGTAAGTCTACAAAGTATTCTATTTTAATGTCAACACAGAACAGTAGCAATTTTCTCTGAACATTTTATTTTATTTTCTTCTAAGCATCAGTGTTTTCTGCCAAATCTAAGCAAAAATAGAATATGGAGATGATAAAATAAATGACTTTTATAGAAATATTTTTCTAATTATGCATAGTTCAAGTTGGTTGTTTAAATTATGTTTTATTTCTAAAAATTATTTGTCCTCCCAGGAGATAACTTTGATTTGACACATTGGAGAAATCAACATGGGATTGAACATTTGCTGTAGAGAAGTGAGTTATTTAATTCCAGGTTATACTTAGTAAGGAGTACCATATACTTAAACTGAGAAATCATGTTAAACTTCTACTTTTGATTTTACAAGAGTTTCTACGTCTCTGTGTATTTTTATCAGTTAATTTAATACATCTAATGACTTATCTCAGAATAATACCTGAATAAAAACCCTATAACATGCAGTATTAAATCCTCCATAACATCCTATTTTTTAATAATTTAATTTTTAAATTTGAATTTAATATAATCCATCTAAAAATTATGTGGCCAAGTTAATAGTATTACAGAGATCCAGCTCAATATGATCTTTACAGGCACAGACTGTGGAACAGATTGCTTTTAAATTCCCAGTTCCACATGTTACTAGCTCCATGATTTTGGGCAAGTTACTTACTCTCTTCATACTTCAGTTTCCTGATATATAAAGTAGGGCTATTAAGAGTACATACATAGTAGGGTTGCTGAGACCATCATTTGAGTTATATGTAAAATGCTCAAAACTATGTGTGGCACATTGTAAGTGCTAAGCAAGCTCTAATTGATACATCACTGAAATATAGATTCAGTAAATTCTCTTTTGTGTAATTAATAAAATCTCATTTATCTCTCAAAGTATTTCCCTCTCTCCATATACTTCCTATTCCCCTTTGTGCAGGTTTATTTACATTAATCACAGTTGTTCTAATAAAGTATCTTGAAGTAAATATTAGAAAAGCACATAGGAGACCCAATGATCTCATCGTATGCCTGACCTTGATGTCAGAAAGTCCTCTACTCCAGACGTCTGAGTTTATCTTCCTTTCTACTTCTATATCTCTCTGTTTGGACTGAAATCAAGTGATATTTATCTTTCATTCTGGTGAATGTTAATAATGGATGAACATGTCTAATGCATCCCCCAAAAGGGAAATACATACATTCCAAACTTGGCAGATCAAATAAATGGCTTTACATTCAGTTGTGGTAAATCTCTATTGTCATTTACTATGTTATTTCTAAAATATTAAATACTAATTGGCAATCGAGAGTTCATAATGACTTTTATTCCATTCTAAACTTTAAGTTAAGCTTTTCACGTAAGTGACAAGTATAGCTTCTGATGAGAAATTTGATATGAATGAATATGTATTTGTAAATAATCTTATTTCAACTATCAGCAACATCAGTACTGCATGAAGTTAATTTTCCAACGTTTATCTTTTATTATTTTTTCTTGTTTATTTATTTTAATTTCAGAATATTGTGGGGGTACAAATATCTTGGTTACATATAACGCCTTTGCCTCACCCAAGCCAGAGCTACAAGCATGCCCTTCCCCCATACGGTGTGCTCCACACCCATTAGTTGTGAGGTTACCCACCCCCCCCACCTGACTGGCACCTGTTGAATATTATTTCCATGTGAACACCTTAGTGTCCATCAGTTAGTACCAATTTGACGGCGAGTACACGTGGTACTTGTTTTTCCATTCTTGTGATACTTCACTTAGTAAAATGGGCTCCAGCTGCATTCAGGATAATACAAAAGTTGCTAGATCACCATTGTTTTTTTGTGGCTGAGTAGTATTCCATGGTGTACATATACCACATTTTATAATCCACTCATGCATTGATGGGCACTTGGGTTGTTTTCACATCTTTGCAATTGTGAATTGTGCTGCTATAAACATCCGGATGCTGATGTCTTTATTATAGAATGTCTTTTGTTCCTTTGGGTAGATGCCTAGTAGTGGGATGGCTGGATCAAATGGTAGTTTTATTTTTAATTCTTTGAGATATCTTCAAATTATTTTCCGTAGGGGTTGTACTAATTTGCAGACCCACCAGCAGTGTGAGAGTGTTCCTCTCTCTCCACATGCATGCCAGCATTTGTTGTTTTGGGACTTTCTGTTAAAGGCTATTCTCACTGGAATTAGGTGATATCTCATTGTGGTTTTGATTTGCCTTTCCCTAATGATTAGAGATGTTGAGCACTTTTTTATATGTTTTCTGACCATTATTCTGTCTTCTTTTGAAAAGTTTTGGTTCATGTCCTTTGTCCACTTTTTGATGGGGTTATTTGATTTTTCTCTTGTTAATTTTCTTAAGTTCTATTTAGATTCTTATCATCAGCCCTTTATTGATGTGTAGTATGCAAATATTTTCTCCCATTCTGTAGGTTGTCTCTTTGCTCTAATGATAGTTGCCTTGGCCATGCAGAAGCTTTTTAATTTGATCAGGTCCCATTTATTTATTTTTGTTGCTGCTGTGATTGCTTTGAGTGTCTTCATAAATTCTTTGCCTAGGCTGATGTCTGAAAGAGTCTTCCCAACATTTTCTTCCAAAATTCTTAAGGTTTAATGCCTTAGGTTTAAGTCTGTTATCCATAGTGAGTTGATTTTTGTGAGAGGTGAGAGGTGTGGATCCAGTTTCAATCTTCTGCATGTGGTTATCCAATTTTCCCAACACCATTTATTGAATAGAGATTCTTTTCCCCAGTGTAAATTTTTGTCCATTTTGTCAAAGATTAGATGACAGTATGAGGATGATTTTATATCTGAGTTCTCAGTCCTGTTACTAAAGGTTTATATCTCTGTTCTTGTGCCACTACCATGCTGCTTTGGTTACTATACTCTTATAGTAAAGCTTGAAGTCTGGTAGACTGATTCCTTGTAATTTGTTCTTTTTGCTTAAAATTGCTTTGACTTTACAAGGTCTTCTCTGGTTCCATATGAAGGGTAGAATTTTGTTTTCTAGATCTGTAAAGAATGATGATAGTATTTTGATAGGGATTGCATTAATTCTGTAGATCACTTTAGGTAGTATGGACATTTTAACAATATTGATTCTGCCAATCCATGAGCATGGTAGGGTTTTCCATCTGTTGACATCTTCTACAATTTCTCTTCTCAGTGTTTCTTAGTTCTCCCTATATAGGTCTCTCATCTCCCAAGGTTTACCTTTTATAGCATTGTTTATTGTCCTATTTCAAGGGGCCACATTTACCTTGCCTGGAAAAAAAGAGTATTTTTAATAAATTTAATGGTTTTTCTCATGCATTTCCTACTCATTTACCCATGTTTATGTGAGTATAATTTGGTTATGTTTGAAAAAAATGGCAACTTCTTTCAAAATAAGTAGGGAACTAGCCTTGGCTGTTAGAGTATCTCATACTTCCATGAACAATTGATTAACTTTCTATGTGGTATTAAAAAATGTCACTTTGTAGAGTTAATAAAATACTACTTGCTAATAGATCTGCATCTATGAGTATCTTTAGAATTGTGACAGAGAACTTGTGCACATATAGAAAAGACCAAATTGCTATCATTTCTGGGATATAAAAATGCTATAGCTGTAAAAGCAAGACTATAAATTAGAAAATTTTTCAGACTTAGTTCCTGTTTTTTCCCATTTCACTAGTGTTTTATGGCTTTGAAAAAAAATTAATCCAAGAAGGATGGATTAATTTGATCAGGGATAATAAATTGAGAAAGAAAAACAATTTAAAGAAGAAAAAATATTAAAGCCTTTAGAAGCTCAAAACCAGCAAACTGAGTCCCATAATAATACCTTCTAGAAATTATGTTGTAATGTTCCGATTAGATACCGAATTACAGGCATTGTCACAAATAAGGACATTTCTTCTTTATGTGAGATAGATAACCATGAGGTAACTGTATTTAATATTGAAATGAAGTTTTAACAAATGTTAATTTCTATGCATTCTACTCTTTTTTCATGCCCCACAAATTAATAATTGATCCTTTTGTCACTAAAGGATTTCATGTTTTATTGTTTCATTCTTCTACCTGCCTAATTCTATTAAAAACAGACCTAAGTTACTATATACACATATACATTACATGTGTGTGTATATAAAGAGAGATTTTATTTTATAATAAGTAATCTACTTTTATTATTATATTAGTACTAACTTGATTAGGATGATTTCCTTATCTCATCAATATTTTTTAATTCTTTCTTCTACTCAGTCAACAAATATTTATTTAACATATGCTATGTGCCAGGTATTTTTCTAGATCTGGGGTAGTAATCTAGATTAAATAGATACAGTTCTTACCTTAATTGGCTGATTATATCAGTTCCAGGAATTATAGCACAGTATGGTAGGTGCAAAATGGGAGATGAATGGATGGTCTGGAAAGATCCCTTCTAGGAAACAAAGTTGAGGGATTGATTGAAAGAAAAAGGCCTACTTAAGAAACTGATGTTTACTTAATGCCAGAAATAGAGTGGTGTGTTTCAGACAGAGAAAATGGCATATGTAAAACCTGATGTCATTTTGTTATGTAATATCAGCTAACACTTACTATGTGACAATCATTATTACAAGTGATTTTCACACTATGTAAACAACCCTTTGAGTTAGTTCTGTTCCTACTCCTATTTCCCACATGAGGAAACTGAGAAATACATTGGTTAAGTACCTTGTCCAAGTTTATTCAATTAATAAATGGCAAAGCCAGGATCCAAACCAAGCAGTTTGGGTCCATCATCTGTATATTTCTTCTCAAATCCATACCTCTTTTTATAATGGAAATGCACTAAAGTAAAATTTATTTATTATACATTTTGCATCCCAATAAATTTAGTAAAATTATTTTAGACACCAACTTATAATAGCTGAAATAATGCAAATCACCAAAAAGCCTGTTGATCATGAGTTGTAAGTTGGCAACAAGACTAGGAATTCGCTTCACTTCAACTAAGATTTATTGTCTTCCTCTATCTGCAAGGTTCTGTGCCAGGTACCAGGGATATAAAGATCATTTAATGTAATATCAGCTTTCAAGTAGTTCTTAATTTTGCCTACAAGATGATATGTTAACCAATAAGAATATATAAAACTTATGGTAAATACAGCCAAACAGACACCTGCCTGTAATATAAGGGCAGAGAGTTTGGCTGATTCACCTTTGAATTCAAAGCACAATGTGTGATACCTGATTAAGAAAGAATGAATGACTACTACAATGTGCTATATTGGGAAAAATTACTTTCATCAGGATACATCTTGAGATATTTCATTAAAAGGAAGCATTTGGGACCCTAAATAATGGATTGGATTGTCTTAATAGAAGATGGTAGACTAGTATGGTAGATGAAACTAGACACATACATGGGAGGATAAAAAAAAGCATTAGAGTAGAAAAGTTAGAGAATTGAATGAGAACAGTGAGAGAATTTACCAGGGATTTTGGTTGGTGTAATATTCTAGAAAGCCTCAAATGATGTAACGAGGACCTTAATTCTTTTGGAGGTGGAGCATCAATAGAGGTTTTCAAGCAAGAAGTGATGAGATCAGAGCTATACTTTCATAAAGTTAATATTTTATTGAGTAACTGGAGCTTACAAAAGTATTTTAGAGGTTAATTTGTTAAACTTTGTATAAATTAATGGTGGTCTAAACCAGACCAATAAAAGGAAGAAGAGAAGGAAAGAGAGAGATGTGGAAGTTTGCTAGAGTTGTATTAAATTTTTAGAATGCTGCAATACATTTTTGTGCACTAACCTATATTAACTGAAAAAAGAAGAGTCACTTTGAAAATAAGAACAATTTCCTTCATTTCATTTATAGGAAGAGCAAATCTTTCTTTTTATTATTGCAGCTTTTGTGGTCCAAAGCATGTTTGAAAATGAAACATCTGTGGTACTAAAATATCTTCAATAACAAAACATCTGTGATACTGAAATATCTTCAATATTTTTTAAGGGATTGGAAAGATTTCCCTCAGGCATATGCCCCAGATATACAGTGTCATTTTTTAGTTATAATTGCAAAAACCGTGGTGCCTCAACAGAGCCCCCCCAAAGAAAAAAACTAGTGCATGTGGAATTAGCTAAAATAAATAAATAAATGAATAAATAATTAAAACTTACAGTGTCAAATGATTAGTATCAAAGCTCCTGCTTTAGGCATAAATAAACATAACACATTTAATTCATCCAAATATGAAATCTCTGTTATTGATACTCAGTATCTTTAGAAAAAGGTAAAAAAATAGTGTTTAACTAACCTAGATTCTATTTAGACCTCATAGATAAATTATTTTTAAGTATTTTCCAGAACCAATATTTTAAATAAAGTTGTGGTCCTAGATTCTGGAAGTGTACTCAAATATTTTTCACATGCATACAGTGTATAGATTCCCATCATGTCTCAACCCCTATATGTCACTTGTCCAGCGCCTTTCTTTCCCCACATCCTGAAAAAAAAAAAAAAAAAAAAAAAAAAAAAAAAAACTGTACAAAAATTAGAACAAGAGTCAGATGAGAAAATTTTTTTAAATTAAATGTTTTTGTTAGATCCCCCTTACCCCTCAGAGGTGATCAGGCCTGACACATTTAGAGACATTTAGCTAAGAATTGGAATCCAACTCCAATGGAATGCTGAATAGTAGAGCAGAGATAGTGGAGAATGAGGGAAGAATGAATATGATAAAACTGGGTGGAAATGGGAAGGTCTGCTGGAGAAGAGTGGTGTCTCTGCATAGAAGAAGGACAATGGTATAATAATAACTCCATTTAGTGAACACTTATTTGATCATTTAATCATCATGGTAAGTAGCTTTTATAAGTGTCCTTTTAAGATAAAGAGAATTGAGGCTCAGAAAAAGTAAAAAACTTAAGAATCCAGGTGGGAACTTGTAGAATTGAAAAATGTTTCATATCTTAAGATATAATCCTAGTAATTTTACAGTTATATTTTAGAGCTTTTCTTGTCTGGTACCTCCAAGGCATTCCATACTGTCCTTTCCTTAATTTGTAAGTAGCTCACTGAGCCCTCAATTAGACAATGGCGATTGTCAGTTATCCCAGGGTAAGGACTATGTCCTGATCTGGGCTTGTTTCACCCTCAGAGTACCTGGCAAATAGTAGACCCTGAAAATTAAGCAAAATTTTTTTTTTTTAAATTTTTTGTTTGTTTTTCAGCTCATTAAGGGGGTACAAAAGATCAGGCTATATACATTGCCCATGCCTCCCCATCCCCCCTAGGCCCTGAAAATTGTGTGGTTGCTGGAGAACTGGAGCAATAAATGAAAAAAAAAATCATTCCAAAATTAATTTATGTAGATAAATATAATTATATAATATAACTACTCACTGATAAACTAGCAATTTAAATTTCAGTTACTACCATTAAAGAGAGTTGTCAGTGGACACTTATTACAAATCCAATATGTATGTGTGGTGGGATTTATTTTGAAAAGCTATAGGTCTAAATTTTAAGAACTAATGTGTTGGTCATACAATATTTTAACAATTTGTTAGCAAAAGACTAAATATAATTATAAACTAAGTAAACATAATAAAACATAATATTTATATTTGAAATCATATGCAAGCATGTTTACATAAATATATATATTTATTTAATACTCTGTAGAAATTATTTGCGTGTATCTTTTTAAAATTAATTTTAATTATATTTGCACATATATATTTCTTGCATGCTCATACACTTATTCACACATATGCACATACACATAGACAAATATAAGGTAATCATTCAAATGAATATCTTTGTCTAAATAACACAATAATGAGTTGTCATGCCATTCTTGATGATGTATCCTCAACTGCTTGCCTGAACTAACAAACTTATTATTACAACATATTACTATCCAGAGATATTATAAGATATAAAAATAGGCTGACTGAAAGTTTGAAGGGTTACTCTGAATACATAAGAATACTTATTTTACAAAGATATTTCCTGCCTATGGACAATTTCTAACTTAGAAATGGATTGGGCTTCAAAAATATGAAGTTCAAATAGAAAACTATTTGCTTTTTTATTCAACAATAAATACCATGGTGCTAACTATGTGCCAAGCATTATTTGAAGCACTTTATAAATTTTAACTTATTTATTCTCCATACACTCCTAAAAGGTAAGTATTATTCCCATCTTATTTTATTGATGATGAAATGAAGTACAATGAAGTTAAATATCGTGTTCAAGCTCACACACTAAGTGGTAGCACTGGGCTTTGAGCTTCAGTCTGGCCACGGAGACTGTGCCCATAACTACTACACAATATGTTTTGCTAAGCTCTACTGCCTTTCACTTGTTTGTCCCTTGGAACAGGTCTTCTTATATAACAGTTTTATAAATGGTTGCTGAATTCTTAGACGGGGCCACATGAGTCCTTTATCTTCAGTGTTGCACATTTGTGTCCAAAGATTGCAAAATAGCTCTACTGCACTCTTAATAATACAACATAAATAATAAATAGATAAAGGCTTTACATCTCTTTATCTTGTTTAATTTGCTTTAGAAATATCAGTTTTCCTTAGAGGACAATGTGTTGCTAGGTAGAAACGTTGTAATATTTCTAAAGGATATTCTGGGTATGTTCAAGCATTTTAGAGGTCATGCGCACAAGTAATTTATTATGTCTATTTTCGGTTTAACTTAGGACTTTCCTTTCACCTATTGCAGATGTATCACTGTCAATATCCTTTGGTTTTTTAACCTTTTCTTTATTACTCTAAAATAGAATTAAGGCAAAGAGAAAAGTTCAAGTAAACAAAAAGATTTATCAAAGCATTTAGGCAATAATTGGGAGACCTTGAGGAAAAAGTGGATCAAAAAGGATATAGGTGCTTATATTTGAAAGACAATTGAGTTTAAATTTCTAATCTATAGGGGAAAAAAGACAAAACACCTTCAGGGAAGGAATCTAAAGATAATTGTTTTGAAGGGAGAGAGAGACAGTGCTGGACAAGGCTGCTCGGCTCACACAGCTCTGTGGGGGCTCTCCAGGTTCTGTTGTTAGCTGGGGAAGTTCTGACAATTGGTCCAAGAAGGCAGAGCATGGCAGTGGGGTAAAAACACGTATGTATACATACTGATGTTCCTATGTGCAGAATATTCGCAGTTCATAGGTAAAGATCTGTGACCTGGGAATGTTCCTAAACTTACAAATGCCTATTCCCACATCTTTTTTTATAGGTCGCTGGATAGTATTTTGAGGTCAAATATTGTCTTCATCAGAATTCATAGTCATTTCATAATGGATCATTTGACAGGGCTTTATTCTTTTTCTGACTGTGAAAATTAAGCTAATTAAAATTATTCTTAGTCTCAGACCTGCAAATAAAATTTCTCAGGAATATGGGCCTTTGAAAAACTGAACATTTCCTTTGCTCAATTAGGGAGTACTATTTTACTTCTTTTGACTTGAACCAATCTGTGATCCCACACAAACCTCTGATCCTCCTCTAGAATTCTGGATATTTTCTACCTAGATTTTCTACCTAGATCTTCTATAGGCAAAGTGTATGTTTAGTCAGGGGAAATAACCCTAGAGATGTCTGTAGAGTGCAAGTGAGGAAATCTAGGGCACAATCTAGGCTTTTGGCCTGAGAGGAGCCTTTTAGCAAAGACTCGCTTAGAAATCTTAAGCTCAGTCTATGTTTCTATCTAACACAAAATCTTTTGATTCCATTATAAGCCACTTTCAGAGAGGTTTTTTTTAATAGATATTGCTTTTTGAGGTCTCAGAAAAGGAAAAGTGGAGCTCGGAGCATTTAAAAGCACACTGACAGTAAAAGTAGCACAGTTCCTCTCTCGGTTGCTCTGGGTGAATATCCAGAAATTTTGCTTGGCTGGCACAGAGGTGAAACTCTGAAAAGCTGAGAAAATACGCCTCATGTCAGCACATATCAATTTATTACCGATCAGCTCATTAGGATTTTGCACAGTGGTTGGTTTATGCCGGCCCCAGTTGGTAATGAACTGGAGAAGTAAAACTCACCCTCAGGAGCCCGGGCTCTCCTAGAACAGATAATTTACTTTCCAGTGAATGGGAGTGGACTCAGGTTTTGTAATTGCAGTCACAGATTTGCTCTGATTAGTGAGATGTCCCAGAACTGTAAATTAAAGTTTTATTTTTGCATCAGTATATGCAACTGTATGTATAGAAAAATGGATATAGATATACATTTCAGTTTGCAGTTTGAATTGCTTAACTAATATTTATCAACTGAGTACAGTGCTGATGCTGCACATGGTGGCATCAGGGCAAAGTGCTATAATAAAACACAGGACATCTGTGATCTTAAAAAGCACTTTGCACTTTTCTTGTAGAGCTGCAAGAGATCACTGCCATGAATGTCACTGCTATTTAGGGAGTGACAAAGGTACATCCTGGACTTCTCAGAGTTGCCTGTGGCCACCTGTGCAGTTTGTCTCTGAAGCCAGGGAGGGACTGATTAAATACAGGGCCCACCCACTGTAAGAAGACTCTCTGGCATCCCAGCTGCCATTCAGAATGTGAAATCCAGGATATGACCTGTCAAGACGAGCCACTTCAGCATATTGTGGCAATGCAGCTGTCACCGAGATACATAAGTCTCCAGAGAAAAGCATTCAAACTGTTTCCATGGTGGAATGAATACAAATGCACGGCTCTACTCATACTTGAATGTGAGTTTTTTTTCAACAGGATAGTCTATACTAAATATGCAGATAAGTGGAAGTGACCCCAGTACCTCTTCTTTTTTCTATTTTCTAATCCCGTGACAGATGAATCCCTATACTTCTTCTTGTCTTTTATTGTTGAACATTTTCTAGGGTAAATCTCTCTTAATCTATATTTGAGAGGGGCAGGGAACATTTGGAAGCCATACGGATTTAAGATATGCAATTGTTGTCCTCTACCTCAATGAAGACAAACTGTTATAGATCTTCCAAGGTATTTCAATGAAACCTCTGGAAATGAGAGATTTTGGCAACCTAGATTGAAAAAACTATTTTATAGTTATTCTGTGATATTGAACTTATCCTTAACATTGTTGTCAATTTATAGAGCTAGCACAAAATTTATAAATTATAGAATTTGAAAAGTTCTAACTTATACCATTAATATCAAGAGAAACCCAGTGAGTAAGATGAGTGATTAAATAAGTATTTTCCTAATAATGAATTAACACACCTGGTCCCACAAGTGTGCCCAAATAAGCAGCAATGAGGCAATTTGGGAGCAAATTTATTTTCTTTTAACTTCATATTAAAAGCTTCTGAGAAGTAGGAAGCAGAGTCAGGTACCAAATTCATTACTGAATGTGTTACATTCTTCATGAATCTGGTACTAACAAGTCTCATAAAAAATATGCCTCATCTTAGGCAGAGTTTTTCTGGAATTTTGCAGAACAGCGTTGTCAACCAAGAGACTCCCCTCTAGTAGTGAAAATAAAATGAGAGAAATATTTGATTCAACTAACACTACAATTAACAAACACTTTAATATCCCAACTATTTTTGATTTAAAGGAAATATTGTTGCTATGTATTCTGATATTTATATAACTGTAATGTACCTATAGGATGTACGTGTGTGTGTGTGTGTGTATATATACATATTAGCATTGCAAACTAGAAATAAATATTTACATATGTGTTAATACATTTATTTACATATGACTCTATGTATTAATGCATTATGCATAATTTTATGTGTAAATATATTAATATATAACATAATTATATATATTTTATAACCATACTTAATAAGATATTTATAACTTATAGATATTCACTTTGTTAATTAGAATGAAATGTCCTTATACCTACTGATAATCTGTAATGATTACTTTCACTTTTTTATCTCAGAAACTCTTGATTCCAATCATTTATTAATTTATTTAGCACATATGTTCATGCTCACTATGTAAAACTGTTCAGTGCATAGGTGTGTCTAGCTTGTGTGTATAAAAATTTAGAACTTATCTATCGTCAAATACCTGAAAGCCATCACTGAACTATGAGGTAACCTTAAGATCTACACATATGTCATTTCTTCATTGCATTGTGACAGATATTTTTGTTTTGCCTCAAACACCTATCATATTCCCCAGATGGCTCAGCCATCATCACTGGCAGATTATGAATAATGTTTTAGGTTGCACAGATGTAAGCAATTTGTAATTTTTTCCCTTTCTAAACCAGCTTTGTTTTGATGAATCAACTGGAAATTTAAACTTATGTAGAACTTCTTTTTGAAAAAGAGCAATGTTTTCCCACATTGGAATATGTAGTCAGCTCTTAAATATAGACAAGAGATAGGGAATAGGGAAAATAGCCAGGGTGTATGACGATGGAAGAACTTAGTATTGCAATATACTCCCATTTTTTTTCAGTCAATAGAACCACATATAAAAAATAGTTTCAGATTGTTCAAAACCAACCAAAAGTTTATCAGGTTGCCTATTTATTTCTATGTGGTAAGAATAGTCTTCAAAAGAACTAGAGTTCTAGAAATACAGGAAGTGCTGATGAAATGTTAAAAGAGAAAGAAACTATTCATTGGCAAGTATGCGTTTATTCTGATGAATTATATTTTATATAATTATACAAAATATAATTATATTTTTTGACCCAGTAAACTCTAATTGAAACTTATTGGCAAATCAGTGTTAGGGAAAGCTCTCTACAAGCTGTTAGTACAAATTAGTTAATCTTTTCTTTAAAAGATATGGGAAAAAAACTACCTCAGACAGATATTAACTCTATAGCTAGAAAATGCACATTTAACTGTACATTGATATGTTTGTAAATAATACATTCTCCATGCCATAACCAGTTGCCAGGCCTAAAAGGCCACCAAATGGCTGGAGGCCACACACTGTCCTGCAATTCCAGCACCCATTTCTGACCTGATAATTATTGCGGTGGAAAGAGCAATCATAGTTAGTATTCTTAGCTTCCTTTGAATTAAAGTCTATAAGACCTATCTATTTGGTAATTGGTCTAGAATAGACATTGCTGAATTCTTGAATGCTTGAGAACTTGGGAATCTCATATGTTACAGACAGAATGTAATAACCAAAATATGAACTATCAAAGACAGCCATTAATGTACTTCTTATATCTGTGCTCATCAGTTCAACATCGCTGATTTAGAAAGTTTAATATAATATTACAACATAGGATTAGATAGAAATCATAGACCATCATCAAAGTCTTTTTAACCCTTATCCCCTTTTGGAAATTTCATGCTCTTACTAATGATATTTAGAATTTCAAAATAAATTAAATAATATGATTTGAGCCCCATCAAAGCAACTATATTTATTATGCTTCTACTTCAGTTGCACTCCAGGAATCCATGTTTCTCCTTCTCCAGTGAATGATCACTGTCTAATAAGCTGGTAAAGGATCTTAATTACCAAATCTAGCCATTTGAAGAACTCATTAGGAGTATTTTCTTATTTACTTAAGGAAATGAATGAGATAGTTTACCTTGCCTCATTTTTTCTTAGATTCTGTAATTTAATGTTCCTTAGATATATAACTCAGTCCCTGAGTTTCTGAGTTTGCTTCAAAACACCATTGTTAGGTTCCATATGACAAAGTTATTTTTTTTCAAGCCTGCACAAAAATGAAGGACTTTTGGACAGCTGTTACAGAATTCCCACAAATTTTAAGCCTTCTGCAGTGTTGAATTTCATTTATCCTCTTTTTTTGAAAGAATGAATATTAACAGGGCACCTGAGACATTTTAGTAGTGTTTTTGTTGTTGTTAAGCAACACCATTAGAGACTCAATGTGAAGTTTCTTAATATTTTAAACTTAATCTCTCTTTTTCCAATATTTAAGTGCAATATATTCTCTAGTAGTCTGTACTCTTTTCCTGAACCTGTATATTCCCTAGATTCATCTCCTGTGTTCTGCACTCTACACTCTACATATATTTGATATAATATGGAAGCATATAATGAAATTTGAGTCAGCCTACAAAACAATATTATGTCAATGTACTAACAGAGAGAAACAGATGGTCAGGAATACTGTACACATGCTTTGTAAGCCAGCTCCCTCAAATTGCCTTTCTTCAGATTTTTTTTTTTTTCCCAAGTAGAACCAATCATTAAACAAGTGATTTGAGATGCTTTATTATGGAAATACTCCTCTTGAACAATAGCAACAACAAAAAGCCATTTCAATCACATTTTCATTTTTAAAAAAAGTTATGTTTCACCCTCTTTAAGTTTATTGTTATGAAGTCTGAACTCATTATCTCTATCAACTTATATTCTTATTCAGAAAGTCTAAAAAAGTGTGTGATTCTCATTCCTGAATTTCTATTATGTGACTATAGCCAAAAGAAAACAAATTGTATGAAATGAATGGCTGTCTTAGGCAGTGCCTCTAAATTGATGTGAATTCCATTATTGCTATGTTGAGTTGAATTGTATAGCTCGCCATTCTAGATGAATGCCTCATGATCATTTCTCCCTGCTTTTTAAAATTTATAAAGTCCAAAAGAAGTAACTATTGGTTTTTTTGTTTCTTCATTTGTTTTGTTTTGTTCTGCCAGATGATTTTCAAGCCCTGGCTGTACAATGCAAGCAATAATTCATTAAATTCTTTAAACAAAAACAAGAGCTAAACTAAACTGAACTTAAATTTCCTAGTTGAGTGTTACATGAGCACACACATAGGTAGTGTCCCTGAACTTTCTTAACATGGTTTTATCAGCATGATCTATTAAGTTTTATTTGTGTATAGATTTATAATTCACAGTGAATAGTGATTGAATGGCATCATTCAATTCCTTCATTCCAAATTTACGGATCAGGAATCTGAAACACAGACATGAGAAGGACCAGCCAAGTTTCACAAAGCACGTGAGAGGAAGCTCACACTCTGATAACTGACTCCATTCTAAATCCTACCATTTTTCATTGTGCCAAAGCTGCTCAATAGGAATAAAAACGTTATTTTTAAAATTCCTCTATATTAATGTTCTTCATTTCACCAACTATTTTATAAATGTGGTTTATAAATTAAGTGATTCTGCCTAAAAATATGTTGAAAGTATCCAAACTGCATCTAAAACAAAAGAAAGGGGAGGAAAATTAGCTTTGATATCATTAGATTGGCATTTCACCAGGCAGAGATTGAGTAGAGGGGGAAAAATCCCAAATGTTTATTAATATTTGACTAATGAAAAATATTATATATCACCTTATAGCCCTTCAAAGTTTTAGGGTTAAAAAATTAAAATTATCCACTAATTAATCTAATGGAGCAGACTTGCAGCGTTTCCAGTGACAGTTAGTTTTGGAACATAATTCAGATCTCAAAGCCTTCATCCCTGGCATTGCCTCAGCATTATTCCTTCATGGGTTTTTTTGTCAGCTGGGAAGTTCCTTTTCTCAATTTATAAGCTCATGGAAAGCCCTTTATTTGAGTGATAAATTTATTCCAGGGACTGGAAATTGTCTAAATGGACAGTCCCTGCAGCATCTGACCCTTTATGGCAGGAATAAAAATAGAGAATAATGATTTAAATTTGACTAACTTCCCCAAATGCTATTATTAGTTTGATACTTGCCGGGAAAGCTTTAAAGAACCACTTAGAACTTACTTAGGGCTACCTTAATTCTATTCTTTTGCTGGGCTTTGAGGAGAACTCTGATCTTTGCCTGATGTTGGGCTCTTACCACTTTGATGGTAAGAATTTTACATTATTGAATGGGCTATAGATCACATTTGTTGGTCCTTACTCCTCTTGAAATAGATTTTAGCATAACTCCTATCTGGGACATTAATGTAACCTGACTTATTAATGTAAACTGGGCATATCCATTTGTAATTAGTGCAAACCAAGCTAAAATAAGATCATCAGGCCATTAGAAGAGTCGTTTACCTTTTGTTATCATAGTAAAATGGACTTTTAATGGGAAACCATCTTTATGTTGGCTGGGGAATGTAAAAGTATAGTCTAAGTACATCCTCATACTAAATATTAATGTAAAAAAAGTATGTATGGATAAACACTTCTATCATTTTCATCTTTTACCATTTTTACTTAACCCATTTTTACTTAACCCATTTTTACTAAGCTTTCTGATTACCTACACCATCCCCCCCTTGCTTTTCAATTCTTTTTACTTTCTTTGTAGGACTCCATGTCCTATGATAAATGATTGCACTCCTTCCTCTCAATCTTACTTAGAGAAATGTGAGGTTTCTATGATATTTGATTTTCAAAAAGCGAACTGATTTCACAAGAAGAATCACACACTAAGCACTTTAATGTTAACCTCATTTAACTTCCTCTTATGGTACAAAAGACAACGGCTCTTCCATGTTCTAATATTTCACTTTTTGTACATCACTGCTGCTTCCTTCTGGCAGTTTAGATTATGAGTTTCAGTTTTCCCTCAGAAAGATTAAAAGTGAGTGTCATTAAAATGAAATTGGATTCAGAGAGAAGGTCATTAAAATCTGTGGTATGAAATCTATTTCATTTTTTGGTATACCTTTCATTTACCAATTTGTTTTTAAGCATTATGTTTGGGAACTCACAAAAGATATTTTCCTAAACACATTTAGAACCCATCTATATATGCTGATTATTTTTTAAATTCTCCTTTACCAAAATCTGGCCAACATTTGAATCATTCATGTAGTTTGGAAGAGATCCATTTTAATTCCATTCAAGATTCTGACATAGTAAATAAAAATCTAAAGGATTCCCTCTGATTATTTTTGTTTAGCTTTTCTCACTTCTCAGCAAGATTCCATTTTCTTGTGACATCATTCTTTTCATTAGCTTTATCTTCAAAATTATAATGAATCGTTTTATAATTTTCAGATAATCAAAAAATTTTAAAACATTAAGCATTACATGATACATACATTTCTGTCAATTACAAATAAATTTTTAAAAATAAATTTATTATGGATTCATCAGTAGAAAAGATTTTATGACCTCAAGTTACAAGTATGACAGGAAACTGGAAACAATGTTTAAGTTTTTCAGTAGGGATGGTTTTATCAAACAGTTCTTTAACATGATTGAAGAGAAATGGTTCCTCTAATGTCATACAAAGTAGTTATTAAATAGTAACTACCAGCAAAACATATGCTACTGTAGTTGAATGAACTCTCATGTTCCTCAGTCTGAATTCAGATTTCTTTTGACCATTTACAAATGAAAGTTTTAAATGTAGTGAAACCACATTAAGAACCTCACTTTATTGGTGAATAAGCTGATACTGAACATGTTGAAATAGTTTCCCCAAGATTACAGTTAGCCGAAGGTAAAGCAAGGCCAGACTCCAGCTTTTTCAATATTTACCACTTTGAGTACTATCACTCAGGGATTGACAAGTTATGAGATTGCTCCATTTTATTAATACTACAAATCTCTAAAATGTCACCAAGAATAAATTAAATAACCATGCCTTCAGTACCTACTATGTATCCAGCATTGTGCTAAATATTAATTGTCCTTCTCTCTTCTATTTTCATTAGAGGATAATTTTTAACTTTTCTATTAATATGTAGTGAAGCTATCATTACAAAGATGAAAGTTATACCCCTAATCCTCATTTTTTCTCTTTACAACTGGAGTAAACAACTAATATCTGGGCATTTTTCTAAGGAAAGTTTTTTTTTTTTTTTTTTTTTTTTGCTGTTAATATTGAATTTTCTTGTTCAAAACTTAATGGGGCTGCATTAAGTTTTGGGAGGAATATTTTCTACTTCTTTTCTGCATTTTCTGCAGCCAGTGGTATACTAGAGCAAGAGTTGAGTGTGCCACCTCTTCCCTGCTCAGTGTTCACTGATGTCAGGTTGGTAGCATGAAATCAGCCATGGTGGGAGTGTTTGCACCACAGAAATTATCAAATGTTACAAATCAGCAACATTCTCTCCCCATACCCAGGGTCTGTTTTAAACATTCAGTAGCATATCACGGTTGTTGGCTGAGCAAAATTGTACACGTTATTTTGTTATTTTACTTTTTGAGCCACAGCTACACCTTCTATGAAGTAGGGATGATAATATCTACTATAGTATATATATCATGAGATTTTATGAGAATCATGTGAAAGGGCTATGAAACTGTGAATATGACATAGAATCACCAGTATCACAGTAATGAAAGTTATGTGTTCACTAATGAAATATGAGACACTTGGTACAACCAATATAATATAAGTAAATCTAGAATTTTGTTAAATATTGTGTCTACTCTTAGCCAGACAATGCATATGGCCAAATATAAAGAAGCAGGATGAAATTCAGAACTAACCAGCAAACCCTGGTTCCTATGGTAGATATCAAATAACATACATATGTACCAAGTAGAGTATGAAGATTGTTGAGCCTAAACTAATATTACTACTCCTTTCTTCATGCCATTAATCCTCTATGTCTCTGATGAATCAAACTCATAAAGTTTGATAAAACATTGTCTATATGTATATTATGAAGGCTTCTATAGAAATGATTTTCTATTTTCTATCATTTACATCAGACAAAGCTCTGCATACAAGGGAACACAAGAAAAACAATACTGACAATTGACCTTTTGAGTTATGAGCTTCTGCTTTCATTTTAATGACATTCAAAATACTTTAAGAAGCCTTATTCAAATCTGCAGGGAAATTTTGTCCCTTTGATACAGTGTCACTGCCTTTGGCATTTGCAATGTGGTTAAGTAAGTTATATGTTGAAACTACAAATTGTCTTCTGACTTCAAACACTTTTGGGATTATACAAGGGAAAAATGGGTCCTATCAGCTCTTATTTACCTTTGGAAAAAAACCTTTTAAAAAAGCTAAGGGGTGTGGTATGCACTGTCTGGGAAAGGGCACCCTCGTAGCTTTGACTCAGGCAGTGCAAAGGCAATACATGTCACGTCAAAGTTTGTACTCCCATAGTATGTTGAAATTAAAAAATAAATAAGTAAATAAAAATTTAAAAAAAATTAAAAAGCCAAGAAAGCTTTATATGTAAAAAACAAAGTAATTATTGACATTGGCCTATGTTAATCTGTTAATTACTATAACACCATCAAAACTTTTTTTGTTTGCCAATGAACTCTGTGTTGAAAATGATCCCAAAGCTTTGCTATTCTAAGCTGAATCCTCTTGAGAAGCTAAATCACCCAGTTTTTTGTTAGCTAAAATTAAAATCATTACAGCCAGATATATTTGATCTTAAATCCTGGTCCTGTCACCTATAATTCCTATGAGCTTAATCTGGTTATTTATCTCCCTTCTCCATCCTCACCACCAGACCTGTATCCTCCTCTGTGAAATAACATCTACTCATCTATATGTTTGTGTTGAGGAGTAAATGAAAAATAACATATGTAGAGCTCTTAACACTGTCTGTGGCCCATTGTATTTAATCAATAAATTATTCTCATTGCTACCTTTTAATAAATTGCCTATCTTTTTACTGCTAGGGCTACTCTTACCTTGCCAAGTCGTGTTAAATATGTCTCTCTGTCCCTTGTTTTCTCACATTACAAGTAGATTTAAGATCTATCTCTTCTTGCCTCTGACAAACTACAAGGATTAATTCATGGTGGATTGAATTATTTTCAGTGAGTACAGTGCTGGAAGTTCCATTTTTCTTTAAAGAATTGGTTATCAACCCTACTTTTTGTGGCAGCACACAAACTATCATACAATCTTAAATGGTATCATGAACTTCACTAAAATAGTGTGAAAACAAAATGCAGTTTATGTAGTATACTGCAGACTAAGAATATAATGAAAGGACTATATTAACAATAGAGAAGAAAATAGCAGAGATATTCCATTTCAATATCCTTAGAGATGACTGCTTTAAGTTTTATATTAATGATTGATACACATATATGTCTCATAAGAATGAAGCAACACATTGACAAATATGGAGAATGTAATCTCAAAAAAATTATATTTATTTATTTCTCCATGCTGTGATTTTTGATGGGAAGGATAGCATCGTCATGGATGGTCTCTGTGAGCTTTCTAGGGTGGAGTATAGAGTTAGAGAAATGCAGGCATGTCTTGCAAACATAAATTATAGAAAACTAATTATTTTATAATATCTCAAATTACTGCAGACATGTAAGAACCAGAAGCCATATCATGTACACTTGACTGAGTCTTCCAGTGGAACCAAGCACAGCATTCAGTTGTGGGAGGATAAACACGAGAGAAAAAAAGAGGACAATTTTTTGAGCTAAGAGTACAAACATACATTATATTATGTACTTCATCTCACATTCCAGATAGAAGAATATCTGGGCACACGAATGGAAACATTGCTTAAAATATATAACATTAAATTACAACTATTGCCACAATGAGATTCCATCCTCTCTATTCAAATTCTTTAAGAAATTTCTATGTGTGATTTTTCGAAGAAGAAGAATGTTTTAACAGGAAAAATTATTATTATATTTCTTCTAAACTTTTAGACTTTAAATATAAATACAAATTAATATTCCTTATTTGCCAATGTGTTGAGGGTGAATTCTCATCAGTATATTCAATGTTGATAAATATAACATTATTTGCCTTTGTTTCTAAAATAGTAATTGTTTGAAATAATCAGATATTTTGCCTCATCAAGTGATTACCTGATTTTATTATGGGATAAAATCTAAAAGACTGCTGATTTTAAAATCAGTAAGCATTTTTAAGTACTTTCTTTGCTTTGCAAAACATTACAGTCTGAAAGAAGACAAAGGGACACACAGAATTGTGAGGAGGAAGCAGAATAGCAGTAAAAGTATTTCACAGTTTCACAGAGAGAGGACTTAAAACTGCAATAGAATTTTATAGATAGATGAAACCCCAAGGTCATAGAATCAAATGTTTCTGCTTCTCAACCAAGGAAACATGTTCATTGGAGTGAAGTGACATAACTACAATTGTCTAGCCAGTGGGTAGTCACAGAATGTTGCGAGAGAGAAGTGAGATTTGTGAGTGGCATTGAAGAATGGGTTGTTTGGAGATGTGTTGAGAGTCAACTAATGTTATTTACTATGTGTCAAGCTTTATGCTATGTTCTTTCATATTTACTGTCTTTGTTACAATATCGCAACTTGTATGTTAAATATTGCTGAGGGCCAAGGAAGTGAAGCAGCTTTTTGAAGTACTAATAAGTATAATATCTCAGATGCAAACATGTGTCTTGTAAACATAAATAAATATACCCTCAATAGCACACTGATTTGGTGGGTAAAAACATTCTAAGTTTTAAGTTTGTTTGAAGGAAGAAATGGAACCAATATGTTGGGGAAAGACTATATAAGACACCTTATTTAGCAAGAACAGAGCTTTCATTCTAGGAGTAGTGAGATCTATGGAAGCTATCATATTTAGGAAAGTTATAAATGTTCAATTTACACATATAATCCAAAGCAAATTTGTTTCCTACAATGAGAGAGTACTATGATATTTAATAAAAAATGAAGGAAGGAAGAAAGGATGGAAGGAAGGAAAGAAGGAAATAAATAATATCAGTGATAAAACTTAGCTCTGCTGATGAAAAATATTTTGTACATGTCTATGAATGACTGTAATATATATTAAGATCCAAACCAGCTAGAGAAGCAAAAGTTGGGGCACATTGTAATAGTGATTATCTCCATGTGGTTGCATTACAGGTAATATTTTTATTCCTCATACATTTCTTTTTTTGACAAGGATCCTACGTTGATTTTATAATTCAAAAAATCAATTTATATAAAAAGAATTACATGTATGGAAACTAGATTATTTGCTGAATTTAAAACACTGCTAACCTTTTAACTATATTACAACAGATAAAAGTTTGAGATAAAAATTGGAACGCATACTGAAATAGTGTGACTATTTCATTATTCTATCAATGCACTATTTTAAATTTAATATTTCCTAATTAAGATTTAAAACAAGTTAATATTCTATTTACTTTGTTAAGCTTTGCATACAAAATTTCCATTTTTAAATGTCAGCTTATATAACTTATGTATAAGGATACTTAGGATACTTTCAGGTGTGGATTTTAAAATTGTACTCTGGGCTTTGGCTTATACAGTTGATAGATATTATCTAAGCAATTATGTTAACAGAATTAAAAAAGAATATCCATTCTTGTCCTTTCCACGTGTGGAATTGTTCCTGGGCAAATACTGAATCTCTACAATTTAGATTGGTCTATACAATTTCAAGAACAACATTGGATTCATAATGAAGCCATTATATATAGTTTCAGAGTGTATTTGATCAGTCTCTGTGTTTTTTAAGTGTACGGAATATTTTTACTTGTGGCCTTAGTTCTTACCTGCCTTAAGGTTTTTGCAACTTACCTGTTACATGTCAATGCAATTTATTAAGGTATATTTTCCTGGGATGGATTTTAGAAATCAATGAGATAAGTGGCATTTGGTTTTGTGTTGCTTCTCCAAAAATGTCCTGAAAAATGGGTAGTTTATTTTTCTTTGAAATTATTTGAAGTGTTACAAGCCAAACATCACAAAACTTAATTTCTTATTCTATTAGCATTTCTAAAACTAAATTTATTAATTCAGTATTTTAAATGCATAGATTAATTTATTTGGAAAAAGACCACAAATTTCTAAGCCACCCATTATTTTCAAATAGAATGCTTTGCAATCAGTGTTTCATTTCCAAATCACTTCAGTGACCACTTCACTGATATGCTGTTTGTGGAATCTCATAAGATGCCCTGAATCAAAAAAGGTTGAGTGCTTGCACATCTGTGACACTCTTTTGAAGCATGTAAGCCAATAATTTTGCCTTCAGCATTTTTAACATTGTAGTTATTAATTGTATTGCATATAAAAGTTGCATTGGTATTTGTCTATGACCAATCATAGTTAAGTGAACTTCTAGGAAATCTCTCCAGAATTAAGAAGTAGAAAGTATTTATTGATAATGAGACTTTGGAATCTCATACAAATAATAGAGCAATATATTAATATTTCCTGCTCCTTGTTTTTTTTCCTCACTTTAGAAATAATTCAGCATAACCTTCATATTGCCAAATTATTTCCAATCATTTACATTCTCTCATGAAAATAATCATTTATTTTTACTGAGTTTGAATTCAATTTGCCTAGTTTAAAAATTTATAAATAAAAACATATTTAACTAACCAACTTTATCACTTGATATTTA
The DNA here is from genome assembly GCF_041146395.1 of Eulemur rufifrons. Lineage (NCBI taxonomy): Eukaryota > Metazoa > Chordata > Mammalia > Primates > Lemuridae > Eulemur > Eulemur rufifrons. The sequence continues at coordinate 69,506,324 of NC_090999.1, read as the reverse complement.
TAACTATATATGGATCATACTCAGAATACTTTCCTATAATTATTATTTCATGTTGACAACACCTGCTTTTTTAGAGCCCAAAGAGCTCCAGGCCATATCACAATATCTTCATAGTCTTCAAACTGAAATTTAACTGTGCTCCTTGCAAGGAATCACTGTGTGTGGTTTCTTCATGATGTCAGCAACATATAAGGTATAGTTTCTGGTCATTCCATTACTTTTGGGTTATGAGAAAATTCCTAGATGTTCCTTTCTGAAAATTCCATATGAATCTTCTTTATTGAGAGTAGGCTTTCTCAAAACATTTATGATAACAAAAGATTCATAACACATTTCACATAGTTGGAAATATTTAGTTGATGGTCTTCATCAAATGAGAAAAATAGAAAAGTGTAAGGTCAATTCTGGTTGGGAAAAGGGAGAAAAAGGATAAAATATAAAATGATAATAGCTAGGCATGTTTTCCATTTTGGATGTTTCCAATTGAGGTTTGAACATACAATATTTCTTTAAGCAAATGAAGTAAAGTGACATTTTAACTTTTTTCCATAATCAATCATTTAGATATATTTTATTTCCTCTGCAAAGCTTCATGAATGCATTTAAAAAGAGAAAAAAAACAAAGAATATTATATAAAATCTAAGGCAAGTGTACTAAATCCAGCAGTGATCAGAATCTAACATTATCTTCCCACTATATTTGGTTGACAGAGTATGTATTTCTCCATGGAGGAGACAATAATAAAAACAAAAATTTAAAAACTCAAACAATTAATTAAGTTTATTGTATTTATAATTGGACAACTTTGAAAGTAAGAGAAAATCTACACTCTTCTTTCAGCTTTCTTTGTGTAAGATCATTGTCTTTAAGTAAATGAATATGCCAAGAAATAATGGAAACCCCCATCCTTCCAGAAGTGCTGATTAACTTGTGTGTTTGAATGCTTTTCAGTCCAAGAAGTTTGGCAATGATGGTGGATCTAAACATTTTGAAGTATTTGTCGCTTTTGCAAATGAATACTATAAAATACTTTTTGGCATTGAAATATATTTTTCCTGTTTAACAAAATGTTAAATTGTGTAAGTGGTAAACTAGTTATCAATTATTCTACAGCTATACTTTATTTGTTTTTCTTATGTGGGTTGAGGTAATATTTTTAATTTGCTTTACGAAAATGTGACTTGAACAATTGGAGTTGAATAAGTCAGTTGGTATAATGCAAGTAAAGTATTTGTTTGGATTTTTAATTGAAATATCAGACATGAAACTCTATAGACATAGTTTCAAATTCTTTTTTTCTAGGAGCATTACTTAATCTATACTCAATTACTATGCTTTTTGTAGTCATATTTAACCCTTTCTGAGAAGATTATATTCTGTATATTATATAACTGTTTGCTGCTAATTCATTTTAAATGTGAGATTCTGGAATAACATTTACTTACATTCCAGACCCCGTGGTTATTTGTGACCTCAAGAATAAGCAAAAAAATAAAGGCTAAAGAATAATAAAATAAAAACTTTGAATTTTCTAAGTGCTTAAAATATCTTTTCTTCAGTAATCTTTTAAAATATTATTAATAAGGATAACTTAGATTTTCTACATAGTGTACTTGTTATAAAGTATATTTTGTGTTTCTATAAATTCTTCTCTTCTGTTTTTTTGTTTTTCCCCCAGTTACTGGCTGACAAACAAAGTTCCCATCAAAAGACCCAGCACAGGTCTCCTTATGTATACACTTGCCACAAGATTCTGCGATGAAATTCACCTGTATGGATTCTGGCCATTCCCTAAGGATTTGAGTGGAAAAGCTGTCAAATATCATTACTATGATGACTTAAAATATAGGTACTTTTCCAGTGCAAGTCCTCACAGGATGCCATTAGAATTCAAAACATTAAATGTGCTACATAATAGAGGAGCTCTAAAACTGACAACAGGAAAGTGTGTAAAGCAATAAAGCACATTTTAAAACATACAAACTGAATATGCACTTCTTTTCTGAAGATGCTTCTGAAGATTGGAAAATAGGATCCAAAACATGGCTGGGTTTCGACATCCACCAATTAACTGAAAGGCTGATAAAGGACGTTCATGAGAAATCCACTACCAGCTGATGAAATACCTGCAAAGTGCTCTAAAAATTAAATATTTTGACTTCAAGGGTCCTAGTAAGTGCCACTTCCACTAAGAATACAGTTTGAATGTATAATCAGTAGTGTTTACAAGATCCAACAATGCGCTCATCATTGGTTAGCAAAGCAAATGTGTTCATCACTGTCGGGCTGCCACTGCGAAGCTAAGCACATTAGAAGAGGAACCCCAGGAACACAATTCAGCCCTTGGGAAGTTACACCATCCTCATCAGCAGGAATCAAGATGGAAACAGTTTGAGCAGTGAAATTTGTAAGATTAAGCAACTCAAGTAAATGCCTTCAGTCAGGACACTGAGTCTGATCATGAATTCTATGTTTTTGTTTATGTTTTTGTTTGTCTTCTGAAATCTCTTTTGGTGTGGGTATTGGGGTGCTTAGAAATCCTTTCTGAGATACACAGGAATGAGAAAAATAAACTTCGAGTAATCATTTCTAAAGTTCTTATATTTTTTAAAAGCAATCACACAAAGACTTTTTTTTTTAAGTTTTATTTTGCACAACTCTAAACCTCCAGATTATTTTCTAATGGTGTAGAAGGTACCAGCTAAACTGTACCACTAAGTAATATTGAGCCATTCTAAAGGAAAGATGTTCCATGTCATCTAAGATGGTAAAATGAGCAGAAAAGCATGCTCTTTTGGTACCAAAGATTATACTCATGTTTCTACACAATAAATCATTTTCTTTTCATGAAAATAATATATTAGTAACATGAATATATTATTATGCTATTAATGTGAAAGTTGTGTCTAAATATTTTAAAATTTCCAAACTGAAACTTTATTTTTATTTGAAGGAAGACTGACCACACCTTTTACATGTCATAATAATTTTGTGGAAGCCTTTTGCCCATTAGAATAAATGTTTGATTGACATAGCTGACATGTGAATTCCAGTTATTTCATATTCCCCTTGTTATTCAAATAGAAAGATTGGCATGCTGTTTATATCATTATGAAATTTCTTCATGCAGAAATAACATGATTTATAGTGATGTTTTCATCACAGAGATGATTAATTTTAAGAGGTTTAACAATGAAACTGTGTCAGTATTTTGCACTTAAAATGAATTAAATTGACCAATATTTTTCTTTAGTTAAATTTAGTCACCATATCACACAACTGTGTTTTTAAAGAAACACTTGTATGTGATTATTAATAAATTGATTTTTAAATATTTAATATATAACAGAATTGACTAATAGGCAAGTTTTCTTGTAACTTACTGTGCTGGTAAGTAATTTTGATGGTGGATTGTTTCTTTAGAAAGCAGAAGCAGTGTGTTCTCACTTCTACTTTGGCCTGAAACAATTTATATGACTTCTTGTTTCTTGGGGAAGGCAATGTGAAGAAAGAAGAAATAGCATGGGGAATATGTATGTTTTGTTTCTTAGGGAAAACAGTCTGAGAAATGAATAAAAAACATGGAGAATATATATATACATATATATATAAAATCATTGAAATGGACATTCACAGTAGTATAGTTCTCAAAATTTTTAATTACATGTGTGTTTTTTTTAATATTGCAAAACCTTGGAATAAAGAAGATTATATTTTCTGAGAATTTATGTGTCTCTAAGAAAGAAAAATCTAATGCATATAGACTGATAGCTAAAAATGAATAAAGTACTAATGTACTTTTATTATTTAATATTACACCTCTTATCTATAGGAAATTTTAACAGAATTAGGTACAAGTTTTGAATTTAAAGTTGAAAAGTCTGATTAACTTAACAAATCAAAAGTAGGCAATTTATAAAATCGAAATTTAGACTACTGGTAAAGAATAAGTTGTTCCAGTAGACTTTAATTTGAATTCAATAGAAATCTAGAAGTCACAAGTAAATTTCTTATTGGTAAAATCCATCTTGGCAGTCATTCAAAGTATGTTTTTAAAAAGCAGCAGCAAGGTACCTTGCCATTTTCAATGCATTTTCAACCAATGTATTTAAACAATTTTAAGGCCACAGCAAACATATCTCAGCCATTCACTGTTCTGTGCATTGATGTTTATCTCATAGATGCATTGAGTAGTGCCTTTCTTAGCTTTTTCACATTGCTTTGTCACCCTATATTTTGTGTTCTCGAAATACTTTGCCCAGTTCCGAAAATGTTCTGCATTAAAAAAGGGCTTCAGTATCGACTGAGACTACTTTTGTTCATCTCAGGGAACTTTCAATACTCAAGAATGAGTTCAATTAAAAGTATTTAGTGTTCAAAGAAGAAGACAAACTGTACAAGCCCATTTCATTCCCTGTTGTATACCTTTCATCTGCCCTCCCCCTTGACTATCTACTGTGGCCTTCTTAGAGGGATAGGGCAAGGAAATCATTGAAGGGTAATAGCAAAAGTAAAAGTAGTTGATATTTAACCAATAAAGGGGCATGAGGGATCATAACGAAATCAAATTATAAATACTTACTTGAAATATCTGGGTTTTTTTTTTAAATACCATATATTCACAGTTTTTAATTTATTTTTCATGATTTAACCCTGTACCTGACAATGCTCACGCAGCTGATTGTGAAATACTCCTGACCTTTACAGAACATGGCTGTTATTGTGCTGTTGACATGAATAGGCCATAGAAACATTTTCATCACTATTACTCAGCCTGTTCTATAATTAATATTAAGTTGCTGAAATAAAAAATGAATCAGTAATAGATTTTCTGGGCAAATCTTATGATTCGGCCCACAGGACTGATAAAACTACTGTGGAAGTTTTTCTATCTGAAAGAAGGTGCTGGTCATTAAAATGTCTTCGTGTATTGTACAGCATATGAATTGTATATCAATGCTAATGGGAATCTCTACATATATGCTTACAGAAGCAATTTATTTAAATAATGCTAGGAGTAGTGTACATACCAACTAGTTATTAAGCTACTACACAGAAAAAGGGTGAACAAAGTAATTTATTTCTAATTGAGCCAGTTAGTCATAATGCACATAATGTGATATTTGGTTCATAAAAGAATTGTTTTCATGTGGTTATTGTAGGGAGTATCTATAATTGTGGAAGGGGTATGGGAAGAGTTATGTATAGTTAGTTTTCATCTCTACAGGTTTGAAAGTTTTCTCATCAAACATTATCAATATACCAATGTTTTAAAACTTGAGTGAGGGTTATTGTTTGTATTTGATGGAAGAAAATCCAAATAAAGCCCACCTAGAAATAGATATTTTATTATATATGTGCTATAGATATATCTATATAGTACAAATAGACATGTGTGATGCATATATACAATGTTATATATGTGAATCTGTGTGTTTACACACTCAGTCTGTAATATGTACACTCTAGATTTGTGTTATGCTAATATCTTCAGGGTCTGCACTGTGATCTACCCTGGAGATAAGTAAGACCACTTTACAATAAAGAAGTTCTTTTGAGACTTCGGTTACTAACTTGTTTTAAGAGGGATATACTTTATAACTGAATTCTATGTTGTTCGTACCTAGAGTTACAATAAGGGTCTACTATGTCCAAATCTTAAAGAATAAATAAGTAAATAAAAAGAAAACAAAAAAGAAAAAAAAAATTCTTCAAGCTAGCAATGTAATTTGAATTACAGTTTTCAGATTGTGGCTCCAGGCCTTGTGTTTCTCTTTTAAGTAGCACCTTTTAATAAATACTGTTTCTTTGTGTTGGCAAAAGCACAAGTGTTTCAAATGTATATAGCAGGAAAAAAAAGGTTTACAGAGATAGCACTGCTGCACAGGATAATTGCTACTGAGTATTTCTTATACGATTTGTGGAATGAAAGATAAGGTTTACTCTGTCAGGTTCATTCTGTTCAACACTGTTTTCCTATTGTTTATGTATATCAACTTGGTATTGTTTTACCATTTGTAAAATTGTAAATTAAATTAAATCCCATTTTTTTTCAATTTTTCTCTTATGTTTTATATCCAAGCCCTTGGTTTCACTTTATATGTTAGTATTAGGTGATCGTTTTTAACAAGATTTTGTTAGTGCTTTTGTCTTCCCCTCTCCTCAGCCCCAGTGGCTGGCAATTAGGGAAAGCATTTTATTTTTGAGTGCATTCATGAGAGTATGAATAATACCAAAAGCCCCATTAACATTAGGAAATCCTTAACAAAATTTTTGTATGGTACATTCTGTTTGTGGTTGAGGGAATGGAGTGTTACACAAGTGATAGTCATTTATATCCAATTTATACTCCCACTGATGAATGTTAGCGGGTCATTTTAGATTCATGGCTGAAGAAGCCAGTGGCTTCTTACACACTGCACATTCTGTAGCTGCTCTTTCAATTTGTATTTCAACTCCTATTTGATCCACTTGCTACTGTTTGCAGTTTGCCTTTCAGGAGATGATTTTGAAAAACTACATGCTTAAGTTGTTTTCCATGGCTTTCTATAACTTGCAAGTCTATGTTTTCAGACTCTGCACTGTTTTCTGCAGAAATATCTCTTTAATTTTTTTTTTTTTTTTAGATAGAGTCTCACTCTGTTGTCTGGGATAGAATGCAGTGACATCATCTTAGTTCACGGCAACTCTTGGGCTCAAATGATCCTTCTGCCTCAGCCTCCCCAGTAGCTGGAACTAGAGGCACATGGCACCACGCTGGGCTAATTTTTCTATTTTTTTGTAGAGACAGGGTCTAGATATGTTGTTCAAGCTGGTCTCAAACTCCTGGCCTTAAGCAATCCTCCCTCCTTGGCCTCCCAAAGTGTTAGGATTACATGGATGAGCCATTGCTCCCAGCCTTCTTGCAGAAATTTTTCATGAAGTCACTTTTAGTATTCTGCAATTTTGAAAAATTTGCTAGAGACTAAGAATGAAGCATTAACAACGATCAATGAAGAAAGATGTTACTTATATTTTCATAGTTACCTTTTACTTTCAAAGATCTATATGCAATAGGTCATTCCTATATATTCTTGGGATATAATCAGATCTCATCATCCAGAACTTCACTTTTTGATGTTACCAAAGAGCTTTCAGGATTTTGGTATGGGTTTTGGTGACTTTCAATGAGTTTTCTAAAAGGCAATATTAAAAAAATATTCTTGCTGTCAAATGTTTAAAAATGGTTATTTCTTCAAAATAGAGTTAGGTGTGTTTTTGCCTGAAATTGTGGATAGATTTGCTATAATCTTTCTTTTTAGCCTTCTTGTTTTATATTACAGCCCAGTCCTTTCCAAAATGTGTTCTGAGAAACACTGTTGTTTGACATCCTTTGAGAAAGAATGGTATATTCCCAAATAATTCTACAATGTTCTCAGGGATCAACAAGGCATACCAGTGCATTACAAACTCTGGGAAGTCTTGAAATTAGAAAAAATTTAAATTTTTCTAACCAAGAATTCCCAAATGTATTGAATTGTTACACCTTTGTTTAATACATATTTTAAGAAATGCCATAATATAATATCTTTTACAAACCTTTTCTCAGAATTAAAAATTACACATACATTTTTCATTTGTTTTATACTATAAATATCTCTAATGTTCTCAATAATTTATGATATAAATATAAATCACATTATTCCCACCACCCCTTATATTTCACATTACGATTTTAAAATGCAGTTATCAGAATGAGCTACTCATTTTAATTAGGCAGCGCCTCTCCAGACTGTTTATTGAAATTTAGATTTTTCTAAGTTTCTAAGTTTTTGAAGCTTTATTAGCTCTGAGTGACTAAATCAAACTAATCTAATTTACAAAGACCTATAATGTCAGTGTAAAATAAATTGAATATACACTTAGAGTAACCTCAAAATTCATGATGTCAATTCAGATCTCACCCTTTTATGTTAATGAAAGTTAATTTGTCTTTACTCTGGGCCAAACACACATATGTGTGTACTTGTGTGTGTCTGCATATATACGCATACATACATAAACTGATTTAATCGTACCAAGTGTATGATATGGGTGCTGCAAATATTACAGTTTTACAGATAAGATAAAAGGATAGATCATACAATGCATTCAAGGACACAAAGCTCAGAACTAAGAGAACAAGGACTTGAACCCACTGATTACAGTGTCCACCTTTTTAACCATCACGTTTTAATACTGCCTCTTCTTAACTGTTAAGAAGTTCCCTGGGAAACTAATTTTGCAAAATAGATGATTATTTAATGAGCACAGATCAGAAGAATAGGTAGGTATATAGAAAGCATATATAATTTAGACTTTGGGAAAATCTAATAAATGATTCAAGCCCCCAGATAAGACAATCATCGCTAATAACAAGAATGTCTGTGCCTTCCAGGTCAGTGTCTCTCCCATGGATGCTGCTTGATAAAAAACTGCCAATTCTTGCTCCAAACTCTTCTTGGTATATTTTTTTCATACAAGCTGGATTACCCATATGTTAGAATCTTACTCTATGTATCACAAAATTTATTACATTATAGCTATTTTAAAGTCTAATTATGAGCTTTCCACATAAGCAATTGATTGGATTTGGGCATTCCGTTCATCTCTATTAGCAAGTGTTTATAGAAGTCTCTTAAGGTTGAATTTCTGCAAAAGGCTAACATCATCCATTTTAAACTGATTTTTTTTTTTTTTTACTAGTTCTTTCTCTTCCTGGGGATGGGAGTAACCTAATCTCCAAATTAAGTGGGCAGCTTAATGATTTCCCCCATATATTAGCTTCATTGTGTATGAGCCCATGAAAACAAAAAAATAATAGAGTAATTTTTTCTATTCTATTCTTATTTTAAAAGACAAAAATTTCAATCACCTGGTTGCTTTAGTTTCTGGAATATTAAACAAATTACACGATAGAATTGAATATCAATATAAAATTAACTTTATTTATTTTTATTTTTTGCTTCCAGATTGCTGATTTCTGACTCAATCAGCAAAGTAGAATTTATCAAGTAAGCACAAAAGAAAACTATTCCAGGATGTGTTCCACAAAAATGTGTTCAGTAAATGACAACTCTATGTATCTTCCTTTTGGAGATTCGGAAAGTACATTAACATAATAAGAGAGTGAAAATACTGCAATAAGAAAAGGAATTTCTTTTGTTTAAAAAGCCATCTATAATTTTATAAATAACTTCTATTAGCTATGAAATTACTTTCTAAAGAATATATTTTGGGTAACACTTCTGAATACAACAATCAATACAAGAAGAGAGAATAAATCCGAGTTTCATTTGCATAAGCTGATACTTATTTTATTCAGTGTTTTCTTTTTCCATAGACTAAATATTTTCTTAATAATATTTTCAAATATGAAAAATATTTAAACTGATATATTTATTTATTCTCTAAATTATCTTAAATTTTTTTTACAGAAATGATTACTCTCACTTCTAAAATATTGATTATACTATGGCTACATTTCTTTTATATAGCTATATATTTTCTTATTTTTAATGATTATGAGTACACAGTAGTTGTATATCTTTACACGGTACATTTCTAAGAGTGATCCCACAACTGAAAGGTGTTGCTCATTCTGTATAAGACACACACATCAATTAGCTTTAAGGCAATAGTAACTCAGGAAGGAAAAAACGTGCTAATTTGCATTTTCTGGAAAAAATCATGATATTATAGTAAGCTCTCTCTCTGCTGTCTCTTCAGCCCAGCTTTCTTGGCTCCAGCCTCCCAGCACCACACAGATGGGCTGACGACAAGCACATCTGCCAATGCTGCCAAAATGTAAACACACTCAGCTGGCAGCAGATGTTTTCCAGAAAAGATTACTATCACTGAAGTTGTTCTTCTTTGGATTCTGTTAGTGATCTGTTATCTAGAAAATTAATATACCTAATAATCCCTGCTTATGAACATTATACAAATCCCATGCACTTCTCCCATCTTGACCATACTTCCCAAATTCACTATTGAATTACAAGTTTAAATAAAACTGGAGCCCATCCTAAGCCACACACTCATCATCAATACCAAGTAACTGCAGACCTTCTGAAATTATCCACTACACAAGACTTTTCACCTCCAAATATCACCATTTTAATATTTACTTTATGTTTCCAGCTCGAAGAAATGTTCCATAAAGAAAACGTCTTAGTTTGCAGTCCCACCAGCAGTGTATTAGTGTTCCTGTCTCTCCACACCCACGCCAACATGTGTTGTTTTGGGTTTTTTTGATAAAGGCCATTCTCATTGGAGTTAAGTGATATCTCATTGTGGTTTTGATTTGCATTTCTCTGATGATTAGGGATGTTGAGCATTTTTTCATATGTTTGTTAGCCATTCTTATATCTTCTTTCGAGAAGTTTCTATTCATGTCATTTGCCCACTTTTTGATAGGGTTGCTTGATTTTTTCTTGCTGATTTTCCTGAGTTCTAAATAGATTCTTGTTATCAGTCCTTTATCTGATGTGTAGTATGCAAAAATTTTTTTCCCATTCTGTAGGTGGTCTGTTTATTCTCTGGACTGTTTCTTTGGCTGTGCAGAAGCTATTTAATTTAATCATGTCCCATTCATTTATTTTTGTTGCTGCTGTGATTGCCTTGGGGTTCTTCTTCATAAATTCTTTGCCTAGGCCAATGTCTGTAAGAGTCTTTCCTACATTTTCTTCTAGAATTCTGATTGTATCACGCCTAAGGTTTAGGTCTGTTATCCACCGTGATTTGATTTTTGTGAGAGGTGAAAGCTGTGGGTCCTGTTTCAGTCTTCTACAAGTGGCAAACTAGTGCAACCCCTGTGGAAAGCATTATGGAGGTATCTTAAACAGATTCAAGTAGACCTGCCATTTGACCCAGCAATCCCATTACTGGGCATATACCCAAAGGAAAAAAGGTCATTCTGTAACAAAGACACATGTACCCGAATGTTTATAGCAGCACAATTCACAATAGCAAAGATGTGGAAACAACCCAAGTGCCCATCAATACATGATTGGATTAGTAAGCTGTGGTATATGTATACCATGGAATATTACTCAGCTATAAGGAATGATGAAGATACGACATTTCTATGGTTCTCCTGGAGAGAGTTGGAACCCATTATATTAAGTGAAGTATCCCAAGAATGGAAAAACAAGCATCACATGTACTCACCAGAAAATTGGTTTCCCTGATCATCACCTAAATACAAATCTGGGAACGACACCAATTGGATATCAGACTGAGGTGGGGGGTGAGGGAGGGGATGGGGGTATGCCTACACATTGAGTGCATTGCGCACCGTTTGGGGAGTGGTAACACTTGAAGGTGCTGACTCGGGAAGGGGGGGTGGGGAAGGGAGGGATATATACCTACACGATGGGTGCAAGGCGCACGACCTGGGGAACAGACACGCCTGGAGCTCTGACTTGGGGGGAAAGGCGGTACAGGAGCAACGTATGTAACCTGCAATTCTGTATCCCCCATAACAAGATGAAATAAAAAAAAAAAAAAAAAAAGAAAACGTCTTATACTTGACTCTAAAAATGAATTTTAAAAATGATTTTTTTGGTCACTCTAAAGATGTTTTCAAATTATAATTTTTAACTTTGATTTTGTGATGATCCCAGAAACTGAAAATCCACCTGCAAAAATTTTCAAGATACACACTGTGAAATGTCTAATATTACTTTCATTTAATGACCACTCTCTTCTCTGTAGGCTCCTCCTTTTATGTCCTTCTCTAAAATGCTGTGTTTCTAAAAGATTTTTCCTCAGTCTTTTTCTTTTACCTCCACACCTCTAGAGATCTTATCTATTCTGTTGTTTTGTAAACTTTGACAGGTGCATGGATACCCTGGGGATGATAATAAAATCAAGGAATCTATTCATAGAAAAATGTGCCTGCTCACGTCTTAGCTTAAGTTCCCCTTAAAACACAGCTTGAAGGAATTTTAATACAAATAGTTTATTTTGCAAATGTTTCTAAGAAGAAGTGAGGAACCAGAGAAAGTATAGCAGAAAAGGAGTGAAAGCCTATAGAAAGATATGTTTACAAATTGACAGCTTCTATGAATAATGGGTGCTCAACCCCACTTGGTCTATCTGAAGAGCCTTTTGTAAGGATCTCAGGATTCAACTGATAAAAGAAGGAACTAATTACCCATCAGATCACATCCCCCATTGAGAGTTTCCCTGAGTCATTAAATGCCTGAACTTCTGGGTTGTACCTGTGAATTCCCAACTAGCTCCCATTAGTATCCCATATCATATGTCAGAAAAGCATTCAAGCAGTATCAAGAGAGGTAACACTTGGCCTGTGCATTGTCTGCACAGTAATGTTTGCAGAATTAATGACTGGAATCATAGGCGAAGCAGAAAGGAAGTGAGGTATTTTACAAGAACTTAATATAGTCTTTCTAGTTAATCATTTGCATAGGCTCATGTCCTCCAATCCATAACCAACTCTCAAATAGTTAGAAGGCTGCCATCATAAAGGGCATTAGTTTGGCAATTATAGTCCCACTATCTAGAAACCATTTTAGGCTGACTGATATTCATCTCTTTCTTTCATTATCCATTTTAGAGCCCCCTCATTTCAGTTGATTTGAGTTTGTTAATTAAGGGATGACCCACACTTTCACTTCAGAAAGTCCAATCACTTAGTTTACTTTTACTTGGTAGATCTTGATTGCTACAACTGTCCACTCAGATTTATTTCCAGGCACTGAAGCACCAAGAAACACTCGGTGACTCTTCTGGGTCCCAATCTTACTCTTTCCTACCTGCATTGTATAGTACCAATTCCAAGTGTTTGTCATGATCAGTGTCAGAATTACCACTGACAGCATGACCACATGACAGCATTTGCCTATTGGTACAGTGTCCTAAGGAGTCCGATTTAATGGATTTAATGAGGTAGTAATCTGAGCTTTAAGTTCAGTGGGATCTTTAGTATTTCCTTTGGAAGAAGCATTCCTCCATTAGAAACTAGGACTTCTAATCTAACACAGTCTGTATTATGAATATGGGAAGCACAAATTTCCAAAGTGAATTAAGAAATAACGAAAAGATGGGCCAATGGTACTTTTATTTCCTGTTTATAAGCCTGGTATTTGAGAGTTTGGGGGTACAGCACCATATATTGGCCATTAGTTTAATGCATATAACACATCTTAAAGGAGAGCCCCCAAATCTGCATGGTGTCTGGGTCTTTATCTGTCATGTTGCAGAGCAGCTAAGGGGTCATTCCATTTTATTAGGTTGGCACCTTGTGGTGAGAAGGTATGTACTGAGACAAGTGAATTCTAAAGCACTCATTACCTCACCTTGTTTGCTATGAAATTGTCCCTGTGAATCTGAAAAAATGTTGTACCAGATCCCATTTCAGTGAATTAGGGGGTTGGTAAGAGCCTAGATGTTAAAGTTAGCAGAAGTACTGTGTCTAGGAAGCCAAACCTATATCTATAATTACATTAATTTCTATAAGATTAAATTGTTGCCTTCTCCAGAGCTGAATGGGTCCAATAGAATTGTACATTGTTTCATTTCAACATGCCTCCAAATTGTTCAATGTGTGTTGGCACCATATTAGGGGTCCCTTGATTACTACCATTGACATTTTGTCCACTCAGCAATAGCAGTAGCTAATCAGTTTTAGTGAGAAGGAAGCCACATCATTGGTCCCATACATACTTCAGTTCCTGCTACCATAGACAACCTGACCACAGGCCCATTGTACGAACACTGTGGCAGCTAAGAAACAAGTTGACTGACATCAGCAGGACAAGCCATCCTTTCATGTAGCAGTTGAGATTTTCCTGTGATAGAGGCTTTTTTCAGACATTAATGTGAGACACACAGTAATCCACAAACTTTGTACCCTTTCACATATCCATCTGCTTATAACATTCCAGATTTCCTTTCATTACCAAATTTTGTCTGTTGAGGTCCCTGTTCAACTAATAAAAATCATTTGTCACTTTAATACAAAGTGAATGACCAAGGACACTACACCTAAATCTGTTCACTGGGAGGATATCCCCTCATCATTGTCCTACAGGACCATTCTTGAGTCAATCTGAAGTACAGCACCAGTACATTTTTAGCTCACAGCAATCTACCAAGCCACCTATCTGAAAAGTAGACCCGAATTTTTTCTAATTATCACTTGGTTGTAGGGAATTCCCTAGGATAGCACAGATGTGAGCTGACAGACAAACAATTGTTCAATAGAAGTGGTTGACATGGGACTCTGGGCCACCTATTTATGTAACTTATGTGTATACCATACATCAAATTATGTCCAGCTATGGTCTGAGTATTTGCGTCCCTTGAAAATTCATACATTAAAATCCTAACCCCCAAAGTGATAATATTATTAAGAGGCGGGGTCTTTGGGAAGTGATTATGTCATGAGAACAATCCCCCATTTAAGAGAGTTTTGAGAGAGTTTGTTCACCCCTTATGAAGACATACAAAAAGAGGCTGTCCATGAACCAATAAGTAGATCCTCACTAAACACCAAATACACTGACACCTTGTACTTCCCATCTTCCAAAACTGTGAGAAATAAATTTCTGTTTTTTTGTAAGCCACCCAGTTTATGGTATTTTATTATAACAGCCCAAATGGACTAAGACTGGCCCTATCCTACTTTTCATCATGACATGGTTGTACCTGCAAGACCTTATAAATCAAAGTATCTGATATTACCCAGCTCACAGTAGGCAGCTCTAGTTGCATAATTACTTGAAGCCCCTAGGACAGCCATTCAGTCATTACCAAAGTCCATTAGTAATCCCAAAGTTGCTTCTCAAATTGCAAGTAATTCTGTCCCAAAGAAGGCATGACACTGACTCCAATACACTAAGAATTTGTGGTGTGACATTCCAACTGGAGTATTCAAAAATATCAGCACAGAAAACTTAGCTTCTAATAAAATGTCAGGCATCATCTCATCTGATTAGCAAGTCAAAATGGCAGGGCCAGCTTCCACTGCAGCCTAGACCTATCACAGAATTCCATGTCTCCTGTCAAATGGGTCAGGGTAATTTTTTCAAATGCATTACACGCTGCCTCCAAACTCCAGTGTCCCTGTGAGCATTATGTATCTTTCTTAGTAGTAGGATAGAGAAAACATATAATAAAAAATAAACACAATAAATAAGAAAATTATATAGTATTCTGGAAGATAATAAATGCATGAGAAAAGTAGGACAAGGAAAGGAGAGATTGGGAATTGGGGATGGGGTTCAAGTAGGGTGGATTAGGGAGGCATTAATGGAAAAGTAGGTGGCATTTGAGCAAATACTAAATAGGTGAGGGAGTTATCTACATGGGTAGCTAGGGTTAGATTATTCTGGGGAGAGTAAACAGCCAGTTCTGAGATACTAAGGAAAGTGCAGATAGATAAACAGAGGCCAGTGTAGCTGGAATAGAGTGAACAGGGGAAAGAGTATCGAGAGGTTAAATTAGGGAAGTGGCAGAGTGGATTAGAAGGTGGAGAACAATCTGGTATGACCTGGTAATTCATTAAATGATTTTGGCTTTTACTGAGTGGCCCATTTACATTTTTTTGTTGCTGTTTATTTTTTTGTTTTATCTTTTTAACAAAGAATAATTAATGTAGAGAGATCAATTTGGCTAAAATGTTCAGAAGAGACTGTATCTGGCAAAGATGAAATCAGGGAGACAAGTCAGGGGGCTACTGTAGTAATCTCAGTTTAAAGGTGATGGTGGCTTGGACTTTAGTGGTGGCAGTAACTAGGGAGAGATGTGATCAGATTTCAGATACATATCTTCTGAAAGTTAGAGCCAACAGTGTTTGATGTCAAATTCAATGCAAAGTGTGAGAATGAGATGAGTCAAGGATAACTCTCAGGATTTTGTCCTGAACATCTGGAATAATAAAGACATCAAAGTGGCAGTTGAATATATGAGTCTAGAATTTTGGAGAAAGGACAGCAAGGTGGAGGACACAGGATATATTGCCCCAGCTATCACTAGTCAGCCTTCAGGTACCAGTCCTGTGGGGTTTACAGCCGAAGAGCATTGCCTTACTCAGGGTCACTTCAACATCAGGGCCTCCCTCACATAGTCAGTGACTGATAGAGGCAGAAGTATAAGGGCTTAGACATATTGGCGCAGTATGTGACAACTACAATGGACTCTATGAGCTCTAGAGTCCCTCTCCCCACCTTTTAGGGGTGACTTAGGGTGATTAGAGTTTGGCTTCCTGTCCTGGGAAAAATTCTTCCTCTCTCTCTAGCTCACAGGTGTTGGTCCCCAATAAATACCCAACTTAAAAAGTTCTATCCCAGTGTCTGCTTCGAGAGAATTCAACCTGTGAAACAATTGGTACTGGAGGTGGCAGAGAAATCAAGCAGTAAGATGCCACCTATTTGGAAATGAGGAATTCATTTCATCACTGTCGGGAAGTGGAGCACAGACACCTGCTGGCATAAGTTGGTGTGCAATTGATACAACTCTCATCCAGTCAATTTGGATGATATACTGGTTTTATATAATAGGTATAGGGGAAATAGTAATTATAAGGACAACAGAATGGAACAGCTATTGTTAAAAACAATAATTGATGACCTAGGAAAAGATAATAAAAAGCTATTGCCAATTAACAGGCAATTGAAAATAATAGGAAAGATAAAAAAGACACCGAGGGCTCACATAGACACATTTTTCTTCTGCAGTAGGAAGGCATAGACAGCTGAGGACCAGGCTCAAAACCTAATTAGCAGAACAGCAGAGTAGCCCTGCTCCAAAGAAAGGAAAATTCTTAACCAGGGAGCTTGTTATGTCAAAATCAGGGCGCTGGTTGGGAAAAAATGAGACTCTGACACATGGATTGATGCCTCCCAATATATTGAATTCCCAGATTTTCCTGAGCCACATTTAAAGTGTTCAATAGCAACATAAGTCTAATGACTATTGACTTGGACAGCACAGCTCAAAAAATTCCTTTTTTGATAAATTGTGAAGGGACCTTCACAGTCAATAATCAGGTTATATCTATCAGGAAAGAGCCCAGGGCTGCAGACCAAAAGAACTGGTCTAGATATAGCTCCCTCACTCATTTGCTGTGAAATCTTTGATTTTCATCTCATCTGTTGCTGGAGAGAGTACTAATACCCTCATACAGTCTAACACTTAGATCTGATGAGATGCCATACTTAATAGAAAAATAATTTTAGTGGTGAGAAGAATTTTATGATGTGCTGAATGTACAAGATGCTGGAAATGGTATAAAGGAACTAGTTTCTCATAACAAACAGAATACAGAAACCTTAACACATATATTTATAACAAAATAGAATACAGAACCCTCGATTTTCCATGATAATATTGCCACATGTTTATATTCTTAAATGATATGTAGTTTATTTTGCCTGGTTTTAAGCTTAATAAAAGCAAAATCATACTCTATCATTTTACCACTGGAGTTTTCTTAGCATGATGTTTGTGGGTTATGTTGATGTTAATGCATGTAGCACTATTTGATAATTTTCACTACTGTTTTGTATTCTCTTATATGAATATAAATTCTAAAGTTCTTTCTGTTGGAATGCTCGAATGAAAGAATAATTCTCAGACAACATCCTGTCTCAGGGTTTCCAGGTGCAAAGCCAGTTTCTCGGCATGTGTCAAGTTGTACTGCATGTGCACACCTGTATGTCTCAAGTCAAAAAGTTCTGTTAATTACAGGTTGATTCCCCAGGTAAACATTTGCCCTCACCACAAACACTTAATTCCATTTGCTCCAAAGGAAACAGGGGATCTCAAGGAGAAGATGCTCTCAGAATGACTTGGACCCTGACTGTATTAAATGATAGCTATTATAGATCTAAATGTAGTTTTCCATTACTATTTGCTCGTCAACCCTTCAGGAACTTTTCTTTTTGTTTCTAATCACATTTCTTGATGCTCAAACTTTATGGCCTGTCGGGGAATAGAGATTTCTTTTCTTCACCCATCACTAGGTTCATGGCTGAGACTCCTATAGCAAAAGGCAGATTAACCAGAGAAAAGCATACAATTTTTTTTTAATATAGGTTCTAAGTGACACAGGAGCCTTCATAAGAAAATTAAGCCACAGGAATTAAGAAACAGCAGAAATCAGTTTTCTTATGCGTAGGTTTGGTGAAGGGTGGGCAGTTGTGAGGCAGTATGATTGCACAAAGGAGTATCATCTATTAGCATTAGACTAGGGAGAACTTAGCAAGGCCTGTTTGTTCAAATTCTGCTCTGTGTTCCTGTGTCTTCAGAGATGAAGATATTCCTTTCTTCCAGGTACAGGGATGGTACCTTTCAAATAAGCATCTTTGAACCTGCTTCAGAGGAGAATGGTAGGTGAAAGTCAGAGAGTAACCTTCGTAGGTTTTGCAGCATGTTTCAGGGAAGAAGGGCAAGGGGAACGTGGCAGAGGCTTTCCAGCTTCTTCTGTCTTCTCAACTACCAATATGCTGTAATTTGAGATAGCGTGTCCTGAACAGCATTAGGGCCAAATAGTATGTTCTAGCCACACTAAATATTTTCTGTCTCTTACATACACATGCACCATCCCCTTTCTATCGCTTCTGGTCTGTTTCTTTTAGCTAGAACATCCTTTCTGATACCTCATTTCCACTACACATTACCTGGCTAGAATCCATGTATCATTTGGCTCTCAGCTCAAACATCAGTCTATATTTCTCCTATCACAGTACTTGTCCAAACTTCATTATTTTTACTTGTTTGATTGTCTATCTACTTCACAAAACTGTCACCAGCGTAGAGATAGAGATTGCATTTTATTGATTCAACATTTTACGACTAGAGGCCTCTCACAGTACGTGGAACATAGTAGGTCCTTAATAGTTTGGGTTGGATGAATTATTTAATTACTGTATTTCACTGATTTCAAAGTACACATATTTTAATATTTTAACATCTCTGATGTCAGAATGCTGCTTAGCATTGGTGATGGTTATAGAATAATTAGAAGATTTATTTTATTTTGATTTTACCTAAAATAATGGAGTCTTACAATCAAAGATGTCTTTGATTCCACAAAGCTATGGTAATTAATGATGAGAATGCTTGAAGTTTGAAACTATCTTTTGACTGTTGTGTTTAACATTCATAAATATTAATAGTATGTATAATATAATAATATGAAAATGAGTTCATTATTAACCATCAGTTATCATTGACTAAATCCTTTCTGTCATATCTGCATTCTCAAGATAAGTTGCTTAACTGTTTCTTTCGTGAAGCTTTAGATTGTTCTCATATCACAAATTGCTGAACCCAAAATTTAATCAGCAGGATCTCAAAATACCTTGCTGATAAGTATTATCTGAAAATATTACCAGCTTATCCACAAAGAAAATATCTGCAGCTCAAGAGAGGAATAGAAGTTAACTCAAGCCAAGCAGGAAGTAATTTTTTAGAGGCCTTTACCGTAAAAGATCAGAGCATCCCACGATATATAATGGAAAATAGAAACACTACTACATAGTAAAATAATTGTAAGAAAATAAGTCTTTAGAAGGAGTTCATATATTTTTTTAAATTGATTATCAAATTTCTAAAAAAAAGGTCTCCATCAGACTGGTTGTCTTTCTATTGCATAATCTAGCATTGGCTACAACACTCAGGCATCACTGAAAGAACAGAAAACGTTTCATGATATGTTTAAATTTAAACTCCTTTATTTTCCATTATGAGTAAAGTATTAGAAATCAGCTGCAAATTATCCAGCACGCATATCATTACATTAGAAAGGGAGGTATGGATTTCTTTCTTTTTTTTTTTTTTTTTGAGGCAGAGCACTGCTTATCCCTACTGGCTTTGTAGCTGTGTGGGGATACTGGGACCCCTGGTAGTGCCTTGTTATAAAATCCAGACCTCCAGGGCTCAGGAAGCAGGGAGCGCTGGTCTCCTTATTCTGAGCTCTGACTGCTAAGCAAGTGCCTCCTCTCCTTGATGTCCACATGTTCCTGAAGAGTTAGCCTCCATGCGGCCAGCCCCGGTTCTGGCTCTGGGAAAAAGGCCTGGGCACATGGATATTAGCTCCCATATTCTTCTTAACCCTCCACTTGTCATCAACCTACTGCACAGAAGAGCCCACCTTGGGATTTTCAGGATGATCATCAGAATGAGAAGCATATCTAGGTCTTCAGAGTCCAATTTAGACCCTACGTACATTGCTTTAATTCCATGCCCATCGTCAAATGTTCATACTCCTATATGTGTCTGACAGTATGAACAGTCATGTGACAAAATACAATAAAACCCTCTTTTCTGGCTCAGGAAGAAGCTGAAGTCACAGGGATTAGCTTTGTTTTGAACTCATGCTCAGAAAGAGTAACTGTCAAATGAGTCTAGATATTAAAATAAAATGTAGATATCCAAGTAGTGGAAATTTTAGGGTGAAAATACCAACCTTGCCAATTCACTCAAACATAAAGTCAGTCTTAACAATGACCCTACATGATCTGCGGCACTTGGAACCACTCACATACTACTATTCCCCTCTTTCCACTCCAGGCAACTGGATTCCCTGCTGTTCTTTTGACCCAATAGTCATGTTTCTGCTTCAGAACCTTTGTCCTGCTGTACCACTTGCTAGCGTTCCCTCCACCCCTGGGTATCGGCAGGGTTCATTTCCTCTTCATCCTTTGTTCTTTCCTCAAATGGCACCTTTTCAGTGGGCCTTTGCTAATCTGCGTTATATTGAATTTAAACCCATTTCCCTTCCTTTCTTTATTCTATTTCCTGAACATTCATCATTCTTTGTTGTCTATATGTTACTTGCTTCTCACTATTGTCTATCTCCCTTTACTAGAATGTTAGCTTTGGGAAGGCAGGAAGTCGTACGTTTATTACTCACTGCACTACCCTCAGCATTTAAAATAGGGTCTGGCACACAGTGGTGCTCAAAAAATAGTTTTTAAGGGAAAGAAACTTTTTAAAAACATTATAAGACTCAGGGTAACTATGATATTTAGGTCCACAGTTTTAATAGCTGATAAACGGATTAAAGTAGAAAAATATGTCTAATTCAGCAAGCCCATTATTTATGACTAAATTCATTAATTTTGGACACTGAAATTCAGTGCAATATTCATCAAAAGGTATCTAAAGCCTTCAATTAAAAACTCTTGAGCTTATTCTTTATATTTTCATAAATTTCTCACACCATGATCACAATCACAAATTAAATGCAAGGTATCATTAATTTATTCATTCACTTGTTTGCTATTTTAATATAGAATTATAAAATGGCTTGTCTTTGCTAAACATTTTTAAATGACTAGTATCATCTAGTCAGTTTGGCTTTGGCTTGAGTCACTTTATAAAACAAAACAACAACCAGCAAATATAGACTCTCTGATCTTAGGTTACAGAACTTCACCAGGCAAATAAGACAAAATAAAGTTTGGTTACCTTAGCAGTGTCTATTTTTTCTTCTCCTCTAATGTGAGTTATGCTCCTATAAATACATATAAGTCTTCTAATTTTTCTGTGGCTTTCTACTAAAGGATAGGAGAGAGGCACGCTTCTTAGGTTGGCAGAGAGTGTGTGCATTTCACACCAACTTACACATATATACAAACCAGTGCTCATGCCAACAGTTTTGGATGGTTTCTTTTCTAACTTTATTTCTATTATTCTGGGTTTTGAGCTTTTACTGTGAAACCTCTCTTATGTTTTTGGGTAATATGGATAAAAGCAAACATTTTCAGTCTGGCCCGGTTATGAACACAATCTCCAGAGCATAATTAAATTTGGGTTAGAGCAGTGTCTTGGAATAGGCAAAAATAAAAAGTAAGAGGAAGAAATGAAAATTTCCTTTTTATGTTGTTTGAGAAATTTTTTCTTCAGACGATACTCAGTTTCACAGAGGTAGGTTTTTGAGGGAGGGTCTGGCAAAGTTTCAGGTTAGTAGAAAACAGTTTAAATTTTTTTTATTTTTAATTATTATAAGTACTTAATAGTTGTATATATTTATAAGATAAATGTGATGTTTTGATACAGACATACAATATATACTGATCAAATCAGAGTAACTGGGGTATCCATCACCTCAGGCATTTATCATTTTTTTGTGTTAGGGATATTTAAATACCACTATTTTAGTTATTTTAAAGTATACCCCAACTTGTTGTTGATTATAATCATTTTGTTGTGATATAAAATATTATTCATTCTATCTAACAATATATCTATACTTTTGCACCCATTAATCATCCCCACTTTATCCCTCCTTCCCAGCCCTGGGTAACCATCATTCTACTTTCTGTCTCCATAATATCAATTATTTTTAATACTTAGCTCCCACACATGAGTGAGAACACGATAGATTTGTCTTTCTGTGCTTGGCTTATTTTACCTAATGTTCTCTAGTTCCATTCATGTTGTTGCAAATGGCAGGATCTCATGATTTTTTATGGCTAAATAATATTCCATTATGTATATATGCCACAGTTTACCCAGCTATCTGTTGATGGGCACTTAGGTTGATTCCAAATCTTGACTACTGTGAACAGTGCTACAAGAAACATGGGAGTGCAGATATCTTTTAGATATATTGATCTCCTTTTTGAAGGATATATACCTAACATTAGGATTGCCGTGCAGAAACTTTTTAGCTTAATGTGATACCATTTGTCCAATTTTGCTTTGACTGTGTGTGCTTTGGGGGTTATTACTCAAGAAATCCTTGCCCAGACCAATGTCCTGAAGCATTTTCCCAATATTTTCTTTTAGTAATTCCATAGTTTCAGGTCTTATATTTAAATCTTTAATCCATTTAGATTTTATTTTTATATATGTTGAGAGATAAGGGTCTGGTTTCATTCTTCTGCATAGAGATATCCGGTTTTCCTAGAACCATTTATTGAAGAGACTGTCCTGTCCCTACTGTATGTTCTTTGCTGAAGATATAAGTTCATCATAGATGTGTGGATTTATTTCTGAGTTCTCTGTTCTGTTCCAGTGGTCTATATATCTGTTTTTATGACAGTACCATCCTGTTTTGTTTACTACAGCTCTGTGGTATAAGTCGATGGTAAGTAATGTGATTTCCCCAGTTTTCTTCTTTTTGCTTAGAATGGCTTTGGCTATTCTGGGTCTTCTGTGGTTCCATATAAATTTTAGAATTATTTTTTCTCATTCTGTGAAGAATGTCATTAGTATTTGGTGGAGACTAAATTGAATCTGTAGATTGTTTTGAGGAGTATGGACATTTTAACAATATTGAATCTTCCTATCCATGAGCACGGAGTAGCTTTCCATTTTTTTCGTGCCCTCTTCAATTTCTTTCATCAATGCTTTATAGCTTTCATTATACAGATTTTTCACTTCTTAATTAAGTTTATTCCTCAGTATGTAATTTATTTGTATCTATTTTAAATGGGATTACTTTCTTGGTTTCTTTTTCAGATTGTATACTCTTGGCACATAGAAATGTTACTTATATTTATATTTTGATTTTGTATCCTGCAACTTTACTGAATTTGTTTATCAGTTATAATACATTTTTTGTGGAGTCTTTAGGTTTTCTAGATATAAAATCAGATCCTCTGCAAACAAGGATAATTTGTCTTTTCCTCTTCCTTTCCAATTTGGATTTCCTTTATTTCTTTCTCTTGTCTGATTGCTCTAGCTAGAACTTCCAGTGTTACATTGAGTAATAGTGGGCATCCTTGTCTTGTTTCAGATCTTACAGGAAAGGTTCTCAGTTTTTCTCCATTCAGTATGATACTAGCAGTAGGTCTGTCATATATGGCTTTTATTGTGTTGAGGTAAGTTCCTTCTATACCCAGTTTTGTGAGAGGTTTTTTTTTTTTTTATCATGAAGGGATGTTGAATTTTATCAAATGTTTTTCAGCATCAATTGAAGTGATCATACGGTTTTTGTCCTTTGTTCTGTAGATATGATGTATCACATTGATTGATTTACATATGTCGAATCATCCTTGCATCCCTGAGTTGAATCCCACTTGATCATGATGAATAATCTCTTAAATGTGTTGTTGAATTTGATTTTCTAATTTTTTTTTTGAGGATTTTTGTATCTATGTTCCCCAGAGGTATTGGCCTACAATTTTCTTTTTTTGATGTGTCTTTGTCTGGTTTTGATATCAGGTTGACATAGGCCTTGTAAAATGAGTTTGAGAGTATTCCTTCCTCTATATTTAGAATAGTTTAAGTACAGTTGGTATTATTTCTTCTTTGAATGCTTGGTAGTATTCAGCAGTGAATGTGGGGGTGCCCCAAGTCCAGTACTGGGTGTGCCCCAAGTCCAGTAATGCTCTGAGTCTTGTAGGCTCCTGGTGGTACTGCCTTGGTGGACTTGGGTAATATGTAGGGGAATCCCTGGGTTACCAAGCAGTGTATTTCAATCTCTTCCCTCACTCTCTGTGCCGGACTGTCGGAGTTGAGAGAAGAGTGATGTGGGCACTCTGTCATGGCCACTGCAACTAGGACTGCCCCAGGTCACACCTGAAGCCAGCTTAGTCTCACCCAGAGCATGTGGTAACTGTTGCCTGGCTACCTCTGATGTTTATTCAAAGCCTCAGGGCTCTTTAGTCAGCAGTTGGTGAATCCTGTCTGGACTGAGTCCTTCCTTTCAGGCAGCATGCTTCAGTCTGGCCCAGGGTGGGTCTTGAAATGCTTTCCAGAAACTAAAGCTTAGAATCAGGGGCTTCAGGAATCTGATTGATACTTATTTTACTGTAACTGAGTTGGTACCCACGTTGCAAAGCAAAGTCCTCTGATCTCTCCGCTTTCCTTTGCCCGAGTGGAAAAAGACTATCTGAGCTGCACTGCCTAGAACTGGGGAAGAGTAGATACAGGCACTGGCTTGGCTGCCACCACTGATGTCTCGCTGGGTCACATGTACCCCATGTTCACTGACTCTGAGCCAGCACACCTGCAGGTATTGTTCCAGGATTACAGCCTTTGTAGCCTGACTGCCTTACAAATTTATTCCAGGCCCAAGGCTGCTTTCTGTCAGCCTGTGGTGGGGCTAGCTAGAACTTGGGTTTTAGGGCAGAGGATTTCCTTCTGGCTGGGCTGGTCTAAATGCTCCATCCACGGTGCTGGCAAGACCTATGCTGTGTTTTCCTGTGACACGGTGGCCCAGAGTTCCAATGCAAAGTTCCACACTCACTTTATCCTCCCTCCCCCTACACACAGATTCTCTCTCCACTTGGTGCACTGGAGTGGCACAGCCAGAAAATGGGGGAGGGACGGTGTAAACAATGTAAGACTATGTTTTCTGCCTGTGTTTTCTGTTTTCTTTGGTGCCTCTTTCCTTCATATAATGTTACAACCAGGTAGCATGATTGGTCACCTGATTTTTGATTCTTCTGCAGGTGTTTGCATGAGTAGATAGTTATTGAATTTGGTGTGTGTATAGAGGTAAATCACTAGAAGTTTCTATTTGGCCATCTTGCTCTGCCCCCTCAGGCCTCAAAAGCAGTTAAAATTTAATCAGTCATATTCAGCTACCCATGGCTGGATGCTAAGTGTTTCTGTAAATCATTAAAAAATATGGGCAGAAGTGGAGATAGGGGGTAGATTTTACTACAGTAGGTAAATTCCAGATAAGCATATCCATATAGCAGATATATTTGTTTATCAAATTGCAAAAATCTTTAAAATTATAAGCAGTATAAAATTTTATTGACACTTTTCTTCAGGGTATGGATACAAAGTACTTACCTAAATCAGTTCATCATGCTTGCTTTGCCATTTGCACATGGAATTCATTCATAGTAAGGTGATTGTACAGTAATACACGTAAAATATAAAACCTTCCCTTCTGAAAGACAAAACTTTAATTACTACCAGCTAGATTGAGATGCTTCTCCAATTCAGGGAGTTAAGAAATTGGTGCAATCCTATTTATGTTCTCCACAACATATGATGCAGTAGTCATGTTTTTCTATTATCCATTGTTCTCAGAAAGCAGTTAGTTCCAGGAGCTATGCAGATTGTGGGGAAAAAATTAAGATGCCCTTACCTATTTCTAATTAAGATTAAGAGAATTTTTTGTCATGTTGAGTCTATTTAGGCATAAAATTACAATCATTTTGACATTAAATTCTCATTACTGTATTTCCCAGTGTGATCTTCTTATAGATATTTGGGAAATGCTGCCTGAGAACAATCTTTCCTTAAATGCCATTCTCTTATCTCCTTTTTTTCCTTACCTCCACATGCATTCCTCCCAACACCAACACCATCCTCTTATCTGTTATGACCTTTGAAATTCATGCAGGAAAAAAACTAAAACCAAAAGGAAGCATAAAATTGTCATTTCCTCTCTGGTTTATATAAGAAGAAATGCAAAGACAGGATGCAATTGATAAAAATCACTCTCATACTAAACAGGTTTCTGAGAGACCATATCAGGTGTGGTAAGGCTGCAATGACAGCAGGGAGAGGCATTTATTTGTCTTGCTGTGTGGGGAGGAGCCCTGACAGCTTTCTGCTTTGTGGCTCTGTTCAGCGCCCCACCAGCAGGAATGTGTGAGAGGTCTGAGATCTAGACCCGTCCAACTTCCAGCCTTCAGTTAATGTAGCTACTGAAGCCACCGCCTAAGTGCTACAGAAGGCCTCGTGAGCACTTGAGACCAGCTTCCTAACAATGTCCTGAGAACTTGCTCTTTGCTGCTGCACACAATGCCTCTGAACTTTTCTATCCTTTGCTCTCAGGAAGAGCTGACACGCACAACCTTGGACAATGGAGCTCTAAAGGAAACATGCTGGCTTCATTGTCTCTTTTAAGTGTCCCTTCTGAAGGAAGTCAGTCCAAAATAATCATCACAGCTCCCTCTAGGAAGGTACTGCAAGGTCGGTTCTGCAAAGAAGTCCTGCACTGGAGACATGAGGAAAAGATAACAATATTTGACTTCAAACCTCCTGGCGATTTTCATTAAAAGATAAATCTACCTTAATCTATTTTGAGCCTGGGTTTTTATAATACAATAATAAAAGGGGCAGTGTGAAAAAGACTTCAATTCATCTACTGCATTTTTCCTACTGCTCGTTCTAGTCTATAAATGCATTTAGCAAGTCTAAAGGCAATTGGAAAGTGTGTAGCATATGGTAGTTTTGCAGCAAGGTGAAATATTGCTCAATCAGGTTAGAAAATTCAAGATCTGACTCTCCCAAAGCCAGCTTCTTTGTTCATTTCTGAGAACACAGCAAAAGTCAAAGTGCTCTCCATCTGAGTCTGTTCATGTGAAGTGACAACATGATCAAGGGCTGCATTGTGTGAAAACACAACGAGCAGCAGAATGTCAGCTACCATTTCAAAGCTATATTTCAGCACACCTGAACATCTGAGAGATCGTGAATAAGTGATAGTAGTGACAAAATGTACCTTCCATGAGTGATGTGTCTCAGAGCACACTGCTTAGCCAAGCTTTAAACTGTCTTAAAGGAGGTCTGCAGTTGCATGGATTCATGTTAGAAAAGATATGATCACATGGGAAGGGTGTGATTACCGCTAATGTGATAACCAACAGGCCACATATTTCCTGGAATGACATATAAGAAATAATAATAATAAAAAACACCTGACAGCATGTTAAAATTATTCACTTCTCTATAATTTTAAAATATTTTCATATATAAGTAATATAAATTGTGATTAAACTCAGTGGATAATGAAGCACTGAAGTCCAACTAAAGAAAGACTTGTTATCATAATGGCATCAACAACACTGAAAGATAGTAACCTCAAATGAAATGATTAACATTTTGTTTCATGTCTCAGGGACCTATCTACCTTGTCATTTCTATCTCACATAATTTAATTTTTCATGAATTTTGAAGTTTTTTTTTTCTTCTTTCTACTTTTTTTCTATCCCCACTCCAGTATCCAAAAAACAAAAGTTTTTCTTAGGCACCCATTTATTCATTAAACTTTAATGAATAAATAAACCTTATTAAGGTTTAAATAATAAGTCTATTATAAGGTTACTATAGGCACACCTCATTTTATCACACTTCACTTCATTGTGCTTTGCAGATATTGCATTTTTAACAAATTAAGTAGTGTAAGTATTGCATTTTTAACAAATTGTACACTACAGTATAGTGTAAATATAACTTTTATATGCACTAGGAAGCCAAAAAAATTATGTGACTTGTTTTATTGTAGTGTTCTGGAGCTGAATCAACAATATCTTCGAGTCATTCCTGTACTTTTCTTGAGGACATTCTTTCCCTGAATGGCCACTCCTAGCAGTACCTGTTGTCAGAATCTTCTGGCCCTGGCCACGGGCAAAGAGTCTCAGTGCCCTTCCCTTAAAGACATAGCAAAGAGGCCATTGCCAGCTAACTGCTGCATCACAGGGATAGACCAAATCAAATGGGAAGCTGACACCAAACTTTAAAATTTTTAATGTGCAAAATTCCATCCTTGCTTCGAGAAGACCCTTTAAGTTAGAGGGATTTATTCATTTCTTTATCAAATTATAATTTTGGGCTCAACTACGTGCAGAGTTCCCCATACCAGGCACTAAATACAGGTGAGCTACCATCTCTCAACTCTTCTCATGCTATTATATATTCTCTGTAGGCAATCTCTTCCCGTTGGTTTGGCTTCAGTGGTGGCCTGTTTATACCAGTATCTTTAAAAGCTGATCTTTTCACCCAGACAAGTCTCCTTACTTCAAGACTCATATAGGCAACTGCCTATTGGCAAGTGTAACATACTCTAAGCTAAACATTTCTCCCCATTTCCACCATTTTCCTTTTTTTAATGTTTTCTATCTTAACAAATGGTATCATGATCCACTCCATTCCTCAGATCTCCTTTGAGCTACCTCTCCCCAACAACAATAAAATAAATTGTAAAAGAGATAGAAAGGCATAAACAACACCTGACCAAGCCAGAGTTTACTGATGACTCCAGGCAAACACATCTCCCAAGCATGACCAATTTAGATACATCAATAGGCTATACACATTCACAATTAAGTCCCACTCATGGCCCAGACAGGTAGATCACCCTAAGACAGGCTGACCACTAATGACAGACTGACAATGTAGAAATACTAACGTCTATGGATGTAGTGACTATTTCATTTTTTAAACATAGTGACAACTCATGAAGCATGGGTTATTTGGCCATTGAGAATACACTTCCCAGACATATTCACAGTCCCAGACATTATCAACTACTCTGGACTCATTTGTAGCCTCCTACTTGATCCTAGTACTTAGATTGACCCCATCTATTCTGTCTAAGTTGCCCATAGGATAAATAAGAGGAGCTTAGGTCATTCAGAATACCCAGAAGGCCATATCAGATCTTCCTGATTTTCCCAGGCTTAACAGTAGTGGTTTTTATTGAATATTCGAGTCATTGAATCCTCTACCTGCCTCCTATTAATCACAAGAAAGCTATGACTATTATCACACAAATATTGGAATTTATATATTTAATCACTTCTGAACTCTATGAATTTCTATAATATATATTGTTAAACATGTCATCTATTTTGAACCGTATATTGTATGTTCAAGAATATATAAAAAGTGCACCTCTGAGTATCTTATGGGAGTATATCTTTCAAAGAATTTGCTTATATCTTCCAAATCTGAATTATATCATGAACAGCTATAAGTTACTTTCTCAACATTCTAATAACTGGACTCATGAAGGACTATATCTCATGAAGATTATTAGTAGAGTTAAAATAAAAGTACAGTATATTCATAGTTTATTAATAATTATTTAGATCTGCCATACAGTATGTTTTATGCTGGAGTTGATTAGTTATTTATTAAATCTGACATGCCATCTCTGTATTCCTGGGTCGTAGTGTGGTGTCACATATATAATAGACAAAAACATTTGTTAAATGAATGAATGAAGCAATAGTACTTCTCTCAAGGTGTTTGTACTCCAGGTGGGAATGTGAAAGAATAGAAGCACAAATTGAATACCATAGTAACACAAATATGTTAGAGACAAGACTAAATATTGCAGGAAGTAGTATTGCACAAATGGATGAATTCGAAGACACATGAACCTGCTCTCAAAGCCCTGCTCTGTTACAGGCTAGCTTGGTGACTTCAGGCATATAATACCTCATTTTGAGCCTTAAATTTCTCATCTGTGAAATGGGTATAATCAAAGTGAATAAGCTTGCCAACACATTGCTACTCTAAAAGCTAAAATAAAATTTGAGGGCTAGTGGAAGTCAGAAAAGAGTTTGAAGAAGATGTGGATTTTAATAATGGGTAGAATTTCAGATAAATGAAGAAAGAAGAAATGGGGACTCAATGTCGTTACAGTGAATGAAACAGAGTAGAGAAGAAAAAAGTGCTTACGTAAAGAGAATAGTTAAGAAGCTATGTGGTAATATGCAGAAAGGTAATAGCAGCTTTAATTAAATCAATAGTGATGATTGGATTGGATTGCATATGCAGATGAGTGGAGGATAACTCCCATGTTTCTGATTTGTAAAACAATATAGAGAGGGATATAATTCACTGAGGCAAAGAACACAAGAAAAGGATCAGATTGGTAGAATGGTAAACCAAGAGTCCTTTGTATAATAAGTTGAATTGCTATAACTTATTGACATTAACTCAGAACTATTAAGGAGTCAGTTGAATGTGTTGAATGTATTGATTTGGAGCCTAGAGGCTTGAACTAGAGAGATGGTTGCTCTTGAAGGGAGAGAATCTGGAATCAAGTGCACCAAGGAAAAGATACTCCCCAAGCCCAGTATGATCAGAAAAGGCTGGAGGCCAGAAATATTGTGTAGGGTATACATGTAGAGATTATGGATGGGGAGCTGAAATTTTAACTGGAACCAGAAGAGAGATCTGTTGCTAAAAAAGTGACCTCAGAAATTTTCAACTTAGCAGTAAAATTTGAAGCCATGGAGTATATGAAAAGTATGAGGGAGAAAGCAGAGAAAAGTAATGGAAACTTGGCAGAGTCCCATTTATGGAGCAGAAGTGGGAAGAAGAGCTCCAACAGGAAATGGAGGAAGCAGGGGTCAGTGAGAGAAAAACTGAAAAAATGCCACTTCACAGGAATAGAAGGAAAAGAGTTCTAAGATAGGGCCAGTAAACTTTTAAGGAGTAGCTCAGAGACACCAGAGAGAAGAGCTTAGTCATACCCCATGAAATCGGCAGTTATATCATGGCTGAAGGCAGTGATGGAGGCTAGTGTCAATTTGCCAGGAATCTATAAAATCTATAGATATTCCTTAAAATATTTACTGCTTGTTTTCCCAAGGATACAAGTTCTTTCTAATAATCAAAACTTCTTTAGCTCTGGTTTTAACATGAGAATCAGAAAAACAAAATATTATATTTTCATATTTACCATTATAATCATGTATATATGACAACATGTTACAACCATATAAATTAGTTATAGATGATAACAATTCTCTGAATTTCATTAAGGTTAGCATTTCCATTTCCAGCTAGATATTCTAAGGCCAGGAGATGACAAATGACTTGGCATTCTTATTCCAGTAAATCAGACAAAATGGGCCTATCATTTAATATGAACAGCATTTGGAATCCCTTCCAATTTGCTTAAAATAAGATCTTCATTATCTGTGTAGTTTTCCACAATTTATTTTTAAATAAATTATAGCAAAGAAAAATTGTGACCCATTAAGTATAATCATGTCTCAGCTCAGGCTGCTATAACAGAACACCATAGACTGGATGACTTAAAAACAAACACTTAATTCTCACAGTTCTGGAGGCTGGGAAGTCCAAGATCAAGATGTCAGCAGATTCAGTCTCTATTAAGGGGCCTCTTCCTGTTTTTCAGATATCAGTCTTCCTGCAGCATCCTCACATGGTGAAGAGAGAGTGAGGAAGCTATCAAAATCTCTTTTATAAGGGCACTAATCTCATTCATGAGAGCTCCATGCTCATGACCTAATCACTTCCCAAAGGCTTCATCTCCTATTACCATCACATTGTGGGTTAGAATTTTAACATATAAATTTTGAGGTGATGCAAAAATCCAGGCCATGATAAACCACAGGCGAAGAATTACTTGCAAGCTTATTATTATAAAAGCATTCTTCTCTCCCTTAAATCAATGCCGACATTAGAATTAAGTAGAGGAAACAAAATTCTTCTTTTTTGCATTCTGTTACTATGATTCAACAATATCTACTTCTTTATTCAGTATTTCCTGTATTAGTCTTATATTTCACAAATAATTGTTTGTGAAAGAAGTATATGTAATATAATACATATAATTATAGCAAATAAAAATTATAATTTGTCAAGTATGATCATGTCTTAGCTCAGGATGCTATAATAGAGTACCATAGACTGAGCGGCTTAAAAAATATAAAATGTATATATTTTTAGTTATATGCAATCAGAGATGTTTTAAAAAATATTTTAAGCCATAGGGGAAGAGTTGTAGTAAGAGAAAAGCTTTTATTTCTTTACCTAGGCCATTTTATCTGCAAAATAAAAGGAACTAAAGTAGGAATGTGAAAGAAAATAGGCCATGTGAGTTAATGTAATTTCTTAGTCTTGGTACTCATTATTGGAATTGGTGATTGTCTAATGAAAATAAAACAGTGGTCCTTCTTCCACCCTGGAAATTTTTGCCATATTTTAGAAAATCAAAGCTCAGTTTAAAAAGAATTCTCTTTGAATTTAGAGACTGCATTAAACATTAAGCATGAGTATTTGCATATGCATTTGTAGGTAAATATCACACTTTCAGGCTTTTGCACCCTCTAGTCTCTACCCACAATGTCACTCTGCATGTCTCAGACAACATAGAGAAGTGATACTACTGGATAAATAACTTGAAGTGAGAGCCTGTTCATCAGGTGAGAAGCCAATCATTTGCTTGATTCCTGGCTCTAGGAATAGTATTTCCCATGTTACCAAGCATCAATAACATGGAAAGTCAATCAATAAATATCATATTATGCTTGTTGCAAAAATGCAGCAATTTTTATAGTGTATATTTCTTGGATCATCTTACAGCCCTCTGAAACCTCCTATTCATCTTCTTTCTCTGAAACAGTAATTTTACTTTTTATTTTCCATCTAGGCTACTCCTTTTTTCCATCTTCCTTTCCTTTGCAAACAGCTGCCATTTGACCCCTCACACTGCCACCACACACATCTTCTAAAATTTAATTAGCTGCAAACTATATGTCATTCTCAGAAAACGTCCCTTATCGTGCCTGGTATCTAAGAGACAAAGTATTAAAAGGTATAGTATTAAAAAATGTTTTTCAGATGTTTCACCTTTCTGTGGTAAAATGTTTTAATAATGTTCTCTAACATTTTCTTGCAAAGATAAAGAAAATTCTTTTATCATCATGGCACAAATTGCTTCTTTTCAATAGCAGAATTCACAGCCAATAGACTAGAACTTGAGGAGTCTATGTTCCTGCTTTGCCTCCATCCTCTCTCCCCTATCCTGTTCTCAGAAGGCCAAGCTGATGTTGCCTGACCAGTAAGCTATGAGAACAAAAGTTAATGATTCAATAGATTTCATCAAGATGTCACTTAATGAGGATTTCTACCTCGGGGTCAGCGTAATAATACAAGGTTGTGCTGTCAGTTTTATGCTAGTTTTCAATTTTCTCTCCATTTGTGTGTACTTTATACCCTTTAAAATCTATGAGATGTAAAGTGTAGGAGAAATAAGAAGAAATTATATTTCACACAGATGAGTAATACATGTAAAGTTATCGTCACCCCCAAGACATGGTCCTAGCATAAACGGATCCTAGAAAGATCGGGGCACCCTTGTCAATAATGAAGCCATAAATGGTAGTGAATAGAGGATGAGAGTGTTGTGTCATTTCTTCAAGTTTGACTTCAGGCTAGTAAGCACAACCTCCATGGGATGAGCCCCAACATGACTCTTGGCAGCAGAACCCCAAGTGAGATTTGCAGATGAAAATGGCCTTTCATTCGCTCCCCAGTTTCACTGCAATACCTTGCTTAAAAGAGACTTGCCAAATCACTTTGGGAGAGTTGTTTAATTCCATCCTGATCAAATTTTGCAGGACTGTGATTCAAATTATTCCACATTGGCGGCTGCAAGACTTCGTCAGGAATGAATTTGTTCTGCTTGGAATCCTTAGTTAGCATTCCAGAAAGACCTCTGTGATTAGCCAAATCAAAACCTTTCAGCAGCGGCAGCAGCCACATTCAGACTGAATCTCTGCAGCTGACTTTCTAACAAAATGTTATCCTTTCTTTAATCAAGGGCTAAAACACATGATTCTCTTTCTCACTTTCAGTAAATAATTGAACTGTGAGCAAGACGCAGACTCTGCAGGCGTTGAGAAGAGCAGTGCCATAGCCCCACTCTAACCCCAGGTGAGCGTGGTCTCTCTTCCATGCCGCTCCGCACAAATCCTCCCAAATCCTCCCATTCCTCTCTACCCAGGCGAGATCTCATTCAGGGCAGGAGCAGTAAGGTCATTCGAATCTCTCTGCCAAGGGGAGCAGCTCAACCCGGGCGACTCAAGTTTGTGTAAAATATCTCAACAAGACCACACCGGGGAAATCTCTGCCTGACCAAAGGCACTTCTCCTGCACTTAGCGGCCAGAATCTGCTTCAGGTTAATCGTCCCATTTATTGCAGGCATTTCCCAGGGCCTGCAAGAGCCACAGCTTCTCTCCACTCTGTAAGGTACCGGGCACATTTCCCCAGATCTTCATGGAGATTCTAAGTAGCCGTCTTGCTGTTGTGTCAGACTTTTTTTTTTTTTTTTTTAAGCTCAGTGACTGGCATCTCTCGTAGCTTAAGCATGCATACACATAGAAAATTCTGATTTCTTGTTTCATGCATGGTTAGCTGTTTATTGTTATCATTTGCTGGTCGGCTAAGCTCTTTGATGACTTGAGAAGGCAAGCAGGTACCTCCAGTTTACAGTTGAATACCCTGGCTCGCGTGGAGCTGTGCTGGCTGGGAGCTTATTTGGATGTCTACTGTTTGTTCACGGTTTTGTGATGCTCTTACTTCTGCTTCCAAAATGGCAATTAATCAAGACATCTGACAAGTTTTCTAGGATTGCTTCAGAACATCTAGCTGCCCAGCGTCACCTGTCCCCTTCCCCTAAGAGAGAAATGATTCACTAATAGTGCAGGAGATGTATTTTGATAATCCTATGGCAACTCTACTCATAACTGAGATTTTTCTTCCCTAAACACGAATATTCTCTGTCTGATTCTTTTTGTGAGAAACAGCCGTCATTTTACTAGATGTCAAAGGTGAAGTGTATGATCATCAGAAAAAATAATAGTTAATGAGTGTCGTTTATTAATTCATCTTACGTAACATTTATAATAAGCATGAGAGATGTACAATTATCTTTATTTTATTATTGAGGAAGTAAAATACAAAGAGGTTAAAATACAGCTAGAAATAATGCAATATTATTAGCAGAATATTTTCCTCCTATTATTTCCACCTGATCTTAGAAGCCAAGCAGTACATTCGTCATTGTTGTAGGATAGGATTTCAGAAAAAGAATTAAATAGCCAGTCTCTGTTTTTTGTAAACCCCTAAACCTAAGTTTAGTAACACAGTGTTTGAGGCAGATAACACAATAGAAATTGTGACTTTTAGGGAAAGAAAAATACTAAAATTAAAAAGGAGGAGGATATCTTTCTACCCTGATTAAAGAAAAATTCTCCCAGTTTAGGTGTCTGTGGTCTGTGTATGTGTGGTGGGTTACAAATGATGATGAAGGAAACAAAAAGATGAAAGTGGTCCTGAGTTGAGCATGTTGCTTCCTGGGAAAAATTGAAGGGAATATTAGTTGGTAACAGGCCTGTGGTGGACGTGGAACCATGGATAACATAGCGGAGATTCTTGTATCAAAGGTGACAGGCAAAGATGACCCAAATTCATTTAAATTTGAATTTAAATGAATGAAAACATGGATGAGTTAGCATGAATAAGATGTTTGTTAGGTGCTCCTTACATATTTGTGGAACTAGTGATGAAAATTTGGAGAGAAGGTAAATTTTAATTTAGAAATATTGAGTTTGTGGTGAGAGCAGGATATCCAGGATGAGATTATCTAGAAAGCAAAGTAGAAATGTGGTACTAGAAATAGGAGAGAGAGCAGGACTAGGGACGTAGTTTAAGAATTAAGCATAAAGATGTGATGGTTAAGGTCCTGAAAAATAATCATTGCAAAGGCATTTAATGTAAGCAGCAGTCATGCTCTGGGTACTTTTGTATACCCGATTTCCTAGACAATACCTGACACCTCACTGATCAGACTCATTGGACAAATGTGTGAAAAGAATGGCTTGAGAGAGAGAAGTCAGATACATGGGAGAAGAACCAGGAGAATCATCTGTCAAAAACTGGAAACTTCTCAAAGGAATCAAAATCTCATTGAATATCAGGATAATATTTAAAGTATGCACAGTATTTTAGAGGGTTCAATCTGGCTGCATTTTCATATCACTTGGGGAACTTTAAAGCAAACAAACAAATAAATAGAAAGATACCTAGTCAGACCACTTAAATCCAAACCTTTTGCAACTGATTACAGACTTCACTAGTTTTAAAATACTGCTCCTTGCAACTTCTAATGTTCAGCCAGTGAGTAACCTAGATTTGATGAGCTCTATGATCTCTTAAATCACAGACATGCTGTTAGCAAATTTTGAAGTACTTGCTATATATAAAAATATTTTATTTACCTTAGCTTTTCCAAACCTTCTCAATCTACATCTTGTTTAATTGCATCATTACCCTTGCACTATCCAAAGTCATTTTGACCCTTGTTACTCACCTCCTACGTCCCACCAGTCATCAGACCTCACTGATATTTTCCTTTCCTTCACATTTTCTTTGCCACAGTTGTGGCTCAACATTGCATGTTCTCTTGCTGTAGTGTTAATATTTGCTAAATGATCTCTTTAATTTGAAGTGTTGACCACTGTAATCTATCCCTTTCTTTGCCCAAACTTAGCTTCCCAAACACAGGTCAGATTGTGTCACTCTCTGCTTGGAAACCTTTTATGAATTCCTATTACTTAGAATAGACTCAAGATTCCTTAGAGTCCTTCATGAATTCACTTCAATCTCCCATTCCAGTCTCAATTCCTACTGCATCCTCACTCTGTCCCACTGTTCTGACTTCTAGAATATCTGCTCCTCAACCCTCACCATACATACACATCAATTCCTTCACGTCTCCAAGTTTCCTTCCTTCTTTTACCTATTAAAGTGTGAACTTTTCAAAATAAACTTGCTTAAAAACTACTTTCAGGAAACTTTTATCTTCGCTAGTCAGAATTAATTCTTCCTTTTCTCCTGTCACATTGTATCTATAATATAGCACTTAATACATTATGCCTTACTCTGTGGTTAATTCCTTTAGACTTTCTCCCACACCAGATTGTGATCCCTTAGAGGCCAGCTGTCTAGTGTTAGTATCTTCCTATCCCACATTTCATCTAGCACAGGGCTTTGTACAAAGTAAGTACTTTACACAGCCTTATTGCTCTGCTTTGAACTGAACTGACTAGCACTATGCTAAAAATGTTTTTTAAATAAAATGTCCAAAATAAATAAATATGTCCTGGGAACCAAGGATATATGAGCAGTACATCGACCTTTAATACAACTGATGTGATTCCGTTTCACTTTTTAGCTTTATTAACGTTTTCCAGTTATGAGAAAGTCTAAGAAAAAAATCCATCAGTTTTTTTGTTTTTGTTTTTGTTTTTCATTTGACCCTATTTATCTGTCAACCCTGAAGCAATTAAAAAAAAAAAATCCTGGGAGAAAGGATGGTGCATCTAACAAAATTGCCTTTGTTCGTTTGGGATTTAAGGTAAATTGTATTTGCGAAGTAATCAGTTTGGATTTAGCCTCTCTCTTTGTTAGAGCTAATGGATTTCTCTTTCTATTTAATAATTACGGTAGAGACTGTTTCTGAATAACCATGGACTTAAAAAAATGTTAAATGACAGCTCTTAAAGCTTTGCTTCCCCTCCCTTTGTAAAAATAATATGAAAGTCAGAATTGCTCTTATTGTGCTGCCTAGGTTGTTCTGTGCGTTAAGAAAACATTCTGCCAGAATAAATAGTAAATGACTTTCCTAGCCACATGCCTTCTGTTTAACTAATGATCCGTTCAGATGAGTCCTAATCAGTTCTTGCTCCCCTAGGCATATAGGTGATATAATGCATGTATAGAAGCTATAGTTACCACGTTCATTTTTCATTTTTCCAATGATTTACAGGAAATCACCTTTCTAACTTGTCTGCAAAAATACTTTATTAATAAGGCTTTCTGAAGCCAAATTATAGTCTATATTAAAGAAAAAAATAAAATGGTTTCTATTATTTTTTCCCTCTGTATTACAAAGAATTTCTTTTCTGGTTTGCTAGTTTCCGCTATTTTGTCCAAGGACACCCATGCTGTTTGCATATAATAACTAAAATGTAATTTAGAGTTACTGCCTGTGAATTAATGTGTACCTCTTTTGGTGAATCAAAAATTCAAACATACGCTGCCATTTTAGAATACAAAAATGTATGTTTTAATGGGAATTATAACTGATCATATCAAATCCTATGAGGTAGGTGAGAAGAATCTTGAAATGCAATAATCTCTTGTCAGACGGGACATTATTTTTTTGTAGATATATGCTGCAAATCACTGACTATTGAGAGGCTATATAAACAATTATACTCACTCATAGACCTATTCCTATAAATGTCTAAATTATTATGTTAAACAAAGTAATATTACATTCATCGTATGTGTCTGTTTTTTGGCGGGAGGGGATTTTTTTTTTTTTTTTGGTGTGTTTACTACTATCCTAAGAAACTACAAAAATAAAAGTTACATCAAGAGCATTTCCCCTGGTCTGTTTAAATTCTACTCATATATCAGTATTTCCTATTTACTTACCTATTTCTGAACAAACTTATTAAGTCTTTCCATCTCATCAAATAACTCTTTTCCTGATACTCCAAATATAAAATAGTACCCTTCTGTACTCCATTGTCTGTCTTTATTTTTCTTCCTACCACTTATAATTAACTGACATTATGTTTTTTTTTGTTTGTTTGTTTGTTTTTAAGATACAAGGGTCATGTTATGTTGCCCAAATTGGCCTCAAATTCCTGGGCTCAAGCGATCCTCCCACTTCAGCCTCCCAAGTAGCTGGGACTACAGGTGCAAGCCACTATGCCCAGCTTATATTATGTATTTTTAATTTGTTTATTATTTATCCTCCACCAGAAGGTAAGCTACATGAACTCAGATCTTTATTAATTGTGCTCCTCACGGGATCCCCAGTAACTGTAAATAGAATAGTGCCTGCAACAGTGTAGGTGCTCTTTAAACATATATGGAGTTTTTGATGAATGAACACTATGTATTACTTTTAACCCCTTCCCCCCCCAAAAAGATAGCCACAGTTTAAATAATTTGAAAAACTCTGGAATATATCAAATTTCATAAAGAAAATGGCCAATAGTCCAAGGAAATATTGTTAAGAAACAAGTAACATTTTAACATTAGACATGGTAATAAAGAGTATGCAACATTTTTGCATAATTATTTAATTAAAAAGAATTACTGGAAGTCTTTTACGGTCATTTTTGTGCTAGATTATAGAAATACAAGTATAAATAATACATCATATTTCTTCTTGTGAAAAATATATCTCCTCAAGAAAATGATATTCTGATGAAGTATAGGTAAATAATCTCAGTCCTGTGATTAAAGAACAAACAAACCCAAACCAAAAGAATGATAAGGCAAGGTGGTTCCATGGTAGGTTTAACTGTCTATTGTGAGAGTCATCAAAGGACCATATTAGAGTAGGTAAGGCTTGAGCTGAAACCTAAAGTATACTTTCCTCTTCTACTTCTTCTGGAATTCTTTATGATGAGAGAATTAAAAAAAAATCATAATTTTTCAAGTTACTAATGACTAAGACTATAGATGCTGGGAGTCTTTCTTACCCTGACTGAAAGTTCATCCAGAGATTTAAACCTTTACTTAAAATTAATGGATCTCCTATAGAGAAACATTGTAATTCTGATCAATATTGTTACATTGAGTAGATTTCTACATGACTAACACCAGAGTTATTGAAAGTTTTAAAAATTGTCATCAACTGAAACTGAGTCTATTGGTCAATAAAATTATTGCTAAAATATAATGAGTGAAGGTTCAAGATGCCATCTGCTCAACAAATAAACTATTTCCAGGATCTTAAGGCCACTAGTTTCCAATGACTAGGGGAAATCATTTAAGGATTTTAATCATGAAAATGAAGTTAAGAAAAAATCAGAAAAGGCCAAAATAAGGGAAGCCGAGCCAAGTTTAGGGTGTACAGAAATCTACATAGTGACAATGGTTTGAATGAAAGAATGGGTAGTAGGAATTGGAAGGCATGATGAATTTGACAAATAAATGAGAGGTAGATTCAACAAGAATTTGAAACTGTTTAAACACGGCATAAAAAGAAGAAAGTGTGAGAAATCAAGCAGAATTCCCTACTAGCTGCCTTGAAGCCAACTAAGCTTGTCAAAGGGAAACTAGAAGACAACCTGGTTTGGAACAATAAACAATGGTTTAAATTTTGAAATTGTTGACTGTTAGGTTTCTAAGAGTCATCCACATAGAGTAGTTGGTAGGTAGAGATATATATATAGATAGATAGATAGATGATAGATAGATAGATATGAATCTAGAGCTCAGGGAAGGATTTGTATTAAGGACAACTTAGGAAATCAATATATTTGATTTACATGAAGACTTGGGAAATAATGAGTGATCTAAAATAGAAAGCATCTCATTGGAGGAGGAAAGATCACCTGCAATATAATGCCCCCAAAATCACCATTATGTAAGTATAAAATCACAAAGAAGAATTGCTACAGGTTATTGAGAAGTGAAGGGCAGGCAAAAAATTTAAGACAAGGGAATGTTTTAAAAAGTAGGGAATGTTTTAAAAAGCAGGGAATGTTCAAAGGCATCATATGCTACTAGGATGTGAAGTAAATATGGACCTGAAAACATGCATCACATTGGGCAGCAAGAAGACTATAACCATGCTAACAGCAATGTCAGTATGAACCAGCACAGTGAAGATAAAAGCAGATTGGGGAGCATCCATGGAACACGACAAAATGGAAACAGAGAGGGTTCTAGCCCTTTTGTGGAATTTAACTGTAAGTGGAAAAAGAGAAAGATTGTTGGAGAGAAGAGTTGGCACATAATTTGTTCTTTTTGATTAAAAAGGCTAAGGCATATTCACCTGGAAGGAGGCATTAGAGTTGATAAAGCTGAAGAACAGGGATTGGGTGGTAAGATTCTTGTGATGATGTTCCTTGATTCAAATTCTAAGTCTGGGTGATGCTATGTAATCTATTCCCCTTTGGGACATTCATAATATGTAAAGGCATTTTATCAAAGCCTTTGTGAATTAAGTGGTTAACCTCTTAGATTTTGTGTATCCCAAATTTTTCCCCAACTAATTTTGTTAAGTAATATTTTATATATTTTTTCTTATTCAATACCTGTTAATCATCTAAAGAAATAAATTCTTGTTCTGGAGATTTGCAGTAAAATAGAGTTTGTATCTTAGGGAAAGAAAGTAATTTCACTCTGTGCTCAAATGGAGAGATTCACCTTAACAGTAGGATAAACTGTCCCAGTGTGACAGAATGAAAGAAGAAAGAGTGTGGATGCTACTAGGTTTTTAAGCGTGCCAGCAATAACTTGATAGCTTCTATTTCTCTCTAAAGTCTAAGGTAATGCAACACACAGAGATATAAGCTCACACATACACAAACTGAACTACACATATACAAACCCACATGCAAACAAGCATATAACACAGCACATAATAAACTCACAAACTCTAATACTTAAATACATATAAATTTAAATAAATGGAGATAATGTATGATATTCAATTGTAGTAGGATTTTAGATTACAAAAAGGAGAACATTATCGAAACAATCACTGAAAAAAATGTCAGAAAAAGCTGAGTAGGATTTCTCAACATCACTGGGTCCCAAGTAATACTGAGATCATAATTTATATTGACACTCATCTGCTTGGTAGTCCAATTTCTTCAATAGTTTCTTTGCAGCAAAAGAGAATGTGTAATAGAGACTGGTCCAGGATTAAAGTTTTCCAGGTTGTGTGAAGGAGAAAATAAGGTAAAAAAGAATTGAACATATTGGGAGGAGAAAGGTTGAAGTAATTCACTATAAATATAAATGTGAAAATATAACACTAATCATGAGACAGAAGATCATCAGAAGATCTGGGACCTAACTCAGATATTTTGTTTCAGATTTTGTGCTCTGGAATGGACAAGCCAGACAGAATAAGGTGATAAATTTTCTGGGTGTCTGAATGGAGACAAAGATCAGCTATAATAAGAAACACTGAGTAAGAAATTTAGAAAGGGAGAAGGTTGTATTAGGTAATTCGATATCTGAATTTATGATTGTAGAGATGAAGTTGAGGTGATAAGATCCACACTCTGGCCCAAGCAAGTGAGAGACTGAAGGGGAAAGGAGATGAATGTCACTGGAGATGAGATTAAGAATTGTGAAGCTAGTATATTGATTGGATCAACCATATAGCCATGGAAGTTACTTACTACAAATGGAAGAAATAAGAATATCAAGGAATAAAGGGAGCCAGGTGATAGCTTTAAGGCATTTCAGGTTGCTGTGTGACAAGGCATGGTAAAGAACCCGTAGGTGGTAGAGTGGCATAGCATGTCAAATATGAGCTGAGAACTGTTTTATGTGAAAATAGGAGTTTTTGGTAAAATAATATGTGATTACTATTAAAAGTCCAAGCAATCAAGAAAATTTAGAGAAAAAGAAATCAAAATCAAATCATGTGGAAAATACCAACATTAATATGCTTACATTTTTCTGCATGTGGCTATCCAGTTTCCCCAGCACCATTTATTGACTAGGGCTTCTTTTCCCCACTATATATTGTTGACTACTTTGTCAAAGATCAGTTGGCTTTATGAGGATGCTTTTATATGTAGGTTCACTGTTCTGCTCCATTCGTCTATGTCTCTGTTTTTGTGTCAATAACATGCTGTTTTGGTTACTATAGCCTTGTAGTGTCATTTGATATTTGGCAATGTGATGCCTCCAGATTTATTCTTCTTGCTTAAAATTGCTTTGGCTATTCTGGCTCTTTTTTAGTTTCAAATGAAGTGCAAAACTATTTTTTCTAGAACTATAAAATATGATTTTGGTAATTTGATGGGGATTGCATTGAATCTGTAAATCACTTTTACTAGTATGGACTTTTTAACAATATTGATTCTACTGATCAATGAGTATGATATTTTTTTTCATTTGTTTGTATCCTTGGAAATTTCTTTCCTCAATGTCTCATAGTTCTCTTCATAGAGATCTTTCACCATCTCGGTTAAGTATATTCCTAGGTATTTTATTTTCATTGTGGCTATTTTGAATGGTATTGAGTAATTGATTTGACCCTCAGCTTGACTGTTATTGTTGTATAGGACTGCCACTGATTTGTGTACATTGATTTTGTAATCCCAGACTTTGCTAAATTTATTTCTCAATTTGAGGAGTCTGTTGGTGGAGTCCTTGGGGTTTTCTAGATAAAAGATCATATCATCAACCAAAAGCAATAGTTTGACCTTCTTTTTCCTGATTTGGATGCCCTTTATATCTTTCTTTTACCTGATTGCTTTGGCCAGGACTTCTAGCACTATGTTGAATAGAAATGGTGACAGCAGGCACACTTGTCTTGTTCTAGTTCTTAAGGGGAATGCTTTCAACTGTTCCCCATTTAGTGTGATGTTGGCTTTGGGTTTGTCATATATGGCTTTTATAATTTTGACATATGTTTCCTCTATGCTTAGTTTGTTGAGGCTTTTTATCATGAAAGGGTGCTGGATTTTGTCAAATGCGTTTTTTGCATCTATTGAAAAGATCATATATATTGTCTTTGTTTTTCCTTCTGTTTATGTGATGAATCACATTTATTGATTTATGTATGTTGAACCATCCTTGCATTCTTAGGATGAAGTCCACTTGGTCATGGTGGATATTTTTTGTTTGTTTTTGTTTTTGATGTGTGGTTGAATTTGCTAGTATTCAGTAAATGATGCTGGGAAAATTGGATAGCCATATGCAGAAGAATAAAACAGGATCCATATCTCAAATGCACTCACAAAAATTAATTCACAATGGTTGGAAGACTTAAATGTAAGGTATAAAACCATAAGAATTCTGTTAACAGAAGAAAATGGTGAAAAAACTCTTCTAGATATTGGCCCAGGTAAAGAATTTATGAAGAAGATACCAATGGCAATCACAGCAGCAACAAAAATAAATAATTGGGGCTTGATTAAATTAAAAAGCTTCTGCACAGTTGAGGAAATAATCAACAGAGCAAATAGATACC
The DNA here is from genome assembly GCF_041146395.1 of Eulemur rufifrons. Taxonomy (NCBI): domain Eukaryota; kingdom Metazoa; phylum Chordata; class Mammalia; order Primates; family Lemuridae; genus Eulemur; species Eulemur rufifrons. Next base: position 69,461,837 of record NC_090999.1, on the reverse strand, counting down.
CTACAAAATGGGAAAAAATATTCTAAAATCATACATTTGATAAAGGGCTCATAACCATAATCTACAATGAACTTAAGCAAATCATCAAGAAAAAAACCAAACAACACCAGTAAGAAGTGGACAAAATATATGAACAGAAACTTTTCAAAAGAAGATAGACAAATGGCCTATAAACATATGAAAAAAATGCTCAACATTACTAATCATCATGGAAATGCAAATCAAAATCACAATGAAATATCACCTTACCCCAATTTATCCCATTAACCTCTTCAGAATTTGGCAGACAGGATTTGGCTACAGATGGGGCACTCATTTATTCTTCCATTCACTCAAAAATAGACTTTGAGCACCTACTATGGGCCAGGAACTGTGTAAGTCTTTCATGTAAACACTGATGAACAAGAGAGGCATAATTTTTGCCCTCAGAGTGAACAGAATGGCAAAATAGGAAGTGTTAATGAATGCCAATTGAATGCCTGAAAGTGGACAAGCTATAAAGCAATTTGTACCTCAGTAGAAGAATATCAGGTAAGTTTCCATTGAAGCAGGAACTGACCGGCCCAGGGAAGAAGCAATACACTCAGATCATAGGTATCAGAGAAAAATATTTAAAAAGTCCAACATCTCCAAACCAATTAATAGTTATCCAGACTCCTCAATTATACATATATTAACATTTTTTATAACTTTTAACGTATTTTAGCATTGGAGAATTAGCATAACTACCCAGATATGCCCATGTCTTAAAAAATGTTGAGAAAGAGAAGATACCAATATACATATATTATACACTACACTTTTCAATATGTAATTATTAAATATTGTTTAATATACAAGATACCATTAATGTAACAAAACAACACATAATTTCAGAAATATATACAAAAAGAGAGCCACTGGCTTTTTGAATCATGATTTATGTCACAAAGACACAAAGCATGACTTTGCAAAACTATAGCAATCCATCATATCTGACATCAGTAGCAATGTCATCATATGTATACCCAGAGAATTTGCTTATATATTCAATATTTGTTCCATACCAAAAATCCCTAAAACCCATCCACAGCAAATTTCTCTTTATCAGACCTTGTTTCATCTCTGAAGGTTTTCTGTCTGTCAAAGATAAAAATTATAATACTGCTTCAAAAAGAATCTTCAATTATTTTTTACCTTTATATTTTCATCAGTAATTTATTCTAAGTATTTTTTAAATACTCTTTAGAACTGGAGAAAGATCTTATACTGTTCCCAACATGACTCATCACATAAGCTAAATCCATAGGAAATATTGTTAATTTATCTTTCATATTTAGGAGCTGATGGATTGTGGTTGAAAGATAGTTATTCCTAGACCAAGGAGATGTCATATTCTTGCCAGTGAGGAGAATAAAAAGCTTTTCAGTTTATTCCAGGGCAGCTCTATTACAAGCAGTTATGCTCTAGGCTTTCATAACATTTCTCTGAGAACAGGCACCACAGGGAGACAGAGGATTTGCAGACCGGGAATGACCATTACATTTTAGCATCACAGAGTGAGAGAGATTGTTCACCACCGTAGACACCTGCTCCTGTGGTATTAGCTTGCATGTGGTCCCCATGAAAGGACATCCCATCACTCACCTTAGGCTGTGTAAATTAGAAACATAATATCCAACAGATGACAGACAAGGATGAGGGCAAAACAATAGAGATTTTTTAAAATCTAATTTCTGATTATAATTGGCTTGGAAGCTTATTTTTAGCTAATTTGATTGGGAACAAACAGGAAATTTCTCTTTGAGAAAAGCAGGTCTGGACTAACTACCTGAATAGGAGGCTGTTTTTCACATTGAGGCAGTTACGCATTCCAAGAATAATCCATAGTTTTAGGGGTTTTTGCTGGGCAAAGAAGGTCATTCTCTAATCCAGTTACACATCATTAAAGAAATGCTTGCACTCAGAAAATTAAAGTGTGACTTGGGATATAATAATTCCCATAGAAAAGAAAATTCTGGGAATAATTCTAGCTAAAGTGAATAAAAAGTCTTAGTTAAAATACCCTTTCAGTCCTTCTTCATAAGCATTTAATTCTCTGAATAATTATCATATACTTTCCTTTTTTTTTTTTTTTTTATTTTGAGATGGGATCTCTCTCTGTCACCCAGGCTGGCATGCAGTGGTACTGCTATTATTGCTTAGTACAGGCTTAAACTCCTGGGCCCAATTGATTCTCCTGCCTTGGCCTCCCAAAGTGCTGGGGTTATAAGCATGAGCCCCCACATCCAGCCTACTTCCATTTTAAAAAAATGTTTTCTGCCATTCACATAGTTCAGATACCAGCAACTTTCCTGAATATTTTCTGAATCATTGTGTAGAAAATTATGACATAATGGCTTAATAGAGTATCTGTGTAAATGAATGATTTAGAGTCTAGTTAAGAGTACTAAAATCATGTATGAAGCATTCCCATGTGTGAGAATTTCCTGGGTGCAGAAAAATCTCCTTTCCCAGAATTTCTTTTGATACTTAACATTCCTTCAGCCTTTAACAAGGAATTAAATACCTAAAATCCACTTCACATTTCAAATTAATTAAAATTTTAAAAGCTGACTAATTTCTAGAGTGCATATTCATTGTTTATGAGCAAAAGATGCAAATTCTGGTTTGCTGAAATGGTTTTGTTTGTATTATGCATCTTCATGCTTCATTAACCCCATTTTTCACGTCAGCATCACACTTCCTTTTTGGCTCACGTGCGCCCACCGTCTGAATGGTCAGAGCGAACAGAATGCGGGGCAAAGTGCCAAGCCTTAGAAAATGACTTAATCTTCTAATTGGCCGATACTTCTCAGGCACGGAGGTATGCAGATAGTCATCAATATCCCAGACAGCTGCTACCTCTCTTAACAGAATCTATGTGGTATTAGGTGACTCAGAAGCATAACTCACACCTCAGCTATACATTTTTCTTGTATGCTACCAGCTTTGCCAATTTTCTTTAAGAATCCTTCTGGTTGGCTGGTCGCAGAGCATTAAAATTATAAAAATCTAGAGCTACCTAATATTTAAAAAATATTGACTGCATAAGAAAATCCATGTGTAAAATGCTAATCCCAGAAGGCCATATTAATTCTATGCCAACTGCGTTCTGTTCTTAGGAAATGACATTAGTTAACCTCTTAGACTTCATTGGAAAAAAGCTAACCTAATACTCAGACATAAATTGCATAGAAATGTGATGAAATTAAATTTGTCCTTTTGTAAGTGAGTATGAACCATTTTTAGCAAATATTCTGTCTCTCTATATATCTGACTTACTACATTTAATAAATAATAATGATGCTGTTATAGTTTCGATATTGTCCCCTCAAAACCTCATGTTGAAATTTGATCCTCCATGTTGAAAGTGAGGCCTAATGGGAAGTTTTTAAGTCGTGGGGATGGATCCTTCGTGAATAGGTTAGTTACCCTCCCTCAGGGGTGAATGAGTTCTCACTCTATTAGTTTCCAAGGAAGCTGGTTATTAAAAAGAGCGTGCCACACACACACAGACACTCCCACCACTTTTTTCCTCTCTCATCAGTGATCTCTGCACACACTAGCTCCTCTTTGCCTTCTGCCTTGACTGGAAGCAGCCTGAGGTCCTTGCCAAAAGTAGGTGCTGGCATGATACTTCTTGTACAGACTGCAATAGCAGGAACCAAATAAACTTCTTCTCTTTATAGATTACCCAGCCTCAGGTATTCCTTTGTAGCAACACAAAATGGACTAAGACAGATGCTAACATATATTAAACACTCATTACATGTCAGGCACAATGTTAAGTGCTTATATGGATTATATTGTTAAATCCTTCTACACTTCCAATGAGTCAGGTACTATTACATTTAAGAAAAAGGCGATGCAGAGAATTTAATTTCTCTAAGGTCACACAGTTAGTAAGTTGCATAGGCAGGATTCAAGCCCACAAAATTGTGATGTCAGATCATAATCTATACTCTTTTCAGTGTCTTAATGGAGAAAACCCTTTTACTGGCACAAATCTAACAAGAAAACTGCTAATAAAATATATACCAAGAAAGAGCAGAAGAAAGAGATAGAGATAGATATTATTTTCAAGTTTAAACTCAACTTTAATTTGCCACTTCTGTATCCAGCCTACCTGGTTGGTAATCCTTCTTTTCTCCTTATTTTAGTATAATAAAAAATGATTGTGTTGAAAGGGGACTAATTTATTACCTGAAATATTTAATTGCATATACCACGTAAACTGCAGAAATATTAATGAGAAAAATTTGCTGTAGGTTTTGAAAATAACTACTCTCCAAGAAAAAAAAAATTCAGATATGAACAGTTACAATTTCCAACTGTACACCTGTATGTTGTTTCTGAAGTAATAAAAATCACATAGGATCAGCAATAGTTATTCCACCGAGGAAAACTCACCTTTAGAATGGAGGAATTTGTGTATTGCTTATGCTGATTTAAGTTATACACATGAAAAGGAATCCCCATGGTGTCTGATCTAATCTTGACATGGACAGCATCCACAAGATCTATTGTCATTCGCAGCTCAATGCTGCTGCCTGGGAAGAAAAATGTGCTTTGATAACTCATTGTACCAAAGAAAAAGATTTCAATGTGTGATATATTGATTAAAACTATAACAGAAGATTGGTACTTTCTGAAGGAACCTTGTAAAAGTAGCAAAGAGAATAAGAAAGAAAATCCAAAAGGTGCTTTTTAAGGTTGTTTTCAAAAAGGTTGATATTTAAAGAAAATTTTGTGAAAAAAATATACATTATATTTTAATACATCAATATGTTTTTTTCACTAACAATGGAAATGTGCTTTCTTCATATTGTTGCTATTATTTTATATTTTAAGTTCAAAGTGCATTCACCATGCTTTTTGGGTAATAAAATTAATGCATTTCAGTCCTAGCCTTCAGACTATTATTTCTCACAGTACAAGCAAGTTAAGGGAAAGTCAATAGAACAAATAGATATTTTACAATCAAAGAAGACTTGTAAGTCTATCTAGGCCTTTCAATTCTATAACATACATATCAAATATTATAATGTTATCACAACAATTTTTGGAGACTTCCTATTCTATTAGAGGATGTGGTAAATTATATAATATTGTAACAGTAAAGAAGTAATGGCAAACAAGGGGCCCTCATTGTGATTATATTATTAAGAGTATTTTGAGAAATATTTGAAACATGTTAAAGTTACCTTGAATACATTTTATTGCTTTTGAGAAAATGGGGGTGGAGTGGGAAGGAAGTAAAAAAGATGGATTGAGACAGGAGGATCAAGTTGAATATCAGCGAAATTACTGTTAGCTCTTCAGAGGAAAGTAGGAGCAAAGGTGCGTGTGTGTTGTCAGGCTGCCTCACCGGTTGCCTTCAAATGACTCTACTGAGCCCACCTACGTTTACCACACACCCACTCTGATGACTGCTGCAATAATGATAGGTTTAAAAACCTGGCTCCTATTCTTTGATTAAGAGAAGATTTCCAAAGAAGTATTACAGTACATAAAGTTTGTCTGAAGATATGAATGGTGTTTTTAGAGGCTATGTGATGAAATGGAGCAAACTGTGTTGACACCATGCCTAGAAAACAGTAAACAGTCAAGAAGCACCAGTTGACATAATGTATGGGCCACTGGAGGTCCAGGGATATGTGTTGGGTCCTGTCTTTTTCTCTGATGCATACTTCGGTGTGAGACCATGGGTCTGGGGACCTCTTTCTTTATTGGTAAAACAAAAAGTGAAATGTAAAATACTTTTAAGGACTCTAGAATTAGAATTCTAGCTCTCTAGCAATATTATTATGTGAATTTTGAAAAGAGAAGTATTTCTCTGGAATTCTAGATGCAGCATAGGGGAAATGATGAGAGTACTAGAGACGGGGGTCAGAATCCAAGGAAGGAAGGCGGCTGGGCAGATGCTCCGAACCTGAGATTCAAATCCTGTATTTACCACCAGCTGTGTGATCTTGGCAAGCTACTTAGACTCTGTATCTCAGTTTCTCCCCACAGAAAAGGAAAATAAATATACCTCCCTCACTGGGTCATTGGACAGATTAAGTGAGCACATCTAAAGTTCTTAGAATTGGGATTGGAGCATAGTGAATGCTCAAAACATTTAAGAAGCTAATGAAAATTAGCTCAGGTTTATAGTATCCTGGAAATTCATGTGGTTCTCTGATTTTAACCTGTGAGTTTGTAACCATCACTCAATTTTCCATGAAACTACATAGTCCCAAGTCAATATTATCCTCATAGCCCTTTTTTTATCCTTTTGACAAGGCCATGGACCCACAAGTAGTGTTATATTACTTGCAAAATAAAAGTAAAGAAAGATGCATTTAGACCATTCATTTAAAGACATCACTCTTTTCTTCCTTCTTCCTTGCCATCCTTTTCAAAATGAATTTGTCTAAAATATCCAAAAATTAAGAAAAACTGTGGAGATTTTCCTTTGGTAGGTTTAAGATTTTGCCTCAGTATTTCACCTAATATATTATGGCATGTTCTGGACAGAGAGGGAATCTCAAAACACGTCTTTCTTTTTTAACTTGCTCTTTCAAACTCTTAGCCTTGTTGGTCCTTCAAATCATTTTATACTTTAGATAGCCAGACGAATCCAATTATTTTCCTAATGTTGAGGTCTGTGACTAACACTCATTCCTTTGGGATTTGGTCAGAAACATTAGACCTGCATGATGTATAATATGAAGTAGAGCATATTTACTAGCTGTGACCTTTATCATACGTGGTATCAATAAGCACTTTAAACGCAAACACTCGGGGGGAAGGTCAGGTTAAAGATAAAGAAGCTAGTCTCAAAAGAAAGGACCTTAAGTGATATTTAATTGAATTGGCTGCATTACCTTAAATTTATGGAGGCTTTATCGTTTTTCCACAGCCCAATAAATGTTCTATACCTCTCATTCCATGACTCTAGCTATAATACAACTTTGTTCAATTGTGCTTTTGTAATCAATTTTGTGATCATTTTGCTACATGACATTGATTCTTTCTGATGTATTAGAAAAATATCATTTTTGTTAATATATAATTAAGATCAAGCAACATATGTAAATGTATAATTCTTTAATATTTCAACCTTTAACTTTCCTTATTTTGAATATTTCTTTGGGTGTAGTATCAGTACAACTAAATTACCTACAAATTTAACTCTCCCACTGCATCTTTGTCATTCCATCTGTAGCTACCCAGCTGTTTAGGAGTAGTAAGTGTTCCCCCTCCAACTACTTCATTTGCACCTCACAGCAGTGTGACTCCTGTACCTAACTGATCTTGTTTTGACACAGTTGTTACAAATATAAATGCTTACAGGAGCCAGACAAGTAAAACTAATGCCAAAAGCAGATATAAGCTGAATGTTGGTATATGTTAAAATATATTTTCAGGAAGCCATATAATGTAACAGAATTACTATTATTCTGCAAATTATAGCCTATAAGTTTTTGAGAAGATAAGGTCCAATTTTTCTATGAGCTGTTGATCCACTTAGATTTAGATGAGAAAAACTTATGCCTGGCTCTTCTGACTGTGTCAAAATTTCTTCAAACCATTCTCCATGTGGAATTGTGGCCTGGACCAGAACAAAGCTAGCTAGCCTCATGTCTAGGCTATGTGGTTATGTGACAGAACTTCAGTTTCGTTTGATTCTTGGAATTTTACATAGCAGAAATGGGCTCTGTGTACTCTCCTGGATGAAAGAGTATGCAATTTCGCTCATTCTATATTAATTCTTCAAAACCACGTACTTTGTCCAGTCTCATAGAACACAAGTCGCATCCATATTAGGGCCACATGCATCATTTCACAGTACAGAACCCTTAGAAGGTTTCTCAGATGCACATCATCACTTTGGGCTGGATGAAGTCTCAGTGGATGACCTTTGAGGGTTTTGAAGGTCCTGATGTTTCTCATTGTCTATATCACCCTTGCCTTCACACATGCATTTTTTTTTATTTTTTATGACCCAATATTCATACTCAAGCTTTTATTTTTCTCCCCAGAAAACAGAAATCAAAGTACTGTCTAAATCTTGTTTTCAGACATTCCAGAAACTAGGAACAAGTGACATAAATAAAATAAAAAGAAATAAATACATAAAAGGAATTGTCATAGTACCCTTGAAATGTATTTCAGGATTACACCAAAACTGTATTTTATTTAATTAAAAATTCAATTAAAAACTTATTGTCACAAACCATGTCTTTATGGGGGGAAAAAAAAACCACTTTTGAGACGTGCTAGTAGGTGCTTAAGTTACTGTAGCTCCATCAGACTTAACTCCTGCCCAGTGATGAAGTGTTTAAAAACAGTTACTGGCCCAGAGCAACTGAGAGAGTTCTGCATCTGCACTCATCACGCCAGCATTTCACTGTGGTCTCCAGCAGAGTCTCCCCGAGGTGAATATTTTTTGCAGAATACAGGAATTTATCAACAGTTTGATTTTAAAATTCAATTCAAATTAAGAGACTCATGGGAAATATAGTGATTTATTGATTAAGTTCTAGAATAATAGATACAGAAATAGTATTTACATATTTATCTTTTGTTCAATCAGTGCATGTGAGGTATCTTTATCCTTTGTGTAAAAGTAAATATCAGAAACCCCAAATCACTGTGTCAGCACCTTCCGGTACCCTAATCTCCAACATTTCAGCTAAAGTAATGTTGTGCTGAAGAGGGAGAGTGATTCATTTCCCAGGGCCATTCTAGAAACCCCAGCCTGATCAAGGAGCAAGATGATTTCATGTGTACAAATTCTGGAAATTTTGGGAGCCTATGTTCCACCCAACTGGACTGATACAGAGGTAGAGGGTCAGAGAATTCCCGAGAAAGGAGAAATGGGTTCCGAACCCACACATTTCCCAGTCCAGGCTCTGGGAACCTGCCCAAACAGCACTGTTTCCCTCGCCCCCACCATGGCCCAGACACCAGCGCTGAGAAACATAGAAAGTTTCCAGAAATGCAATCCAAAGCCACAGTTGGGGATAAGTTTACCAGGGTCTAGGTATTATGCTGGACTCCAGATAAGAGGATCTAACTCAAACTGTCTCTGAACTAGGTTTTATTCATTACTGCTCACTGGGTACCAGCACTGGTTGAAAAGCAAAACTGCTTGGGTAAACTAACGTTCCTAAGTTGGCTTGAGTTGTGTCTTTTACCAACTGCCTAATTTATTTCTATATCTACATCTCCCTAACTTCCTCTCGAGTATAAGACTGCTCTCCATTGTCTGTCTAGGTCCACCAGCAGCCTGCATCTTAACTGCTGCCAACTGACAGAATGACTTGTCTTTATAAACAGCACCTTCATGTTCTCAAACTTCTTCCCCACACATTAATATTGGTACAAGTCTGATGTTCTTCTTAATTATTGGCTTTTTTCCTCCTCTCTCCAAATATTATGAAAATTTTACTTTTCTTATGTCTGGTTCATGATTGTCAAAAATCTATTTACTTTATAGAATAGATTTATAAATATATTTTAGGGAGTTGGGGCTATTTAATGAAATGAGCTAAGACTTCAGACTTATATAGACAAGTTTCAAGTACATGTTCCCTGTGCTTTTGTGATACAGGTAGAACATACAAACTTTAGGAGTTTCACATTTGTTTAATGAGATGACCAAAATGACTAGCAAGAGTGTTGACATGTGGCTACTATATTTGAAGGTAATAATCATTAGATTGACATAAGTCAGTATTAAAGTAATGTTGGGGGGAATTTAATAATATAAAGACAAAACACTTTAAAAAATTTGTGGTTATGTTAGAGACAACTTGACAATGATGTAGAGAAGACAAAGATGGCTGTTTTCAGCTTAGGGACACATTTACCATCACACCTCTTCCTCCTCTTTCCTTGAACACCAGAAAAGTTTCTTCGAATCAAAGAATGTGGTCAGACAATGCTTCCCCCATAACAATAAGATGAAAAAAAAAAAAAAAAAAGTCACTGCTATACCTAAGGTCACCCAGATTTTCTCTTATGTTATTTTCTAGGAGTTTTACAGTTTTGCATTTTGTATTGAGTTCTATTGTCTTAGCCTATTTGTGCTGCTATAAAAAAATACCATGAATATGTATAATTGTGTATCAATAAAAAAATTAAAAAAAAATAAAAATAAAATAAAGCAAAAAAAAATAATTTTAATAAATAAAAAAAAAAAAAAATTCTGGTTACATCAAGAAGTCTTCCTCTTCCACCATGCTGTTGTCCCTGAACTGCCATGATGTCTGAAAATTCCCACCTGTGTGGCCACTATTATCAGTCAATTGTGGCAGATGCTTGCTTTGAATATAGGCAAGTTATGTGAGTGGGATAACACAGTAAACCATTATCATGGCATCGGTCTCTTGGATTAGCTGTCACAAGACACAGGGCAAAGCCTCCAGGAAAAATGAAGTACAAGCTATCATGAAGGAAAAAGAATTTTGCATTTTTAGTTTTTGCTGCTCTGTAAAACAAAGCTCACCTGAAAACCTTGTGTGAACTCTGTACAGCCTAGGGTCCTCCTGAGAATGAAGGTTCAGGGAGGGCAGAAACAGACTGGTAGAAAAAAGATCTTATAGAGGTCTTGATCCTAAATAATAGGTCTCCACACTCTCCCAAATTTTTCTTAACTTTCCCTTTATTTATTTTATTGAGTTTCTAAAAACTAGGTGTTATAATCTATGTGGGTAATTAGGAAGGATTTTTTAGAAATAGGCTATTCAGTATTTATAATTAGAGTAGACACAGTCCATGGCACAAAAATACTCACCTCTATCAAACATTTTCGAGCACTTGCCACACATCAGTTTCTTTACTAGACAGTGGTAATTCAGAGGTAATTCAGAGATAAAGAACTCAAGTTTTCTAGCCCAAGAGACCCAACACTATAGTGGAGGAAGTCAGTGCATATAAGACAAACTATATTGCAGGAAAACTCATTTCCCTTCAATACCCGAGTCAAATGTCTCATCTATCAAGCCTTAACCGATCCAGATCCAAGGCAATTTGATCACTTCCTTGTAAAAACACCATTTCCTGAACATACCTTCATTACTATACTGACCATACTATGTAACTACTAATCATAGGTTTATGTGTCTATCTCTACAACTAAATCTTAACATTCTTTAAAGCAATAGGTTAACTTTTGTTCAATTCTGTTACCCTTAATACCTAACACAGAGTTTGATTTACGATGAGCATTCAAATGTTTCCTAAATGAATGAATGAATGAATGCTAAAACGATTTTGTGAACTGTCTTTGAAGAGAGCATAAAAAGGCAAAGCATTAATTCTGGTGAAGAGGAAAGCATCACCAAGGAGATAACCTTCAACTTCGATTTTGAAGGATGAGACAAATTATGCTAGTACACAATCAGACAAAACTCAACAGATTTCTAAGCTGATTTTAAATGCATTCAGCTAAATTGCTTAGAGTGTCCAAACACAACCTAAAGACAACTTGTCAAAATAAGCTAGAAATTGCTTAGGGAAATATGTTGAAGCTCAAAGCAGCAAAAGTATTTTTCAAGCTGTGTAAGCAAGAATTTATGGGGGAAAAATAAGCTAAGAAAATTCACAGCAGTGAAGTTCTTCAATGAACACCGTATACCATGCTGTGTCTGGGCCTTTTCCCTGGATTTCAAGGCACACAACTGGAACTTGCATGAGGATGTGATGCGACTAATCCTTTAATAGCATGCTGAAGGTGGGCTGACAGGCCTGCAGCAGTGTGTCATATGGTTGACAGGATTTGTCACACTTTGGGTTCTCCTCACATGGAACTTGTCACTAGTTCTTAAGCTTCTCTCTTTTCTTGCCCCAAGGGGGCAAATCACTCTTCTAATATTTTCCCAGATATTTTCATGCTGAGAGCTGAACGATGTGTGAGGAAATCTTGCCTAAAAATAGGAAAGAAACATGTCAGGACATTATCATGGCCAATTTGACTTGGAGCGGTCTTAGGAAACTAGATCTCCAGTGAAATAACCTACAGTAGCAGATTTAGTGTACTTAATGGCAATTTAATGATGTGTGACCATAGAAATCTTGGTATATGTCTTGACAAATAGCAAGCCAAAAGTCTCTGAGCTAGCCCATGGAAAGATGATTTTGAACATCATAAATTTAACTACACTCAAAAATATTGCTTTATTTTTCTCTGTTTAAAGAGATTCCAATGGTGATGGTTAGTAGATCTTTTGTTTTGTCTTTCAAAGTGTGCTACATTTTAAAGGGTTACATTGGGTAAGCCATGGAGACAGCACCCAACAATAGTGTTTTTGTGCCCACATGAAGAAAGACCATGATTTCACAGTAGTCTGTATTTGCCAGACCACATCTGAATTATTTGTTTTCTAGTGATGAATGCAATATTTTAAAAGGATCGAAGATCAAATAGATTATGCAGAGAGGACAGTCATAATTGAGGTATGTCTGAATATCACAGCACACAAAGACAGATACAGCAGCTGAGGATATTAAACCTAGAGGGAAAAACAGACTATGGATATGACAATAGCTAAAGAATTGCCATTTATAAAATGAAGTAAATCTTTTTTGTTTTGTTGCAGACAGACTAGTTACGGTGAAAAGGCAGGAGTTACAAGAGGATAGACTTCATTTTAAAGTGTAAAGATAACGTGTGAAGAAACTTAATCAACACTGAGGTGGGTTACATAGAAGAGTATCAACAAGGCTCTTTAAACAGAGGCTGAGGATGGTCCATCCAGGATGTTGGAAGAGATTTGGATACCAGATGGAAATTTGGACTAAATGACCTCACTAGCTCTTCAAAACTATAAAATTGACCAAGCAGATTTTTAGATGTAGTACATGGATACAGTAATAAACATGGCATGATATCAAACAAGAGTAGACAATAGTTCAGTGAAATATAAGAGAGAGCTCAGAAATAGAAACATGAATCTGTAGAAACTTAATTTGCAATAAATGGACTCCACACATCAATGAATAAAAGGTAAATTTTTTTAGTTTATAGTGTTAGAAAAGATAGATTATTATATGCAGAAAAATAAGATTGGATCACAACTAGAAACACATAAAATAAGAGGATTCCAAAAGATTTAAACACTAAATGTTAAAGATAACACTATAAAAATAATAGAAGGAAATGTTGGAGAGTATCCCTATGATAAGGAAGGACTTCTTAAAATTTCAAAAGCACAAACCATAAAGCAAAAACTTGCTTAATTAGATTATGTAAAATTAAGAATTTATGATCATAACAGACTGCAAACATATATAATGGAATGGGCAAAGATATTTGAAGTCTGCAAATGATAGAGCAATCAAAGCTAGAATTCCTGAAAATTAACAAGGCAACCCCAATAGAAAAGATGTGAATAAGAATTTTATAGTGGAAAAATCAAAAAAGCTAAGAAGCATATGAAAATGTTCAAAGTCATTAGTAAACAAAGAATTACAAATTTAAAGATAATGAGATATTATATTATACCTATTTAATTGTAAAATTTTGGAATGCTGGAAAATACAAAGTATTGGCATATATATGATATGTATGAATTTCCATGTGCCACTGCAAAAAATGTAGATTGTAATTTTCATTTTGGAGAGATGCTTTCATTTCCTAATAAAATAAAATTATATATGCCTTAGGGTGAAGGAATTCTACTCCTTGGTGTACAGTGCTAAGAAATTCTCTCACAAGACATGAGAGAGATGTGTGTGTAGATATTCAGTGCAGCAATATTTCTAGTAATAGAAAGTTTGAGGGAAACTGGGAATGAATTTCTAGAAGGGTAGGAAAGAAAACGAAGTAGATGCACCCCATAAAATATAGTGCAGAGTGTTGAAGCAATGGATTAGAAGTGCACAGAGAATCATGAATATTCTTAGAACATAGAGACAGATTAATAGGAAGATAGATACATACATAGACAGATAAATCAGATACAGTGGTCCCCAAACTTTTTAGCACCAGGGACTGATTTCATGGAAGACAATTTTCCCATGGAAGGAGGCTGGGGCGAGCTTAGGCAGTGATGCAAACCATGGGGAGTGGCTGTAAATATAGATGAATCTTTGCTCTTTTGCCTGCCGCTCTCCTCCTGTTGTGCGGCCCCCTTCCTAAGTTTCATGGAAGACAATTTTTCCATAGGGGCTGAGGGTGGCGAGTGGGAGTTGGGGGCGGGGGTGGTGGCAGTGGAGCTCTGCAGCTTGGTACCTAACAGGCCAAGGATTGATAGAGGTCCCTGCCAGGGGCTTGGGGACCCCCGATGTGTAACACAATACCGTTTAAGAACGTTGGAATATATGTGCACAAAATGATCCACATTTGCTAAGACATGCACATGCAAAATACATATTAAACATAGTAATATAATAACCACTGGATAAATAAGAATGAGTGGAATATAAGAAAAAAATGAAGAAATAAAACAAGAGAAGAACTTTCATGTGATTATTGACGATAATGTGTCATGAACTAAGTTAGTATAATTAACCTTATGGATCTTAGATTTAGAAAATAACATAATAAAACAATAAAATGATATTTTACATTGAGGGCACCTAGAGACTGATGACATAGCATCGTATATGGTATTACACGTTTTTGCTGTTCTTAACTCATATCCTTTACCCCTCGCAAGGTATAAGACTGCATTTTCACTCCACAGAAGACGATTTTGCCTATAAAATACAGGATTTGCTAAGAGGTTTCTTCCAGCTTATGATGTGTATGCATACGTGAAAGAACAGCAAAAGGGAATTTTCTCTGAATTTTTTTACTTTGAAACAGTTTTCGGCTATGTGCTAAAATATTTCAGTCACTTTCAAAGGTTTCATTTTTTCATGGAGGAAAAGTTTAATTTGAAGATAATATGAAACTGCTATAATAGTTTATTAAACATAAAGGATAAAAGAACTAGTGAAGCTTTAAAATGGTAATTAAAAGAGCTGATGTGTGACTAATGCATTTATTCAGCCTCTTCTCACAGTAAGTCATGATAATGCTAAAAATGTTGTCTATATGTTTAGACATTATTGATGAAATTTCTAATTCCATCAACTGTCAAAGTCCTGTGGCATTACTGCATTTGAGCCCCGGAAATTAGCAAGCAACGTGCTCAGAGCAGCAGTACGTGCACCCTGCCTGCTGCAACCCCGACTGTCTCCTGGCAGGAAAGTACACAGAGACTCTGTGGCTACCACAGAAAGAGGGAAGGGGGTTGGGGTTTAGATGTGGCTTCCAGATCAAAGTGAAACTAGAAGTGACAAAAAATAATTTGTTAGTTCTCCATATAATAGAGGATCTATTCTGTTTCGAGATGTTTCCAGGTTTACAAAGATATTTACATGTATTAGCCATTCACTACCTCACACACGTCTGTGAGGTAAGTACAGTGGTATTATCTGGATTTTACGGAGGAGGAAACTGGATCTATGGAGACATTTCTGTAAATATGCACATAGTCATTATGCTAAGAAGTGATTTGAATATAAGTTTCCACATTGCAAGTCAAAATCATTTTCTCTAACATGATTTAAAACTTCCATTGGACTATAAACAGCTTCCTCAAGTTTTTTTCCCAGTTTGAATCAGAAGTTACATTTCCCTAATGCCTAACTATTAGGGAAATATATAACATACCCGAAAGAGGTGGGGTGGGGGAGTATGATTGAATCATAGAACATTTTGGTACAATGTATGGTCTGAAGTAATAGTTTCAAGCTGTATTGATGATGATTTGGTTGTGTTTTACATGCTTAATAATCCATGTAGAAGGATAAAAATATATGTTTTAAATAAAATATAAAATAATACAATGATTTTGGTAGACTGGCTAACACATACATATGATTTTATTGGACGACAGTGTAAAAACAGAAAAAAAAAGTACAGACGACTAAATGATGAATAGAAAAATGATGCAAATTCAGAAATATAGTGCTGGATTCCCTACAAATAAAGATAGCATTTTCCATATCTTCATGTGTTGACCAATAAAAAGTGTCATTATAATATGACTCCATAGGATGCATATTTGTTTGTAGAAAGGCAATTATAAGTTGCTGACAGGAGAAAGAAGAGACCCACAATTCCTTAAGTAAGAACAGAGTCTCAGAAATCCCTGCTCAGAAAAGCCTCTCATACACTTTCCGTAACTTGTGATTAATTTGACTAATGGCTCCTTTTAACAACTGCAAATAACCCAGGGTGAGAGTGAGGCTAGTTTATAGAATAGTCACAGCTTGGTGTCAATCATTTTAATTAAATCAGGGTTTTACCAGTTGTAGATGTTGACCCACTGATGAGACTCTGTCAGCAATTTTTTAAAAATAATATGGAATGGAAAATGAATAGAATAGAAAACATAACAGTTGACGGAAAGTACTATGGGCACAATCTGATGTGCGAAATGTTTGATTCAGTTATTTTCTCTGTGTTTATATTTAGGATGTAAAGTCTATTCCCTACCGTTCCTAAATGTTTTAAAGACAAGGAATGCAGTGAATATCACGCTGAAGCCCAAGAAATGGGGATGGAGAAAGAAACTGAAGCAGCAGGTTTCTTTGAAGTCTGTAAATTTTGAGGATGGAAAGAATCTTGGACAATGATGATCCAAAGGTCAGAAGAGGTATGACATAGAGGACTAGTCACTGATATATGAAAAAGGATGCTCGGATTAGTAAGGAATGCAACTAAGCCCATTTATCCCCAGTTTAGCAAATTTTCTATAGTTTAGCCTAGGAGCCTGCAAACTAAATTTTTATACATCTCTCATGAACTAACAATAATTTTTACATTTGAAATGATTGAAAAATCAAAAGAAAAATAACATTTTGTGACATTTGAAAATTACATGAAATTCAAATTTCACTGTGCATAAACAGGCTGAAACAGCCACACCCATTCATCTGCATATTGCCTATGACTTATTTGGTTCTGCAGTGGCAGATTTGAATTGCAGCAGCAAACACTATATGGCCAGCAAAGCTTAAAATATTTACTATCTGGCCTTTTGGAAAAAAATTCTACTGACTGTTGATCTCAGCTACTTCACGTGGATCAAAATATACTAGAGCCAGCTCATACTATCAGACTGGGTCACAGAACAGATAAGAGCAACTCCTTTTAACTCCTGTTTAATGACATCACCTTAGTAACCTGACATCAGCCATGGTAGAAGTATTTACACTACTGAAATCAACAGGTACAAATTAGCACCTTTTGGGTTTTTTCATCTGAAAGCCAGTTGTTAACATTTACAAAACACTATATTAAGCTCATACTGGAAACACTTAAAAGCTGTGTGAATTTAGGAAGGTAATAATCTAAGTAAACCACGTTTTTCCATTTTTTAGCCTTGGCCACCTATAACAGACATAACTGATTTTAGGATAAAGTGAAATTAGGCAATTGCACACTATTTAAAACAGCAACAACAAAATCACAGAATGTATAAGCTGCTATTAATATTCTCTCCATTGAGAAATTTGTGGTCATCTCAAAACATTATCACAAAAAAATTTGAAGATAAAGTCTGATCTCTAGATTTCACATAACACAGCTGATATTATTCTCTTTGAACTTTTTCTCAACATTATAATTTTCTTCAATTTAAGCTAAAATTTTGTTCACATTAAGACTTGTTTTGTAAACATAGGAAAGAACTGTTAGGAAACTTTTTACTCAGGATGTTTAATCAAAACATTCAGACATTGTGTTTTTTTTTTTTTTTTTTTTTACATGACGGGTTGTGACATTTTAATGAAAATCTTAGTCAATATACAATTATTGTGAATCCATTATTTATTCCAACCTCAGCGTATGGCCAGACATTGTCTTTTGATAACAACAAAAACAACAAAAAAGCCATCAGCAGAGAGATGTAGACAAATGTGTTATTTAATATTTGTTTTTATTTTTATGCTAATACAATATATCAATATCTTGTATGTGTCTGACATCTTGGGTGTGTCACTGCTCTCAGAATTTCAAGCATCTGCAGAAATCTTTGGCCTCATTGGATAATTTATGCACTCCAAATCTCTAAACATAATGTGTTTTATTTCTGTTGCCAAAATTAAAACATTATCTTCTTTCGAATATGTTGTTAATATAGACATAGTTATACTTTTATAGCATGACATAGCAAGATGGAAAACACACAGTTTTTTAAGTTAGAAATAGGAATACTGGTCTCACTTTTTATTAGGTTATTAAGTATGAAACGTCTGATTTCCTTAATTTGACAGTTGCTATGTCTGACATTTCACTTCTACACTTCTTGTTTTATTTTTATTGTGAAGGTATATCCTTAGTCTTTCAAACACACATTTTGGTTTATGATTACCTTTCACAATTTTTTTTAGTGCAATTTTTGTGAAACCGTGGACAAGTCAAAATTCGTGTCATTTTCGAATGAGTTCCATTGTGGAAACAATGCAGCGCAGACAGCTGAAAATGTCAACGAAGTGTTTTGGGGAAGGATGTGGCTAATGAACACACAGTACATCAATGGTTTGACAAGTTCCATTTTGGTGATTTAAATCTTGAAAATGAGCCACACAGGCCACTTTAGACCAAGGTGGATAATGATGAGCTGAAAGCTGTAGTGGAAGCAAATCCATCTCAACCTATGTACGAATTAGCAGCAAGGTTTGATGTTACCATTACAACAATTATTGGACCATTTTCAACAAATCAGCAAGGTAAACAAGCTGGATAGATGGGTTCTGCATGAATAAACAAGTGCCCGAAGAGAAATCGTCAGGAAGCTTCCCTTTCTTTGCAGTCACACCAAAAAGGTGAATCATTTCTACATCATATTGTTACATGTGATGAAAAATGGATCCTTGTTGACAATCTCAAGAATTGGACTTAATGGTTGGATAAAGATGAAGTCCCCAAACCCAATCCAAAACCCAATATTCATCAAAAAAAGCTAATGGTGTCTGGTTGGTGGTCTAGCATTGGTAATATCCACTATAGCGTCATGAAATCTGATCAGTTGATTGCAGCAGATGTCTACTGCAACTGATTGGATGAAATGATGAGGATGTTTGTGATTAAACAGCTGAGATTGGTCAATAGAGACAGACCAATCCTCTTGCAAGATAAAGCTCCAGGAACCACATGTCACACAAACAATGCTGCTCAAACTACAGAGGCTGGACTTGAAAACTCTTTGTCATCTACCTTATTCACCAGACCTTGCACCAACTGACTACCACTTCTTCCAGGATTTGGACCACTTCTTGCAAGGAAAAATATTCAATTATCAACAAGCTGCAGAAAACACCTTTCGTGATTTCATTGCCACTCTCTCCCCAGGCTTCTTTGCTGCTGGCATAAACAAGCCACCATTAAGATGGCAAAACTGTGTCCATAGTTTAGGAACATATTTTGGTTAATTGTACTGATTCTTGTTTCAGATACAATAAACTACACTTTTGATTCAAAATTGGATATTTCATATTTAATGACCTAATATTTTTTCTCAATTTCTTCACCTCTAAAATGAGTCATTGCAGAGTCAACAGGAAAGGAGCTGGATCAGTTCCTTTGTCTTCAAAGCTCTTTAGTTGGACAGAAGTCTGCATAAGCTGGGATAGAATCTCTTCTCTGTCAATTAGGTGAATTAATTTGTGCAAATCCTTTCACTTTCTGAACCTACATTTCTATGTGAGTAAAATGTGAACAAAGTACTTACTTTGAAGTTATCATGTTAAAAATAAATGATATATTATAGGAAATCACATGCTAAATATTTAATAAATGCAAACTCTTGCTATTTTCTACTGTGGTCCAGGCCATTTGTGCACATTCTCATTATATATCACTCCCTTGGTTCTTATACTTACTGATATTCGTTGGGCTTTAAGTATTATTTTTGAGAATATAACTTTTGTCTTCTTTCAAATTTTAAAATAGGATGCTAGATCATAAACTATCCACTATTCCGTGATTATGAGCATTTCCTCTTTTTTCACTCATTCATTTCTCTGTTATGTGATCTCTTTCCAGTTGATGAGCATCTTCTTCCAGAGGTAAAAAATAGGAGAGACTTTTAATCAGTACATTCTTTTTCTGGAGTGTGATTTTGGAGGTCTAAATTTTACCTATGAATGTCTATTTACAGATCTTTCTGCATTCAAATTTATTGTATAATTACATAGAATCATTTGGATGAAAACTAAAGGATAAGAAAAATAATGAGGAATTAAAAAATGAGAAAAATAGATTCCTGGAGGAATCTATTCAGTAATTCTTTGACACTAGGCACTTTAGAGTTATTATTTTTATTATAGTGATTTATTTATTTTCTAGTAAAGTGACTTCTCTCAGAATATTAAAGTTGGTTCAACAGTTAAGACAATAAAAAATAGTCACTTTCCAGTCCATATATATTTGTGAAGGGTTTTATATTTACCAGGCACTATAAGGAATCCAAAGAAAATCAGGTAGGCCTGGTGGCTCCTGCCTGTATTCTCAGAATTTTGAAAAGCCTAGGTGGGAAGATAGCTTGAGGCCAGGAGTTCTAGACCACTATGGGCAATGTATGTCTGATATCCAAATATAATTATTAATAGTACCTGTTTGCTTTTAAATTTTTGGAAAGATAAATCATATTGTTACCCTAATCAAAATTGAATATAAGACAATGTCTATATTTCACTTATAGCTATACTCTGTGCCAGAAAAATGGGCAAATGTTTGTAATTGTTCACTACCATCAAAAGCTAGATTACAGTGAAATTTAATTTTCAACTATTTGTGATAATATTGGTTCTTTTGCATATTCAAATATACACCTACTTTTTATATTAAATAGATAAAATGTCTTAATCAAGTTTGGGTTAAGTCTACAACTACAAAGGGAAATAGTAAATTCAGGACCAAATCTTTTTGACCATAACAAAGTTCATAATTATTTCTTTTTCTAAGCTATAAAGTTACCCGGTTGTGCAACACAAACATGATTAGCATAGCTTGCCTTTCATGCTCTTCTTTTATGGGATTATCAGTGTCACTCTCTTGCTGAATCTCCTTTAATTCAAGGTTATTTTTGTAATTTGATCTCTCCATTATACCAAAATTACTCTTACCAAGAACATCAGCCCCTTCCCAAAAGGATAGTTTTGATATATATCAATGACTGGAACTTGGAACTTGGCTACTAAGAATTATAAATTGTTATGGCTGACAAATTAAAGTCTTAAAATCTACTTACTTCAATTTGTTGTAAGGGCATTAAATTATTACAAAAGGAGCTACACTGAAATATCCAAGTACTAGTCTTTTTGTTATGTCTAAAGAACAAGTTGCGACTTTTCCTATCATGCCTTAGGGATATATTTTATTGTGTAGAAATCTACCAAAAGAGATTAAAAAATAAAAGTTCACTTTCTATATTTCAGTCTTTAACTTTTAACCAGTGTTTCCTCATAATGATGCTGGCTGCCATAGTGGTAGTTCAAGCTAATTTTTTAATGATTTCATTTATTGTATCTTTATACAATCTCTCTATATTAATAATCATCTTCATTTTCTCTTGATCTGAATTTGGAGAAAAAGAGCCTATGAAGAGCTCTTATTTATTCTCAATCTAATAAAAATGGCAGTCATTTACTTCAAATATATTCATAGCACGGGTTCAGACATAGAAAATTGTTTCTGTATTAGAAATAGGAAGTAACAACATAAAATAATAAATAAAGTAACTTGGTGTTCACTTTTCTTCCCCTTACCTAATACCCCAATAATTTATTTCCATATGAAATAAATATAAAATAGTTTGCCCTATTATCATTATTTTATTAATCTCTAACTTCAAAATTATAACTCATACATCAATAGTAGCTTTTTAATATTACTAAGAGAACATCATCTTTTTAATAATAAATTAACAATTTATTATTACACAATGTGATCTTTTTACAATTGAGCAAAACAATTTATTTTGTCAACAGAGGCCAAAAATGTTAGGAAGCAACCTTTTTATTATAAAAAAAGTTTCTTATTTTGATGTGATGCTGTTGACTTAGTGCTGTTGAAAACAATAATCATGAGAAAAAACATCCTTAAATTGTTTGAGCTATGGACACCTTTGACAGTCTAGGGAAAACTATAGATTACTTCTCAGAAAAATAATTTTAAAGGCATAAAATAAAATACATAGTGTTACAAAGGATACAAAATACAGATCTAAACTAAATCCTAATTTAAGATCCCTTTATGTAGAATAGGGTAAATAAATAAATTGGTTTATCCCCATAAAGGTCCATTATGAGTCAAATATATCAGAGTAATGCATGTCAGCATAATTGATAGGGATATAAATATAAGTTGAATCTAACATCTCAAGTACAATGATGGATTGTGAAGCTATTTTGAAATAATAGAAAATTGGCTTGTCAAAATTGGATATAGAGCTTTTTAGATCTATAAGAATCTAGAGAGATTGTTCCTTTTAAATTATCTGCCTAATTTACCCAGCTCTACATAGCAAACTGATTTTTAAAAATTAATGCCCTGTTCAATATTTTCTCTTCTGAAGGCTCTTTTTGACCTACCTGTAGTAAGAATGATTTCTTCCTCAGCACTCTCAATGCATTTTTCACATCTCAACCATAGGAGCTCATATTTTAGTTAGTGTCTTATTTGTTTCATTTCCCTTGTAGGTGTCAGTTCCCAGAGGATAATGACCATACCTCACACATTTTTAGACCAGAATTTAAATTTATTTAATTTTTTTTTTTTTTAGATTTTACAGTCATATTGCAGGATACAAGATTGATATACAAAAGTCAGTTGCTTTCCTGTGCACCACCAATAAACAACTGGAATTTGAAATTAAGGCCACATCATTTATATTAGTATGAAAACATTGAATCTAAGATGATCTATACAAATGGGAAGATATTTTTTGTTCTTAGATAGAAGACTCAATATGGTCAAGATATAAAGCTGTCTGCTCTCACCACTTCTTTTAATCATTGCGCTGCAAGTAGGCAAGACAAAGACCAAAAAAAAAAAAAAAAAAAAGGCATTGGAAAAGAAGAAGAAATACCAGACTGAGGTGGGGGTGGGGGAGGGGATGGGGGTATGCCTACACAATGAGTGTATTGCGCACCGTTTGGGGAGTGGTAACACTTGAAGGTGCTGACTCGGGAAAGGGGGGGGTGGGGAAAAAATATGAAACTATTGTTTTTAACTTGCACTGTTCACTTAACAATTTACCATGAATATTTCCCATATTATTTCATATCATTGTACAAGAAATAATGTATACATTATGAGGACATACTGTATCTAACAAGATATACTGTTAGACTCTTTGATTCTGTAAAATTAAATTGAAAAAAAAAAAAAAAAAAAAAAGAGGCCCCAGCAACATGCCTTTAGGCAGTACAACATTTAGAAAAGTCAAGATAAGTTTAGATACAGTAAATACATAGTGGTATCACTCTCCTTTTAAATTCTCTAATTTTCTGTTGGCAATTTCTAATCATTTCTTTGAATAACACTTTTTTTCTTTAAGGGCTAAAAAATAGTCTTTACTCAAGAATAGATTATGACTTCCTTCTTCTATGAATGTGTTGATCTCTCAAAGGATTCTGTACAATACTTATTTCTGGCCTAAAGTAATTGTGCAAATGAGTTAGCAGCTAGATCATTGCAAAGCTGTACTGAGTAGATGTGTAATACAGCAAAATAAAAAACTGTAAAACAGAAAAAAAAAAAAAAAAAGAAGAAGAAATAAACTTATTTTTATTTGCAGATTATGTGTTTTTATATATAATCTTATATCTAGACTATCCTAAATAATCCTTTAATAATCTATTAGAACCAATAAATGAGTTCATAGAGGTTGCAGGATACAAGAATAACATATAAACATAAATTATATTTCTATATACATACCAGCAAAGACATACTAAAAAATAAAATTTAAAAAAACAATTCCATTGCAATAGCATCAAAAGAATGAAATACTTAGGAATAAACTTAACAAAGCAAGTGCAAAATCTTTATTGTAAAAACAGTAAAACATAGTTTAAAAAAATTTTTTTAAAGCCTAAATAAATGGAAACACATCCTATGTTAATGTATCAGAAGATTTAATATCATTAAGATGGCAATATTCTTCAAATTGATCACCAGATTCAGCACCATTGCTTTCACAATTTCAATTATTAGTCGTTCCAAAGTTGACAAGCTTATCCTAAAATTCATATAGAAATTCGAAGGACCCAGAATAGCTAAAACATTCTTGAAAAGAAATTTGCAGGACTTACACTTTCCCATTACAAAAGTTAATATAAAGCTACAGTAACTATTTTAATTGCTGCATTTTAGTTACTGGCATACTACAGATAGACAATGAAATAGAACTTAGAGTCCAGAAATAAATCCTCATGTTTATAGTCAATTGACTTTTGATAAGGGTGTCAAAGCAATTCACAGGCAAAGAACAGTCATTTCAACAAGTTATCACTGGGACAATTGGATATCCACATGCAAAAGAGTAAAATTAGATCTCTCCCTTACCTTATAAACAAATATTAACTCCAAATGGATTAAAAGCTAAGTACAACTGCTAAAACTATTAAACTCTTCCAAGAAATCATAGGAGTTAATCTTCCTAACTTGGGTTAGGCAAAGCCTTGTTAGATGTGATATCAAAAGCACAAGCCACAAAAGAAAAAAATAGATCAACTAGATATCATTAAAATTAAAAGTGTTTTTTTCTTCGAAGGATAAAGCAAAAAGTTAATATGCAGAATAGGGAAGTATTTGTAAGTCATTTATCTGATAACGGTTTATTACCCAAAATATATAAAGAAATTTTACAACTCAAAAATAATAAAAAGACAAATAAGCCAATCAAAAATGGGCAAACGATATGAATAAATGTTGTTCAAAAAGGGTGCAAAAATGGACCATAACATATAAAAAGATGTTGAACATCATTAGCCATCAGAGAAATGGAAGTCAGAATTACGATAAATACTACTTCACACTTACTAGAATAGCTATAATCAAAAAGACTGGTAATGACAAGTGTTAGCAAGAATATGAAGAAATCAGAACCCTAATACATTGCTGATAAGAATGTAAAATGGTATAGCCACGGTGTAAATCAGTTTGTCAATTCCTCAAATTTCAAACAAAGTTACCATGTGACACAGTATTTTCACTACCACGAATGTAGACAAGAGAAATAAGAACAAACATTGCTACAAAAACTTATACACAAATTTTCATAGCATCATTATTCAAAATATCCATAAAGTGTAAGTAATCCAAATGTCTGCCAATTAATGAACGGATAAATAAAATGGTGTATACCAATGCAATAGGATATTTTTTGGCAATAAAAATGATGAAACACTGATACGTGCTACAACATGCATGAAACTTGTAAACATGCCGAAAGAAAGAAGACAATCACAAAGGATCACAATTTATAACGTATGATTCCACTTATATGTGATATCTAGCATAGATAAATTCATAGTTAAAAAAGTACTTTAGTGGTTGTCTAGCGCTGAGGGAGAGGTTTGATAAATGAGCACTAACTGCTACAATGTTTCTTTTTAGATGAAAATATTTTAAAATTTATTGTGGTGATGGTTTCACAACTCTGTGTATCTACTTAAAATCATTTAATTACATGCTTTAAATGGGTGAATTGTATGGTGTGTGAGTTATATCTTAGCATAGCTGTTAAGCAATATATATACTACTAAAAGGAATGTATGAGAATGCTTATAACAGCACTATTCATAGTAGTACCAATCTAGAAATAACTCAAACAGCCATTATACATAGAATAGATAAATAAGCTATGGTGTTAAAAAATAAATTACAAATACATGCAACAACATGGAAAAACTCAGATATGTTTAATGAAAGAAAACAAACATAAAACCTTTCATATAGTGTGATTCCTTTTACTTAAGAATGAAAACTAGATATAATGAATCTGCTGTATTTGACTTCAGGCAAATGGCAACTCTGTATTGGTGCACTGAGGAAGTTTCTTGATCTGGATATTGATTTCATGGAAGTGTCAATATGAAAAGTTTTTCAACTGAACTTTTCTGTATGTTTGTTAAACTGTATTGAAACTTTGATAAGTTCCTGTTGAAGAAGTATTATCATTTAAGTATATTTTTTTCATAAAGAAATCTAAAAAGCTTTTTAGATAAATTTTCATCAAAAGTTATTGAAATTTAAAATTTTAAAAAGTAATTGAAATAAAATATTAAGCATAGATGAATTCCAGTTCTGGGAAAATTTTATTTCCTGAAAATGCTGTATTGATAATATATAACACTATAAAGCTTACAGACAAATTCTTCACATGTATTTAGTTTACAAGGGATATGATGCCTTGCAATATATGCTATATAACTGAATACCCAGCTTCAGAGTAGCCAAATGATCATTGAGTCAATCAGTAACGATGAGTGCATTTCCCACCTGGCTAAACTGGGCAACTCTCAGAATATAAAATAAGTACACTCCTCTTCCTTAAACTCATCTAGGGGAAATATAAATTCATGTAACATAACCTGAGAATATACAGTTCAGTCTAAAGTGTTAATTATGTTTTGGGATTAAAAAATCATTATAGACTGAGATTTGCTAGGAAAGATATCGTGATTCTAAGCTTGGCTTAACTTTTGTTCTTTTTGTTGTTTTGTTTGGGATACAATCCTACAGAAATGCAAAATTTACTTAGGCAAAAAAGGAGAATATTATTCAAAGAAATAATAGCCCAGGAATATGAAAGCACAGAACATGGCACATAATAGATATTTAACAAAGGGTCGAATGAAAGAACGAATAAAAAGGTAAGAGTTGAAAAAAAGGTTAAGGTAATAATAATACTGGATATGTAGGGCAATGAGGACTTTTATAAATACCTTTAAAATAATTTATGATAACTATGCTGAAAGAAATATTACTTAAATTAAGGATCATAAAACATACCTGGCCATGATATTAATGATTTTTAAAGATATTACAAAAAGATAAAAGTACCTGGCTGTTACAATTGAAATGTTTATCATATAATACATGAAAAATAAGGAAAGGATTAAGAACAGTAACTAAGCCTTAATAAGTTATAGAAAGTAAACTAGGGGATAATCACTATGGGGCAATTAGAAAGGAGAGAAAACAATAAGGAAAATGGAATGAATTCAAAGTTGTCATGTGTCTAAATTTGTGCTAAGTTTTAAATTAATAGCCTTCACCCATACAGAGTAATAAAAAAACCCAAATCTCATATTTTCCCCTCACTTTAAACTTTGTTTAAGCAAGAGAAAAACTAAGCTCTTTAACAGAGTCTAAAGCATAATGAACAGATTAGGCGATTCTCTGCTTTATCTAACTAAATTAGCTAGAGATTCTCTCTTCTGGCTGTAATTTGAATCACTCTTAGAGATTACTGTATTTTAGAAGTTCTGAAGCTCAGGTCCCAGATCAGATCAGTTAAATTAACTCTCTAGGGATGGGGGATATATTTCTCTAGTTAATCTTTAAAAGAAATAAAAATCCATGAAATAGGTTTTCATGTTACCCCATTTTACAGATAAAGATAGTACAGCTAGAGGAGTTAAGCAAGAAGATTGAGAAAACTAGTAAATAGCTATTTGGGACTCAAATTTGAATCCCCTGATCCCATATATGATGTTCTTTCCACTTGACTCTGAAACTTTTCCGTTACTAATGGATTTTGAAATAAGACCTCAGAGCCACCAGTAATCTTAAGAAATTATTGAGTATGGAAAAGGTCTCTGAAGGCTGCAAATGGCCAAATGTCGTCTAAGGGAGGATACTGATTCACACATAGGGTATTATTATGCCATGTGATAAGACTGCTAGGGGGATGTATCAGGTTCTTAAGAGACTCAGAGGAGAGCATTTTAGCAAGGAATACAAGGAGGAGAATCCAATTCTTTCAATAATCTCCTTTTCTACAAAACCTGGTTTTAGTCAAAAAGGGGCTTATTTTAGGACACTGAAATAGTTCAAGAAATTAAGATAAAACCTGACCTCCCAAGTCCTGGAAAAAGAGCAGATGGTTACTCTTTCTCTTCTTTGGGAGATGTGTGGTCCTTTGTCTGTCTTGCCTGCATGTTGCCTCTACCTGCCTCTGAAATTAGGCTTTCCTTTTTTATTCTTAGCTTCTCTGCACAGGTGAAGATGCCCAAAACTTTTTCTTACATTTCCTTGCTTTATATTTCTCCATTTCATTTACACTATCTTATGTACTATATATTCTCCTTGTCTATTTATTTACTGTCACTCCCCCTAGAAAAGAAGCAGGGTAGGAATTTTTATCACTTTGGTTTGCTGTCATGTCCCTAGTACCTATATAGTAGTTGGCGTATATAGACCCCCAATAAATGTGTGGAATAAATTAATGAGTGAATAATTAAACGGAAAACTTCTTTGAAAACAAGCTTTTTCCTGGTGATTTTATGTTTGCTCCCTGTATACAGCCACCTGTTTAGAACATTTAGAATTCGATCAGGAAATGAGTTCAAGCTCACTCTTCAAGAATCTCTCTTTGTTGTATTTGACAAACAAGATTTGAGTTTACCTATTCTTAGGCTTCAGAGATTTTTTTCCCCCTATTCTCTGGAATAGTGTCCCTATGATATTAATTTCAAGTTTATTGTATTCACATGGCATCATGACCAAATAGAAAAAGCAATATGTTTGGAATTACAATATGGAAGTGGCATCCATACCCTGATACTTACAAGTGGTGTGAACTTGAACTATTTATTTCATCTATTTGTGAAACTGAAGTAATAATAAAACCTAATATGGTTATTTGTTTTAAGTAGTGAAACATGCAAAAAATATAGCCCATTTTAAGAGCTGCAATTGTTAATTTTTTTCTATAAAATTGCGCCTTCTTCATGCCTATTGTAGCTGATACTAATTTAGGGCTATTACAAATAAAACTTCCGTAAACATTCATGTGAAGTCTTTCTGCAGGCCTATGGTACCATTTCCTTGGGTGTAAATGCCTCAGAGTATAATGGCTAGATCATATACAAGCTGTATGTTTAACTTTTAAGAAAATGTCAAACTTCTCTCCAAAGTTATTGTAGCATTTTACATTGCACCAGTGATATATGGAAGTTCTAGATCCTCTGCATCATTGTCAACACTTGTTATAACTAGTTATTTTAAATTTAACTATTTTAATGTGTGTAATTGTATATCATTGTGTTTTAATTTGCATTTACCCAATGACTAATGATGTTGAGCAATTATTTTAGTGCTTATTTGCCATCCATGTATCTTCTTTGATGCAAAGTTTGTTCAAATGTTTTGGTCATATAGTTGTGTTTCATTATTGAGTTTTGAGAGCTTTTTATATATTCTGGATATAAGTCCTTTATCATACATATTATTTGAAAATGTTTTTTCCCACTCTGTGACTTGCTTTTGTAATTTTTAATTTTTTAAAGGAACTTTTTAAAAATTTTATGTAAATGAAATTTATAAATAATGCTTTTGGCATCACTTCTAAAGTATATTTACCTATCTCCAAGGCCATAAAAATGTTCTTCTATGTTATCTTCTAGAAGTCTTATAATTTTTTTGTTTTATTTTTAAGTCTACAATCCATTTTGAGTTAATGTTTATATATAGTATGGATTTGAGTTAAATATTTTTTTGCATATAGATTTCTAATTTTTTCAGTATCATTTCTTAAAAGACTATCCTTTCACAGCTTTTACAATTGTCTTTGTACTTCCGTTGAAAACAAGTTTCCAAATTTCTGTGGATCTATTTCTGGACTTTCTATTCTGTTCTAATCATTGATTTTTAAGTCTTTACCTCAATATCAAACTGTCTTGTTTGTTGTACTTTTATAATAATTCTTGAAATCAGTCAGTGTTCATCTTCCAGTTTAATTTTTCAAAGTCATTTTGGTTTTATAGGTCCTTTGCATTTTTGCATACATTTCAGGGTAAGCCTATTAATATCTACTAGAAAACTTCACTGTTATTTTTCTTGGGAATATATGTTGAAGCTGTAATTCAATTTGGGGAGATCAACAATTTAGCACCATTCAATCTTCTAATCCATGAGCATAATATATATCTCTATTTACTTAAAATTTTTTAAACATTTTTCTCAGTGATTTTTGTAGGTTTCAATGTGCAGGGCAGGTCTCATTAAAAAAAATAAAAAAGTTTTTTTAAAATATTATATTTCATAATTATGATGCTACTTGAAATGGCAATTTTAAAATTTCAACTTCTATTGATAGTGTGTAGAAATATAATTTTTATCTTTAATAATGCTAAACTCCATTATTAGTGCTTATAGCTTTTTGTAAATTTCATTGTATTTTTATGACTAGACGATCATATGTTCTAAGAATACAATTTTACCTCTTCTTTTCCAATGTTGCTTCATAAGCATGGTAAAGGACATTAATGGAAAACCTATGGATACCTTTTCTGCATTATACATGCAAGAGTACTGTGGTATGCTGCTATTGTTGCTTTGGTTTGCATGTTCAGCTTTGTTGTGCATTTTTAATTACTTCCACAATAACCAGTGTTATTCTGCTAGATGGAGATTGAGAGTCTTAGCCTAAATAGAAGAGAGGTACTCTTCCATTCAGATGAAACCACAAAAGCCCTGTTTCCCTAGCGCTTTCAGTTTAAGGATAGTTGGACCACACAGCAGCCAGATCACTTAGAATCTCTGTTCTTTCTTTGTCCTGTCCTTCTCTTTCCCCATCAGCACATAAATTCTAAGCCATTGGACTACTTGACTCTTCTTGCTCTAGGATAGAGCAAGCTGTAGCCCTAGCTGTACTAGGGCTCCATTTTCCTATATTGGAGACATCTATACACTTGCAACATATGACTTCATTTCTTATTTCTAAAAATATATTTGATAGTGAATGATGTGGAATGTTATCCTAATTTATCCTACCAACACCTATTCTCATTGCCTTCTTTTCTCCATTGTTTCTTCTATAGTATATATGCTCCTACATGTGGAAATGATATTTAAATTTAAGCATATTTTAGGTTAAATTGTGTTATGGATTATTTTTCATAAATTGTAATATGCCTCTTTATGTATTTTTCCCTTTGCATTTTTATTCAGGTAACCGTGTTTTGTGAATTTTACCAGATGACACAAATTAGATGAGAATGTTAAGATCAATGATTTATATGAGGGTTTCTACTTTGTATTTAATACACCATTTCTTGCTAATGTATTAACTTATGTTCTTAAGTTGAGCTACTGTGGTTCAGTATCCCATTTAAATGACAAGACCACAAAAAGTAGAACTGGTAAATTTTTAAAATCCAAATAAACCTCTTCCTGAAAAGTCCAAGTCTGATCAAGCAGCAAATTAGAAAAACACTCTAATTTACTACTTATTTTAATTTTCTAAACTACAATGTGCCACCTAGTTAGTGTATATGTTTGTGTGTGTGTGTGTGTGTGTGTGTGAGAGAGAGAGAGAGAGAGTGTGTTTGTGTGTTATAGTCCAATTCCTGATAAACAAATTTGTTTCTTCTGTAAAATCAGCCTTGTTTTTTTGAGCAAATTAAATTAGATTTCTTCTTTTAACAGTTTAATATAAACTATCGATTTTTGCCTCAAAAAGTTCTCAAAAATAATTTGGTTTCAAAGATAATGTTTGAAAGTATTTATTAAATTATGACCCACTTCCACCTTTGGCATGCTTTATTGTTCCTTTTCCTACATTTAAATTCTCAGACAATTGAGAATATGCAATAACAGGCAAATGAGATACGAGACCAATTTGAACCATTATAAACAAATTTCCAATACTCATCCCAAGCATAAAAATACTTATGAAATTTCATTGAGCTTAGTTCTTAATTAGATTTTAAAGCTCATGTTCTTAACTATATTCTAGCAACTTTGAATGATATTTTTAGATACCCCATTGCCTTATTGTTTTATATCAATTAGCATTGTAGTTTTCTAGTTTATATTCTTTACTTATGAATTTATGAGTCTGGTGACTTCATATGTATTAAATCCTCATGTTACCAAATGAATTTTGAATAAATTTTTAAATTATTTTCATTCTTCTTTAATTAAATGGTCTCTATTGAAAGCATGTTAAATTTGCATACATTACATATGCATGCTGAATTGAATATGCAAGTTCTTCTTAAGCAATACCCAAAGAAATTAATACTCAGCTTTTTGGTAATTTCTTTTTACATTTTTATTAACATCTATTAGACTAATTTCTCCACAGGCAAAGTAAATGGCAAATGTTAACTCAGAAGATTTTATAAATTTGAAGTTTTATAAAATTATACCTAAAAATAAGTCTTTAAACTTTGAAGAAGTATTGAAGCTTTAATAAATTATATTAAGTCAGAAGGTTAAAATCAAATATATGCTGATTTGAGTCTAGTTACAGGGACAAAAATTAAAAATTAATGAAGAGAAACAAAACAAAAAAAGGATAATAGGGAATCTAAGATTAGCAGTAGTAATATGGAAGATGTATTAATATTTCTTGAAATCTCTGTTATTTTTATTGTGTCATTTACAAATGTATCAAATTATGTTTTATCAATATACTACTTTTTTATATCTCTACATTAATTAATCAAATATTTATTAAACACCATCTGTATGTCAGATACTGTTGTGGGTACTGGGCATTCAAAGAAGAGCCAACAATATAATGAGGTAGAACCCTAGGTAAATAACAGACTCCATATTTGAATAGTAATATTAATTGACTAACTTTTTAATAATTGTTTAAATTTCGGCCTAAATACCACTTTATCTAAAAACCCTTCCTTGAGTAATTTTCCTTGTTCCCAAATGAATTAAAAACGACCCTTAGGGGCATTTCCTTAGCATTCTGTTCTTTCTTTATTGTATCACTTACCACACTTTATTGTAAATTCTTGTTTTAAAATTAAACTCCTTGATTCTAAGCTTTGGAAGGATAAATAAAAGCTACCTTGCTCACATTTATACCCCTTGTGCCTTTGCACAATGCTTGGCACGTGGTATATGTTTAATATATACTATTTGAATTACATGAAAAATGGAAGAGAGGGGGGAAGAGAAAGAGAGAAAAGGAATGAGGAAAGAAACAAGAAAGGGATAGAGGAGAACTAATTTTATATTGAAAACCTCTCTGGGATGGAATTCTCAATTTATCTTCAGCTATGTCCAATTTACAGATACAATGGTTGGGAGATAGAAGAAACTAAAATTCATAAAAGACATTATCCCCCTCCAATTTAATATGCTGGCATGAGAGTGCTGGAGATATATATACACATGAAGTCTAATTCTACTTTCAATTCATTACCAAACTACTATCACCAAACTCCTTTGAACAGTTTGAAAAGGACTCAGTCACTAAATCATGGCTAAAGATGTCTATATTTACACATCAGTGAAATATCTACCTGAACAGGCCAAGATGTAGGATAACTTTAAAATGTTTTCTATCTAAAGAGAATCTATAGATATCACTTATCTCCAGTGAGAATGCCCTTTATCAAAAAGTCCCAAAACACTACATGATGAGTGCATTGCGCACTGTCTGGGGAATGGTCATGTTTGAAGGTGCTGACTGAGGGGGGGTTGCGAAGAGGGGATGGGTATATACCTACATGATGAGTGCAATGCACACTGTCTGGGGAACAGTCACGCCTGGAGCTCTGACTTGGGGGGATAGGCGGTATATGGGCAACGTATGTAACCTGAACTTTTGTACCCCCATAATAAGATGAAATAAAAAAAAAAAAGAAAAGTCCCAAAACAATAAATATCGGCGTGGATGTGGAGAGATAGGAATATTCATACACTGCTGTTGGGACTGCAAATTAGTACAACCTCTGTGGAAAACATTATGGAGATACCTCAAAGAGATACAAGTAGAACAACCATTTGATACTGCAATCCCATTACTGGGCATCTACCCAAAAGAATAAAAGACATTCTATAAAAAAGATATGTGCACTAGAATGTTTATAGCAGCACAATTCAATTGCAAAGATGTGGAAACAACCCAAGTTTCCATAAATACATGAGTAGATTAACAAAATGTGGATATGTATACTATGGTGTTCTACTCAGCCACAAAAAACAATGGTGATCTAGCACCTCTTGTATTATCCTGGATAGAGTTGGAACCCATTCTACTAAGTGAAGTATCCCAAGAATGGAAAAACAAGCACCACATGTACTCACCATCAAACTGGTATTAACTGATTAACACTTAAGTGTACATATAGTAGTAACATTCATCGGGTGTCAGGTAGATGGAAGCAGGGAGGAGGGGATGTGTATATTCACACCTAATGGGTGCAGTGTGCACTGTCTGGGGCATGGACATGCTTAGAGCTCTGACTCTGGTGGGGTAAAGGCAATATATGAATCCTAAACATTTGTACCCCCATAATATGCTGAAATAAATAAAAAATAAAGAAAATCTATGAGATACTACTTAGAAACATCCATAAGTCACTTTCAATATAAAAAACCCAGTGTTAGAATTTCAAATATAATATTCCCAAATCAGTAGAAAAATATATACATATTTCATAGTGCAAAGGTCATTTAAAATTAAAACAGCTAACTTTATTTTCTCTTTGGTGTTTTTTCTCTTTGATATTGTATTTTCAATATTTTCTACAGTGAACATGCACTATATTTACATTTAGAGAAAAATAAACATGGATGTTAATAAAAATAGAAAATGGAGAATTGAACTGAATATAAAATCATGCAGTAAAATATCCTCATTAGTGTTTTTTTTTTTTTTTTTTTTTTTGAGACAGAGTCTCACTCTGTTGCCCAGGCTAGAGTGAGTGCCGTGGCGTCAGCCTAGCTCACAGCAACCTCAAACTCCTGAGCTCAAGCGATCCTCCTGTCTCAGCCTCCCGAGTAGCTGGGACTACAGGCATGCGCCACCATGCCCGGCTAATTTTTTCTATATATATTTTTAGCTGTCCATATAATTTCTTTCTATTTTTAGTAGAGGTGGGGTCTCGCTCTTGCTCAGGCTGGTCTCGAACTCCTGAGCTCAAACGATCCGCCCACCTCGGCCTCCCAGAGTGCTAGGATTACAGGCGTGAGCCACCGCGCCCGGCCCTCATTAGTGTTAATATTTAAATATACACATAGCTATATATTTTCCACTAATTATCTTTGTCAAGAATGTCATAGTATATATTGAATTATGTCCTATTTAAAACAAAGAGTTTTTTTGCTAAATTGATTGGATATATATAAAATTGTCTCACCCTATCTTTTTTGCTTACATTATTTTATAGCTTTGCTGCACTGTCTTCTGGAAACGATTACAGTTAAAAAATTGGAATATATAGGATAAAAAGGTTATACATTTTCCAAGATTTTGAAATATATTGCTACATACTTTCTAGACAGGTTACCTATTTCATCATTTCCATAATAAAACTGATTGTTACAATCCTTGGAAATATTTGCTAATTTGATACTAAATAAATAACTTAGTTATTCTTACTTGGATTTCATTTGTGTATTAGCATGAACTAAATATTCTTTTACATATTGGCTAGGGGATTTTTGTACTGTTATTTTATTTGCATTATTTTTATTCATATTATTTGTGTATTTTTGTTTTCATCACTTTGTCAATTGACCGTTTTAAATATATTTGCAAATCAAAGCTAATCTTTTATCTTTATTCAGCAATATTTAAGCCCACAATATAAAATATATATCCCAATATGAATTTGATCCAGAGAGAGAGAGATCTTGAACCCAACTTGACAAACTAATATATCTGAGACATAAATTAACCATCTGTATTGCATTTACATGATGAACTTTTAATCATTAGTGTATGCTTAAACTATATCATTCAGTTCCCAGAGTTTGGAAAATTAAAATATGAAATTAACAAGGCACGACCTTTGCCAATAAATCTGTTATTTTCACTGCGAGACAGAGTGACCATTTATGTTGCTGAAAAGAATTGCTTTCAAGCTCTAAGATGCTTCATTTGAAATAGCATCATTGCAATTGCAGCAGTAAATGGTTCAAAGTGCACCTTATACATTCAGAGTTCACCAAATCCTTTGCATTTCCAATCTGACCCACATCATATTTATTGGGCTATAATGACTGTGGATCACAACAAATTCAGGATGCTTTTGGAAAGGCAAAACCTCTCCTATTAATAATGCAGCAGCTGAACATTAACGTACTGTCACTATGCTAGTTTATGATGTGATAAAATTGTTAAAAGTACATTACTATACAACTGCAGAGGTATATTTGGCCATAAGTGTGTTTTAAGTACTGAAGAGAAACAGGAATAAGATAAGGAGCAAGACAGCTTTCATGAAGGCAAAAAAGGAGCATCATACATGTATCAGGCTAGAATGACAGTGTGTGTATGTGGGGGCATGTGTGCACATGTATATAGTGTGATGTGCTGAATTCATGTGTATTTCTTTGTGTTTTAATATGTATGTGTGTTTATGCAGGTGCCCATATGTGTTTATGTGCTTGTGTGTGTGCACATGCGTGTGTGTGTAAAGGCGACTTCCAGATTTCCCAGCTTGCCAGCGAAGGTGCTAACGACAGATAGTCAATGGGTAGAAGGAGGAATGGAGAGGGTATAAAGTTAGGTGAGACTATTTCTGGGAACAAAGTACTGAGTCATAAAACCTGCGGACAGCCTACGAGTTAACCCTACAAGATCTTGGCTAGCTTGTAGCACAGTGCTGATTTCTCTCACAGAAATTATATATTTAAATTTAAAAAGTTGATTTTTGAGAGTTGTCTGTATTAGTTTTCTACTGCTGTGTTACCAATTACCACTGTTAGCGTCTTGAAACAGCACATATCTATTATCCCACCGTGTCTGTGTGGCAGGAGCCCCGGCCCAGCTCAGGTGGGACCTCTGCTCGGTCTCACAAGGCTGCACTCAGGTTCTCTGCCAGGCAGCTTCAACATCAGCAGGCTTCATTAGGGAATAATTTCCTTCCAGCATATTCATGTTGTTGGCAAAATATATCTCCTTACCACTAAAGGATTGTGGTGGCCATTTTCTAGCTGGCTGTTGGCTGGGGTGACTCTCAGCTTATAAAAACCACCCACAACCCTGTGCCATGTGGCCCTCTTCATGGGCAAATCATAATAAGGCTGTTTGTTTCTTCAAGGCCAGGAGGAAAATCTCTCTAATCTCACCAAGGGCCCAGTTGGTCCTTTAAGGGCTTTCATCTGATTAAGTAGGCCCACTAAGGATAATCTTTCTGCTGCTTAACTAAAAATCAACCTTAACTGCATCTGTAAAATCGCTTTATTTTTGGCATATAATATAGCCTACTCATAGCAGTAACATCCCATCATATTCTCAGTTCTCACCATACTCCAGGGGAGCATTACACAGGGCATGGGCACGTATAACAGGAGGCTGAATCTCGAGACTGGTCTCACAATTCTGCCTGCCACAGTGTCAGGCCAGTTAAGCAGCCTATGCTGTTTACCTTTACCCAATTCTTAATCCAATTACCAAGACGATGATAAGTTGTTTAGGAAATATTTGCAAATTTTCCATTTTATTATCTCATTCTCACTTTCTCACTTTTACTTATTCCATTTGCTTCATTATTTTCTTGACTTTTTCTCTATGCCAGCACCCTTAAAATTGACAAACTATTACACAGAACTCCTGGCTGTGGCTTGGTTTTCCCCAATAATCCCCTCACCACTTCTGCACACTGTACCTTGCAGAACAACATGCAAAAAAGAGAGTAAACTCTTTTCCCACCGACAGAACTGAGTTTGAATCTTGATTTGCTTACTCATTATAAGGCCCTGGGCAAGTCATTTCACTTTTTTGAGTCTCAGCCTCCTTATCTGTCAAGAAAGTCGTAGTATTTACTTTTTGTTATAACTGGCAGGAGAAATTAAATAATGCTTTATATAACATCTAGTAGAATACCTGGCACATAGAAAGTAATCAATAAATGGAAATCTATTCTCTAAGTACAACTATCCTTTAGCATTTTTCATTCTAGGCCTTATACTGCTTGGGCTTTGCATAATATTATAATAACTTCCATTTATTGATAACATCCTATGTTCTAGACTGTATGTTCAGTATATTCTTCACAATTATCTCATTTAATGCTGTATTACTTTCCCGTTGCTGCTGTAATAAATTATTACAAGCTTGATTTAAAACAGAAAGTTATGATCTCACAACTCTGGAAGGCACACGTCCAACATCAAGGTGTCAGCAGGGTCTTACTTCCTTTGAAGGCTCGAGAAGCGAATCCATTGCTGACCTCTTCTAAGTTATGGTGGCTCCAGGGGTTCCTTTCCTTGTGGCTACATCAGTCCAGTCTCTGAAGTCATGGTCACATCGTCATCTTCTGCATTTCTCTCTTTTGTGTCTCTTATAAGGATACTTGTATTAGATTTAAGGACCACCCACAGAATCCAGGATGATCTCCTCATCTTAAGATCCTTAAATTAATTTCATACGCAAAGACTTTTTTTTTCTAAACGTGGGATCATTCACAGGGTCTGGGGATCAGAACAAGAACATATCTCTTTGGGGGACACTGTTCAGCCCACTACCAATAACAGTCTAAACTCTAAGTACTACTGTTATTTCAATTTCATAGAAGAAAGAACCACATCTCAGAGATGTTCAAGTACTTCTCCTAAGATCACATGACCACTAGTAGTGCTGGGATGGGGGGGCACCCACCAATTTCTGACTCTGAGCCTGTGCCCCGAGCCCCTCACTGTGCGTTATGCTCTGGCACAACCCTGCAAGTCCTAGTGCTATCGGGAAATCTTAGAGGAAACACCTATCAGTAAAAGAAGACAATTTTACCCTTTTTTCCTTATATAAGCTCAACCTGACTTTCTGAAACTGTCAAAAATCATTTCTGGTAGTGAAAATTAACCTGAGTGTGGGAGTGAAAGGTGAATTGCTTTAAATTTGAAGACGTCAAAGTGAGGGTCGAGTAGATGCCTATCTTGGTTCTTTAATTAGAAGATTTCAGAGTTCTGTGCTGAGAATTTAAAAAGCAGGATAAATCACTTCACCTTTGTGCTGTGGCCTTTGATGCTCTGTTGCTGACCCTTTGTCACCGCAAATTACAATGATCAGAGCCAGTTTGGAAAAGAGAGTAAATTCCCAAGTTATGAAGAAGCACATTGTGCCCATGTTTCCCCACCGTTCCACTTTTGTCTCCCCTTCCAGATTAACCTGGACTTCTCCCATCTACATCTACTGTGTTTCATTGGCAACTATGAAAATGGATTAATGTGTCCCAATTTATACATATAATTCTTCTCATCAGAATAAATTCCCTTCTTATAAGACCCTTAACAGATCATCTAATTAAGATGTTCCCCAACCCCGGCAACTAGAATCACTTTTTCATAGTTGCATTAACATATATTTTTATAATGACTATAGAAATAATTGTACAAGGAGACACGCATCCTAATGGAAAAATCTTGGGCTAGAAAAACAATCTGCATTCTAGTTTCAGTTCTGCATTAATTAATTTTGTGACCTCTGCTGAAGGAAGGCCAAGAGGACCTTCTATACATTTTCCTTATTTGCAAAACCGAGATAATTACTATTTCCTGACTCAATGCATTGCTCTAAGTATAAAAGAATGTATAAAATAGACGTCAAAATGCTCAGAAAACAAAAAAGTGTTCTAACTTTAAACAAAAAAGATAAAAGAAGAATAGGGAGCAATTGAAATAAGCAAATTAAAAATCTATATAAATATTTGGAGCTTTTTCTAAGTCAGGAGCATTTCTACAGTTATGGTGGGATATTTATAAGCCTCAGCAATCTCTGATAATGACACTGGTATAGATGAAGATTTCAGAAGGATTTTAATGTTGTTAATGAAATATAAATTTAAATCTACTGAAATACTTCATCCTATAATGGCAATTCTTCAAATTCCAGGAGGTGCCTTTAGAAACTTATTCTGTAATAGCCTCCCTTTCCCCTTATCCCTTGATTTGCAGATGTGTTGCAATACTTACTTGATGTGAAACTCATCAGCCAGCTCTAGGGAGCTTTAATTCTCACCATTTACTTCAATAGATAAGTGGTTAAATAGTAAACAAGGACAGAGGCCTTTCCTAGAGAAGATAGAGATATTTGTAGTGAGTGTGCAAGGCAGTTGAAAAGTATTTAAACTCAAATGATTAGTGGAGTTGTCCAGGGCCCAAAGGGATTTCTGTTGAGTGGGTAGGAAAAAAGATTGGCCTGCTGTTTTTCACAGATAGCTCACATTTAAAACATAAAGTAATTAAGTGTTTTAATTTTGATCCCCATGGTGCCTCCCCTTTTAGAGCACAGCAGGATGGGTGAACATAATTGGCACCATTGTGAAGGTTGAGTGCCTAAGGTTGTAGCAATTCTTTGCAGTTGAAAAATGACATTTTGTTTTAATATCTTGCTACTCTTATCTATATTCTATTCCTATTATAATTATTAAGCAAAAAGACTAAGACCGTGCCTCCCTCAACTACAAAACGCAGCCTCAACTCTTCAAAAGCTAAGGTATAAACTATGTCTGTCATCTGAGACACTAAGAGTGTGTTCACCTGGGCAGAAACCAAGGCTGAAAATGTTTTTTTGTGTATGTTTATTTTCCTAATATCATTTTGTACTCAGACAAGATTAGACATTATTTTTATAATTTTATTTTACTCTAAAATATATTAATGCACATATGTTCCTTTTGATTTCCTAGTCATAATAACTAAACCTTTGAGTTAGATTCACATACCAGGAATAATTGAATAACAGAGTAAATCGTTTTTCAGTTGATATGGTAATAGCAGAGAAATATCAAAGAAGAAGGTCATCTTTATAAATACCCAGACTTGTTTACGACTGCACTGAAATTCCAAAACAGTGCCTGGCCTAGTATAATATGCTCCCCATAAATATTTGAAGATTCAGTAAATGAAGGAGTCTCTTGTATGCGTTTTTTCCATGTCATGTAATACAGCATGGCAGCTCCTGACCCTGTTCTAGGCTGTGTAACTTGAAGATAGGGCGATAGACATGGAATAGGTTAGATTTAATGTTTTTCTGAGGATATTTCTATTTGATCTACAAATATCAAACCATTGTTTTATTTCTGTTGCAGTTAGAGGTGTGTTGGACTAAGAAACTAAAGACCTGGATTCTAGATTTCATTTGACTACTTGACCCATTTATCTCAAATGCAAAATGGAGATCTTAGCATCTTTCCCATCTATCCTACAGAATAGTCACAGAAGCCAAAGAGAGAATGTACACAGTACTTTTGACACTCCAAAGATGCTATGCTATCCATACGTGAGAGATTGTTTTCAGAATAAATGAGAACCACGTTACCTGGATGAGCACTTCTTGTCACTAAAAGAAAAACGATAATATACGAGGATTGAGAAACAAGAGTATTCAAATCCTTTTCTTTCATGTTGGGTTAAATAGGAGAAACAAGTCAGTTCATCTAGAACCATGTAGCACTAAGGAAACTAGAAGTAAATGTGACCAGCAGTGTTTGAAAGCATCCGTTCTGGAACCAAACTGTCTGATTTGAAAACTACTTCTTCTCTGCTCTATCTATAAGACCTTGGGAAAACTACCCAAGCTCTTTGTGCCTTAGTTTACTCATTTAAAAATGTATGTAATGTTAAAATCTACTTTACAGGGCTGTGTCAAGAGCTCTGAAAAGTCTGAAAGTGTAATGTACTCTCAAGCTAACACATTACCCAGCCAGAGCTTCATGGATGCTAGTAGAAGACAAAAGACTTCTGGGGCAGAGATAAAAGATTTAATTATTCATGCATGCCATTCTAGGACAAAAAGGCAATTATTGCCTCTGTTTGCAAGAAGAAAAGAAAATACAAGAAAACTATAAAGGATTGTCTTTCATGTTTCCCAACAGGTCATTGTGGGTTAATAAATGTATTGTTATTATTATTGAATACGTTTTAACTATTATTTTAGTCATATATTTTATTCCATCTGTTTTGCTCTCATGTGTATGGTTCATTACAATCATATCCAACTAGTCCAATTAGTATAAATAAGACAATTAAAATTATATAATGTCCCAGACATCCATACATGGTATTGGGTCCCAAAATAAGGACCTGATAAGTAATCATTTTATTCATTTGACTTTTTCTTAATAGACCTGAAGTTGGGTTTAGAAATTTCCCAATTTTATTTATTTCTCTCATGCTGATTGCTACGGTTTGAATGTTTTTCCCCTCCAAATCTCATGTTAAAACTCAATCCCTAATGTGGAAGTTTTGAAAGAAACGCTTCAGAGCTGATTTGATTAATGAAGTTCTCATGAATGAATTAATCTATTCATTGATTAATGGATTAACAGGTGATCATGGTGGTGGAGCTGGTGGCTTTATAAGAGAAGGAAGATAACTAAGTTGGCAAGTTAATGCAAGTTAGCATGCTGAACCCCTTCACATTTGGTGCCCTGTGCTGCCTCAGAACTGCAGAGAATCCCCACCAGCCAAAAGGCCCTCACCAGATGTGCCACCTTGAACTTGGACTTTCCAGCCTCCAGAACTATAAGAAATAAATTTCTTTTCTTTATAAATTACCCAGTTTCAGGTATTCTGTTATAAACAACAGAAAATAAAGCTCTGTGTTGCTGTACTTTTTCACAGGCATTTGTTATTAACAAAATAATTTAATTTGCTCAGTAGATATGTAAAAAATTATTGTGTATTATAAAATAACCATGATGATAACAATAACAGTAATCTAAAAAAACAGTCCTCCATAAAAGCCCACATTGTCTCTGATTAATATTTTTTTCTGAAAATTTCTTGGGGTATTGCTTTAGAGTTAAATTAGAATTATTGGAGAAAGAAAAATTAAGAAATATTAACAGGGAAAAGTAACGTGAGAAGATGAGGTTTACAATTACAGAATAAATGATAGCAGATCAAAATAGTCAGTGATAAAATAAAAATTTATATTCAATTTGAATAAAATAACTTACATTAGCTAGCCATAAAATATGACTCATTAAAGTTTTTTTCAGTTGTAAAAGTAATTTTAAAAAATCCGATAGTTGTAGCCACATAGAAAATGCATGGAATGAAGAACATGCACCACAGAATAATGGTGGCTAAGAGCGCAAGTAAACTCAAACATCTATTAACAGGATCACCAAGGGATAACCTTGTAGCTGCCAACAGAATTGTCTGAATTTTCTGCCAGAAGACCAGATGCTGCTCTGCTGGAAAGCAAATAAAGTCCCTTGAATTAGTCTGTGGCCTGTGGCATCTATTTTTAAAGGTGGAATAAAGTAATATCTATAGTAATTATTAATAGACCTGTTTGTAAAAGCAAAAGCTTTACAAGGGAAAAAAATCACATGCTTTGATGCGTGTGTGTGTGTGTGTGTGTGTGTGTATAAAATCTATTGTAAATGACAATAACTCATAACTGCACAGTTCTTTATACTTTTAATAGAATTTTCAATGTAATACTCTAAAACAAGTAAGTTTTATTATGACTCTAATTCTGCCTTCATTTTACATTAAAAAAAGTGGATGTCAGAAAAGATAATTAACCAGTGATACCTAACTCTAAATGTTTTAGAACCAAAGAGGCATCCAATTGAAAGTTAATAGATTCTAATTTATTTTGGCAATTAGAAGATATGCCCTCCACTGGAAGCTTCCTTCAACTCTATGCAGAATTTGGTAAAAAGGAAAAGTGAAGTCAGAAGATGACTCTTGGTTCATTTGTTTTATCAAAGTGTATGCATTACTGAAGTAGTCAAAAGAATCATTGCTGACCACCTTTATTTCTTGGAAATGAGATAATCAGACTTATTTTAAAGAGTAATGTTTTCAAATTTTGCAATAATCCCATGCATTTTTACCACAGCTACGTGAATTAAAATAGCAATAAGAAAATAGTTGATTGCAGCCAAGTATATCAATTTCCCAAAAGTATTTCTGTAGGAAATTTCTTTTTACGGTTTATAATTTGTTTTTATTGTATATAACTGAACAAAATCACAATATAATGAACTTATATCATGTCTATATTTTCTTGGGAAATGTGATGGAGAAAATGTAATATTTAGATTGGAAAGTATTTTAT
This sequence comes from Eulemur rufifrons, assembly GCF_041146395.1. Taxonomy (NCBI): domain Eukaryota; kingdom Metazoa; phylum Chordata; class Mammalia; order Primates; family Lemuridae; genus Eulemur; species Eulemur rufifrons. The sequence goes on along the minus strand of NC_090999.1, from coordinate 69,417,600 downwards.
TTTATTTTATTTATTTATTTATTTATTTTTTTATTTCAGCTCATTATGGGGGTACAAAAGTTCAGGTTATATATATTGCCCATGCCTCCCCATCCCCCCTAGTCTGAGCTTCAAGTGTGTCCATTCCCCAGGCAGTGCGCATCACACTCATCAAGTAGGTATACACCCATCCCCTCCCCCCAACCCCCACCTCTGTCCTAAGTGTTTTAAATGTCATAGAAGTTGCAATCTTCCTCAGCACGCATTCTAAAACAAGTCAGAAATTGTGGTTGTGAACTCTTTCCCCAATTTAACTTCCTTGTCCAAGAAGATACATTAAGGGAACAAATTTTAGAAAACAGTTTTATGGTTGCAAATAGAAGCCCCAAATCACAAAACTGATTGAGCTGAAGCAAATTTAGAGAATGGCTGTGTGGCAGGCACCAGGCCTGTAAGTAGCACATCCCTATTGTTAGCACACCAGTCTGCAGGCAGGGCCTGCCTGCCTCTGGATGAGAGGCCAGAGAGGCTTCCTTAAGCCACACTTGTCAAATCAAGATATCACAGAGAGAAAAAGACTCAGAGTGAATTGCATTTTCTCACCAAAATGCTTCCATCATTCTTAACAGAATCTACAAAACATCATCCTAAAGTCAATGTAAGTGCAAGAAATTTGGGGTCTCTGTTACTGACCAACGATGTGGAGAGAGAGACAAAATTCACTTTCAGGGGCTGTCCCAAATTTTATTGGATAAACAAGTAATTAGGTTTAGGTGTACCACTTTCTCACCTTCTATCCTGTCCCCCAAGTGGATCACAGTACTTTCTTTTTACATGGCTACCAGAAATCACGTTCCTTTATTCATTTATCCATCCATTCCTTGATACCCTCAGGGGCTCACTGATGGTCAAGATCAAATTTGTTTCCTCATGGAGATCATAGTCTTAAGTAATAATGATTAGTTCTATGGAGGTTGTACTAATTTACAGTCCCACCTATGGTGTATAAGTGCTCCTTTCCCTCTTCATCCACGCCAGCATCTATTGTTTTTGGACCATTTAATAAAAGCCATTCTGACTGGGGTAAGGTGATATCTCATTGTGGTTTTGATTTGCATTTCTCTGATGATTAGTGACACTGAGCATTTTTTCATATGTTTATTGGCTATTTGCCTATCTTCTTTTGAGAAGCTTCTGTTCATGTCTTTTGCTCACTTTTTAATGGCGTTGTTTGATTTTTTTTACTGATGGTTTGCTTGAGTTCTTTGTAGATTCTTGTTATTAGTCCTTTATCAGATATATAGCTTATGAATATTTTCTCCCATTCTGTAGGTTGTCTATTTGCTCTGTTAATTATTTCCTTGGTTATGCAGAAGCATTTTAATTTAATCAAGTCCCATTTATTTATTTTCGTGGTGACTTAATGCCTTTTGCAACAATTTGGATGGAACTGGAGACCATTATCCTAAGTGAAGTATCTAAAGACTGGAAAAACAAACACCACATGTGCTCACTATTAAATTGGAACTAACTGATGAGCACACATGTGCACAGAAGGAAGTAAAAGGCACAGGAAATCAAGCAAGGGGTTGGGAGAAGGAGGAGATGAGTGAAAACATACCTAACAGGTACAATGAACACTACCTGGGTGACGGGCACACATTTAACCCTGACTCAAGCGTTACAAAAGCGATCTATGCAACCAAAAATATTTGTACCCCAAAATACTTTTAAATAAAAAAAAAAAAATAATGATTGGTTCTTCTTACAAGTTGCTGCCACTGGCCCTTCCCATTTCCCTTTTCTTTTCCTTATCTCTTGTTCTTTTTGTTTTTTAGGTTATTTGTGTTAACATAATAATAGTTGATAATTGCTTGATGTCTTAACTTACCCTGGAGATAATATAATAGTATTATAACTAGAATATTCTAGAAATATTTTAACCAAGAGTTACAGACATAGTAGTATCCTGGTACAGGAGGGTTAGAATCTGTCATAAATCAGGTTTTTTTTTTTACGTTTGTCTCCCATACTTGAATCTTGACTCCTTTGAGGCTAAAATTCATGTTTTTGCTCCCATATTCTAAAACAATGCCTGGCAGTATTCACTGAAACAAACTGAACTGAATGAAATACTAAGCAGGCATTTACTTCTTACTGATTCTGCCCAAACTTCAAACCATTTAGAAGTATATTAACTGTGTTTGAATTTCTGTTTTCTGGTTTGAGTTCTTTGGACACATTCCAGAAAAATCTTCCCTAAAAATCCTCCCTGTATATAAAATATTAAAGTAAAAATAGTGGTTTATATATAGATAACAATAAGTTTCTTTGCTTTTCTGAATTAAGTGTTTCTAATGATAGGTAATTTTGACTCTAGAAGGTTAGTTTGTAGAACATCATTTTCTCAGACAAAATGAATACACAAAAATAAAATGAATAGATAACAAATACAGTATTTTGTAATTATTTGATTGTAATAAATTATAATTTTTCTTTATCTACAATTCTTCTTTCACGGTATGCTAAATAAAAATCAAAAAGCATTTATATTCATCTAAAAAGGATTCTAAATTGCCAGAGTGGCTACCATTAGCCAAAAGTTAGTACAAAAACAGAAAAATTATCTTTAAAAACCTACCGTTAGTTTGTAAATGTTGTTTTTATTATCTGTTTCTTACTCCCTGTTTTCCTACATGCTACTTCAAATCTATGAGTGAAATAATGTCATGAGAGCCAGAGTATAAGAATTCCCTTTGAGAAACTTGAACTTCCAGATAGAAGAATGGTTTACAAAGTGGAAAATCAATTCCACTTGATTCTTGAAGTCTTTCATTGTTTTCAAAATTCATTTTCGTTAGCAAACTGTGAGAATTGCTATAGAGTTTAATGGGTGAAGGTGAGACAAAAGAGATCTATTCAATTGCTAATTGATTAAATATTTTTAATACCTGGTTTATGTCAGGGACAATACTCAGCAAACAAACAAACAAACAAAAAAATGATGTCTGCCTTAACAGTACATATATTTTAGAAGAGGAATGTATAATTAACAAATACAAAATTGTACCTTTTCTCAGTGCTCTGAAGATGTGCCTATAACAGGAGGACTTGATTTGAGATATTGAGCTTAAATGACAAATATGAGTAAATTAGGCAAAAATAACAAGAGTATTCCACTCTTCTTTTTAGAAACACCATTATCACAATGTATTCAAAAATGCCTCTGCTAACATCCCCTTATGCATAAGATTATTATTTCATAGCCCAGGGATCTGAAGATACAGCCAAAAGCTTTTTTCCCAAAGCAAGATCTCAGTGTCTTAATCTAATTTTAGACTAGAGTGATCTCGTGTTTCAGTTTGCCCTGGGTCATCCTAGTTTTATGCCTGCTGTCCTGGCTTAATTTTAATAGCTCACAGTTTACTCTCAGAAGTATGATAGTTAGGACCATAAATTATACATTCTTTACTTCTTTATACTCATATTTTATCCTCGATACTCATGAAAACATTTCATTATGTCCCAGAATACACCTGTGTTGTTTTATGTATAAGAAGGTAATGAGGAAGATATCGTCCAAGGGGAAATTACTAGTTTTAGAGTAGCTGCAATTTGAGCAAAAGCAATTTCAATAAATTATTTAAGCACATAATTTAAAACTGGTTTATATAATCACAAATAATATAGCCTCATCTTTGGTGGCTCCAAGAGATAGAAGATAGATGCAAACAATTGGCCACAATTACAAGAATTCTAGAAATAGAAAAGCAGAAATAGAGAGGATGAGGGAACTACACAGTAATCAAGGACAAGGTAATGTTTATTATTATTGTTTCTCATTTTTAAGTGTAGCATCATTGTGCATTTTTATTAACTTTCCACTTCATTTCACAATCATTAATTTATTCTCTTATTTATTTTTTCAGCAAATATATTCTGAGTGCCCACTATATATATGAGGCACAGCTCTGTTCAATGGGTTAGGGATATGTTAGGGAATAATGCAAAAAAAGCAATGTCTTCATAGTTTATAAGCTAGTATTTAAGTACTTTTATATTTTAGAATAAATTATAAAAAGAGCTAAAATGAAGTGGCAGTCTACTATGTATGTGAAGATAAAATAGTACAAGATCAAGTATAGAGTCAAGGTCAGAAAAAAAGAGGTCAAACAAGCAGGAAATAAATACTCTCGCTATGATGATTTCTTAGACTGGTCTCTGGGCTTTGTAGAGCCAAAAGGACAAAAAGAAACTCTACCAATAGTCAGTTTTTTCCCACTTAGGAAAAAAAGTTCTCAGAAAGCTCAAAGATTTTCTGGCAACAATTTTTAAATTCAGATACAAACATACACAAACACAAACACACACACATGAACTTTGAATAACAAATAATAGAAACTTTTCAATAACTCCAAACTCAAGTCCACAGAGCTACTGAACACCAGAATAAAACAGAAAACTTGGAGAAATACAAATTCTCAGGCATCTTCCCTAGTTTTTAAAAAAATGCCTTTCAGGTAGCTCTGAAATGTAGTTTGATACGGCAATCTCAGATACTGGGTAGCATATTTCAATAAAAATTGAACAGGTCTTATATGGTACAATTCTATTTGAAAACAGAAATTAGTTTTTTACAGATAATGATAGAGATATAATAAATATATAATAAAATGTTTTAAAAAACAATTTATATTATTACATAAAGCTATCCTAAATCCTGATATCAAGACACGGCAAGAATAGCTTTAAAACACACAAATTTACTGTTAATCTTAAGAATATAAATTTTAAAATTCTTAAATCTAATACTATAATCTAAAAATATACTAAATAATAATTCATAAAAATCCTTCAAAGTGTATTTCTGTAATGTAAGAATCATGATGTTAAAACTTAATTTTAATAGAATTAATTATACTGGTAGAACAAAGAGAATAGTATATTTTTAAAATATTTGTTAAAAATTGTTATATTGTGAAATCAATTCCAGATTAAAAAAACCAAATACCAACAGACTAATATATATTCTTCTCATTTCCAACCCAGAAAACTAGAAGGCCTACTATATGAACATGAGAATTTAAAGAAGTTATAAAAATTATCGCCATCATAGTTATAAAAATCATCAGTGATTAAGCACTTAACTGTGTTAGGCACAAGGCACATGTTTTACATTAATAATTTAATTTAAAATTAGATGCACAAAATCTAGAAATCTATTATTTTGGTATTTTTGATTTTTTTATAATAAAATCAGAATGGCAGATTTTATAATAAAATCAAATCAGATCAGATTTTATAATAAAATCAGAATTTTAAATTTATAACTGATGGTCTTCAAAGTGAAAATTCTTTACTAATATACTAAACTAGGTTAAGTTAAATCTATTAAAATTAGTGTTAGATGATAAAGGTGATTTTTTATGTGGCTAAAATTGAGAATATCATTTTAAAATATGACAGTGAAAAGATGACTGGTAAATATAATAATGAAAAAAGCCAGAACACGAGCACAATTCTTTAACCAGCAGGTAAAACAAACTGAGAAAAGCATTTGTATTTAGCTTCTAATGTCAATGTATTTCCCATATAAAAGTTCTCATGCATTAATGTACAAAACAAAAATATTTCATTTGGATATATAAAAAAAAAATAGAAATAAACTGACCAATAACTATTGAAAACTTATTTAGCCTCACTAATAGTTACAAAATATGTAAATTAAATATGAAGTATTGGTTTTGCTCATAAAATATTCTATGAAGGAGTAAAGTGAAATGAGTAAAATATATCTTCCATATGTCACCTTAAGGATTATCAATTGGTATATCTTTGTAGAAGTAGGTTTGATAATATATACATAAAATATCTGAAACACTTTCCATCTTTTATGTAGTTCTTTCACCTCAACTAATTTGTTATAAAGAAATAATCTGAACCCAGATTGCATACAAATACAATGATGACAGTGCTACTGATTGCAATATAAAGATAAAAGTAATTTAAGTGCACAAAAAAGCAGAAAATCAGAACATTTGTGGCACATTCATAGTTTGAAATTCTCTGTATTCTATAGGAACCTTATAAACAAGATTACGTATTGCCTTCAAAACGTGTTCATTTTATTATATTAAGTGAAAATAAAAATAATTTAAAATTATATAAAATTATACCTTGAAGAAAATATTTCAAATGTATGTACATTGTGGCCATAATTTTGAGGAGAAATAAACTTACACATATTGACTCAATACTGAAAATAATTATAAGAGAATTCTAATAGTGGCTATCTCTGAGGGTGGGCATTTGAGTAATTTCAAATTTCTTTCTATACTTTTCTTTATTTCTTATATGTTATGATTCTGAAAATGAAGTCATTTTATAATCTGAGTAGTTCTGAATTGGTTTAATAGAACATCTTATCTGTGAAATGATTAATTTTATAAGAACACCATGATTGCGTTCTTTAGCCCAGAAATTTGTTTTTTCAATACTGTATTCAAACACAAGTGACATAGAGATACTCAAAGGGTGGGTTTTACAGTTACTTGTAGAATTTTACATCATTTTTATATGTGATTGTTATCATTAGTTTGTCATAAGAGGAAAAAAGGCACCAATGATTTGGCTGTCATACATTTTCTCTGTATTTCTTTTCCAGAAAACATAACAGAAAAAACATTGAGAACCAGGATGAGAAATTCACTATCAGATTCATAACTTCTTTTTGATGAGATGTACTTTATAGAATAATCATCTTCCCCCTTTCACTACAGCTTAGCCTACTTTGAAGAAAAATGAAAGTTGCCATCAGCCTAGGGATAAACACTGTGTATGAGCACATCTTAAGAAACATAATGCATATCCTTGTAGAATTCAGCTTGCAATAAAGTTCTAGTGTTGCTTTCTCAATTGTGGGCAGGATGTGTTTTATTAAATGACCACATCAGGTGTAAGATCATTTGAGAGCAAGCCTTCACAATGTTTTCCACAGCTAGCCACTTACAAACTTGCTGAAGGAGGAAGGAAATGGGGTAACAGTTTGTGTTCTTAAAAGCCATCAACTCAGAATAGATATTATCCTCAAGAAAAGGAAATTGCATTTACATAGCTCACATTGAACCAAATTCTGTTTTTCATTGTGCAGTTGGCCTTCCTTAAATGGAAATAACAGAGTAATCTTCTCAATGCCCTTCTTGAATTGTCTGCAAGCCAGATTTATGTTTAATTCTGTAAGAGAAAAACTGGCACAGAACTAATTCTCTAAATGATAAATCTGCAATTTCTGTGTAATTTCATGTAGTTAACAGGTTATGTGAAAGCCCATCCCAATAGCACATCAGGAATCTATCAATACATTAGAATTTTTATGTATGCAGAGAAAAGCCTACTGTTTGCCAAACAGTATGATAAATCCTATTGAAGGTACAGAAGAAATATTAATAGAAGGCTTGATGTCTACCTTTGGCAAAATTACAGTTAATCTGAGATGGTATCAATTTGCTGAGTATTTTCTCTCTTCCTGAAATAGAGCTAAGCATTTTGTAAAAATTACCTTACTTAATCTTTAACAACACCTTGAAATACATATTATTATCTTATTTTACAATGTGATGATACGAAATTCCAAGAGGTTATGTATCTTACCTAAGAAGATATATCTAAAAACAGGTAGAGCTGGGATTTGGAACTCTGTCAGATGCCAAAATCATTAATTTTAACACTATGTTAAACTACCTTATCCAGACAATTGGACAAGATTTCACCATGAGTTAGCTGCATAATGCTGGTCTTTACCAGTAGCACAGCTTTGCTAAAATAGAAGACATTGTAAAGAATGTATATATTATTAAATGCCATTTGAGGCCATTCTCTTCCTTCTTATTAGAGTCATGAGCTTATTTAACGTCAAATATAAAAATCCTAATTTATATAGAATTAGCACACTCCATATATTTGCACACTGAACTTCTATTATATATTCTGACCTGGCATCCAACTATGTTTCGGCTTGCTAAGAATTTATTTGCTATAAATCGAGGCTTGAGTCATGACTATTTCAACATCCATCTCTCCTCTCATGCATTATTGCCACCACTAAGGTCAGCTAATGCACACCTATTGAGAATCTCAGATTCTACCCACACAAAACCATAATTGTATATTTTAGAGGAATTGTTTAAATTCCCTGTAAAATTTTTATTTAAATTTAAATGTATGGAATTATCAATATGCTCTAAACAGACAAATTCTCTATTGTCAAATATTTATGACTGAATTTCTTTTTTAATGACTTTTTGCCTGATGAGCAATATATTTAAAATGTGTTAATAATGACATTTCACTGTTATTTAATGTTATCATTTGCAACACTTTGCTGAAGTATTTCTTGGAAAGATTTTTTTTTAAATCAGAAGTTTAGGTAAATCACAACAGAAAGCTTTATTGCAACTATTCCAATGTCCTAGTAGTACTGGTGGGTATCTTGGCTGTGTTTGGCATTTATCCACCATGGATAGTGCCCAGTTCTTGAAACTGTGTAATACATAGGCCAAATATATCGCTTTGTGATGAAATAGCAAACATTTACTAAAGCCTTCTGACTCAGTGTTGTAAATACAAACTAAAAGGACTATCCTGGTTCCAAATCTTCATAGTTTACATTCTTCATTCTTCTCCAATATGGATAATTTAAATTGTTCTCAGTTGTGCTCAAAAAGGAGATATCTAAGTATTGATGTCAGTTTATATAGAACTAAGAATGAAACTTATGGGTTAACAGAAATATAACGTCCTTCTACAAAGAACTGATTAATGTGGCTGATTCAACTGATTATAAACTTCAATATGGCATGGGCGTCATTTAGAAATTTCCCAACATGGTTGTTTGCAAGGAGTTAGGGAGTTCTTTACTATCAGTCACTTTGCACCAATATCCTGATCAACCAAAATATATTTAATGAATTCAATGATGGAAGATTTGTCATGAAGATATAATCACACTTCTTTTTAAGAATAAAACTATGGAAACACAAGATAATATTCATTTTGATAATGAAGAGGGCTTTGTTCATTAACTTAAACAGCCTTTGGAAAAATATTTAAAATTCATATGTGTGGCAAGTATAATAATTTCCAGTTGGCATACTCAGTTGTTCAATACAGGCACTACATAAATCTGCTCAACAACATAAACACACTGCCTCAGAGCGATCTTACGAATTAAATAGCCTGTTTCCCGGAGAGAGGAAAATATAGAACAAAATTAATAGTACAGCTACTGTATCTCAGTGGGGAACTACCCTCAAGCCTGAATCATTGCAGAAGAAGCGAAGTTAACAGAGCTGATTTTAGTGAGTATGAGAGTGAAAATGCCTATGAACTCAAGAGAGAGGAGTAGGAGAGTTGATGTGATAGCATGTTGTTAATTAGCTAGCTTAACAGAAATGAAAGTCATGTAGAAAACTAATTAAGTGAAATTGATGTGCATGATCTTTGTCTTCATTTTTGAATACAGTCAAAGCAATCTCTGAGCCAGGGACTCCAGCTCCAGAAAACATGCTTCCATGGGCTGGATGCTGATGAGGCGGGTTGATTTCAGCTCCTCATAAAGGCATGCTTTTCATGCTTCGGTGATGTGGCCAGCCCAGCCATCCATGTCAGTTTAGTCGTGAGAGACACCTGCTTTTTGTCAGAGTGTCAGGCACGTTAAAAGTGGAAAAAATATGATACTGCCCTCATTTCATTACCTAATTATAACTCCCCATGGTCTTTGTCAGTTGCATTGCTGACTCAGAAAGTACAGTAAGTTACCGTTCTCTACCCATATCAGAAAAACCCAGACTAAGGCATGGAACTTTTCTGCTATATTTTAAAAATGTATGATTTTTCAGTATCTCTTCTCATGGAATTAGGGTTGCACTTTATGCACTTCATCTTGTACATATGAAATGCATATATGAGTGTTCATAATCCAAGGAATTCAACTAAGAAAATTTGAAAATATTCCATATTGTTCTGGGGTGCTCACATTAACTTTCAGCAAATTTAATTGTGTGTAAATCAGAGAACCAAACAGAAAAAGAATAGATATTTGTAGCCTAAAGTCAGTAAAGATTTATATATCTCATTTTGTATAGGTAACAGAATAAAACCCATGAAAGTTCCAGGGAAGCTGGGAAGAACTATTTGAATAAATTTGAGAAATAAGGGTGACCACTGAGTGCTTTCTATATGCTGATGAATATGCTAAACATATAGAGACAGTATTTTATTAAATCTTGATAAAAATCCCCTGTTAAGTTATAACTCCCATTTTATAGAAAATTAAACTGAAAGTCAGAGAATTTAAGTAATTGTCTATGATCACAGACTTAGTAAGAGGAATAAAAAGACTCAAACTCAGGTTTCTCTCCAAAGCCTATGCTTTCAACCTTAAAAGCATAGAATGCAAATTATAAGAATTCTTCTTTCCAAAGGAGTTTTTCCTTAAAAAATTATCACTTGGAGAATTTCCTGATTTCATTTCTTTAGCAAAGCCCACACTACTGACATTGAGCCTGGTACAAAGTGTTTGATATTTCAGACATTGCCGTTTCCTTTTCCAAGAATTTTAACTATGACAGTATATATTACTAATATTTGATATTTACATTCTGAAGATAGCTGACTAGATGAAATACTAGAAAATCCAGAACTCCTTTTGTATTTTTTTTTCACAATGAGAGTTTGAGAATTTATTCTCTATTTTGTTAATTGTAGCTGTTTGTATACTTTCATTGTCAAGCTGAATAATTAATTAATTGACAAAAGGACTTCCTGTAAGATCAGAATTTATACAATTTCTCAGTCAAGTCTAAGAGATGTCTAACCATGGCATAACAGGGCATGTTTGACAAATTGATTTTTAGGAACAGGACAGAAGTACTTTTTTATATGAGGTGCAAAGAATCCTTCAGGGAAAGAATTTATCCTAAGGGTCATCATATAATTCTGCACAAGGAGAAAGCTTCTTTGGAGCTGTGAGAAGGATGGTCAATTCAAAGTACAGTGTGATGTCTGTCACTCTAATTTGTTCTCAGCCCATGTGTTGTGAGGCTAGGATTGAGTCCAAGAAATAGTTGGGCTGAAGTATAAAAGCTGATAATACATATTTCTTAGGGGCTCAATAACATACTGAGGTTACAAGATATCATACACAATAAATAGTGTAATACACTTATAAATGTAGCTTCAGTGTGCTGACTGCTCCAAATTATCTCCTGGTGTATAGAGTTGCTTTGACATTCTGAGTGGACATACCTGTGGTACTAGCAGCAGGACCCAGTCAGTGAGCAAGTGTGAGGACAGGTTCTCCCCTGAGAGTAAGGGATCACAAGGGTAGTGGTTCTCAGTGCCTGTTATTTAGTAGCAGCAGGAATTTACGTCAGTACCAACCACTTTAGAATTTCATCGGACCCCTTGGCACAGAAAGCAGACTCCTCACAGAGGACACTCTCAACCATGGCACTGGTGAGGTGGCTTCTCGAACGTATATAGTGAGGATGAGAGCAGAAGAGTGGGGAGTGGATAAGAATAGACACTAATGGGTGATGAGAAAAAAAAAAAAAGGAGCTTTCCCTCGTTCATGTGGTAACAGACTTTCAGCCATGGACTTCCCCTCAAATTAGGAGATGTTTTGAACAGAGTAAATTTACGATAAAAATGGGTAGTTATAAGACCAAAGAATTCTGTTTTTTTTTTTTTTCTTTCTTTCATAAGCCTCTATTTTTTATTTTTTTATTTTATTTTTTTTTATTTCAGCTCATTATGGTGGTACAAAAGTTCAGGTTACATATATTGCCCATGCCTCCCCATCCCCCCAAGTCTGAGCTTCAAGTGTGTTCATTCCCCAGACAGAGCACATCGCACTCATTTTGTTATTCAGATCATGAAAACCATAAGAACCTTACTAGAAAAATACCAAAGGTATGTATTGATTTCACTTTTGTAAATGAAAGGTTATGAGTCTGGGGTTCATAATGATGCATCTCAAAACCTAGACTGATACATATTTGCTATTTGTGGAACAAACATTCCAAAGTCAGTAAACAAAAACCAGTTTGTCTCCTTTTCTGTTCATGTGCCTTACTCATAGTCATCTTACTAATTATGTGTCTTCAGTTCTGTTGCCAAGAATATCTAGCATGAGGCCAGTGAGGCCTAGGGTACAAATTTTAAGCAGTCACTCACTCTCAGAATCATGGAAATGTTGACCCTCTCTTTAATGAGCTCACCCTAGTCCCAGTCCTAGAAGACATCCTTGTCATGTTCCTAATTGCCACTAAGTAAGACATCTGCTATAGATTTTTGAAAGGTACCCATTATTTGATTAAAAAAAGCCTTTTTCATTTTTAGTTTGCTATTCATTTTTTAACTGATGTTGAATTTAAACAATTGCTTTTTTGCATTAATTTAAATGTTCAAGTTTTTTAAAAATCCATTATTTAGTCAGTGTAGTATGTTACATTAATAGATGTCTATGGTGTTGATTCATTGTTATGTTTCTGAGCTAATCTCATTTTCTCTAAAGCTCAATTCAAATATCACTTTTGATCAGTTAGACAAAAGCAATGCTTTCTCTTCCTCTAAATTGCTACAATACCATGTTTATCTTTCCTATATACTTTAGCATATTCTAGCCTGTATTGTATCTGGATATGTGAATGTTATCTCTCCTATTCTATTTTTCCTCATACTATGAAGAATAATGGATTGATTAGAAGCCAGATAAACTGAAATGGATTCCAGGTCTGCCACTTTAATATACATAAGGTTCAATTTTCTTTTATGTAATATAGAGATCATAATGCATGCCTTGCCTGCCTTATTAAGTTTTTCTAAGTATTTAAATGAGATACGTTGATGACAGTATTTTGAAAATGTAGAAAGCTTCATACATATCACTTTTAGTTTTAATCATTAAGCTTCAAAACTTACAAAATTTTTGCTCATTATTGGCTATGCCTAGAGGTAAAAATGACCTTGAAGAGGTCTTCAGATTTCTCTTTTACTGTCATATCTATCTCCTGGAATGAATATTATTAGCAATAATCATATTGAAGGATTATCAGTTATCTTTTCACATCCTGTTAATCAGATTGCCTTGTGGCTCATTACATAATCTATGATTGCTATCCATATCCTCTAAGAGATGGCAGCCACACCTAGAGCAAAGAGATCGATGATCTGCTTTAATCTCAAAGATCACTTTTTTATGATTCTAATGAGACAATGATCTTGAAAAGAAAAATCTATAAAAAGGACAAAAGAGTTTTCCAAATTATAAAAATTTTCATATACCTAAACAAAATAAAGCTGGGCATCAGCACATCAAATCTTATAATAAACAAAGGTTATATACTGTAGAGTAAGAACAATAAAACCGTTCAAGTTTCATGAGAAGAGGGAGAACAACCCATGTATCAGTTGGCGATCTCTATGTAATGAACAATACCAAAACTTAATGGCTTACCAACAATTATTTCTAATGAGTCTACAGGCTGGATGTTGTCTTATGGTGATCTCACCAGCTCACACTAATGTGTCTGCATTTAGCTAGAAGGTCTTCCATGGCTGCTGATACAGGGTGATCTCGGTTGAGAACAATCAATTCTGTCCCACATCGTTTTTCATCCTGTAGCATTTTATTTCTGGCTTGTGTTTATGGTGAAAACAGATGATCAAACAGACAGAATTAAACTATAAAATGCCTCTTAAAACCTGGGCTTGGGAAGTTTCACAGTGTGACTTCTGTTGCCTCATTCTACTGGTCAAAACAAATCACTGGGCCAGCCCACATTCATGTAGTGGAGAAGTAGATTCCACCTCTTGATGGAGAGAATTGCAAATTCACATTAAAAAGGATGTAAATACAGGGAAGGATAGAGAATTGGGAGAATTTAGACAATCTACCACACCTGTCCATGGCAAAATCCTATAATGAAAGTGTTAGAAATGGTAACAGAAAAGTCGAGAGAGCTTGGCTTCACTCTCATTTGGTAAGGTGGAAGGTAACAGCCACAGGGTCCAATGCCCAGTAGGAAGTTGCAAGAGTAACCTTTATTAGAACATTCACATCTCACATTGTTCCCATGTGTAGTAAGGTGGATCTAATTAGAAGTTTCTGTATGTCCTGCAGGAATCAAGAAATTGATAAATTGATCACTCGTGAGAATGGAGACCTGCTTATGCAATCACATAGCAAGGGTTAAGCTACAGAAGTTAGGGCTACAAAACCCAAACAAGGATCATATAGATACTGTTGCTAACACACAGAAATTTCTGGAACATTGGTAAGAGATTCTGGAATTATTATCATGCCCTGACAGAAAAACAAGCAAACAAACAATTTATTTGATCTAGAGCTCTGAGACCAGACCAGCTAAAACACTGAAATAGAGACAAAGACTGGAAAGATAGACATAGATTTTATTGTTTCACCTCACACACACACACACACACACACACACACACAAAGATCAAATGCACCACTCTATATTTGTTGGAGAAGAGAAAGATTTCCCTCATAAAGTGAAGAAGTGTTGGGGGTGGGAGAAGAATACTGAAGATTGAATATTTCCCCAAGAGAGATAATGCTTATCTGAAAAGGAGATGTGTACATGAGAAAGGATACTCCTATTTGACAAATTTGTTGTTGTTAAGATCAGATCCAGTAAATAAAATACATAAAAAAGTCAGGTTTTCTTTATATATCAGAAATACAGAAAGGGACAGTTCCAGATTTTGTGGAGGCTCTGTTCAAAAGAAATGAAACAAAATGTATTACTTTTACAAATTTTGCACACACATGCAATTATATGAATGCTTTGCAAGGGCCCCTTCCAAGGTCTCAGAAGGGGCTCATCCAAGTGAGGGACCTGCAACTTAAGCATCATTATCTTTACAGTACTCCTGTCTTCTAGCATCATATTAAATACGAGAGTTTTTCTTCTTTTGATAAGTGTACTATCATTATTCCTTTCTCTTCTTTCTATAGGAATGTTTCTATAATCAATAGGTTTAGTAGTACTTGTACCAATTAGGTGGCAAGACAAACGTATTAAGGTATTCAGAACAAAGCATGGTACTGCAGAATAGGAAGGCTATTTGTTTCATTCTTCTCTAAGTTTGAATGAAAATTGTCACTTTAAATAGATCATGATTGGAAATCATCTTAAATATGTGTTCAAAAGCCTTGAAGACTGAAGTATCATATTAATGGGGTGCCTGAAGGCCCTAGACCAGAGAGAGATGAGAGTATTCTGGGGTTCACAGAGAGAAAACACTACTGCCCAGTCTCCACAGTTACCTCTCTCTCAACTTCTCAGATCTCAACATCATGAAACTCCATAGGAAGATCTCTGACATGCATCCCAGATCTCTTCCACCTTTCTACACCATCTCTCTTTGAGTGTCTAGACCTCATAGAGTATTAAAGTTTCTTGTTCTACTTTGGTAAGCTCACATCTCAGTCTCTCTTCTTCAAATCATGTTCAATCTTTCACAGTCCTGGTGGCCAAACTGTGTTCACAACAACCTTTGTAAATTAAGGTGGATACACTAAATGTTCTTGCCGATGTACAGCTTGACTCAGGACCATGGAATAGGGTCATTTTCCATGAGACTGCCTTCATTCATTCCCATAGAAGGATTACATCATCTCATTCAACCTATATTAAAACAGTTGTTTTATGATTCTAGTCTGTTCTGAACTCGTAATTTATAAACAGTTATCCATTTTTAGTTGAGTCATTTGATTTTCTTATTTATATGTAATACAAAAGAATTTATCCAGTTGAACTCCATTCTGTGTGTCTTCAATACTTTATAACATGTCAAAATTTTAATATAGTTTGACATCATTTTTTATTCAAATGATTATATGAAACACTCCTATTTAAAATTCAGGCTTGTCATTGCCATTATTTAGTTTCCATTTAATTAGTTTTTTAGAATTACACTTTATAATTATGCATACTAAGAAATAACAAGTCTTCATATTCTCCTGTTAACTGACTAAACAACTTGTCCTATATATTCCATCTTCTTTGCCTCATACTTCCTTGAACTGTGAAAACCTACTCAACTATTTGAAATGGATTTTGCAATATTTCCCGATATAATCTGAGATTCCAATCTGCCAGCACACCATGAGCTCACTCTAAAGGTTTCAGAGAGATAAGAAGATAAATAGCTGTGCAGCATTTATGGAGTGTTTTATACCATTCCTTCTTAAAAACTGCAATATAAATCAGTCTGTGCATATATTTTTGACATTTTTCTTCTATAGTCAAGACTATATTTAGGAAAACATAAAAAGTTTAATCTATTTAATTTTCAAGTCCTGAATAACTTTTTTTCTTAACAATGGCTAAGCTAATATGAACACAAGTACTTCCACTGAAGGGAGAAATGCTATAAAATAGATTTCTTCCTGACACTGTTTATATAGCATGTATTTCTTTTAATGAAGACACTGTACTCTTATAAAGTGTTTATATCTATTGTGCAAGAGATCCTTGTGACAAAAATGGCCCACATCATTTTAGAGGGATCAAGCATCCATTAACTTGGACCCACCTCCTAGAAACTTGAGTTATGTCTACCCAGTACAGTTATTAACTCCTCCATTTAAAGATTCACCAGGCAACATGAATGAAAGGGAACGTTTTTAAAGTAAATGAAAATCAATGTATGTTAGATGATATAGAAGAAGAAAACTGTCATAGCATAGAGAAAAAATGGAGCTTGGGGGTATAGATCTGCATATTAGCAGTGCCACTAACTCACACTTTGGTGTTTGCCAGTTGAGCCACTTCATCTCTCCAGGCTTCAGTTTCCTTGTATGTAACCTTTTGTGATTAAACTTAATTAACAATTTTCAAAATATGTTTTATAATCGCTGCAGCCAGGAAACGATATGTGAAAAGAAAAAAGAAAGAAAAAGAGAGCAAGAGAGAGATTGGGAGAGAGAGAGAGAGAGAGAGAAGAAAAGAAAGAAGAAAACAGAAAAAAATAAAAAATAAGAGGGATCTAAGGAAATTTGGAGAGAGTACACACTAAATCAGTAGATTCACAGTGCATATTTAATAAGAGTGAGTCTCTTGGCAGTAAGGAAATGTCTTACATTGTTTTGAAAAATTCTTTTCTGAATGTATTGAATCTGAAAATCCATTCACACCCTCCTTTTATGTAACATCTCTTAATATAACAACAACGAAAAAAACCACTATTCCAAGTGACACACATTGGGAGATGCTTGCCTTTAAGTTTCTGCTAGCTTATTGTATAATATGTTTCCATGAAAGTATTACTTTCTCCAAAAGATTGTTTTCTGACCTTAAAGTTTCTGGATGAAGAATTTCCTTCTCTTTGGCACTTCCATGCAGTTTTGCCTGCACAGATGTAGTCACTGCCTTGGAGTTGCTCCAGCTCTCAAGAGGGATGAGCCTCCCTCATCTGTTTGGCCTCCTCTCTAGTCATTTCCCTAAGGTGAGATCCTTGTGCTCTGCTAAGGACCCATATTGATGTCTCAGTCCAGCACATTCTCCTATATCCCACAGCAATCAACAACACTACTTAGGCTCAGGTTAGGAGCATCGAGTCTTGGAACCACACCCCCACGACAAATCCCATATCTAGCCAGAGCTGAATTTCAATTCTACAAGAGAGAGAGCATTCCACCCTAAAAAGACATAAAAAGCCAGCTCTTTGGTAACTGTCCATAAGTTCACAGATGCTGAAGCAGCAAATAAGCAGAAAGGCTTTGAGAGGAATAACTATATCCAAAAATTCACCCATAATTAATCCCCTTATTCAGTGCAATACCCACTAAAGGATCTCCTATGATAAACTGAAAAAAATATTATTTTTCTTTCTCATATGTAACTTACATTCTTGCCCAGCCAGTTACTCATGGTAACTGGCTGTAGGTGCTCACTTAGTTCTACTGTTTTTCCAACCTTCCTGGAATCCCTTCTCATTCACCTTTACTCCTCAAGGGGACACAGTGTACTGTGCATTGCCTGTATTAAACATACTATTTTCTGTAGAGTTAATACTTATTGAAAGTGTAAACCTCTTTTTCAATAAAATTTATTCTAAGAAAAATACTGCATTAGTTGGACATGTTCCATTTTTTTACATAACCTAGTTCACACTAGGTTCAATAATAAAGGACATATATCAGCTCAAGTAGCTGTTGTGTTTAAAGAAATAAACTCTAAGTGAACCTTCATTCAGAAGTTGAGCAAAGTTATCCAACACCAGTTTCCTTTCATTATTTTCCTTTTGCCTTAGGTGGTATGTGTTCCATCATAAGACCCACTCTCTCATAGCAACTGATTGGCTGTGCTGTGATCATGTTTTAGGGACCACATGTTTCATCATTCATATCAAGCAGGACTAGTGAGGATTTGACTTTTCCTGAAGATCACACACAATGATCTAAAGCTTTATTCTGACTAGTTCAATTAGGTCATGTCCCCATCCAAAAAGAAAAAAAGAGAGAGAGAGAAATAGAAACAATAAATGCTATTTGTCCTGGATTAGTATTAATTACTACTAAAAAGAAGTTGAGTTGAATGACTGGAAAAGGTCTACCTCTAAAGGTGAGGATGAGGTCATTACCATTCAAATCACATGATTAGCTTCTGCACAGTAGGTGAAGAGGAGTAGAGGATAGAGAGGTAACCACAATGTCAATACATACACACACTCACAAACACACACACTTAAAAATCCAGATTTTATGAAATAGAAAATAAATAAATTTTAGAAATTTATAAGCATTTCAATGGACTGGCCAAACTTCTGAATGTCTACCACACACAGAGTTTCCTTCCGAGATCCCATAGTCAGGATGTGCTGAAAATACAGTCTCCAATTATTTCTGTTTTATATTATGTAACATACCCTCTGCAATTGATTGGTTTTAAGGCAGGACCCTTACCCTTAAGCAGAAAATCCGTAGACTCTAAAAGACTAAGGGAGCCAATCACACTCTACTCTTCACTGTTGAGATATACAGACAGTTAGCTGCTGGAGCTGAGGCAGGAAGGTCAGGAATGAGCTGGATTTGGAGCCATGAGGTCTCACAGGATGTCAAAGTTATGAGAAATAGGAAGTTATGAGACAGAGAATTCATACAGACTAGAAAGGCAGGAAGTATAGTATTAGTGAGAGTTGATCAGAAGGTGCAAAAAGAACAATAGAAACAAAGGAAAAGGGACACAACAAGTAGCCAAGTCTGAGATGCCTCTAGTCCCAAAGCCTTTTCATCTCAGTCTCTGTGAGAGCAATTCCGCTTCTCATTCTGTTGCCCCTGTTGCTACCATTGCTCTCTGTATGTTCTTCCATAACCGCCTAGCCCCTTCCATGTGGGGACTGAGTTACTGTTCCATGTAAATGATAGAACCAAACTGAAGAATATATTACAAAAGGATTCTTTACTTGACTAGATATTTCACTCTGGAGTTGTTTGAATAAAAGATCTGCCCTTCTGGTATATTAAGATTTTACTTTACAAATTGGCTTGACGTGTCCAGAAGCAATCACTTAAAATGTAGTGTACCACAATAAATCCTTTTGAAAATGTGTTTTTTTTAGATTGCCCTCTAAAATTTTGAAGAAGAAAAAAGATATTTCCTCAAAATGTACTAGTTTATTGCTAATACAAGCTAGACAGCAACAGCTCTAGGCTGATGGTACTTTTGGGCTGGGGAAATGTGAGTCTCATTTAGACATATGCTGCTTTTCTCACTTGCTAGGTCAGGAAATAACTACTCCCTACATGTCAAACAGTACTTTTAATTGGCTCACCAATTTATTATGGAATAGACATGTACCCTATCTCCAATTTACAAAATATTTTTAAAAGGTCTTTAGATGAAAAACATTAAATCGCTTCAAAATAACCATTATAAAATGTAAGAATTGAGTTTAGTTTTTAAATTTTGATACTCGTGTTATCTATGAAGCCACAATTATATTCTGTTTTCTGAAAATGAGTTGTAAAGTCCTCCGGTACTTTTTGTGTTTTTTTGAAATAAAATGTATATTTGGTAAGGTCACATACTTCACCTACAGGGCAGAGCCGCTGACACACTGATCTGAGTCAGCATGGAAATTTGCCTGGAAGCAGGGGTTCTGTTCTCCTAATTGACCTGCCAGTTTGAAATCTTTTCTTGGCAACTATGACTTCCTACAGAGTTGAAAATGTTGTCCATCTTGAACTCAAATAGCATATTTAGTCAGAGACAACATAGTGTTCAAAGTAAAACCCCTTCATGAGAAGAAAAAATATGAATTTTAAGGGAAGAAAAAATAATCAATAGCTGTTGGATTCAAAATATTGGGTCAAAATATACCCCCATATCTCTGACTTATTGTTGCCAAGACAATTTTAATTAGCTGACTACATTCTTAGAGAATAAATTTTCATTTCTACAAGGATCATCAATGCTTGATCAAGTAGTATGATAAATTAACTTGTAAGAATTTTTGATGTAAAAAATAGGTTTACTATTTTGCTTCTTCGTTTATTTCTTCAGGCTGACTCTGTTAAATATAATAAACAGTTTCAAAACTATCTTCATGATATCTTGCTGCACACTCCTAGCTACTATTGCAGATGCAGTGAGATGATGACTGGCTATTTGGGACTCCTCTTTCCTAAAGCTACCTCTGCATAAAGCTTAGCAAAAACTCTTAGAGTCTACAGAATTAACTTTCATGCCCTTCATGTTCTGTTCTCATTAAAAAATTTTATCCATGAAATATATCAGTTCCATGATCTATGTTCATGTCCTACTGTGTTAGACATTCCTGCAAGAATAAGATCTGTAAAATCTGTAAGATCTATCTGGAGTAACATCAGCACGATGGCTAACTAGAATTACCTAGTCCTTGTAGCCCCCACCAAAAGGGACCAGAAAAGTAGAAACAAATATACAACTATATTTCAATTAGAGTGACTGAGGAAGTATGACAGAGAGCACCAGGGGTTGGTGACATCCCCGTAAATCATGGAAACCCAGGATAGCACCAGAGAGAGGGGAGTGAGGCATCCTGCCTCTGCCACACTGTGACCCTGCTGAGATCTGCTCAGAGTCAAGGGGCACACCTTACAGGGTGATGGTAAGCAGGAGATTTTCAGTGGTTCCCATTGCAGACAGAAACATCAGCAATCCCTCCTACAGGAGAATCCTCCTGTACTCACTGTCCCGAATACAGTTTGGAGAGTAGCCGGAAGTTCACACAGCTGCATGGCTTCAGAGTAGAAACCCACCCCACACCACTGTGACCTAGTTGCTATGACTCAGGGCCAACTTGAAAGTGGACACATTGGTAGAGTGCATCTTGCCCTGGGGTCCAGCAGCAACTGACTCTACCCATCACCCTGAGTCCTCAGTGTTATTTCACCATGTTCATACAGATGACTACAGTGCCACAAACCTGGCTCTCCAGAGCCCAGGCCAGATTGGACAACTGAGACACCAGCATAGAACACATGTGTCCCACCAATCTCCCAGGCAAGAGGTGAACCTGCACAATGGAGAAGTCAATGAACAGCCAGCCAGCCAACCTGCCAGCACACACCTGTATTGCACAGTTGACCAGCTAGCCTTGCCCACATGTGCCTACATGTGGCTTACCAGCCAGTCCTTCAGAGACCTTGCCCCAAGACAGACTACTGTAGAGCCACCTGGTCTTGCTGCATACAAATGCCCCAATACCCAACTCAACAGCTTGTCTGGTGGCAGCCTAGCCCCTAGACAATCTGCTGCAGGGTCATCTGACCCTGCTGTGACCACATGCACACATGCACACCAGGCCCAATAGCAGGTCTGGTGGTGGCTGCCACCTCCCTGAAGAGCCTACCAGACAGGTTTTCAGCCCTCCACACCCTCACATACTTGGCCTAACATCTGGCTGACTCCACTCTCACCACCCCAGCAAAACTGCACTACTCCCATCAAAAATGCCGACAACCTAGGCTACTGAAGCAATTATAGATATTGCTGCCAAAGGTTACAGCTAAAGCAACTGCATAGAGCCTGCAATATTGAGCCCAGCCATAACCGAATCCAATACACCACACCCAACTAACACCCTAGGACCAGAGAAGAAAGTCTTTCCATAAAAAGTTACTCCATAACGTTAGAAAAAGCAACTATTCCACTAGATGTAAAGATATCAACGTAGTGACAGAAAAAACATGAAAAAGTAAGGAAACTTGACACCCCCAAAGGAACAAAATAAGCCTCTAGAAACAGACTACAAAGAAAAGGACATTCATGAAATATCTGAAAAGAAAGCCAAAATAATGATTATAAGGAAACTCTAGGAGCTACATGAGAACACAGACAAATAATTCAGTGAAATCGGGAAAACAATTCATGATCTGAATGAGGAATTCACAGAGTTAGATATACAAAAGAACCAAACAGAAATGTTGGTGCTGAAGAATTCAGTGTGTGAAATAAAAAATATAACCAAAATCTTTAAGAAAAGACTGAAATCAAGCAGAAGAAAGAACTTTTTAATTTGCAAACAGTTATTTTGAAATAATCCAGTCAGAGGGAAAAAATAACCATAAAAAAGAATAAAGAAATCCCATAAGATTATGGTGCATAATGAAGTAAACAAATATTAGTGTATAGGAGGATAAGAAGACGACGAGATGGAAACAGGCAAAGAAAACCTATATTATGAGATAATAGCTGAAACATCCCAAATATTGCAAGAGATACGGATATCCCAATTGTGGAAGTTCAAAAATTCCCAATTTCATTCAACTCAAAAAATTCTCTCCAAGGCATATTATAATCAAACTATTAAAAGACACAGAAAAAGAGAATTCTAAAAGCTTCAAGAGAAAAATATCAAGTCACATAGAAAGGAATCTTCACTAGACTATCAGATTTCCTAGAAGAAACCTTGCAGGCCAGTAAAGAATGGGATAATATATTTGAAGTATTGAAAGAAAATAACTGTCAGCCAAAGATACTATTTTCAGCAAATCTGCTCTTCAGAAATGGAGGAGAAATAAATAACTTTCCAGACAAGCAAAAGCTGAGAGAATTCATCACCACTAGACTGTCCTTATAAGAAGCACTTAAGAGACTGCTACAATTAGAAACAAAACATCACTCTCATGAACATTCATGAAAATATAAAACTCATCAATAGAGGTAAATTTATAAATCAAACTCAAAATACCCTAGTAACATAATAATGCCATGTGAATCTCTCCATTCTTTACTATGGAGATTTAAATTAAAAATGATAAAAACAACAACAACAACTAAAATTAGTGGCTAAGGAACACATAACAGTTCAAGAAGTAAATCAGAACAACTACAATATAAATTGTGGAGGGAAGAAAAATAATTTAGAATATTTTTATGCAACCAAAGTTAAGTTTTTATCAGCTTAAAATAATCTGTCATAACTACAAGACTCTTTAAGTTAGCCACATGTAACCAGAAGACATTACAACAGATATACAAATGAGAAAAAGAAAAGAAAGCTTACCATCACAGAAAGCCACTAAAGCACAGAGGTAAGCAAGAGAGAGGAAGAAAGGAACAAAGAATCTAAAAACAACTAGAAAATAATTAACAAAATAGCAGGAGTAAATCCTTATATATCAATAATAACTTTGAATGTGATTGGAATAAATTAAAAGATATTGAGCGAATGAATGGATATAAAAAACAAGACCCAAGTATATGCTACCTATAGGAGACTCACTTCACCCATTAAAGACAAATATAGACTGAAAGTGAAGAGATGGAAAAAGATATTCCTTGCAAACAGAAAACAGAAGCGAAGTAGTCATACTTATATCAGATAAAATAGTGTTTAAGTCAAACAATGTAAAAAGAGAAAAAAGGTCATTATATAATGATAAAGGGATCAATTCAAAAAGAAAATATAAAATAATAAATATATATTGTCCCAAAGTACCCTATATATTACATATTATACTATATATAAAATATGTGTTTATACATATAAAATATACAAAGAAAATACTATTAAACAAAAAGTACAAAATAGACTGCAATAAAATAACAGTAGGGAATGTTAACACCCCACTTTCAGCAATGGACAGAAGATACAGAAAATTCAACAAAGAAACACAGAAAGTAAACTGCACTATATCTCAAATGTATCTATCTAAAAGATATTTACAAAGCATTCCATCCAACAGTTGCAGAGTACACATTTTTCTAAACTGCACATGGCACATTCTCCAGGATAGATCACGTGTTAGGCCACAGAATGGGTCTTACCAAAGTTAAGAAAACAGAAACCATATCAAGTATCATTTCTGACCACAATGGTTTAAAACTAGAAAACAACAAGAAAAACTTCCAAAACTTTACATAAACATTGAAATTAAACAACATGCTCTTAAACAACCAATGGGTCAATGAAGAAATTAAGAGGGAAATTTAAAAAAATCCTTGAGCTAAATAAGAATAGAAATATATCATATCAAAGCTTAGGGAATATAGAAAAAGAAGTTCTAAGAGGGAAGTTTACAGCAGTAAATAACTACATGAAAAAAGAAGAAAGACTGCTAATAAACAACCTAATACTGTATCTCAAAGAACTAGAAAGACAAAATCAAAGTAAAGCCAAAATTGTTAGAAGAAAAAACATAATAAGGCTCAGAGCAGAAAGAAACAAAATAGGGAGAAAAAGCAATCACAAATTTAATGAAATATGTTGTTTTTTTTAAAATATAACAAAATTGTCAGACTTTAGTTAGCCTAAAAAAAGAGAAGACTCAAATAAATAAAATCAGAGATGAATAAAGACATATTATACCTGATACCACAGAGGATTATAAGAGGCCATCACCATATACCAACAAATTTGAAAACATAGAAGAAATGTATAAATTCCTAGACACATTCAATCTTCCAAGATTAAATTATAAAGAAACAAAAAGTCTAAAGAGATCTATAATGAGCAAGTAAATTGAATCAGTAATAAAAAGTCTTCCATCAAAGAGAAGCCTAGGACCTGATGACTTCATTGCTGAATTCTACCAAAAAATTAAATAAGAATACCAATTCTTCTCACATTATTTTAGAATATTGAAGAGGTGGGAATACTTCCAAATTCATTTTACAAGGCCAGCTTTACTCAGATTCCAAAACCAGAAAAGAATACAACCCAAAAAAACAAAACGAAAAAAACCACAGGCCACTGCCCCTGATGAACACAGATACAAAATTCTTAAGAAGACTGAATTCAACAGCACATTAAAAAGATCATCCACTATGATCAAATGGAATTTATCTCAGCAATACAACATTGTTTTCACTTATGCAACTCAATAAATATGATACACTACATTAGCAGAAAGAAAGACAGCAATCATATGATTATTTCAATACACACAGAAAAAGCATTTTACAAAATTCAGTATCTTTTCAAAATAAAAACTCTCAAAATACAGGTAAAGAGGGTATGTACCTCAACACAATAAAGGCCGTATAAGACAAACCCACAACTAATATCATACCAAGCGGGAAGGCTGAAAGCATTTTCTCTAAAATCAGGAACAAAATACTACCTCTGTTCATAATACTGGAAGTCCTAGCCTGAACAATTAGGTAAGACAATGAAATAAAAGGCATACGAATTGTAAAGGAGGAAGTCAAATTGCCCCTGTTTGCAGACAATGTGATCTTATACAGGCATACCTTGTTTTATTGCATTTTGCTTTATTGTGCTTTATACATATTGCATTTTTTAAAAACTTGAAGTTTTGTAGCAATTCTGCTTTGAGCAAGTCTATTGAGGCCATTTTCCCCCAAAATGTGCACTCACTTCATGTCTCTGTGTCAGCATTTTTAGGCATAAAGTATTTTATATCTACTGTTTTTTAGAAATAATCCTATTGCACACTTAATAGAATACAGTATAGTGTAAACATAAATTTTATATGCACTGAAAAACCATAAAATTTGTGTGACTCACTTTATTGTGAAATTCATTTTATTGTAGTGATCTGGAACTGATCCCACAATATCTCCAATGTATGCTGGTACGCAGAAAGTCCCAAAGACTCTACCAAAAACTGTCGAAACTAATGAACAATCTGAGTAAAGTTGTAATATACAAAATCAACATACAAAACCAAGTAGCATTTCTATATGCTAATAGTGAACTATCTGAAAAATATTATGAAAACAATTTCATTTATAATAGCTACAAAAATAACATACATAGGAATAAACTTAACCAAGGAAGTGAAAGACCTCTACACTGAAAATTATAAAGTGTTGATCAAATAAATTGAAGAGGACACAGATAAATAGAAAGATATCCTGTTCATGAATTGAAAGAACTAATATTGCTAAAATGGTCACAATACCCAAAGTGATGGATAGATTTAATGCAATCCCTATCAAAATACCAATAAATAGAAAAAAAGAATCCTGAAATCTATATGAAACCACAAAAGATCCCAAATAGCCAAAGTAAATTTTAGCAAAAATAACAAAGCTATAGACATCACACTACCTGACTTCCAAATATGCTACAAAGATATAGCAACAAAAACAGCATGGTACTGGTATGAAAATAGACACATAGATCGATGGAACAGAATAGAGAACCCTGAAATAAATTCATGCACCTATAGACAAAGGTGCCAAGAACATTCATTGAGAAAAAGATATTCTCTCCATAAATGGTCCTATGAAAATTGAAATATCCACATGTGGAAGAATGAGACTAGACTCCTACCTCTAACCAATATAAAAATCAACTCAAAATGGATTAAAGACTTAAGCATAAAACCCGAAACTATGAAAGTATGAGAAGAAAACATAGGGGAAATGTTTCACGACATTGGGCTGGACATGGATTGTTTAAATGAGACCTCAAAAGCACAGGCAACAAAAGCAGAAGTAGACACACGGTATTACAATGCATTAAAAAGCTTTTGCACAGCAAAGAAAACTATTACCAGAGTGCTGAGATAACCTACAGAATAGGAGAAAATGTTTGCAAACTGCACATCTTCCAGGGGGTAATATTTGAAATATATAAGGGACTTAACAGCAAAAAAAAAAATAACCTGATTTAAAACTGGGCAAAAGACCTTAATAGACATTTCTGAAAAGAAGATATACGAATGGCCAACAGGTATGTGAAAAAATTCTCAACATCACTAATCATCAGGGAAATGCAAATCAAAACCACAGTGAGATACCACTTTACTTCAATTAGAATGGTTATTATCAAAAAGGTAAGAGAACACAATTGTTGGTGATGATGTGGAGAAATGGGAACACTGACACAATGTTGGTAGCAATGTAACTTAGTATAGCCTTCAGGAAAACACTATGGAGATTCCTGAAAAAATTAAAAATATAATTATTAATACCATACAATCCAGCATTCCCACTACTAAGAATTTCTCCAAAGGAAATGAAACAAGTATGTTGAAGAGAAATTTCCATTTACATTCATTTCAACACTAGTTACAATAGCCAAGATATGTAGTCATCATCCTAAGTGCCCATCTACAGATGAATGGATGAAGAAAATGTGGTGCATGCACACAATGGATTACTATTTAGTCATAAAACGGAATGAAATTCTGTCATTTGTAACAAAGTGGATGAACCTGGAGACCATGAGGTTAAGTGAAATAAGCCAGACACAGAAAGACAATTAGATAAGAGGAATAAATTCTGGTGTTCTAGTGCAGAGTAGGGTGATCAGTTAACAATAAAATATTGTATATTACAAAATATGTAAAAGAGAGGCTTTTGAATGTTCTCACCACAAGGAAATAATAAATGCATGAGGTGATGTATACACTAACTACCCTGATTGGATCATTATACAACATATATAGATATTGAAATATCAAGTTGTACCACATAAAAATGTACAATTACAATGTGGAATTAAAAAAACTTAAAAAGATTCCTTAAAAAGCTGTAAAACAAAAGACATATTTTTCTTTTATTTACCAGGTCTTACCTACAAATAATTCTTTTTTTTTTAAATCCAAGCCTGGTCACCTTCCTGTTTTCTTTTTTATGGGTATCCAGTTCCACAGTCATAATTATATATCTCAAGGTTTTTGCTACCCTTACATTGGGGCAAAAACTAGAGGCTTCTGTTTAAACTGTAAAGTGGTTCTGGAGCCCCAGGGTACTAAGGATCATCTCAAAGGATGGTAATTAGAATAAGAGCTCCTAGTAGTTTTTCCACACATGGGAATTCCCGGAGGAATGCATAGGTTCGGTGGTTTCTCTGTGTGGAGCTGGAAAACAAAAGTTTGGAATGTCTGGAGCTTCTCTCAGAATACAGAATGGTTTCCTGAAGAGTCTCTGGACCCTCATGCCCATGATCCCAGGCTTAACTTTCAGATGAAGTCTAAAGACCACTGACTAGATCAAAAAATGACCATAATTTGCTCCTAACCAGTATATAGATCATACATTCTGTACCTTGTTTCTTCTGATAAGGTGAGGATCTGGAGTAGGGGTGGCAATATTTATTCATTCCTTCTTCCTTCTGCAGGTAAATCACCTTGCTTTTTCTCAGGGGGACTTCCTGCACCACTCTCCCATCAAGCAGTTATGGTGGTATCAACTCCATCCTCAATCTATTAGCACACATGGCATTTATATCTGACCAATCAAATCACACATACCTTTAATCACAGTGATAGGTTCAGAGAAGACTACTAATAGCCAGCAACATATGCTATTAGAACTTTTTCTAATATTATTGAAAAAGAGGAATATTTTCCAAACATTGCCCCTACTGGCTCCCATTTCTTTTATCTTTTTGGTGGTGTTTTGTTTGCAGATTTGGAACTATGAAAACCTAAGGCTATACTGCTGACAGCCACATTTCTACTCAAAAGGGAGCTTCATGGAGAATAGATCTAAGATAGTTCAAGGCAGAGCCAAGAGATGAAGAAAAATCAGATCTTGATAACATTTGAGCCTCTATATTCAGCCATGCATAAAGTCAGTTCTATCTTTGGACTGTTGTGTTGTTTAAACTAGTATGTTTCCTATGTGCTTAAAACAGTTTATGTAAGTATTTTTGAACTTGCAACTTTACGAGTCCTAATTTATACTGGTGACAAATAGGATGTATTTTTTTTTTTTTTTGGCTAAAAGTTGAAGATATGTTAGGTTTCTTTATTACCATGGTAACCAACCTTTAGCACCAGGAACATTTGTATATGATATTTTATCCAGAAGTAAAAATAAATTTATATCCTGTCAAGTAGAACTGATTCAACTGCCATAAAAGTGTTCCATTGAACTAACACTGTCTCTACTTGAGCCGCTGAGATCCTATTTGGCCTAAGAGGCAGAACAGCAACAACAATTAGGTATCTAGGAAACCTTATGCCAAGTAGCTCCAGTAGCTGCAAGACGACAGATAACCTCCCACCAGGGCATTCATTAGCTACTGCACTAAGTGCCAAGCCAGAGGGGAGAGAGATGATGACTGAATAATTCTCCGTCATTTTGTCTGCCAATTACTACATGCACAAAAGCAAAATAAATAATATATTTGATCTTTGGCAAGCGAGGCACTACTTTAAAAAGTCCTCCTTAAGTTGTAGGAAATATATGTACTTTGGCAGCAATAATCTTTGCATTACTCTGCCTTGAAACCAGCTGTGTTTGAGTGAGATCTGGAAATCTCATTCAAAGGAACACGTGACTGAATACACTTTCGCTCAGATGAACCATTAGCATTAATGAAAACCTATAAATCTGTGCATTTCAAATGAAATTACCACAAATGCTTAGCCACGGGACTGGACAGGATATGCTTTGTGGGATCTATGACGGGAACTTAAGTTTGGGAAAAAGAGTAAAAAGAAAGTGTTAGTCATCCTGCCCACAATTGGAGATTGGACTTAATGTCAGTGTCCTTAGAGGGATAGGATGCACAGTCAAGTGATATTTATTTGGTCAAATGCTGGCAAGAAAAGCATGATTCTATTTAACATGCCCCAACCCACATTGGAGACTAAACTAAGCTACAGTTACCACAGAAACCTCAGGGGAAAATCTGTAGCAGTGTTATTGCCAATGTCAGAGTAAAACCAGGTCTGCTGGATTGAAGATCATTTGTCTATCTCCGTAGGGACAAGAGAAGGCTCTGCCTCTATTCCTTAGCCATGGATTAATTCTCTCCCACCATCAGCATTAAAAAAAAAAAAAAAGAAACTCTCGGAGGCAATTTCTTTTTTTTTTTTTTTTTTTTTTTTTGAGATAGAGTCTCGCTTTGTTGCCCGGGCTAGAGTGAGTGCCATGGCGTCAGCCTAGCTCACAGCAACCTCAAACTCCTGGGCTCAAGCAATCCTACTGCCTCAGCCTCCCAAGTAGCTGGGACTACAGGCACGCGCCACCATGCCCGGCTAATTTTTTGTATATATATATATATATATTTTAGTTGGCCAGATAATTTCTTTCTATTTTTAGTAGAGATGGGGTCTCACTCTTGCTCAGGCTGGTCTCGAACTCCTGACCTTGAGCGATCCACCAGCCTCGGCCTCCCAGAGTGCTAGGATTACAGGCGTGAGCCACCGTGCCCGGCCGGAGGCAATTTCTTTAAAAAATAAATATACACAGCTTTCTTAACGCTTATGGTTTTGACTTATAAAATATCGTTATTTGAGAGTAATTTAATTAGGTTTATAATCAAGGAGAAAAATGGGAGGGGACCGTCAAAGATTTTCTTTTTTTTCTGAGACAGAGTCTCACTCTGTTGCCCGGGCTAGAGTGCCGTGGCATCAGCCTCGCTCACAGCAACCTCAAACTCCTGGGGTCAAGCGATTCTTCTGCCTCAGCCTCCCAAGTAGCTGGGACTACAGGCATATGCCACCATGCCTGGCTAATTTTTCTATATGTATTTTAGCTGTCCATATAATTTCTTTCTATTTTTAGTAGAGACGGGGTCTCACTCTTGCTCAGGCTGGTCTAGAACTCCTGAGCTCAAACAATCCGCCCGCCTCGGCCTCCCAGAGTGCTAGGATTACAGGCGTGAGCCACCGGGCCCGGGCTAAACATTTTCTTGAAACAGAAAAACACATACAATTAGATGAAAAAGAGTCTCAGTTGGCTGGGATGTTTGGTAGATGTGATGCTTTCTTGCTTTCTTGGGATCAATAAAAGGTATTTGAACACATTTAACTCTATCACACTCTCTGGGGAAAAAATAAGTTTTTGAAATATACTTGAGGTCTCACAGTTTATACTGTTTGCCAAGAGTTAACATGATCAGGCAGCTGATACATTTTGATATGATTGGGGTCTACATCTGAAATAGGGTTATGTGATAAGCACATTGTTTGATTTAGTTAAGCTCTCTTATCCAATGTATACCTAGCTGTTCAATGAAGAGATGGATATCAGTTAACAGGAAAATTATTATTTATACTCCCATTACATGCAAGATTTTTTGTTAGGTACTTTAGGGCATACAAAGATACTTACAACTAGCATGTCTCTAAATTTATGTTCCAGTTAGTAAATAAGACCTGGGCACTGAAAATGTTATCAGTGATTGCCACAGTGATTTAAGGCACTGCTAGCACTTGAGGGAGGGGCATGATGCAAATGACTTTTCAGTGGTGAGAAAATCCTGTATCCCTGCAGATTTTTGAACGTCCAGCTGGAAATACAATTTTAACAGCTATTTATAATTATATGAGCCTGAACATCTGTATATATATATATATATATATATATATATATATATACACATATATACACACACACACAGCTTATTTGCACAGATTTAGTTTACATTGGATTTTCTATTTTAATATATAAATCAAGAAGACTACTTTTATTTCCTGAACTTTATCAAGAATGGTTGATCTTTTCAGAAATAACAACCTCAAAGACAAAACCAGTATTAGAGCTGCCAAAATCATACACTTTGTATCATTTAGTATTTGAAAATGTACAAGAGTATGAAAAACTCAACAATTGTTTCTAATTTGTTTTATAGTGCCTCCCATAAATTAAATTTCTAGCACTTTTGCCAAGATTTTTTTTTAATGAAATAAAAACAAGACAAACAAAAATCACCAAATTTAAATGACAATTTTACAATGAAAGCACTACTCAGTCATAAAAAAAAAAAAAAAAAATTGGTGAACTAATGCCTCTTGTATTCACCTGGATGGAACTAGAGACCATTCTTCTAAGTGAAGTATCACAAGAATGGAAAAACAAACACCACATGTACTCACCATTAAATTGGAACTAATCTATCAACATTTATGCACACATATGGAAATAACATTCATTGGCAATCAAGTAGGTGGGATAGGGGAGAAGGGAATGGATAAATTCACACCTAACAGGTACAATACACACTATCTAGGTGATGGGCATACATAACTTTGACCCAAACAGTACAAAAGCAAGTTATGTAACCAAAATGTTTGTACCCCTGTAATACTCTGAAAAAAAAAGTTGGCAAAATTATATAATACTTTTTCATTTTCTCCAATTCAGCAATATGTAATATATCTTGTCCTGTTTATTGTTAATTTAATTAAGATTGTTTCTCAGTTTTCTTTTTCTTATCCGACACTAATCTGCCTGGTCTGTGAATATCTATTTTATACTTATTTTTGTATTAGTATCTAATAATATCTCTTCTCATTGATTTTTCTATAGTTCATGTACAGAATGGTTTCTGATCTTTCCTTCTCTGAAATTAAAGCTTAATTATTATAAATAGGTGAATGAATCTGACTATTTCATTCAGGTTTCTATTGTAGTCATTCCTAAACATTTAAACATTAAAATATATATTAGTGTATTTCTAATAAGAAAATTATATTGATTTTTGAAAAAATTAGGTACATAAGCATGTTGCTTTCTCTGTGAATTCAATTTCAGGATAGTACAGTGATCATTATTATGAAAAGAGAGCACTGGATTTGAATGGATTGAGATCCACTGACTCTGGGTTTTAATGAAAGTTAAATAACATGGTATACATAAAGTGTTTAAGAAAATAATTGACTTGTAACATGTGCTCCATAAATATGAAATCTCCTACAATGAGGGGAATGATCACTTCTGACTCTAGTGGGAATGATCTCAAAAACTGCACAAATTAAATTGCATGTCAAATTAAAGGTAAACTATGATTATTTCTGGCAGGAATAGACAGCAATATTACTTGATGAGAAAAATGAGCAAAAATGTAAGGATATAAAAATGTAAGTCATAGTGTGTTCAATTTTTCTCCATGAGGAGGCTGAGAGTGACCTAGTGTTTGAAGCTTTTCTTGGTAAGAGTCTACATGTGAAAAAGCATAAAAAATTAGGCTGATCATCCCAAGGAAATATCAAGAGAAAAGACAAGATAGAGGGGAGAGTTTAAGTGTCAAAATACTGGATAAAAATTTTAAAAATTTGTCAAGAGAAAGATGTAAAGTGTAGATGGGAAACAAAGCTATAGGAATTCCTTCCTTGAAAGAGGGTGTACCTAGGTAAGTTTTATCCAGAAAGAATTGGTTGCTTAACCATGGACAAATGGATGAAAACGAGGCCTAAAATGAAAGGCGTGTATAAAGACACTTGGATAAATTACAGCAATATTCTTAATAGGTTAAAATCTTGAATTGTCCATTCTTCTTTAACAATTTTTGACCTGAAATCCCAGGTGAAAAAAGAAAGCAAAAAAGTGAGGTAAGTGGCTGGGCCAATAGATTTTTAAAAAAAAAATGAACTTGGATGTTGTTTGTCCAAGTTGATACATGTCAGTTCACAAATGAATCATAGGTTAAAAGAAGCCATAAACACTAGAGGAGGCTTCTCCTATGCCATCTTCTTTAGGAAAGATATGGATCAAGAGTTCCCTGAAGGA
Source organism: Eulemur rufifrons (assembly GCF_041146395.1). Classification (NCBI taxonomy): domain Eukaryota; kingdom Metazoa; phylum Chordata; class Mammalia; order Primates; family Lemuridae; genus Eulemur; species Eulemur rufifrons. Next base: position 69,383,665 of record NC_090999.1, on the reverse strand, counting down.
GAAAAGAAAGGTAGATTTTCTTTGCATTTCCAAAGTTACACTTGATTGACTAATGCTGTCCTATCAGTAAGAGGGATGATAAGGATGAAAGTCATCATGGCACCAGCTTAGAGAATTAATTCAAAAAGTCTGAAATATGCTTTGATCTCCTTAGAGATGATCTATATATATAATGTGTGTATACATATATGTGTATATGCATAGAGAAATTTATGTTAATAGCATGACCCCTAAATTTCATTTGCCAATTGATTGCATGTAGATGAAAAGTGTGTATTTCCATACACAATAACTTCATTACTTTAAACAATCCTATAGAACCTTGCCATTTACAACTTCTGTAATACCAATAATATTGCAATAGTATGAAAGACTTTGTTTAGACATTATTGGCCTCCTTTTACCTTTTGCAGACATGCTTGGCACACAAGAAACATTTATTTGAATCCCTATACTGAACAACAAAGTGTTTCTGTGAATACTATTTTTTTCCATTTACAAAAATTTGGACTAATTCCAATGCCTATAAAGAGTATATGAAGGGGTAATACTGTTAAATAGAAGGAAAAAGTTCTAGTGTTCAATAGTGCTATAGGGCAACTATAGTTAACAATAATTTATTATATTTCAGAATAGCTAGAAGTTTTCAAATGTTCCCAACATAAAGCAATGATAAATGTTTGAGGTGAATCATGTCCCAATTACCCTGATTTGATCATATGTTATATGCTTGTATCAAAATATACCATGTACTCCATGAATATGTACAATTATTATGTATCAATAAAAAATTTTAAAAAATAAAAATAAATAAATAAAAAAGAGTATATGCATTTCAGTATTGCCTACAATAGTGAAAATCTTGGAATAACATAATACCTGTCAAAATAGTTAGCTACGGTATACAAAATACACTTATATTGAAGGAATAAGTTCTAGTATTCATTAGTACAATAGGGAAAATACAGTTATTGTTTACTTCAAAATAGCTAGAAGAGATTTGTAGTGTTCTTACAACAAAGAAAAGATAAATGTTTGAGATAATGGATGTCCCAATCACCCTGATTTAATCATTACATATTGTATATAGGTATCCAAATATCACATGTATCCCCCAAAATGTGTGCAAATATTATATATTAGTAAAAAATTGATTGGAGTAAAATAGAATGCAATAAAAATGCTTAAACTCATGCTGTAGACATATTTATTGACTTTGCAATAAAATACATATCTTTAAATTTTCTAAAGTCAGTTACAAATCAGTTTATCTGTACACATGCAGTAGAAAGTATAGGTGTGTGTATTCATAATAAAAGTAGAAAATCCATATAAAATAATTGATGTTTTCTTTGGTAAGATGAATATATAATGCATATTAGTTCTATATATTTTCAGTAATTAAAAAACAATGATATAATAAACATCTTTGTACCTACCACCCAATTTTAACTTATCTTAAGGTTTCGCCACATTGGTTTCAGATCTACTTTATTTTACACCGATAAAATATTCCAGTTCATTTGAAGCCCCTTATACACTTTTTTGATTTCATTTTCTTTGCTCTTTCTTACCCAGAAGTAATTCTTATCTTGATATTGACTTTATTTTTAAACTTAACTTCAATTTTTAATTTAATTTTAAATACTTTACTACATATATGTTCTCATAAGCAATATATGTTTTTCTGCTTGCTTTTAATCATTCAGTACTTGTTATCATACTGAATTTATCATTTTAAATATGCTTTTATCCATTTAAAATTATGTTTGTGACATATATCACTTTTATTTATTCATGGGATTCTAGTTCATTCTTTATCACCAAAGAAGAAAGAATGAAAAGTGGTTAAGATTAAAGACTGGAGCCAAACTAGATTAAAATCCTAGCTTTGATTCTTATTAGCTGTATGTTACCTTGGATAAGGTACTTAATCTCACTGTATCTCATTTTCCTTACCATAAAATTGAAATATTTTATAGTCTTTATTTGACAAGGTTGTGATAAGTATCAAATGTGTTAATATTTGCAAATCACCTAGAACAAACAGCACATGGCAGGCTGCAATTTAAAAGAATTTTTTAAAGATATGACCTGTATCACATTCCACTTTAAGAAATGTATCTATCACATTTTGTTAAATATTCATATATTTCTAAGTTTTTTACCATCATACACCATGCAGTATTCAATTGCTTACAGTACATTTTTGAGCATGTGTCTATGTGCATTTGCATTTCTCTTTGTCTAAGGTATGTGTGATGTGGAATTGCTGGGTCACCGAAGATGCAGATGCTGGGCTTCTTTAGATATTGTCATTGCACTCTCCACAGCTGTTTTCAGACTTACAGTAGAAAAATGTCTTCTATTATTGGACAAAATTTAAATTTTAATGAAATCAAATGCATTGTTCTTTTCCCTTAATTTCCTTTAGAGTTTCATAGTTTCGTTAATAAATTATTGCATATACTAGAATTACAAAGATAGGAGGTAGGAGTCTATTGTCTTTCAGATATGGATAACTTATCTACATTATTTATTGAAAGGATTATCAAATAGTTTGATTTTTGTGTTTAACCTCTCCTCTATTTGTGACATCTTATTATCATTATTATAAATATATTTTTAAAATCAGAACAGATAATAAAAATATTTCCACTGAAACAACAAAACAGTCAATCTTTGGCCATCTCATTGATCTCATTGCTTTGACAGTAAGGAGATAGAAGAGAGGAAAGCTAATGTAAGCTGAGGCAGGTTCTAGGCTCCTTTTTCATAAACTCTCTTAACTGACTTTCATGGAAGTAAACATTAGAAGTTCACGTCACTCACCATTTCTTATGTTAGTCATATTAATCTATTTCCAGGGCATTTGAAATACTATACATTTGTTTTAACTAATTGTCAATTAATAAATTAACTACCTGTCCCAATAATGTCAGATAAAAGACTTTCTACTGTACATTGCATCATTTAATCATTTTAAGATTCCTGTGAGGGATTGCTGGATGAAATGGTAGTTTTATTTTTAGTTCTTTGAGGGATGTCCAAACTACTTTCCATAGAGGTACTAGTTTGCAGTCTCACCTGCAGTGTATAAGCGCTCCATTCTCTCTGCATCCACACCAGCATCTATTGTTTTGGGACTTTTAGATAAAAGCCATTCTCATTGGAGGTTAGGTGATACTCATTGTGGTTTTGATTTGCATTTCCCTGATGATTAGTGACATTGAGCATTTTTTCATATGTTTTTTGGCCATTAATCTATCTTCTTTTGAAAAGCTTCTGTTCAGACATGAAGTCTTTTGTCCACTTTTTAATTTGGTTGATTTTTTTCTTCCTGATTTGCCTGAGTTCTTTGTAGATTCTGCTTATTAGCTCCTTATCAGAAGTATAGCTTGCTAATATTTTCTCCCATTTTATTGATTTTATTGGTTGTCTATTCACTCTGTTAATTGTTTCCTTGGTTGTGCAGAAGCTTTTTAACTTAATCAAGTCTCATTTGTTAATTTTTGCTGTTGCTGTAATTGGTTTTGGGGGTCTTCTTCATAAATTCTTTGCCTAGGCCAATATTTAGAAGAGTTTTCCAAAATTTTCTTCTAGAATTCTTATGGTTTCATGTCTTAGGTTAAGTCTGTCATCTGACTTTAATTAATTTTTGTGAGTGGTGAGAGATTTGGATCCTGCTTCAGTCTTCTACATGTGGCTATCCAGTCTTCTCAGCACTATTTACTGAATAGGGATTCTTTTCCTCAGTGTATATTGTTGTCTACGTTGTCAAAGATCATATGGCAATATGTGGATGGTTTCATATCTGGGTACTCTGTTCTGTTGCATTGGTCTATGACTCTATTTCTGTGCCAGTACCATGCCATTTTAGTTACTATAGCCTTGTAGTATAGCTTAAAATCTGATAAAGTCATGCCTCCAGATTTGTTCCTTTTGCTTAAGGTTGCTTTGGCTATTTGTGTTCTTTTCTGGCTCCAAACAAAGTGTAGAATTATTTTTCATAAATCTATAAAAAATGACATTGGTATTTTGATGGGGATTGCATCAAATCTGTAAGTAATTTTGGGGAGTATAGTCATTTTAACAATTTTGATTCTGCTGATCCATGAGCATGATATATTTTTTCATTTGTTTACATGACCTGCATTTTCTCTCCTCGGTGATTTATTGTTCTTTTTGTAGAGATCTTTACCCAAAGGAAAAGAAGTGATTTTATCAAAAAGACACTTGCACTAGAATGTTTAGTGCAGCACAATTCACAATCGCAAAGATGGGGAATCAACCCAAGTGCCAATCAATTCATGAGTGGATTAAGAAAATACAGTGTGTGTACACCATGGAGTACTACTCAGCCATAAAAAATGAATCAATACCTTTGGCAACAATCTGGATAGAACTGGAGACCATTCTTTTAAGTGAAGTATTATAACAATGGAAAAACAAACACCACACTTACTCACTATTAAATTGGAACTAACCAATCAGCACTCATATACATAGATGGAAGTAAAACTCAGCGAACATCAAGCAGGTGGGACGGGGCAGGACGGGATGGGTGAAATCATACCTAATGGATACAATGTACACTATCTGGTTTATGGGCACACTCACAACTTGGACTCAAGCAGTACAAAAGCAATCCATGTAACCAAAACATTTGTACCCCCATAATATTCTGAAATTAAAAATAAATAAATAAATATGTGCACTTAAGTGTTGATCAGTTAATACCAATTTGATGGTGGGTACATGTGGTGCTTGTTTTTCTATTCTTGTGATACTTCAGTTAGTAGAATTGGCTCCAGCTCTATCCAGGATAATGTAAGAGGTACTAGATCACTATTGTTTTTTATGGGGTAGAGCAAAGGCAATATATGTAACCTAAACATTTGTATCCCCATAATGTGCTGAAATAAAAAAAATAAAAATTGAAAATAATAAATAAATAGTTTGACCAAAAAATAAAAACCAGACTCCTGTGAGGTAGTTATAATTTCACCATTTTTTATAGGAAACTAAGAAAGAGAAGTTACAATTCTGCACATGTTAAATAGTGATAATATTGAGATTTTAGCTCAGGTAGTAGTGAGTCTAACACTAATATTTCTTTATTGATTGTCATAATTTGTATTTCTTTCTGGGTATGGCCTAATATTGAAATCAGCATATCTTTGGATTCACTTACAACAACTTTTCTTGAGAAACACAATGATTGAAATCACTAACTCTAAGCAAATTTATATATTCTACTCTCCTTTTAAGTGAACTTTAGAGTCAACCTCTAAATCCTATGGCTCACCTGAGAATGTAAATGCCTAGTGGCATAGATAAAAGGAATAGGGCTTTGAAGGAACTATTCCTATCCTGGAGTTAATTATGAATATTTTTTGTACAAAAAAATCAATTTTTCCCAAAATGTAAGCTATATTGAAAGGAAAACATTAGGAGACTATTAAAAATAAAAGCTAAGCCATCATTTATTTTAATTTTCTTGAAAAAATTGACTGTGATTGATGTTTAGACATATCTCTAGAAAGATTTAGAGTACTCTTTTACAGTCTAGTAACTTCCAGCATTGATAAAATAACCCAAACACTCAATACTATTTCTGAAAGCTGAAATACAGATTTCACAATAATCAACCACATTTTGAGTCATGCTTAAATGAGTGAAACAATACAAATGTATCCTTTCCAGTGTGGAAATCCTTTCAATCACTAGGCTCGTTATTGTTTGTAGTTCCTCGCTTGCGCAATCCTCCCTCCATTTTTGTTTCAGGGCATGTCTAATTGTGGGACTTTTCATGTTGCTATTATGGGTTTCCTAGCTATGGATACAGATGTCACATCAACTGCAACTGTGTTTCATAGGTTATATGGACAGTCTGCCATCTACAATTGGACAAATGTTCACCATGCATGAAGTACTCTACCTGCCTTTTTAAATCCAATTTAATAACAAAGTCAAACATAGCCTGCTATTCTGTAATGAGCACAGGTCTTGAGGCATGAGGAAGGATTTCACTTTGAATCTTCATTGCTTCTAACTTAGTGTTGCTATTTTCTGAATGTAAGAACAGTTGAATGTCATACATAAAGTCTAAGACATAAAATACACCAGCTCTCTGCAACAACAGCATTACTTGAAAGTATTTATGTAGTGAAAATCTTCCTCAAATAAATTCCAGTCCTTCTTCACAGTATCTTTACAAAGTTCTTCCTATAATTTAATCCTATTTTCAGAGGAAGATCTACCTTTTTACTGTTCATTTCTTTTTTATTCTATCACTCATAAAATTTTGCCAGTTGGCTGTGAAAAATCAACATCCTCTTGTAGGTTAGCTAGCTGATAATTTTTTTAAAAGCCATAGGAATCAATATAGCATGGTGGATGTGTGTGTGTGTGTGTGTGTGTGTGTGTGTGTGTATAGACCCTCAAGTCAAATTGCTGCATTCAAATACTGACTTTTTACTAAATGGGCAACTACGGGTAAGTCTCTTACCCTCACTGTACTCATTTCCTCATTTATCAAATGAATAACAATAGGACAGATTTTGCAACTTAGGTAAAAATTAAATGAGCTAATACATAAAAAAATGCTTACCATAACAATAATCACATATAAACTTAGCAAATGTGAGCTCTAGTGATTTTGACCACGTCAGTTTTAATGAAGTACATATACACATGCAGGATCCATAAGTTTTGATTAATTCTTTCTCTCTGTAAATGCACCTTTTTTTTTCAAATTTGTCTCTTTTCCATTTACATGTTATCGTTTTTGTTGCTCAAAATTAAATACAATTCTTCCATTCCCATCCCTTGTTTGTTGGATTATTCTGTCCATAAATGAACATATTTGTCCAGACTTTCAATCATGTGACAAGAATCTTGTTTTTTACTGCCCAGAATAAGGAGGATAGATGGAATAAATAGATTTGTCCTAGAGGAGGAAACGCAATTGATAAATTGGACCAAGTACAGGATCATAAGAAGGATGGGGCCTGTGATGAGCACGATTGCCCCCATTGTTCCCTTAAAAACAATCAATATTAAAATTTTTTAGATTGCTAGATAAAACACATTGGGATTCTTATTTAACTTCAATTTACTAAATTTTCAAGCCCATCTCATGTGTTAGGTCTAGAAATTACCCCAAAAGTTTAAGATTTAGCAGCTTTAACAGAAGCAAAGAACTAATATTTACTGAGTACGTATTTTGTGCCAGTTCCCGAACTAAGCTTTTCCAAATAATTGTAAGATGTAATAGAAAGAAAACAGACAAATAAAGGAGTAGAACTGGCATTTTCTGAGGTGCTATTGGGTGTCTATGGCTAAAAGGATCAGACCATAGTCCACAAAAGCAGGAAAGACACAGATTATATCATTTTCTTCCAAGAAAATTGAAGGTGATACTGAACCTTCATTCTGTTAGTCTATCAAGAAATTTAGGCTCACCCATGCATCTATAGTGAGGTCTTTATCCATCCCAGGAACATGTACAGATATATAAGAGGTGTAGTCATGCAAAAGAAGGAAAAGAAAAAAATAAATAAATAAATAAGAAAAGGAAAGAAACCCAGAAAATGTCTTTAAGTTTGATTAGGTAGTCCTATGCAGGCAGGTGGCTCTGCTACTTCTAAGTGGAGGCTGGGAGACCTGGACAGAGGTTTCAGTCTCTTTAGGTGTGCAGTGTAGACATATCTTCTCAAGACTATTCTGCCTTCCTAGGGTGTATGTAAGAGTTCACACCAATCTCAGAAACTCACAGTCCAGCTTCTTTGCCTATTTAGGAAGTCTTTTTCTTTTTTGTTACTCTTGCTTGCTTCTCTTTGCTTTTTTACTATAGCTTTTTAAATGAACTCAACCTTACAAAAACTAAAGACAAAAGGAAAACAAATATTTTGAGATGATCTCCTAGTCTGAAAAATTCCTATTAGGTAAGAAAGCACAGATGCTTAGATAACATCATAGAAAACAACAGGGAAAAAATCCAGAGCGTAAAATGTGAATAGCAGTTTTTTTTTAATTCTTCAACTATAATAAAAACAAAATAGCAATTAATACCTCAATACATTTTCCTAACATATACTAGGTGTTCTATGTGTATTAACTCATCTTATTTGCATAACAATTCAATTTTAAGTAAAGAAAATTTGGCCTCAGATTATCTAAAGCCCAATAATATAATTTAAAGAATGGAACCAGATGAGCTCAAAACAAGGGTATATCTACCAGCATAAGTCACCGTCCTTTTACTAGACCAGTCTGGTTGCAGAGCAGAAGATTCTTTGGGAGAAAATGGTGCTCTCCTGGTCTGGAGAACTGGTTTTGGGGACTATGCAGTAAAGAGCGATGTCCTAAATCACACCACTCATCCGCCTGCTGAGGTATCAGATACTGCAAATCACTAGACTCCACATCTTGCTCTGGATACCACCTTGCATCTTGCAACTGTTGCACTACAAAAATGAGAGTTCACCATGGACCTTAAATTTTGGGGCTGCATACATCTAATGGGTGGAACCAGTCTCCTGCCTGAACTGACAGGAGGGCTGAGAAAGCCATTTGGCCTTTACAGTTTCAATAACTGAAGGCAGCTTTGCTAACTAAAAAAATTCATAAGGTGGAGAGATTTTCAAATATTGGAAGAAGTTCAGATTCAGGTTGGCTGAAATGAAAGACAAGTGGCCTGTATATTGAATGAAATGCAACTTAGATACTGGCACCTTAATAAAAACAAGAGTTTCATTTGGTGAAAAGGTTTGAAATGGAAATGGATTGGTCCTCTTCAGAGGGACAGCTAACATAGGGCCTTTTTGGAAAATTATTCCTAAATGCATTGGGCTGCTTCTTGCTTGCAAAACAGAAATTACTGACTATTGGTTAAAATGCCATGTGAATTAATTTTCAGCCTCATTTATTTTCTGGCTAACCATAAAGGCAATTTCAAAGGAGAAAAATATCCCCAATGTGTGTTGCCACAAATCTTTTGAGAGATGAAAAATATTAGTAACTAGTATAATTTAATTCCAGATTCAAACAGCTATCACTGTTGTAGTTAACAGTTCTGGATATATACTTAGCAGATTCATAGAAAAAGACTACTGGTTAATTTTAGATGCCAATTATTTCTTTTAATATCTAATTTGCTTATAATTGCTCCAGCATAAGATAATACATTTAAGCATTGAACCCACCCTCTGTAAACCTTATCACCAGGGATTAGTTGGAGGATTTAATTAATTCTCTTTTCTAATTAATTGTCTCCCCTTCACTGTAAGCAGAATAGTTCTTTGTTGACTGTTGGTTACTGCTTTTTTTTTTTTTTATGATTACACTGGATTAAGTGATAGTTTCTTTAGTTACTTAATTTCACCAAATAGAATGATTCTTATGAAGATTACACAATGTCTAAAAATTGTTATGAAGCAGGTATATTTATTTCAGATACAGATAATGGGTGAAAAAGTGAATGGCAGTGACAACCTTTGCATATTTCATGTGTGCTTCTAGTAATGAACTAAATTAGCATACATTCATTTCTGAGTGATTGCATGGCAGTAAATCAAAGATTAAAAATGAATCTAAAATAAAGGTGATATTTACCATTTGCAGTCAAAGCAGAATTCCCTGGGTAGGACAGTGCTGCTTTATAATCTCAATTTTGGTTATCATTTAAGTTAGACTTAGATGACTAATTGCTTTAATTTTAGCCTCAAAGAACAATCTTTTATTGGACTGGCAGAACACTTCACATGAACTTTTTTTCTTTACAGTGTACTCTGCTGCAGAGAGACGGAAAAGATTAGAAAAGAGAATTGAAAAACATTTTAATGGATTAAAATTAAATTAAAAAAGAAATAGAATTCTTTAAGTCATTTGATCTGTACCTCTATGTTTGTGTCTGTATTATTTTTCTTTTCTTTTTCCTTAGGAAGACTACAAATTGTTTTCACAGTCACTTTTCATTGTCAGAGCATTAGAGCTCTTGGACAATCTGAGACATAATTGTAATATCTCCCTAAATTGATGTATGGCCTTGAGAAAGAAATTTAACCATTATAGTTATTGGGCATTATAAAATTATATTCTGGTGTGTACTGATTGAGGGATGAATGATCACAGCAGGATATTCCTTTTAGGCAAGTTTTCTTGTTTATTTTCTGAAGGGATATATTACACAGCACATCCTGGGTCCCTGTGGTCAGAGGTCCTGATTAAAAATAGGATATCAAAACAGTGAGTAAAAATACAAACCACTGAAGTTCTCTTGTACATGTCAGTAATGGGCCAAAGGGAAACACCTGCTTCATAGATAAAAATGGAGAAGTTGCCGTTGTTTCAGAAGCCAGGCCAGACTCTGTCTATTCATGCTGCATCAGAGCAGAAAGAGTTATTTCATATAAAAATGCTTCAGTAGCCTAAGTATACACTATCAAGATAAAAAATAAAATTAAAAAAAGCCTTTATTTAGCCATTTTAATTTAAAACATTTAAATAGCAGATTATATTATTTCACATCCTAGTTTTATAAATGGAAGGTATTGACTGTAATTGAAATTTTTCTTGGTAACTCAGATTATCATTATTATTACTATCCAGTTACAATAGCTCAGCAATGTGTCAGATTCAGTTTTTCTAGGTTCTTTGCTATTGAACTATGAACTGTTTTTTTTTCTCACTCATTTATTATCCTTCTTAAGCAAGAATTCTCCTGTTTATTTTTTTTTAAAAAATATAGGCCGGGCGTGGTGGCTCACGCCTGTAATCCTAGCACTCTGGGAGGACGAGGCGGGTGGATTGCTCAAGGTCAGGAGTTCGAGACCAGCCTGAGCGAGACCCCGTCTCTACTAAAAAAATAGAAAGACATTATATGGACAACTAAAAATCTATATAGAAAAAAAAAATTAGCCGGGCATGGTGGCGCATGCCTGTAGTCCCAGCTACTCGGGAGGCTGAGGCAGTAGGATCGCTTAAGCCCTAGGCAGTAGGTTGCTGTGAGCTAAGCTGACGCCACGGCACTCACTCTAGCCTGGGCAACAAAGTGAGACTCTGTCTCAACAAAAAAAAAAAAAAAAAAAAAAAAAATAGAAAATATAAAAGAAAATATAGAAAATATAAAACAAGAAAATATAAAAAAGAAAAACAAGTGGTTAAGAGTCCAAAATAATTACATGATGGTTGTGCTCTATAGTTCTTAATGAATTCTCTGGAGAGACTTTTGCCTCTTATCAAGATGTACTGGGAACAAATTGATTCAGTTCTTAAACAGAAAACAAATGGACAAAATTTATGAAATAATGGTGTTCAATACACTGGACATTAGGCAATGAAAGTAAATCCTCCCTCAGACAGAAAGCAAATGACATGAGTCTTATAATTATCCCAATTTACTGCTTGGAGAGAGTTTATGGTCCAAGACCCAAAGAGAGGAACCACAGTTAAATCCCAGTGAACTCCCTGAGTTAAGGAGACCGAACTGAGAAATCAGGAGACCAAGGTGGCTAGAATTATTCACAATGAGATAGGAAAATTTTCACAAACAGAGAGCTCCAGGTATCTGCTGCAGGTTGGTATTGTCTATTCAGCTGTGTACTTACCAGCAAATACAAATGAGGAAACCACCTGACATAAAGGAAAGATGAACAAAAAGATTAGAAGTAATAGTGCATGGTATTCACATAGACTAGGGATAGTGCCTATTTCCACCAGCCAGAAGAGAAACACACATAATTCACAGGGCACTGAGTATAGTACTCAGAAGTATTTTGCCTCAATAACGGGATAGTTAAACCTATACTAAGCATTTTCTGATCTCACCTAACAAATCTCAAAAGCAAGAACTGAAAGGACCAAAATGTTTCCAACTACTTAGCTGTGTCACAGAGCAAAGCTTTGGAATATTTATAGGAATATAAAAATAAAGAAGTCCATGAGTCAAAAAGTGTGGCATTAGTCACCCTTTAAGTTAGTTAGAAGGAATAAATGGATAATATATGCAAAGGAAACTATACAATAAAAGTGACTTCATACATTTAAATTTGATGTCAGTACTATTTTTCAGATGTCATGAGTTGCTAGATATTCTGTTAAGTTATTAATGTTTTTGTTTTACAACATATATATTTAAAGAATTTTTGAAATTCGATCTCCAAGTTTACCCTACAAATACATTTTTAGCAAGTTCTTTGTGGTAGATTTTAGAGATATTTAGGAAATAGCCATATTTCCTAACCACATGGTGCTTCAATCCTGTGGAGGAAACAGACATTCACAGAATAATTTTAAAAATAAATGTACGAAATGTGAATCAATTGTCATCCTAGAAAGTTCTGTCATCGGCACCATGTTACCATACACAGTTGGCCAGTTAGATTTCTGGTCTTGGTCTAGGTGTTTCTGAAAGCCCATAAACTTATTTATTATGTTTCCATTAGTAAGATACCTAAAGAAAGGTGAATATGAAAATGAAATATTTCTCACCTGTATTAAAAATGTATGCATAAAAAGAAAGTTTGTACTTGAGATAGCAGATCTAAGTGCAGAAAAGCATAGCTTGCTTCCTACTTATATTTAAGATTATGAAAGTAGAATACAAGGGGCCATGCTTTTAAAATGATAGTTATGCTCATAAGAATAAAATGCCCTGGAGTTGACACTTCAAGGGAGAAGGGACACAGTTGGACCTATGACTGCTTTTAGGATGGTGAAAGTTGTATACTGCACAATGCTAGAGAAACCATTCATGGCACGATTATCCAGTGCATGACTTGCACGAATGTATATGGGGCCGGTGAGTAGATGTCTATGTAAACTGCTGCTCTAAATTTATGAAATAGGATCTAACCCTGTCTCTCAGCCTTTACACCATGCAGTGGTAGCAAATAGACCAAGATGCGTTGACCCATCCACGCAGGATACTAGGACTAGTCAAAGAGCTAAGCTTTCCTGTACAGTCAGAATAGGGCTTTCTTCTCTCCTAGCTTCCAATACTGTACTTTAGTAACCTCTGTCAAGCAGAGTTAGCAATATTGAGGTTAAGTTGACAAATTCGTCAGGTAACCAGAGAGCTGGAACTAGTAAACCGTTAAGAGATTGATAACTATTTGTGTCACCCTTCTAAATAAACACCTGGGAGGCAGTTAAATATGTATATGCAGATTAACATAATGGGTACAAACTTTGCTAAACATTTCATTTAATCACCGTTACTCTCTCATGTAATTTCTTGGGTTTGCCCTTTTGAAGAATACTTTTGCTTCTATCTTCAAGTCTGAACATAACTGAAAAAATGAGCACTGCTCAATAAATTTGAGAGAACCACTGGTACAGTTATAATAAAAGTCCTTGAAAACCTTCCATGATACTTAGGTTTACATCCTCCAAGAATTGTTCTGGCATATAGTATATGCTAAATAGATACCTGTATATGTCCTGAAGGGGTAAGGATTTTGGAGGAACCTAAAAAATCCATTTAATATCAAATAATGTACCATGATTACTTATCAGGTATGAATAAAAGCAGAGCGGGACTTCTTTTCACAGGTCTCGATGACCTAATACTTTTTGGGAATAATAATTAGTCTAATCAATGGCAATCTTTGCACTTTATATAGTCCAATTCAGTGGATTTAAAAGTTGCCTTCCCAGGGAAAGTTATTAAGGTTACAAAACAGTAATGTTGAGACAGATATGTTAACCAATAGAAATGTTAATACTAACCTCCATGGTGTTGACAGCAATGCTTTTAACCCTTGTCATAGACCCTAGTCAAACTTTGACCAAGAGAGCCAGAATATTCTGGTTTTCTCCAATATCTTTACTCAACGTACCTCCATTTATTTCCTTATTCATTTCACAAATATTAATTGAAGATCTATATTCCAAGCTCTGTGATGGATAAAAGAGATAAAAAGATGAGCAAAATCACACCTAGAATCTGAAAGCTAAACTTAACCTTCTTTAGCATACAATGTCCTATCTGTAAAGTTAAATAGGTGAGTAATTGGTAATAATTTCAGATTGCTGACAGCTCAAAATCCTCTGCATCTGAGCCTGAGGAGAAGAGAAGTGAAAGGAAAAAGAAATGCACAATAGTGAGAGGTTTAAGAGAGAAAGTCAATCCAAGATCTGTTTCCCAATGGTGTCCTGAGGGTATGGCATTAAAGAATGACCCATTCTCCTTAATTTACTCAGTGTAATGCTAAAGTATAAAGTACTTTTTGTAAGAAATCAGTACTTTGGCATTGAGTCTAACATCCTGATGTGTATTTCATTATGTTTATTCACTGTATTTGTATAGGCAACAAAATTTCACCAAATGTTATAGCTTTGTAACAAAAATTAGCACAGTTGTAGTTTACTATTGAAATCATAATATAAATTTTAAATATGACTGAAAAACATATATAGGCATAGAGAAGGAAAGTAAATATTCATAAAATGATACCAAATAATATTTACTCCTTAAATATAATACACATGAAACAGCATGTTTACCTCTCTGGTATTATAAGGAGTTTATATGCTTAACAGTTTTTGTAGGTTTAAGGTATGTAGGAAACCATATAGATATCTTTGTGGCCATCTATCAGAAGGGTGGAAAGAGCTAAGAAAGAAATATTCCTTTCCTTCTCTGCCAGAGAAAATAATAGCACTTGGAAATTATACATATGAACATTACTAAAAAGGAATGTATGAAGAGCTGAGCATAGGAAATAGCAGAAATTCATTAGTAATTCATCTCGGCCTTGAAGCAGTCAGCCTTCTTACCTTATTCCTGGAAATGTGGCCACTGGTAACTTTTACAGCTACAGTTGAGCAACTGGTACTTTCCATTCTCATGGTCCAGTCCCTATTTTAAAAATCCACTCAAAAAGTCTGAGACAGTTAAGAACCCAGACCAAAATTTTGGGACTAAGGTGCTCATGGAGAAGCTTTCACTGGGAAAAGCAAATAATTTTTATAAGCTTACCTATGTGAAGTAAAAATATTTTCACAGTGATGACTCTTGTCTGGTTTCTCTTTTGGAGGCTCTTACTCTTGAAACTCAATATAGCTGTTAGAAAAGATAAAAGAAGTCTAAAAGTATGGGTAAATGACTTAGTGATAATTTTCCTTGGGTCCATTTTTCTAGGCTTCTTTTCAGGAATGTGCAAAGTGCCCAAAAGACCTGTTTCTGTATATGTTGCCATGGCTGACATGGGCTAGGCAAAAGAAATGCTTGTGCCCCAGATATGTTCTATACTTCTTCACAAAGGCCAGGCATCCTATACAAATTTAGTGAAGGCACTAAATCCCCAGGTAGACTAGTTGCTCCTTTCAAGGATACAAAGGGAGAAATATCAGTAGATATCTGTAAAGATATAATTCAGAGACTTTATCCTAGCTTACTACTTACAGTACCCTTACAAAATGTCTCTGCTTCCATGGACTTTAGAGACTAGTGGGATAGTATCACAATTCTTTAGGTCTTCATTGATTAGAAAATGGCATATAGGAAAAGAAAGAGAAAAAATTTACCCTATCTATGTTTTTGTTTACAGTTCCCAACTCTACCCTAATGGATAATACATGATCTCCAATAGTGGGAACCACTAAACTGCAATTATCTTCATTAGGTTTTGTTCATACTGGTGAATCATGATCACAAGAATAAACCCTATCAATAAAGATATCCAATAGAATGGAAATGTAGCCACTTTGACAGCAGAGTCTCATTATGATGCATAATTATACTGAAAGAAACTGCTGAGGACCTTGGAGCACATGTTCTCTGTCACAGTGAAATGTTACTCTGATGACATGAAACAGTGTTTGACTTATGGTCTGCATTGTGGAAATGGCACCCAAATTTACTCAGGACTCTTCATGTGATTGTCATTGTTAGCTTAATGAAACTTGACCCATCAGAGCAATTCCCCTCATGTGCAAGAGAGAACGTGTTTAACTCTGGCGGTTCCGCTGGGTTTTGCATTAATTAGTCAATATCCATATAATTACATATTCCATAATTGATTCTGACAAAACATTCACTTAGGTGCAGACAGAATATTGTCTTATTGAACTTCAAAAATCATTAGACATATCGTCAAAAAAAGACCTCTTGCAAACCAATCGCCTGTTTCCGTGAAAGTTATTGCAATGTCATATTGACCATCCCAAACTCCTGGCAAAACTATACTAATGAGAATCAAGTTCATTCAAATTTACGCTTTTTTTTTTTTTTTTATTTATAGAACTTTATTTTTTATTTATTTTTTTTTTTTTACTTTTTTTTTTTTAATTTAATTTTACAGAATCAAAGAGTCTAACAGTATATCTTGTTAGATACAGTATGTCCTCATAATGTATACATTATTTCTTGTACAATGATATGAAATAATATGGGAAATATTCATGATAAATTATTAAGTGAACAGTGCAAGTTAAAAACAATAGTTTCATATTTTTTTCCCCACCCCCCCCTTTCCCGAGTCAGCACCTTCAAGTGTTACCACTCCCCAAACGGTGAAAGTCTTCCAGAGAAAAACACTTGCCATTTTTACATGATCTGAATGTCTGTGAACCAAACTCTATGTATGTAGTTATATATGCAATCCTAAATCTATGTAATAACTAGCAGCCCCGAGTAAAGCATATGTTGTTCATTATTTTTTTTTATTTATTTTTTTTTTTTTGAGACAGAGTCTTGCTTTGTTGCCCATGCTAGAGTGAGTGCCGTGGCGTCAGCTAGCTCACAGCAACCTCAAACTCCTAGACTTAAGCGATCCTACTGCCTCAGCCTCCCGAGTAGCTGGGACTACAGGCATGCGCCACCATGCCCGGCTAATTTTTTGTATATATATATTTTAGTTGGCCAGATAATTTCTTTCTATTTTTAGTAGAGACGAGGGTCTCACTCTTGCTCAGGCTGGTCTCGAACTCCTGACCTCGAGCGATCCACCCGCCTCGGCCTCCCAGAGTGCTAGGATTACAGGCGTGAGCCACCGCGCCCGGCCTGTTGTTCATTATTTATTCATCTGTTTTTCTAGCTCTGAGAAGCACTGAGTTTGATGATGGAGAGTGAGGACTCTGTCTGTATGTGCATATGGAAAGCTTGAGCAAAGTGTGAATCGAATAATATTAATAAAGTGAGAGTGTTGGACTCACTGATCTCCTATAAAGAAAAGCAGATTAGACAAGGAAAGAGCTTGAATGTAAGCCAAGGGGGAATTCCAGTGGAACTTATGCCATTAATGAACTATGTAAATTAAAGAAAGTCACTTTATTCCTCTGGTCCCTGTTGTTATATATGGAAATTTGAAAAGCTGGATTAAAAGTTTTCTGTAGTCTGCAAAAAATTGCACCACTTTACCTTTCTGTGAATAAATCATGTCAAATGCATCAAACAAGAACGCTCCAGTCACCACAGTTACTAAACATCAATCTGGAGATTTTAACAGAATGATCACACAAAGGATGATACGAATATATAATAGAAGGAAAATAAAATAAATATCACTAGAGGAAATAAAAAGCAAAAAACAAGATCTATATATAAGTCTATAAGGTAAACAAACAAGTTTTTCATATTAGCAATAACAAATTTAAATTAAAATAATAAATATTTTCTATTACAGAATATATAAAAGAATAAATTTAACAAGAGCTATGAAAACTTTTATGAATAAAATTATAAAACACTACAGAAAGATATAAGAAGACCAAAATAAATGTAAAGTCACATATTATTTGCAGGTGGCAAAACCCTAAACTGCAACACTATCCATTCCCTTGAGAATAATCTGTGTGTTTAATACAATCTCATGTAAAACTAACAAAAATCCAAGAACATTTTTAGAAGACTAATAACACGAGATAATCCATGCTAGGTACCAATAAGTACTCTAGAGCTGCAATAATTAAATGGTGGGTTACAGCTCAGGAATGCACAGAAAGTTCAAGGAAACAGAAGAGTCCAAAAACAAGCCTTAAACTAACATCTAGAATTCTTAAAAACTTGCTTCTGACAATTTTTTGCCAGTTTCCCAATTCTTTTATGGAGGAGACAACTTTTGGAGTTCTTTACTCCACATTTTCACGGATCTAACTCTTTCAATGCAATTTAAAATCAGTTTTATAAATGTGGATGGTATTTATGGAAGACAATAGAGTAATGATTTAAAAGTTCTAAATACCATATATACTTTATTTTTTATTTTTATTTTTTTTTGTATTTATTTTTTTTATTTCATCTTATTGTTATGGGGGATGCCATATATACTTTAAAATGTACTTCCCACATTTAGTTAAAATTTAGGTATCTTTTTACCCAAATGTTTCTAGATTTTTTGTAGTTTTCTATATTTCCACTTTAACTTCTCTTGCTCAGTGTCCTTATAAAATATTCATAAGAATATTATTCTATATGCTTTAAATTGCTTCTTTGAAGGCTTAATATGATACTGGATATGAAACTCATTGGAAAATGTACTTTAAAATGTAAGACTTCAAAGTCCTTTCTGTTGTACACAGTATTAAATATCAAATAGCACTTTTTTCAAGTGAAGGACCCTGATGTCCAAATCTCAAGCAAAAATAGTGTTCACTTCAGCTGTATTTTGATAGTAGCAAGTCAGACTGAGAGATGCTGATGCTTTAGACATGTATTATAAAACCAATGTCTGTGGAAGATTTTCTTGGTATCTGAGAAAAGCAAATGGAAAATGGAAGGGGAAAGAAGATCTATAATAAACTCTCAAATCTTTATGGTCATTTAAATATTTATTACTTAATGCAATAAAAAGAATTACATGAAAGATTTCAGCATCTTGCAAATTTGTGTATCTGTTTCTGGAAAAAGAAGGAAGAGGAAGGAAAGAGGGAGAGAGAAAGAATGAGAGAGACTTATCCTTGGAAAAGAGATAAGTATAATTTTTGAATAAAATATTGCAATTATGATATCATAACCAAATCAGTAATTTTTCTTTTGCAAAATTGTAACATTTCCTTTAGAAAAAAATATGTGCTTGAATTTTTACTACTTTTTCTGTCATAAAAATAATCCAAGAAATTGTGAAATAATCTTAAATTTAAAATCACCATTGTAAAGATACAATTAAATTGATTTTAATAGCTTTAAAGACATCATTAGGAGCTTAGTGAGTAATTTTTAAAGTCTGTAATCATTCATTTATTCATATACATTATATGTCCCTATGCTATATCATGAAGACTGATACATCTATAAAATAATGGTAAACCAAATACAAATAATCATTTGACTTTTACCACTTTAATAATTCTATTACTTAATACAACAGAAATATAGATCAAAGACCTGGAAAGAAAGGGATTAACCACATATGCATGACTACAGTGTTTTTCATTTTAATTAAAAATCTGACAATTTTAAGACTGGCACAGTGGTTCCTAGAAATTTGAGAGGCAGAGATGGGAGGATGGCTTGAGGCCAAGAGTTCAAGACCAGCCTAAGCAACATAGCAAGACCCCATCTCCACAAAAAATGGAAAAATTAGCTAGGTGTGGTGGTGCACACCTGTAGTTCCAGCTACTTAGGAGGCTGAGTCAGGAGGGTCACTTGAGCTCAAGAGTGATGTTGCAGTGAGCTATAATAATGCCATTGCACTATAGCCTGGGCAACAGAGTGAGACCCTTTCTCAAAAACAAAAAAACAAAAAATTAACAATTTTTATTTTCTTAAACAAAAAAAATCATATCCGCAGTTTTTCTTGTAGTGCCTTATCTAGAAATAGTATGTGCCATGCCAAAATTAAGTAATGTGAAGTTTCTAAATAGGCAGTGAAATAATACAGGGACCTAAAAACAAGACTTGGGACACTGGGTAAGTTAGAATACTTTAGTTTATAGCACTCACTCAAATCAACACAATATTACAATTTTATTTCAATATTTAAAAGAATGAGTGAAGAGTAGAACAAGCAACCTGATAATATGTAAACACACTTAGGATGAAATTCCAAAGATCTGTGTTCTAGCCCCAACTTTTAATAATGACTATGGAAAGTCATTTAAGGTCTCTATAATATTATTGAATTGAATAGTATATTATGGTAATCATAATAGTTGTAGAGTTTGCAAAGTATTTTATTTAACATTACCTTATTGCCTAAGGTCACTCCCAGGTTTATGCTCTATGAAATAAAGCTTTAAGCATGATGACTTCAATTAACTAAGATATTTAATGTAAAATATTTGAGAAACTTGGGGGAAAAAATATCTTCTTTTAGAATTCATCTTCTTTCAAGGCAGGAAGACTTCAATCATACCAAACATAACTTCTTTTTAAACTAAACAATACATCCTTTCTACAGAGCCACAAGCAGAATTTAAAAAGATAACTGAGTAGATGTATACTATTTCATGAACTGATTTGACTAAAAATGTAGAGCTCAATTATGTTTTAACATGTGTATTTCTTTTGGGTTACATGATGTAGATTTCCAAAGAGATGCTGTAATAAGAGCCTCAGTTGGCTATACAGGACTTCAGGGTAGTATCCTTTCACTCAGACTGTAGGCAGACTTAAAGGGGTATCCTTTCCCCAAGGGCCAAACACTGTGGTGTGTTGGGGCTGACGTATATTGGCAGAAAAGAGCTGATTGTGCCCACTTTTTCCCAACTCCGGGTCCAGTAGCATCATATATATCTCAAAATCAGTCATGGTGGGAGTACTTACATTATGAAAGTCAGTAAACACTGCTAATATGGGCTTCTTCAGAGGAGAGAGAGGGCACCTTGACAATTCTACAAGTTTACCAGCATAGCGCTAGTCAAACCTCTGTAAACTCTGGGTGCAAGGAAAGGTGAAGTGAAACCAATGGTAAACATATTGACAAAGAATGAGACCCAGTTTTTCCTGCCTTCAAAACTGATTGAAAACCACTCAAGAGTCTCACAGTGAAGTGATTCTCTCACAACCTTTCAAAAGGAAGCATTCTTTGATTTACCTCTGAAACTAAGTGACAAAGAATGCTTTTTTTACGAATCTCTCTGTACTTCTTTTTTATTTTTAATCATTATGAGTATGTAATAATTGTATGTATTTATGGGGTATGTGTATCATTTTGATACAAGCATACACTATGAAGTAATCAAGTCAGGGTAATTGGGGTATCCATCACCTCAGGCATTTATTCTTTGTGTCAGGAACATTCCAACTCCACTCTTTTAGTTATTTTATAGTATAGATAGACAGCATTCTGAGAAAAAGACAGATTAAACACTGAGGTCCATTAAATATTGTTGGTCTTGAGGAATCTTAATCAATGAGAGGTCTGGAGGAGAATAAAAGAAACTGATAATACCTTCTTTTTTTACCACTTCCCTCCCTCTAGGTGAGGAACTCAGGCTAATTCAACAGTTTTTGTGCCTCTTTGGGTTTGTCCTAAGCATGTGGATGTTGGAATAAGATGAACAGAGAATAGAAGAGACAAAAATTAATTGTTTTTAATTAATTATTAGTTGATTGTTAATAACCTAATAAGCTTTTTAACTTTTGTAGGACTTTTCAACTTGCCATACAGTTTATCATTTCAGCAACTACAATTCCAATATTTTTTATTTTATGAATATAGGATTAGATTTGCTAAAACAGGCTGTACCCTCCAAACATGTGAATGAGAACATTTTTTTTTAATATATAGAGGATTGTAGAAACATTTTATGTGAACGGTGGTGACATATGCTGGAAGGGTTGATCACTACTTTAATGTATTCATTAGAGAAAAGTAAAAGTAGAACAAAATAATAAAATGACTAGATAATAGCTTTTGCATCTATTTCATTTTTAAATTTTCATTTTTCCCACAAACTGACTCAGGGTCACATAAAATTTAATCCAGAAAATTATAGTTGTGATTATATAAGCATAAAATAGATTTTTAAAATCTTTTTTCCTTTACTTATCATCTCTATCTGGTGGCCAAATGAAAAATATAGTCACTCCACACCTTCTTAAGAAAGGTGGGCAAAATGAAACTTTACAATGTCAGAGCAGGTAAGAAATTTCAGAGCTAAAGCCCCTTCATCGAAAACAACCTATATCTAGTTGTCTGAGGCTTACATTTGAAGAATGTGAGAAGGTTGTGAAATAGAATTAGGCAAGAAATAGCAACCTAAGAGATTGCATGAGGAGAAAGGAATGAGTCAATTCATAATTTTGTCTGTTAACACTCTTTGTGCTAACCATATTTGATGACTCAAAATGAAAGAAATGTTCAAAAGTTGGTGAATAAGAACTTACTATAGTGAGCAAAAAAATGTTCCAAACACCTGCACCCTGGGAGACATCATTGAAAGTGTCATTACATTAAATGTCTGATACAGAATTCAAATTTTGTAGGTCTTGAATGATATGATATAATATTTTACATAGATATTTCTTCTGTTAAAATGTTCAGAGATGTAATTTATTAGATTTCTTAAAGCCATCTGACTGTAAGCATATTCAGAAAGGGATGTATGTCACAGTCAAATCTCTTTGCTCAGAGCAACTCTTAGCTTCTGTCTTCAGATCTTGGAAATCAATTCTTACAAAGTTTACTATAATTATATTTAATGGATAATAGAGATCTGAATTTCAAAAGATTTGAGACTTTTAGAAGAACTGAATAAAGAGAAAAAATGCTTGTGTATGCAGATAATAAAACTCAAGGGAGCTAAGCAGAAGATGCTGTTTCCTGAAAGGTTCTGAGAATACTACGAGAAGTGTACAGAGATACTATGGAGCAAGAGTTCAGGTGACTTTGAGAAAAAATAGTATCATTGTGAAACCCAGAGGAACTTAAGGAGAAACAGAGGGTACAGAAAGAAAATACTGTGCTTCCTTAGACAATAACTAAATACAAAGAAAGAGCAATAGTCCTGGAGGGAGAGTGTAATTATGATCTACCAGAAAAGGACGCATGGAAGTAACTTGGCTTTATAGGAGGGGCTGGACATAAGTCTCAAAGTGGGGACTACCTGGCTGACACTGAGTAATGCTTTAACTAGCGTCAAGCTGACCTGAGAAACTGGAACGTTATATCCTCATATTTCCCTTATCTTTCCTGAGCTTGTAACCCCAGATTCTGTTACACTTTAGTAATTTGTTCAAATTATGTACATAAATATCAATCTTCTAACTTCAGTAGCTGTGGCCCATTTGATCAAGGAACAAAGAAACTACATGCTTTCCACTGGGAGACTGGTTTTACATTAACTGAGGCACTGTGGAGAGAAAGGGAGAGAAGGAACTTGGCCCAGTGCTCTAACAATGGAAGCCTTAAGGCCCTTTTCCCGGGTTGACATATTGCAATCTACCTCCACAGCCATGAGAAGTTTTCCTGTCAGGCCGCTCCATGGCTTTTCAGGCATGAGACCCCTTAGGCTCTGAGGTGGGAGCATGCTTTCTTGTACTCCCAGATCGCTGATATGTCCCCCAACTAGGCAGTTAACATCTTCCCTTATTTCAGGCTTCTGCTCAGGCAATTCCTTTACCTCCTCTCCTCCCACAGCCTCAGACAGAGCATCCCTAAGTCCCAGTGGTCTGAATCCCATCACCTCACTCCGTCTCATCCTGCTTCTTTCCCTCCCTCACTGGTGCTATTCCTTAGTAAGTGCCTCCAGAAGTTTCCTACATAATCCAATTCAAGGTAATTTCATTTAAGACAATGGTATGTTTCATTTGTTTAGTTTAGAATTTAATTTTTTTCTTATTCTAAGGAAATATTAAATATTTTACCTAATCTTTTATTCATGATTTTGTATCTGTGTTCTCAAAACACAGAGCTCTCAGAATTCTATAAAGTTCAGGGCCCCAAAAGCCTGGATCTGGTCCTTCTCCCCTGGAAGGAGAAAACTTCTACGATTTGTCTTGAAACCGGTGGCAGGAAAAACTTCCAATAATAGCAGAGACTGGGCACAGAGCTTTCTGCATGAGGCAGGTCTGTGGCCATGATGTGCTTCACTATCCACAACTGTAGTGGTCTTTCTTCTGGTTGCATTACAGCTGGGTCTTCTTCGAATTATCTGGGTGTACATCCCATAAAGTTGACATTGTTCAAAAATATTTTCTAGTTTCTGTAGCCAAATGTATCCAGTCATCCCTCAAATATCTGTACAGCATTTTTGGACCTTTTGTTAAGGATTCAAACAGGATTATGCATTTTAACTAATTGCAATATCTCTTTACCCCTTTAATCTGCAAGAATCCTCCCACCTTTTCTTTCATGACATTAATACTTTTGAAGTTGGCCAACGGCATTGTAGGATATTTCACATTCTAGATTTGTATGTTCGTTTAGGAAAATTATATTTTAGGATATTTAGCAACCTGTACTTGTCTGATTCTTTCCTCATGTTTAATTGTAAACGCTTTGGTAAGAATACTACATAGATGTGAAGGGATTTGTCCATTACATCACATCATTGCAGATGTAAAGTTGGTTTGCGACTTTATCTCATTGTTCACGCTGTGAAGTTGGATCATTTTGTTATCTACCTGAGTGTTATCCTAGATTTCCCATTTATGATTAAGTAATCTTTGTGTGTGGGGGGGATAAAACCTTGAAACCATGTAAATAATTTTGTACTTTGTGCTGATTTTAGAAATTCTCAGAAAATGCTTAACTACTCATTATATTCTACTCATTAAGTACTAATTTACTACTCATTAAGTAAGCTAGACAGGAAAGAATGATTCTAAAATATCCAAATTACAAAGCAGGACCATGCATGATCCTGTAATAAAATGATCAGAGCTCAGGTGGCTCTTGTCTTGGCAGTGCTGGGATTTACTGACTTGGCATGCAGGTTCCTGTGCCAACGTCTGCCATGGCTGGTGAGCTATACCACATGATTGATCTAACACTGGCCAGTAGATCCAATGTTTTAACCCAAATGGTCGTTAGCTCCAGGTTTGTGCATTACTCTTGGGCTTAATTTGCTCCTCTCTACTTAATTGTGTGCATCCACATTTTCCAGGAAATACTTCTGCACCACTTATTGAATTCCTGATGACAGTGTCACAGCATGTTTCCAAAGTGCACCAGCTGTCCAGGGATGTCATGGCAGCTGGGATCACATTTACCTGAATGCTTCATATATACCTCTTGTCTTGTTTAACAGTCCTTGTAGTGTAGAAAAACTAACTTTCTTTCTTTCTTTCTTTCCTTCTTTCCTCGTTCGTTCCTTCCTTCCTTCCTTTCCATTAATTGGAAGAAGTTTGACTCTTTTGGACTTGGATTCCTAGGGGACTTTTCTCATCTCTCTTTCTCTCTGCCAGGTAGTAGCTGCTATCTTAGATATTACTGCTTTAGACCAGGGGACAACTTTTGTGCTGGGGATCGGTGACTTTTCACTGTCCTTCCTTATCCTGCTGCCTCCACTTTTGTTGTAGCTGCCTTTTCCTTGTTGCATCATGGTTCTGAAATTTTAATAAATATATGGTGTTTTTTTTTACTTCTTATTTTCTTATCTCAATATAGCAGTGGTTCAGGATTTCTTTCCAAGAGATCAATATTCCAGACTAATTATTTCTGGACTATATTTTAAGCTGGAATATCATTTCCTACTGTTCTGTGTCAATTTTGTGACAGCAAAACATTACAAAACAGCATTTCATTCTTGACATGAAACATGCAACCCCCAGTTGGTCTGATTTGATGCTTAGGCTCCAGTCTAAAGGCACCCATTTAACATGAGAAAACATGGCTTTTTCTTCTCCACAACTGTAGGGGGTTTATCAATAGCAATTTTAAAACAACTTTGCTCTCAATATAGCAAATTAGTATACTGCAGAATATTTTCTTTCACCCTATAACTCTATTAGCATCCAGCATAGAAGCAATGGAGACAAGTCTATTGCTACTTCTTATTCAACAACTGAAGGTTTACTCCACAATTCTGTATAGCAAATATTGTAAAATATCTTTTCCCTTTACTACTCCTTCCTTATCCCCTAATCTCCTAACCTTGATTTCTTTATATCTTTCAGGGAAAAAAAGGCTAAGAGCAGTTAATGTATTTAAAACACCTTCCAGGATTTCTTAAAGGGAAGTGATAAACATATTCTCACTCACATCCTCTGACTCAGTCTCATTCACATGTGCAGTTGTGTTTCCCAGTAAGGCCATGTAATACATTAAAAGCTGAAGACAAGCTGAAGAGTCACACCAAATTGGCCATTCAGCTTGAAGACACAATAGGGGATAATCGCATAATCAATCTGCATTGTCCTTTTGTCATAACACAATAGCTAAATTGAATAGTGACCACAACAATGGCTCAACATTGCTGTGTGAGGGAATGATTTGCTGTCTTTCTCAGATATTCTCTCCTAGGTCATGAAGAAATGAAGCAATTATGAAAGTTTCTCACAATGAATCAAAGGAAAACTACAGTCAATTGCACAGACTCTGTTCTTTTTGTGCATCATGTCAATATATAAACCCTAGAAAAACTTTAAAATATATGAATGTCTTCTTTGTTGTATTTTTGTATATGATCATTAATATTGTATTACTTCTCCAGAGAAATAGAACAAACAAAAAAATGTGAGTGCGTATGCACACACACATGCATACCCTTTCCTCCCCCCACCCCCACATATATAAAGAGATTTATTACTAAGAATTGGCTCATGCAATTATGGAGTCTGTCAAATCCCAAGATCTGCAGAGTAAGTCAGCAAGCCAGAGATCCAAGAGAGCTGATGGTGTAATTCCAGCCCAAAGGCAGGAAAAAGCTGATGTCCCAGTTTGAGAGCTGTTAGGCAGGAAGAATTCTCTTTTCCTCAGGGGAGGTTCAGCATTTTTGTTCAAGTCAAGACCTCAACTGATTGGCTCAGGACCACGTACACTATGGAGAGCCATCTGCTTTATTCAGTCTACTGATTTAAATGTTAATCTCATCCAAAAACAATTCTCAAAGACACACCCAAAATAAGATTTGTCTGGGCACCCCAAAGAGCAGTCAAGTTTACACATAGAAGTAACCATTACAAGGGTCTATCCTCCCTGAGGATGGTATGCCCTCCAAATGTTTATTTTCCAAAGTATTCACTTTCTTTTCACTTAGCACACTACATTTTACTCTCACGGCCAAATTATATATGAAGTGTGATTTGACCCCTTTGACTGGGGGCAACTCAATTCAACCATCTAACCATCTTGTGTAAAAATATCACTGATGTCAGGAGCCAAAATTCATAAATTTATGTCATTTTCATCTTATTTTTCACACAGGATTCTCTTTCTTGAAGACATGTAAAAATCATAGCTTAAGTTCTTTAACCTGTATCTTTTAATTATCAAAAGGGGAGACAGTAATATCTTTTCTTCACCCATTACAAGGGTCAAGGCTGAGATGTGAGAGCCTTCAGAAATGAAGACCCAAAGAAGCAGAAAAACCTGTGCATTTATTTAAACGGATAGTCATGGAGAAGTATGATTGGAGGACAAAAGGGCATGATCTAGTGGGAATAAACTAAAAGAGAACTTAAAAAGGCCTCTTTGTTCAGTTTTTTCTCTGTCTCTGCATTTTCATTTCTTTCTCTGAGCATAGGGAGCACCCCTGAGGAATGAGCATCTCATGATATACTTTAGGGGAAGGTCAGAGCATTCTTTTTGGCCTGCTTCAGGAGAGAATCGTGGGAGAATGTCAGAGAGAACTTCCCATGTCTGCTATTTTCTCAAATTCCTTCGGCTTAAAATACTCAATATGCCAAAGTGCCATGTTTTGGGGTAGTGTGTCCTGAATGCCATCCATTCATTTTCCTGAGCAAGGATGTGTTACAATTTAAATAATTGAAACTAGAGAAAAAAATAATCCAAGAAAGGTCTTGGAGATAGCCAAGCCCTTGGTTAATTTTATAGGTAAAGAATCTAAAGCATGAAGAAGGGAAATGTCTTATCCATGGGAATGGTAGTGGGAGAACTGCAAGCATAAATCAAGTCAAGACCTGTGCACCTTTAACTCTGTTGTGCTTTCTTCTATGTCGTAGCATGTAAGGACATATAAGATAGCAATGCAACAAAATCTCACAGTCCTACAGGTAATTCCAAAAGACCTTTCTTCCCATATTTAATGCTTGCCTTTATTCTCATCTAAATCCATAAGAAAAATATCAATAAACAAACCAACCTTCCAATAAACAGTTGCTGAATACATGTAATCACAAATATAAAAGAGTGACCAGTGCAAGTAGAAATTATATTCCTCCATGTATAATAATAGAAGCTTCTACTAAAGAATATTTCAGAATTATATGGCTATTATCTTCAGGAAAGAAATGCAAAATAAACTATAAAATGGATATATTATAACCCCAAATAATAACAGTGCCTGCTTGGGCAGTATCTCCTTCCCTGCAGGCATAGTTACATAGGAGCCAGACCTAATGAAGAAGAAAATATAATAATAATAAAAAATTCAAACTTCAGGGTATTGTCAGAGGTCCCACATTATTTTCATGGTAAATTTGTTTTAAACTTAATATACAAGGAAAAATAAAGCAGAGAATATGATGAGGAATTGTATGTTAACTTTCATGATATAGTTTACTATTTTTCTTAACTCTGTTTACTTGAAAAGAGGCGACAGCTGTGAAGACAAAGGATAAACAGTCATCTAAGTTAGCAGCAAAGCTGCGTGAAGGATTTCCCCTCACTTGAATTCCTCTTACTTTCCTCTAAGGACCCAAAGTGCACTCAGTGTAAGAGCTTTTCTGCCTGTCATATTCAAGGAGAGAGTCACTTTCTTTGTGCTGGGTAAATGCCAGCTGTAGGGCAGAGGAAAGCTGAAGTGTCAGCAGAGGAGGGAAAGGGCTGATGGGCAAAGTGTGGAGACAAGAGCTTGCTCCCTCTGGGTCAGCAGCAGACCTGGCCAGGGGATCAGCATCAAGCAACCAAGTATAGCAAATATGCAGACCAGGAAAGAGTGGCGGGAAAAAAGTGAGATGCTTAAAATTCCAAGAGGGTAAATTTGAAATAACCTCGCTGTTATTGTATTATATGGTTTTCTTGGGTTGTTTGCATGTTGTTTGTTCTGTAAGACCTTCAATTTCTGGCACAAACACAAGTGATGAGAGTAATATGATCATGAGACTGCAAAACTACTTTTTTTCTTTTATTTTAATTCTCTAACAATGTTCAAAATATTGGTCTATAAAATAATGCCGACTAATGGTGCTTACTCCTATGTTTCAAGGATGACCTTATTCTGGCTCACCTTGGTTTGAGAAATAAGCTTCAGTTTAATTCCACTTTAGAGTGGTTTGGAAATGACCCAACAGTTGTATTCCTCATACAGTGGTCTTGAAGATACAAGGAAGGGATTTTTAAAAATACAACCCAACAGACTATTTCAAATCCTAAAGGAGATGGATCTTGGCCTCCCTGAGCCTATAAAATTAAAAATAACATACCAAAAGTTACTCTAAGAGTCTATAAACCTACTGGAACCAATCCACCTCAGTATTCTAGGTCCCCAAATCTCCATAACTGAATCAAAATGAATTTAATATTTAGAAGTGAGATTCATCAAGATGTGAAGAAAGCCATTTAATTTATTGTCTATATATTTTTAAATGTGAGTGTTTAAATGTAAAATGGCTTTGACTTTGAAGAAGTCAGACGATAAAACAAAAGCACATTTGTTCACCCCCAGAGAGAAGATGCAAATAGTTGAATCAAAGGGCAATGGGAGTACATATAATGATTTCTCCTTTAAATACATATCAAGAAACATTGTTTTTTAAACAAAAGTCTAAAGGCAGGACAGTCTGCCTATACTGAATAATTAGGATCATTTACTGCTCAGTTAATAGTGAATGAGGAGATGATTACTTGTATTCAGAATAATATTTAAATACAGGCTGACTATTCAATCCAATCAAATAAAAAGAAAATAGCATATATAAAAAGATGACCTTTAAAAACTTATTAAGAAGAGCCTTGGCAACAAAGCAAGACCCTGTCTCTACAGAAAATTAAAAAATCCTCTAGATGTGGTAGTGTGTGCCTACCTTAGTCCCAGCTACTTGGGAGGCTGAGCTGGGTGCATCTCTTGAGCCCAGGAGTCCAAGGCTGCAGCACACTATGGTTGCTCCACTGCATTCCAGCCTGTCTAACAGAGCAAGATTCTGTCTCTACAAACAAAAACAAAAAAAAAACTTCATGAAATTTTATCTTTAACAAATTAAGGTAAACTCATCTACCTGGCTTTCAAGGCTGTGCTTAAATTTGCACAAGTCTTCCCATATACCTGCCCCAGGCTCCAGTTAAATCAATTTATTGTCATTGACTCATACATTCAATCTTATGCTATTAAGTCTTTGTGTTTTTCATTCCAATCTAAGTACTTCAATCTCTGCTATCAAAATCCTATTTATTTTTCAAGATCCATTTCAAGTATGTCACCACTATTTTATAAAGATATTCTTATTTTTTTTATTTCTTTAATTTACTAAAAGCCAAAATGTATGTCCTCCCCCTTTTCACTCCCATTCCATTAAGATGAGGGCAAGAATGGCCAAGTAAGTAAAAAAGATTCTTAGGAAAATATCTGAAGTTATGTTATTTTTCTTAAATATTTATGAACATTCAAGTTATGTGATTTTCTTTCCAAGTCACTTAATTATTCCATAATTTGCTGCATATTTATTTTGACCCAAACCCTGGGCTAGAACCTGGAAATGGAAAGATGACTTAAGATACAGTACCCATCCTCAGAAATTTCATATCTAATGGACAAAAGGAATTTGAACATAGCTAGACAACAAATGCAAAGAAAATAACCAAAGAGAAGCAGTCCACAAGCACATCATAAAATTTTCATAAGTTTCCACACCTAATTTATGCAAGATTCAGACTATTGAGTTTAGTAAAGATTATTTTGATGTCTCATCCATCATGGAAGATACACATTAGTCAGCTAGAAATAAAAACAAAGAGATACAAAAACCAAAAAAAAGAAAACACAAAAATCTTATTTGTTGCCCTGGGCACGTTTGAATTTGCTCCTCAGTTTCACATTTTTCAGATTTTTACATTTCACGGTTCACTTAGCTCCTGTGTGTCAGATGAAATATTTTTTAAAACTATTCTTATCTACTTATTTGCATGTATGTATATTTTATAAGCTTGGAATTTTCAGATTAACTTTCTGACCACAATGTTTACAGTCTTATGAGAGAGTAAAAACATTTTTAACATTCTCTGTAATTCAATCTCTAAAAATGTTTTCTTATGCTAGGCACACAAAATGTTCAAGTGTGCAAAAAAGCAGATAAATGTACATTTAGAAAGAACAAAACTTAAAAAAACCTCAAAAATTATTTAGAAAGCTTAATGTAAGATAATATTTACTCCTTTTCTCAAGAAGGAAACATCTGTAACAGCGTAAATTGGGATTATTATGAAAATTATTAAGGTTCAACATTGAAGAATTGGAATAATAATTTTATTTTCTGGAATAAGATTGACCAACTGTGTGACCTCAAATCATCAATTAAGCTCTCTGTGCTCTCAATTACTGATATGTAATACTGAGCTGAATATTTCTTCTTATTAGAAATGTTTAATGGTGTATTTTGTCCTTTGAAAGAAAGTGTTTTGGAAAAGTCAACAAATAGTGTCACATTTTTCAAGTATCCATAATTAGATAAAAATAAAGATAAATTAAAACTATAATTGTTGGAAATGAAAATATGTATATGTATAAAAAAGTCACCTTTCCCTTTGGGTAATTTACTCCAGAAATATCAGAATATAAAGACTTAAAATACGAAATGGATCTCCTTATCGTAGGAATACAGATGAGGTTTATCAGCTTCCATGCATGAAAGCTCTCACAAGTGGCCTTGCCACTATGGCCGACACAGAGAGGGCTCCGATGTACCTGATTTTCAGAAGGCTTGTGTTATGGTCTTCCCCAACACTCCGAGATTATAATAGGCAAGAATGAAGATCCTTTCCTAAAACAGAAAGACATTTAATTAATTCATTCATTGGTTGTTTATTAATCCCCTGAATTCAAGAGATCAGGAAACAGGAGGCAGAGGTTTTGGAACAGCACCAATGCTCTCAAAGCCAATTCTGTTCAAAGACAATGTGTGTTGATAATGCAGCAGGCACAGCCCTTTGGGAATCAGGGTGGTAAGCCTTCTGAAAAGCACAGTTTAACCTGTTCAGCATCCCAGGTCAGGAAAAGGATTTGTATAACTCTAGTGCTTTCTTCAAAGTTCCTAGGTCATAAAAAGCTACTGCAGTAGATTTAGTTACTGTACTAATCAGAAACAGTCTTAACAGGAAAACAAGACCTGGTATGAAGGTTAAAAAAATAGATTAATAGATGATATATAGAGATATAGATAGACAGATATTACAGATAGATAGATGTGCTACTTTCCATACTTTCATGTAAAAATATAATAAGCATAGGGATAATAATTATATAATATGGCTCAGTGATTGAATGATATAACAATGGTGGTAAATCTTATGATAGAAACTGTATAATAGCTATAAATGTCACCTAGAGGGTTGTATTACAACGGAAATTTAAATCAGTGCAATCTGGCTAGTCAATTAAAGACTTACCACCATAAATCAAAATTTTCAAAACCATAAGAAAGTTCAATTTTATTAAACCATTTTATTGCTGAATTCTTGGAATTCATACAAAAGTGAGTCATGTAATGGATAGCTAATCCAAATAAACATGCATGCCTTTCTTACCTTTTCATTGATACACATTTTGATTAACAAAAATAAGTTGTTTAATTATTTCATATATTTATATTTAGCTATATGAAAAAATATAAGTGTTTTTCTAATATAGTTAGAAAAATAATTTTTTTCTTTTTTTAATTTTTAATTTATTTTTTTATTTCAGCATATTACAGGGGTACACATGTTTACGTTACATATATTGCCCTTGTCCCACCTGAATCAGAGCTCCAAGCGTGTCCATCCCCCAGATGGTGAGCACTGCACCCATTAAGTATGAATATAGCCATTCCCTCCTCCACCACCTACCTGCCTGACACCCGATGAATGTTACTACTAAATGTGCACGTAAGTGTTGATCAGTTAATAACAATTTGATGGTGAGTACATGTGGTATTTATTTTTCCATTCTTGGGATACTTCACTTAGTAGAATGAGTTCCAGCTCTATCTAGGATAATACAAGAGGTGCTAAATCACCATTGTTTTTTTTGTGGCTGAGCAGAACTCCATGGTATACATATACCACATTTTATTAATCTACTCATGTATTGATAGGCACTTGGGCTCTTTCCACATCCTTGCGATTGTGACTTTGTGCAGCTATAAACATTCTAGTGCAGATGTCTTTTTTATAGAATATCTTTTTTTCCTTTGGGTACATGCCCAGTAATGGGATTGTTGGATCAAATGTTAGTTCTACTTGTATCTCTTTGAGGTATCTCTATATTGCTTTCCACAGAGGTTGTACTAGTTTGCAGTCCCACCAGCAGTGTATAAGTGTTCCTATCTCTCCACATCTACATCAACATTTATTGTTTTGGGACTTATTCATAAAAGCCATTCTCACTGGAGTTAAGTGAAATCTCATTGTGGTTTTGATTTGCATTTCCCTGAGGATTGGAGATGTTGAACATTTTTTCATATGTTTCTTGGCCATTAGTCTGTCTTCTTTTGAAAAGTTTCTGTTCATGTTCTTTGCCCACTTTTTAATGGAGTTGTTTAACTTTTTCTTCCTGATTTTCCTGAGATTCTAGTTATCAACCCTTTATTGGATGTGTAACATGCAAATATTTTCTCACATTGACCAATATTTCACATAGTACTCATATTTCTGTCATCCTCAAATTTCCAAAATATAGTTGTACAGATAGGGGTTACAACAATTCTGATGTGCAAATGAGCTGAGGAATATCAAAAGACCAACAGAAAACAAAAACACTACCCCCATTTTCTGGACTACAGTCTAATGAATAAGACATGAAATTTTATAAATAACCTGCTGTCTGTGTTTTATAAATGACCTGTGTTGTTTAACAAGTCTTTCTCAGGTGTAATAGCATCATATTGGGAACTGAAGGCAGAAGGACAAAATTTGGAGAGGAGAGGTATTTTAGAGAACTCACAGAAGCCTATTGTAAATAGCAATATCTGATATCAACACATAAGAGGATTATAAACAATGAGAAAATACAATTATTTAAGGAAACTGTGGAAAAATGTAAGTCACTTCATTATGTTCCCTGTCTTCACATATTTGAAAGGAAAACCCTCCCGTGTGGTGGTTCATATACTCTAGAAAAGACAAAGTTTGAATGAATTTCTGCTTGGTGTGTCTGTTTAGTTCTACTCTTACTGCCAATAACTTCATTCAGTTCACCTTCCTCTCTCTCCTAAGTTACTGTAACAACTTCCTAATATATTTGATTTTGTTTTTCTTAGTCTTGCCTCATTAAACTGTTTTATGATTTGTAACCTAGATTATTTTTCTATAACTAAAATTTGATCATCTCACTAACCTGCTTTAAACTTGTTCATGAGTACTCAACTTAATGTAAAGTTGTTTCTCTGAGATTATTCTTTACCACATACTTATATGAATAATTTCCATCCTAAATTTTTTTTTTCAGTTCCTCAAACATATCATACTCCAGTACTTCACATGTGCTGGAGGCTACCCCAGGAACACTTTCCTGGTGTTTGACTGTCGAACTCTTTCTTACCTTTTATGTCACTTATTCCAGATATGCAGGCAATGGCTTTCAACCTGGGTTTTTTTTTTCCTTTTACGTGTTTCCATAGCACCTATCAATGCAGTTATCCCATTGTAGTTATCTGTATAATTATTTATTGCCTTCACTAAGGTATGGGTTTCTCACGACTAGGGACTGTGAAAGCAGTGCCTGAATCACTGGGTACCATTTTCAACATGTTACATGACATAATGGATATTCAACAGTAAATATTGAATGTATATACAAATTAATAAATGTAATATATAAAATATATGTTATATATCCATTTTAAATGATGAGTATTAAATAAATTTTTAGCACTCAAGGAATATTTATATAAATGTTATATGCCATGTCAAAGAGAAAACCTCAATAAATTCTTGTAAGAAAATATTATATGATCTATACTTCATGACCAAAATACCATAAAACTATGAACAAAAATCAACTAGAAATAATTTAAAAGTTTTGAAATACTATTTTAAAAAGTGTCTTAGCTTAAAGAGGTAATGACAACATAGAGAAAGATGTTTATGGTTGAGGTGAGAACTCTGGAGAATGGAAGGGCTGAATATGTACTATGCTTTTCATGATTACTTCTTTTCTTTTTTGAGGGACAGAGCAGAAATAACTTGCTGAGGTCATTATACACTTAACTTAAAAAGGTACACAATGGGCCAACCTGCCCTTCATATTTTTAGGACCCAGAATAACAGCACAAACAGAGGCTCCTGGCCTCCCATTATTACCTTCCTACTCCCCAGCTCCAACATTACTCTCTGGCCTCAGTGAAGTCCTATAAACAGGACTGTTAAGGAAAAGGATATCTGGACTCAGGTATCTAGAACGTGATTCATAAGGGATTCAGGGGTGGAGACTCATTGGCCTCACAGATTTCTCATCTTAAGGACACTGTACAACTTGAAACAGAGGTAGTCTCTCTAAAATCCTTTTAAAAATCAGAGTACTATGTGAAATAATAATAGAAAAATATAAATTAGATATTAAGTATAAATTTTGGCCGGGGTGTTAGAGGAAGACTCTCTAGAGAAGTAATATTACACTGAGGCCAATTGGATGAAGACATTAGGCATAAGAAGGTAGATTAAAGAAAGTTTTAGGAAGAGTGAGTGTGTGAGCAAAACTCTAAGACAGCTTGGAATCTTTTAAAGGCTTGTAATACTTAAGTAACTGAAAAAAGGCTGATGTGGCTTTTCAGTAGCTAATAAGAGAGATAGGCAAAGGCCAGATCAGGCTGTGCCATATAGGCCAAGTTAAGACATTTTGATTTTCCTTTAAATTTAAGAGAAATCCCTTGAAGAATTTTAAGCAAGGCATTTCAATTATTTTAAAAATATTACTCTTACTATTCTAAGGCAAATCAGCAGGAGGGAAGCAAGTGTGGAATTAGGGAGACATTTCAGAATCTATTGCAAAAATCTAGATATCACAATGTAGCTTGTGTAGTTACATGGAAGATGATGAAAAGTGGATGAATTCCAGACATATATTGCTAGTAGAATCAATAAGATTTTATAATAGATTAGTATAAAAGATGAAGGAAGGGAGTTTTCAAAAAATAAAGCCATGATCCCTGGTTTGAAGAATCTGAATGAATGTGGATATCATAAAACAAGATGATCAAATATGAAGAACCCTTTGGATGGAGAGACATCATGTGTTTATATTTGTAGATAATACATTTCAGATTATAGTGAGATGTTCAAATGTATAAAACTCAGAGATGAGGTCAAGGTTGAAGACATGTACTCCAGACTTACCAGAATATAGATTGAATCTGAAGCCATGAGCCTAGATGAAAACAACTGGGGAGAAATTAGAAAATAACAATGAAAGTAACACATAAGAGATTTTAGGATTGAATCTTGAGTTATTCTAACAATCAGAAGACAGTAGAAAAAAGCTATTAAAGGATATTAGGGAAAATAGAGTAAAAGAGAATTAGGCATAATAGCACTGGAGTGTGGAGTCTTAAGTCAAAAGGAAAAAGAGAGGAAAAAGTGGGAAACTTGAATACTTCTAAGAGATCAAAAATATCAGGACATAAAAGTGTCCATTAGATATGCCATCACAAAGATTCTCTGCACAAGAACAGTTTTAGAATTGAAGTAAGAGAATAAAGTTCTAAAGCGTACAATAGATTAGTCAATGAATGTAGTACTGCTTAAATACTTGTATTTGAGTGTTAGAGTAATATGAATTATTGGCAAAATATTCAAGCTTTTCCCTACAAGACTCATCCACTGACCTAATCTCATAGACACCAGACTTGGCCATGTAACTTTCTTTGGCAAAATGTGAGTGGAAGTGAAGCAAACTATCCAAGCAGCATCATTAGTAGTTATCAGATGGTTCCACCATGCTTCTTTTGCCTTGCCAATAACTTGACATGCCCTTGGCTAGGGCTGTACCACAGAGAAAGTCAATCCAAGATATAGGTATAGCATGAAACTTCAGGATAAACTAGTAAAAGGTAATCAAAAGCAGATACTGTTAACTTTGCTGACTTGATTTAAAGTTGATGATGTGTAATCATTGTGTAGCCATTTTCTACAGGGAAACATGTAAACATGTAAGAGGAGTTACAATCATTAGAGTCTTCAAATCAACAAAAGTAATGAACAAAAAAAGTGGTCATTATATAGTGATAAAGGGAAGAATTCAACAATAATACATAACAATTCTAAATATTTACATACCTAACACAGGTATTCACAGATTGACAAAACAAATCCTACTTGATCTAAGCAAAATGATAAACAGCAGCATCGTAATAGTCAAGGGCTTCAACACTCCTCTGACAGAACAGGACAGATCCTCCAAATAGACAATAAACAAAGAAACAATGGACTTAAAAAGAACTCTAGAACAAATGGGTCTAACAGACATTTACAGAGCATTATAACCAAAAACTACTGAATATACTTTCTTCTCATCAGCTCATGTAACATTCTGTAAGATTGATCACATCCTAGGCCACAAAGCATGTCTCAAAAACTTCAAAAAAAAAAAAAAAAGGAAATTATACCATTGATCTTCTCAGATTACAGTGGAATAAAATCAGAAATCAACTCCAACAGGAACACTCATTTCTATACAAATGATAGCTGGGTAAAGGAGAAAATTAAGATGGAAATTAACAGATTCTTTGAACTAAATGATAAAGAGGACACAAATTATCAAAATCTGTGGGATATAGCTAAAGCAGTCCTGAGATGAAAATTCATAGCTATAGATGCCTACATCCAAAACAAAGAAAGATCAAAAATCAACAATCTAATGAATCATCTTAAGGAACTGGAAAAGGATGAGCAAACCAATCTCAAACCCAGAAGAAGAAAAGAAATAACTGAGATCACAGCAGAACTAAATGAAATCCATAACATAAGACCATATGGAAGATTAATGAAACAAAAAGTTGGTTCTTTTAAAAGATAAACAAAATTAACACACCTCTTGCTAGATTAACCAGAAGCAGAAAAGAAAGGACTCTAATAAGTTCAACCAGGAATGCAAAAGGAGAAATTACAACTGATACCATGGAAATACAAAATATCATCTACGAATACTATAAAACTTGCTATGTACATAAACTTGAAAACATGGAAGAAATGAACAAATTCTTAGAAACACACAGCCTCTCTAGGGCTGATCAGAAAGACATAGGATTCCTGAACAGATCAATTTTAAGTACTGAAATTGGCGCAGTGATAAAAAAGTCTTCCTAAAAAGAGGTCTCAGACCAGATGGTTTCATGCTCTAATTTTACCAGACCTACAAAGAAGAACCAGTGCCTATCCTGCAGAAATTATTACACAACATCGAGAAGGAAGGAGTCTCCCCCAACATGTTTTACTAAGCCAATATCACCCTGACAGCAAAGCCAGGGAGGACTCAACAAAAAAAGAAAACTACAGACCAACATCCTTTATGAATACAAATGCAAAAACTCTCAAAAATATCCTAGCAAATCAAATCCAGCTGCTTACCAAAATAATAATAATAATAATAATTCATCATAACCAAGTGGCCTTCATCCCAGAGATGCAGGGATGGTTCAACATATGCAAATTTATAAATGTAATTCACTACATAAACAGAAGTAAAAACGACTATATGATCATCTTAATAGATGAAGAAAAAACATTCAACAAAGTTCAGCGTCCTTTTATGATAAGAATGCTTAACAAAATAGGCATAGATGAGACTTAACTGAAAATGATAAAGGCCATATATGACAAACCCAAGTCAACATCGTACTGAACAGAGAAAAATTGAAAGGATTCCTGCTTAGAACTGGAACCAGACGATGTTGCTGTCTATCACCACTTCTATTCAACATAGTGCTAGAAGTCCTAACCAGAGCAATCAGTCAAGAGAAGGATATAAAGGGCATCCAAATAGGGGCAGAAGAGGTCAAACTATGGTTCTTTGATGATGATATGATCCTACATGAAGAAAACCCCAAAGATTCTGCCAAGAGACTACTGGAATTGATAAATAAATTCAGCAAAGTCTCAGGTTACAAAATGAATGTGCACAAATCAATAGCATTCATATATGCCAACAGCAGTCAAACTGAGAATCAAATAAAAGAGTCAATACCTTTCACAATAGCAACAAAGAAAATAAAATACCTGGGAATATATTTTACTAAGGGGGTGACAGAACTCTACAGGAAGATCTATGAAACACTGAGGAAGGAAATAGCAGAGGAAATAAACAGATGGAAAACAATACCATGCTCATGGATGGATCAGCACATTTAACATGGTTAAAATGTCTATACTACCCAATGTGGTCTACAGATTTAATGCATCGCTATTAAAATACTTACATAATTTTTCACAGATCTAGAAAAAATAATTATACACTTCATATGGAACCAGAGAAGACTTCATATAGCCAAAGCAACCGTAAGCAAAAAGAACAAATTGGAAATCACTTCACCAGACTTCAAGCTATACTACAAGGCTATAGTAACCAAAACAGCATGGTATGGTCACAAGAACAGAGACATAGACCAAAGAAACAGGACAGAGAACCCAGATAAAACCATCCCCATAGAGCCATCTGATCTTTGACAAAACAGGCAAAAACATACACTGAGGAAAAGAATCTCTATTCAATAAATGGAACTGAGAAAATTGGATAGCCACATGTAGAAGACTGAAATTGGATCCTCTCACCTCTCACAAAAATCAATTCACAATCAATAACAGATTTAAACTTAAGGCATGAAACCATTAGCATTCTTTAAGAAAATGTTGGAAAAACTCTTACAGACATAAATGGGACCTGATCAAACTAATAAGCTTCTGCATAGCCAAGGAAACTATCTTTAGAATGAATAGACAACCTACAGAATGGGTGAAAATATTTGCATGCAATACATCCACTAAAGAGCTGATAACTAGAATCCATAAAGAACTCAGGAAAATCAGCAAGAAAAAATCAAACAACCACATTAAAAAGTAGGCAAAGAACATAAACAGAATTTTTTCAAATGAAGATAGACGAATGGCCAAGAAACATGATAAAAGGCTCAGCATCTCCAATCTTCAGAGAAATGCTAATCAAAACCACAATGAGATATCACTTAACTCCAGTGAGAAGAGCTGTTATCAAAAAGTCCCAAAACAACAAATGTTGGTGTGGATGCTGAGAGATAGTAATACTCATACACTGCTGGTGGGACTGCAAACTAGTACAACCTCGATGGAAAGTAGAGTTCTCTGGAGATAC
The DNA here is from genome assembly GCF_041146395.1 of Eulemur rufifrons. NCBI lineage: Eukaryota > Metazoa > Chordata > Mammalia > Primates > Lemuridae > Eulemur > Eulemur rufifrons. The sequence goes on along the minus strand of NC_090999.1, from coordinate 69,343,141 downwards.
CCAAGGAACAAAAAGTAGAACTACCATTTGATTCAGCAATCCCACTACTGGGTATCTACCCTAAGGAACAAAAGACATTACATATAAAAGGCACCTGCACTCAAATCTTTATAGCAGCACAATTCACAATTGCAAAGATGTGGAAACAACTCAAGTGTCCATCAATGCATAAGTGGATTAAAAAATGTGGTATATGTATACCATGGAGTACTATTCAGCCATAAAAGAAAACGGTGAGCTACCTATTGTATTATCCTGGATGGAGATGGAGCCCATTATTCTAAATAAAGTATCAGAAGAATGGAAAAACAAGAACCACATGTATTCACCATTAAATTGGTATTAATGAATCAACACTAATGTACACATATGGGAAGTAACATTCATAGGGTGTCATGCATGTGGGAGGGGCAAAGGGAGATGGGTAAATTCACACCTTAGGGATGCAGTGCATGCTGTCTAGGGGGTGGGCAAGCTTGTGATGCTTCTAGCTTTGACTTGGACAGTGCAAAGGCACTTTATGTAACCAAAACATTTGTACCCCCATATTACTCTGAAATAAAAAATAAATAAATAAATGCAATGATTAAATAGGTAGAGTAATATTTTTAAAGCAGAAGAAGCTAAAAGAGGTAATATTACAAATGTGTTAAAACTGGATAATATAAGCTATATATGTGTATGCACATTTGTGTGTGTATTTATATTTGTATGTATGTATGTTATAGATAACAATCCAACATTATTTTTAAGAGATTCTGTGAAAAATCATACAATGATTAGGTTCACCTACACTTTTCTGAGCTATTCTGTGTATGGCTAATTATTCTATTACTTTAGTAACTGACAATGCCCCTGTTAAAAGATTCAGAACATCAAATTTTGCTTATTACATAATTTGTTGTAAATTCAAATATATGTAAATTAGTCTAAATGGCAGATTATTTTAAAACAAACATAGGTTTTCCATTTCATTCTTCCTTCTTTGCATGTGACTTATTACTAAAAAATTGTTAAGAATTTTTATTACTGGATATTTTATTATTGGCTATTTTCAGAAAAATACTATGCAGATTTATAGTCTTTGATCACCTGTTACTTGCTTAAACATATCAAAGTACCTTCTACTGGAATCAACTTTAAGGAGAATATTACATTTTATTCAAAAGTAATACTAACTTCCTTTAAAAAAAATTCCTATGTAACCTACTTTTTGTTAAAAATTTGAAGTACAGTAATTCCAAGGATGTGACATCCTAGTCTGCAGTTTACTTCCCATCAATGACTTTCCTATCATACTCACTCAGTTCCCAAGGTCTTTTTTTTCTCTTTTCGTAATGTAGTCAGTAGTGCAAGCTTAACCACTTATTTGAAAATCAAGCTATGTGCTTTCCACTTTGTATATCATCACCAACAATAAAAATCCTGAGATCAGGATGTTGTTGGCAGCATTTTGATACTGCCTTAGGTAGAATAAAATCCAACTTGCTTTTTGGAAGTTCACAGCTCAGTATTGATGATAATAGTGCAATTGTTTTTTTTTCCTCTGTGAAATAAGGAGACCTGATTTTTAGGACTTAACCAGGCTGAACAAATGTGCAGTGAAACAGTACTGTTTCAAGTCTGAAAGGAAACTTTTCAAGTAATGCACTTTTTCAAGATGAGAGTATTTTCAATGCTGTTAGTGATCATGGAGAATTCTGGTATATAAAAAAGCAATTAATCTATATAGGCTATATGTGAGCTTTCCAAATCTCAGTTCTTTCATTATATTTAATGATTAGGACAAGGCTTTCTGCATCCATCACCCACTGTGTTCCTTTCTCAGCTCTGTTTGAAAAATATGTTTTCATTGTTGCTGTTGTTTGGAATAATCGTATACTAAAATATGTTCATATTAGCAAGAAATACTTTGAGAAGTTGCTACCAGAGGGTCTTAAGGGTTTACACTTCTCACTTTGCCCCCAGGATAGCATCAAGACCTGGGTTAAGGAATGAAGAGAGGAGGACAGAAAGAGAGAAGGCAATAGGAGAATACAGGGAGAGGAAACGAGGCAGAACAAAAATGATATTTGGAGCCTGGTTTTGAACCTCTTCAAAGTAACTTAAGAGGAAATAAATATTTTGTTTAAATCTTTGGAATTAATATGTTTTGATGATAAACAAGACAGTTTGTCCATAGTTTGTCTTGATAATGGATACTGCTTGTATGTAGGCACAACACAAGGATTAGATATGCAAGTAAGCCAGATACTCAGAGTGATGAATTAATCACAAACATATATATATACCAGATATATATATCACAAACACATATACACACCATGTATATACACACACACACACACACACACAGACACAGATATAAAATCTCCAGTTGTTCTGCTTCAGGCATTTACAACATGGGACGGTCTTCTTGACATAGATACACAGATATGAAGAAATAGGGTGAAATGGCAGTGTATACTCATGCCTAAAAAAGCTGTTTAAAAATTGAATCAAAATATAGGTCACAATTAGACATGTGGATCACTAGAGATCTCTGAAAACCTCTGAATATATTATTGGGACAAATCTATTCCCTTGATGGAGAAAAGAATATACACAATTTATTTTACCAAACTATGAAAGTTTATCATCCTTAAAACTTTTTGAGAAAAAAATTATATAAAAAATATATATTTATGAAATGACACATGTGTCACATATACGTGTGTGTGAGTGTGTGTGTGTCTAGTGTTGCTGCAATATTTGGTACAAAGAAAGTGCTTAAAAATGGGAGCTGTTATTATTGTTTCTTTATAAGACATCCAGAGTATTGAGCTTTTTAAATATGCAGTGATGTGCTGTAAATACATGAATGGTGTGTGAGAATCTTCATCTATATATAAATAGATTAGGATTATTATGATTGAGTTGGGAAATGATGTTTCCTTGGGAATATTCTATAAATTCCTTAAACAGCAGCCACATATGGTTATGCAGGTTGTGCACTATACAAAAATATCCACTTGAGCAGAGTGAGAAAGAGCTGAAATCTAGTATCTGTACCATGTCGTGAACTGACTTTTCCCAAGAGAAATGAATTTAGAAAATATTTGTCAAGTTGTCTTAAAGATTAATGTGATAATATCTATGAAAATAATTTTAAAATTTTAATTATCTGGACTTCTCAAGTTAATACAAAATCTCAAATACACTTTCTCTAGCATGAATAAAAATCAAGAGAATTCTAGATTTATGTGCAAACAAAATTTTTAAATGTAAAACTTTAGGTGATTATTTAGCACAGTTATTTTTTCCAAATACTAATACACATCCTAAATATGTTTTATTATCCATCTATATAAAGTGAGAGAAACAGAAAAAAATAGGCAACTAGTTTTAATTTGTGACATGAGGACACATCATAGCATTTTTGGAATGGTCTTAATGGGTTAGTTAACTACTATTTTTCTTACCTTCTTTGTTTCATAAGAAACTCTTAATGACCATTAATTGTGTTTGGAAATCAATGTCAAACATCATTATAAATATAAGATAATTCAAATGCCTGATAGGTGTACCTCTAGTTTGGGAAAATTTTTTGGATTATAAACATCATGTACTTCCTGTGAAGAATTAATTTTTCATCCTTACTTCTATCTTCTCCACCAAATAATAGTTCTGGGTCTATTGTCACTCCTAGTGGCTTTTCCTGTTTACTGTATACTGATGGGTTGTATTTCTCTCCATTTTGCCCTTATTATATTTTATTTCTTGGGTCCAATGAATTACAGTTCCAATAATCTCACACATGTACATCTTTATATCTTTTTGTCCCTTGTTACTTCCTCCCTATATTCAGCTCCTTTCTGCTGAACATTGGAAATTCTTTCTCTTCTGCAAAATTTAATGATATGTCCCTTCTCTTTCTCCAAGAAAGCCAGATTTTCCCAACAAACATCCTTGAAATGTCACAAAAATTTGTGTTGTTGACTAATTTAAATTAATTCTTAATGTAAAAACAATGTTATTTTCTATTGTGAGCTAAGCAGGTTTTTATGAATTGTCTTGCAACTTGCACACATTTTATCTTTTATTAGAGTATGCATGTGTGCTGGACACTGCATGTAGGGATGTTGAATGCTTTGGAAAACCCTATGATAAGTAGAATCCAAACAAAACTTCTGAATATAAGACGGTGTACTTTGTTTAGACAGATAATGAAAAAAAAAAAAAGTGTTCTGAAACTAAACCCATCAATTGCCCACATTCCTTTTCCTACTCTATATGTTTTGTAACTTAGATGTGGAAAAAAAAAAACTAAAATTATAAAGTCCCAAGAATGGAGATATATTTTAGTAACAAAGTTGGATATCAAACAGGTTGGGACCTCAGGGAGTCAACAAAATAAACCTTTGTCATTTTTGTAGTCTCACATTCTAACTCCTTTCTTACTTTTTTCTTCCTTTAAATTAAAAGGGGTACCTATTTTATCTCTTAACCACCTGACATGAAAATTGTTTTTATGTTACTCAGGTCCGTTCCATTAGACAAATTTTTATAATTTTCCCCAGCTTTATTGAGATATAATTGACAAATAAAAATTGTATACATTTAAGTATACAATGGGATGTTTTGATACATGTGTATATTATGGAATGATTACCAATATCAAGCTAATTAACATATCCTTCACCTTACACAGTTACCTTTGTGTGTATGTGAGTGTGTGTGTGAAAGTTAGAAAGATGAGAACATTTAAGGTTTACTCTTTTCACAAGTTTCAAGTATTTGATACAGTATTAACTATAGTCACTATGTTTTACAGTAGGTTTCTAGAAATTATTCATCCCACACAACTGAAACTCTATGCCCTTTGACCAACATCTCTTTATTTCCCTCAACTCTAGCTCCTGGAAAACATTGTTTTATTCTTTGCTTTTATGAGTATGACTTTTTTACATTCCACATGTAAGTGAGTTCATGCAGTATTTGTCTTTCTGTGCCTGGCTTATTTCACTTAGAATAATGTCATCCAGGTTCATCCATGTTGTTACAAACGGCAGGATTTCCTTCTTCTTTTTTAAGGATCAATGATATTCCATTTTATATACATATAGATGTGTGTGTGTTTGTGCTTATATGTATATATCTCACAATTTCTTCATCTATCCATCAGTGAACATTTAGATTGTTTTCTTGTCTTGACTATTGTGAATAATGGTGCAATAAACATGAGAGAGTAGGTATCTTTACGGGGTAGTTATTTCATTTCCTTTGTATATACACCCATAGAAGGGATTGATGTGTCATAAGGTAGTTCAATTTTAAATTTTTGGAGGGCTCTTCATGCTATTTTTCATAATGGCTATACTATTTATTCCTACCAACATTGTGCAAAGGATCCTTTTTCCTTACATCCTCACCAACACTTATCTTTTGTGTTTTTGATAATTCTTACCATACTAACAGGTGTGAGGTGATAGCTCATTGTGATTTTGAGTTGCATTTCTCTGAAGATTAGTGGTGTTGGGCATTTGTAAGTCTTCTTTGGGAAATTGTCTATGCAGGTCTTTTGCTCATTTTATAATCCAGTTATTTGTTTTCTTGATGTTGACTTGGTTGAGTTCCTTATACATTCTGAATATTAATCATTTATCAGATATATGATTTGCAAATATTTTCTCCCATTATGTAGGCTATCTTTTCACTCGCCGTTTCCTTTGCTGTGCAGAAGCTTTTAGTTTGATGCAATCCAGTTTGTCTGTTTTTGCTTTTGTGACCTGTGCTTTTTACAATGCATTTTGAGCTTTGAATCTTGAAACAATGACTCCAAGGAACAAGCAAGTTTCTGATTACCTTAGAAGAGGCTATGATGAAGATTAAAGATTACTGCAGGTACAGCTGCAGATATCTCGTGCTGGTGGTCACTAGTGGCAGAATTCCTGGGCAGAGACTTACTGTGGCAGAATTCGGGTTGTTCTCATCTCTTTGAGCTTCTACTGGAGTCTTTGTAATCTTCCCAAAATTCTCCTTGAGCCTTCAAAGCTCCCCAAATTCTTTCCAATAAATAATCTTGTAATAAATTCTTTTGTTGCTAGAGTTAGTCTTACTTCTATTGTTACAATTGAAGCCTTGACAGTACAGTCATTTCTCATAACATTCTAAAGTGGGTGGACAATGTCAAAGGGCTCCATCTTAATAATGGCAACTTAAGTCCCAGATTTGTCACTGAAATTTTTGGTCCTGATCTTAGAATCTGATAATATTCACCTCCTAATCCTGGAAGAAGAGGTGTAATTTTGGAATTCTATCAATATCTACAGTATCATAATGCAGTTTTGGTAAGAACATAAAGAAACATATGTCACTGGGTAATATTCAATTCAGCTTGCTTCAAACATGTCATGAACACCTATTCATGTTCAGCATTGGGTTTAAAATGATAAATCTAAACTTTTTTACATCACGTTTTTTAGTCCAGAATAAAGGCATATACCACAATACGCACAATATAATGTGAAAAGAGTTGTAAATGAGATATTTTATAGCTATTGTTGAGGGTGCAAAGTTCAGGGATAATGTAAAAAAAAACAAAACCCAGCAATATTTTCTTCTGTCCAAGTTATAAGCAGTGAATGATTCTGAAAGAGGTGATTATAGCTGTACACAGAGAGCCTAAAGGCAGAAGTAGTAAGATAGTGGAGCAGAAAGGAAAGGATAAACATTTAAGAAAGTCTGCATTGATATTTTTGTAGTTTTCATTGGTTATGATAAAACCAACATGTTCATTATCTATCAGAAGCCACATAAAACAAACCAAGATGACTGCAGTCACTGGATAGGATTGTGAATGCAGGCAGCAAGTATAAAGGACACACAAAAGAAGTCCACCAGCACCACAGTGAATAGTGTCTCTGCTTTAGCAATCATTCTTCTACCTATCACAAGCATTATTTCCTTAGTGCTATATTCTTCCTTACGCAAGCACTGCTATTCACTGTCACACAGAGAAGCAGAGAAGCCTAGCTCAGGGGAGACAGTCAGGCTTCCTCTCACCAGGAGCGGAGGGAGCCTTTTTGATTTGTTTGTTTATTGTTTGTTTGTTTACAAGAGACAGTGCTGACTGCCAATTACATTTTTGTGCTAAGAGTTGAAGCAGAAAGAAGGCAAACTATAAATCTTTGAAAGTGATTGTTAGATTTCTTAAAGCTGTGATCACACTCATAATAGCTATTGAGATTTTACTTCCTTCTCCTTTCATGTTCGAGAATATTTGCTATTCACATAGTTTCAAAATCCTAGGCAACATTTGTGAAGTCCTTTGAAGCTACAGGAACATGTATATACCATCCATCTATCTAGACATATAGATACAGAAATAGATAGTATAAATATGTATTTATTTTTGTAATAGCACAGTAAAACTATTTTGCTTGAAACATAACTAACAGAGTTTTCAGTGGACTGGTTTGAAGTTTACCTGGATTGAATTAACCTCATTCTAGTAGGCAGCAAAAGTTAATGCATAAAAGTAGAAAAAAAATTAAAAAACATTATAAATGAGCTATTTGAAATTCTCTAAACACATCTAATTACATAAAGGTAATAGTAATAAACTTACTATAATCTTACATACCATCTACATTTACTAAAGTACATGGCTTAAAGATTCCTATAAGTAATACTTAGTTTAGTTTGAAATTTTGGTGTAGGCTCCATATGAGCAAATTGGTATTCATTTTAAATAAGAATAGGTTTCATTTTTTCCTAATAACTTTTGGCAATTTTCTCCTAGATGGCATAAACTGATATTTTTTGTGACTTCTATACTTATTTATTTTCTTATCTGTTCCTAAAACATTTCCCAGAACATATTCTACCTATTTACAAGCCTCAAATCATCTGATTGCTATTGTTGTCACAGTGAAATTGGACTATCTGTGAAAAGGCAAGCAACATCTTTTTATAGTTGCATGTATCAACCAGACTACCAGGGCACATCTGATTTGTAAAATTTTCAGTGATTATTATCAGTTATACTAGATGTGAAGCAGAAAGAACGTTTGATTTTTAAAGTGAAGATTGAACTTCAACACTGTCAAAAAAAAAAATCTTGTTTTGACTTGTAGAGTAAGCGTATTTACTATGCAAGACACAGATGGAGAGAAAATAAGAAATAGCAGAATGTCATCTTGAGAAGTCCTTTTTCGACCAAGCCACAAGACAAACCCCTCCTTAAAGCATAACTGTGAATTTTTTTTAAAAAAATGTCGATTCTTGGCAGAAGAGAAAATTAAAATTTAATTACCCTCACATGTTTCTTTTCTTTGTGTTGAATTTGTTTTGTTCTTATGAAAATGAGACTGATTCAAGAGAGACTTGGAGCTGAAATCCCTGTCTGGGGACTGTCAATCACACTGGTAGGCACAGGTTGTAGCTCCAGCCTCCAAGAAAATCATGTACAAGCAAATCGCTTGAACACTATGAATATTCTAGATATTTACTTATTTATTCTACTCCCACAGCACTTTAACTCACCCCTTAACTTTAGTTGCAAAGGCCTGAATTACAAGGATGCCTGTATTAGACTCCTATTGCTGCTATAACAAATTGCTACAAACTAAGTGACTTAAACTTATTATCTTACAGTTCTGGAGGTCAGATGTCCAAAATACAGGGATAAAATCAAGGTACTGGCAGACCTTCATTCCTTCTAGAGTCACTAACAGAAAATCCTTGCCTTTTACAGCTTCTAAAGGCTACCTGCATTTTGGGCTGGTGGCCCTTTTCTCCATCTTCAAAGCCAGCACTGTAGCATCTCCACATCTCTTTCTCCTTCTCTCTCTCTCTCTCATTTTTTTCTCTCTCTGTCTCACACACACAATGATGTGTCAATACAGCTTCTTTAACTATGACTCTCCTGCCTCCCTTTTATAAGAGCCCTTGTGATTACATTGAGCCTATACAGTTGATCTAGGAGGGATACTAAACAGTAATCAATAGTAATTGGAAAATAAGAAGTTTGTATTTAAATATCTCTTTAGCAATATCAAATATATTCCCATAAGTTTATTGATAATATGCATTTTCGTTTCCATGAATTGTCTTTTTACATTTGCTCATTTTCCCAATAAAAATGTTTATTTGTATGTTTTCAATTTGTATGAACATTTTGAATACTAATCCTTATAGTGTCACATGGATTGCAATATTTTTCCAGTCTATAAGTTGTCTTGATATCATCTCTGGAAATTTTCCTGCTAAATATTTTATAGTTCATTCATTCATTCACTCGGAATTTTTTTACTCGGTAAAGGAGAAGAAAAAATTGGTATAAAGAGTATGTATTAAAGGATTTGAAGGTAAGTAAAGAGTTAAGTATAAAAGTATATATAATCTTATCTCATCCTACAACAATCTAGAAGTGTACACAAAAGCTTTTCAATTTCCCACTTAATAAATGCAGACTCAGAGTTTGAGTAATGTCACTAGGATTTAAAACAATATCTGAATGGCTTAAAAAGCTTTTTTATTAAACCATGCTGCCAAATGTGGTGATATTGCTGCAAATCTGTTCAGTGTTATCCTTTGAGCCTTTTATCCTACATAATCCAATTTAGTTGACCTGTCATGTTTTATGAATAGTAAGAGAATTAACCTAAAAAAAAGATATATTATACAGTAAGCAACCTTATATTTTAAATAAAATACACATAGCCCCCACACACATTATCTGACCTTCACTTTACGGATATATTAGGTGACTACAAATACACAAAATGTTGTGTATGCAAATATAAGTTATCTGGAAATGACCGGAAATCAGTGATTAAATCCACATAACAGATATTACAAAATTATTTATTAAATATACTTTTATTCAATGCAGGCTAAACTAATCTGAAGGTAATTTCAGCAAGAATTTTACCATAAAACAAACACATCTAAGAGAAGAAATTTTGTATTATATATTTATTAAAAATATGTGTTGATAAATATGCTTATTAATATGGTGAAAACATTAAAGTGTGCTACCACTTTTCTTCTTAGGCAACAATGAATAAAAATATGCAAATATACTAATTTGTATAGTGACACAGGCCTTGACTTACAACTGTATTGTATTTGAATATGACTGAGGAATTGTTGAGGGTACTATACATAATTCTATTTGTAGAAGTGCCTGGAAGCCACTCATCTTGTTTGTATTTTTTTCTACAATTTTTTATGATAATAAGCTCAAGTAGCTTCACTTTGAAATGCATCTTTACTATTTCCCCTTCTTTGAATCACTTTCTTAATTCTCTAATTCTGAACTTCCCAAATAAACCATTACACTCAGTCCTTGCCTTAGAAGCAGCTTCTGGGGAAACCCAATCTACGATACTCAGTACCAGAAATTTCTCTAACAATAATATCGTAAGGATGGAGTTATAAATTTGAAGCATAAACCAACCAGATGGTAACAAGAATCCAATAGCAGATTGTAAATTGGGTAATGATATCACTGGCATGTTGTACTATCACCATTACTGTGGCGAACTGAGCTGTGATATAATTGAAAGGGGAAGCACTGGTTTATTCAATGTCTCTAGAATTTGGGAGAAATGAAGGTAACAGTGATCTAAAAGGTGAGAGAATTGAATGGTTACTGAAAGAAGAAAGTGTCAGACAAGATAGGGCCTAGTGTGAAAACCAGGAGACCTATGAAGAGACCCTTAAAATCCGCATCAGTAAGGTAGATTGTGTGGAAAATCCAGCCCAAATCTATTGTTACAGTAACAGAATTAAAACAACAACAGCAACAACAACAAAAAATAAACCTCTTAATCCACAGCCTCGGTAAGTATTCTAGGTTAAATCAGGATTTTAACACGGGATTAGTGAGACATTGACACTTGGGAAAGGAGATATCTGAAAGTAAATCCTAATTTTGAACTTTCTGTTCCATTCAATGCTTAGAACATGCAGAGGTGGCCAACATCCTTTCTAGAAGATAGTAGCCTCCCTTTACCTAGATACAATGATGGAGAAAGCTCTGCAACATCATGACAAGTGCATACAATAATGATTCCTTCAAGATCTTCTCAAAATGAACTAAGTTAATTTACAAAAATAACAGTACCCAAGCATTAGCACACTGAGGGAAAGGGAATACCGAGAGTTACTGAGGACAGTTAGATTCAGAATCTGAGGTGAAACTAACATCAGGGTCCAAATAAGCATCGTAGCTCTCCTATTGGCATGGCAGCATACACAGGCTAGATGGTAAATGGAATCATGGCACAAGTACAATTCATAGTAGGTTCAAATATCCATGAATATACCCTGTGGTCATTTCTCCAGATGCTGAGTGTTTAATTGAAGTATTAATATATATGCTTAGTAGCTGGATGAATCCTTATGTTGTTTTCTGACCTTTGAATAAAGGTTGTCATCACAAGAAATGCCAATAGATAGACTATGAAAAGGCAGTAGCCTTTTCTACTACCAAGATTAAAAACCAGAAACAATTCTGTATCCCAAGTAGAATGGCAAAGATTAACGTCAAGATCGTGTTGAGGGATCCCATCACATCCCTTTTTTTCAATTCACTAAACGAGCCTCTGCAAAAAAATCAGATGAGTTTTTTTTTAATTTTTATTATTTATTTATTTATTTTTTATTCAGAATATTATGGGGGTGGAAATGCTTTGGTTACATAAATCGCGTTTGCACCAGCCGAGTCAGAGCTACAAGCACGCCCATTCCACAGACAGCGCACACCACACCCCTTAGGTGTGAATTTACCCATCCCCTCTTCTCCCCTCCCACCTACGCAACACCTCATGAATGTTACTTCCATATGTGGACATAAGAGTTGATAGATTAGTACCAAAAAAATAAAAAAGAGATAAATGAAAAAAAATACAATCAACTGATTATAGAATTAGCTTTTCACCCTCACATCTTCACGTAGTCTTTAAATAGAGATAGTCATTTGATGCATATTTTTCCTGCTGAGGGAAAGCATACTGTTATGTATTGGCAAATACAAAGAATAAACACTAAGAAAGTGAAAAAAAAAGATGAATTTGGCAGATCGTGGTGAACTACTGTGAAATTAACTGAGAGGGGGCCCAATCTCAGATACTGGTAGGAATGTCATATCTTTACTAGAACAGATCAGCACAGCCTCTGACACTTAATATGCAACTATTAATTAGCCAAGTGCATTCATTTCAAATCTATAAAGAGGAAAATTCAGAAGTTTAATTAACTTAGAACATGTAATGGTATATGTTCATCATCTAGGGTTATACTATTAATAACTCTCTTGCTAATATATAATATAGCCCCAAAGGATCTTGATTATCTACATGGGATCTAACTGTGATCCTCTATATTAATGATATCATATCAATTAGAAATGAGAAGCAGAAAGGGAAAAGCATTCTTAATGTCTTGGAAAGACACATGTATGCCAGGAAGTGAGAGATAAAATCTAAATATTCAGAAACCTGCCATTGGTGGATATTTTAACTACCCAGTGGTCAGGGGAATACCAGAACATGCCCTCTAAAGTATAAAGCGAGTTATTGCTTTGTGGACCTCTTGTCATTAAGAAAAGCTTCTTTGGGTGATCCAGGATATTCCAACCAGCCCTGTAGCTTTGACTTTACACTGGCAGATCCCACTGAAATCTCTAAACATTCAAGAAAGAGAGGATTAATTCAGAGAAAATAACTTCAAATTTCCCAATGTTGAGATTCTACATATTAATCACATAGTTGGGTTTATCTTGATAAAACAAGACAAGGGAATTGCTGTAAATAAGAACTTTGTTGGAGTGAAAAAGAGGAAAATTTAGGAGGGAATCTTGGTAATTGTGATAGGAAGTCAATCATAGATAATAAAAGTAATTATAAAACACAAGTAAGGGGTCAGGTGAAGTAAAAATCATCAATATATACTGAATGTAACCAGGATGTTACATGATTCCCTCAGTAAGACTCAGCAGAGTCATGGGAGAAGGAAAGAAAACATAATCGATTATCCAAGCTGGATATTGTCAAGGTGAGACTCGGGGTGGACACTAAGAAAAATGCAGGAAGAAGGGAGAGTAGAGTGGGAATGATTTGAGTTAACCTAACTTTATATCAAATTAGTACCAAAACCACACAGGAAAAAAAAAATTAACATGGCTTTTGAGCACAACTCTGACCATATATCATTAGTGAAATATTCTTTACAAATAAAAATAAAATGTCAAAGAATATTAAACTTCTCTCAGTAGCTTTATTGTTAGCAAAAGTATTGGTTAGTTATATAGATATAATATGGCAATTTTATAACAGTTATATTCAAATTACAGTACAAAGTGAATAAGTAACTGTATTATTGTTAATAGTCATTAAGATTTTTTATATTAAGAGAAAGCAGGTGAAGTTATAAAATCAAAATTTAAGAAAAACATTCTGTCATGTTAAATTTGAGTTAGACACATCAATATGAACTATGATTTTAAGGCCTTGAAAGGTTCAGACATCACAGTAATAATGAGTATGCCTACAACTCAAAAACCTAGATTTTTTTTTTCATATACCCTTCTAAAATAAACCAGTGTTCTTAGATATATTCCAAGATTAGAGTGGAGAAAACATGTGAGCCTGAGAATGTTGTTGTGCAAGAAAACCAGGAAGCCTAATGGAGAAGGTTGTTCAAAAAGACACAAAAGTCAGTTTGAAAGGGCTCCTATTGGCCAATTTTGAAGCCTATGACCCCATGGTGACAGCAGATGTGGCGGGGGAGGGGATGGGTGGATATATACATAATGAGTGCAATGCGCACCGTCTAGGGGATGGACACGCTTGAAACTTTGATTGGGGGGGCAAGGGCAATATACCTAACGCAAACTTTTGTACCCCCATAATATGCTGAAATAAAAAAAAAGAAAGGAATGACAAAAAAATTACAATTATATGACAGAATAGATCACAAAACAGTTATACTACTATATAAATGTTGAATAAATGTGAATCATTGTACTGCCTATATTAAGGAAATAAGTGCTTTCTAAAATATATTTATCAGCTTTCCAATAAATATGAGGGGCATATTTACTTGTCATAATTTTTACTTTGCTAAAAATGAAAGGTTATAAAATTTGATATCTAACTTATACAATGTTTAACACGATTATAGGACAAACTCAAATGTACTTATGTATTTCCTACTGATACTGATTCCTAAAAACTCATTACTATAATGAAGAGGAATTAAATGTATATGCCGTGGTGTAATATTTTCAATGGAAATGACAAATTCTTTCATAAAACTACAATATCTTAATAAAGTCACTTATATAATAATTATAACCTTTTCTATAAATAATTTAATATGAAAAGAATAAAAAAATCAATATTTGTATCACACTAGAGATACATTTTTGAAAAATGAATGTTCCATAAAACTGTTCAAAAGAGATTTTAGAAGGAAATTCTCAAAGATTTTTCAATCTTGTTGAATTCGTTTATTTTTAATAAATAATACAACCAGAGGTCCTTCGATTCATGGGCAAATTAAAAAGCTCTTTTATTCTGGGATGAAGAGATCATAAATCCAGGGCCCTGACATGAAAGGGAGCATGAGTGTCCACAGCGTTTATTTAGCTATAAACGTCAAGATGGTGGTCTTTAAATAATTTATGTGGCTGGGTGGCTGCTTGGGAAGCTGCAAACATGCCATTTACTACCTTTGCTAAGAAACTGCATATTTTCTCCATAATAATGCTTTGATTTCCTGTGAGAATTCTCTCTCTTTCTCTTTCTCTCTTTTTATAAAAAAGTGCTTTCTGATTATGATAGTTTGATACATTTCCTGCTTCTACAAGTTCTTATAAAAATAAAATGTACGTATTTATATCCGTAATTTTATGAAATCCCATTATTCAAAATTCTTACTGTTCTTTCCCTAGGTATTTACAGAGTCTGATTAGCAAAAACAGAAGAGATGACAAAAGAGATTCCTTGTCATAGTTATCTGCCAAATTAAAGCAAATTCTCGGCAATTCTGAATATATGTGGCAAAGGGGACAAGGGAAGGGGATAATTCAAAGCACTTCTCTTAGGAATTTGGATATGGAATTTCATGTAATAACATTTCAATTCTAGAGTCATGTAGAAAGACCTCATGAGTAGAAAAATAATCCAAACCTATCAGTCTATGACGTTTCAGAATGCAAAAGGGAGACCATAATATGTGTGTGTGTGTGTGTGTGTGTGTTGTGTGTGCAGGCATTCTGTGTATTGTGGGAGGAAGAATTTCTCCAATAACCTCTGTGGAACTGTTGTTTCTTTTCTGTAGATGATATGCACGTTTTTGACCAATGTTTTAAAATGTCAGGACTGGGTGCAATATATGGTTAGACAGAATAAAGAATACACAGATAATTAGAAACATATGCTTCTAAAAATGTAAATTATTTTCTTTTAGAAAATTGAGGAGCATTTTTAAGCCTCATTCTAAATATTTAATTCTTCCTAAGAATATAACTTAATTTGCTTAGCCAGTGGAATGTCCTTTAGGATACAAGCAAGTTTTCAGTTCAGTGTTTCTCATTCTTGAGAAATTCATTCATTTATTTCTCAGTTGTATATTGATTGTGTTTTATGTTCCAGACATCACACTAGGAGGAAAAAATAAGGAACAAGGAAAAATCCTTACCTACATGAAATATACATTTCTGGCCTGGTGGTAAAAGGGAAGGAGACAAGCAAAGAAAATTAAAAAAATAAATACATAAGGAAATTTTAGACTGAGATTAAGCACAGCAAATTAAATAAACAAGATGTGGTAGTAGGAAGTAAATGGGCTGGATGATTGATAAGAACGCACAGAGGAGATCTCTTGGAAAACATGCCATTTAAGTTAGATCTAAATGATAACTGAATATGAATAGCTGTGTGAAGAACCAATGATGAATTTCCTTAAAATGACTAGGTAACGTGCCCAAGGCCAACCATCCCATTAGAATAAAGCCTCAACTCAAACTCAGGTTTTCTCACTAAAAGATTACTTTTCTTCGCACAAAGTGTTTCTCTCTATATAATAACATCCTATACAAAAGTTTCAGATTTCTCTTTCTCCCCATTCTCATCACTTTTTAATGTTGAAGTGTTTCATGACTTCAACTTTGAAACTTCTCTTTTCTTCACCAGTTTGGAGTTATTATTGACTTCCCTTTCTTTTGTAAACTGTCTCCAATTCACGAACAAATCCTGTTAGCTATACTTTCAAAATATGTTGAAAATGTTATTTCATAAGCAAGTAATTTCTTCAGATATATTTTTCAGTTTTAGCTATGTATATTTTGTGATTTTACTATATTGTTGATTTTATAGTTTTAAAATTATATGTTTTTCATTTTGATCAGTTCTATTTTTCTTTCAAATATGCCTATACACTTCAATTAATCATTTCTTTCTTTCTCATCTTTGTGATTGTCTTTTGCTTCTATTTAATTTTATAAACAGCTTCTTAAATCCTCTAAGTTACTCTTTGTTTATCCCTTAGTTGTCTAAATATGATATTTTATTTCTACTGACTGTTAGTCATGTTACCTTGGCAACATCTGTGTTTTGTTATCTTTGATTGTAAACTATGTGCTTTATTTTAATGTATGGGAGTCCTGCTGGCCTGAATTGGAACAATTTTCCTACAGAAACAAACCTACTTCTTGGTAGCTGGGAACCACCAGGTATACAGCAGTTCTCTTTAATTTTTTTCAGATGAATGGTTTCACTCAGAAATCTTAGTCTCAGTTCCTTCACCTTGATTCTGGCTCAAAATTCAGTAGACAGATAGCTTTTATGCTACTAATATCCACTACACCTCTACGTGCTGCTTGCATCTCTTGCACTACTTCATGTTTTGTTTGCTTACTTATTTAGGGAGAAGTTAGCCTCGGACACCACTGCTCGCTACCTCAGATGAGACTAATACTGCCTCAAAGAGTGTGCCATGTTTATGATCTAATGGTTTTGAAGTTAGAGGGTCTTTTATATTATCAATCTACTATAATACTGGCCAAAGGGAAAAATAGTATGTCTTAGCTTTTATTTAATTTTTAGAAAGGGGTGTTAAAAACCTACTATAGTTGTTAACTTGTCTTTTCCTCCTATAATTCTCTCAGGTTTTGCCTTATTTGTCCTAGGTTATACTTTTAAGTACATACAAGTTAATGATTGATATTATCTTCCTTTTAACATTAAGTAAACTCCTTATATTCTATTTAATTGTTTTGCCTTGAATTCTATTTCTTATACAATGCTACACTTCCTTTGAGACTTTGCCTCAAAAGAATCTCTTTTTCCATTCTTTTAATTTCAGTCATCTTTGTATTGTTTTACAACTGGTGTGCCTCTTTTAACGAGCAGATAGTTATATTTTTACAATTCCAATCTCAGAGTTTCTTATAAAAGATAAATTTATTTTATCTCTATTGTGGATAGTAATGTCAATACATATTTTGTTTCACTTTTACAATCTCATGTCTATACCATGCTGCCTTTGCTCCATTACCTTTTGTTGAATTAACAAGTTCTTCCTTTCCCTTGTTACTGCTTATTAAGTTATATAGTCTATTTCTAAACTCATTGATTAGCCATAAATGTAAAAAAACTTAACATTCTATGTTTTCTGATAAATTTCAAAGCCAGCACAGTAATATATTTCACCTCCTCCCTCTACCATTTCTTCCTCCATCTTCTCCTTCTTCTGTACTTATTTATATTTAAAAATTTGGTTTACAAATTAATTTTTTTATCATTTCTGGCTTTCCACTCATTTCTTCTGGATTCATTTTTTTTTCTTGTTGAAGTGTATCTTTAAATAGTTTTTCTCCTAGACTTCTCACACCTATTAAACTCTTACTCATGTTTTGCCTATATGTGTACTTATTCTATTTTCACTTTTGAATAAAAGACCAGCTAGAAAGAAAATTCTAAGTTGCAATCAATTCCCTCTTAGCAGTTTTAAAATATAATGCTATTGTTTTATGACATTTTTAAATTATAGATGAGGTCTGCTATAATTAAGTATTCTTATTTTGTTAGTAATCATTCTTTTTTCTCTAATAGTTTTGAGTTTATTTGTCCCTGATATTCAGTAACTTTATTAGAAAATATTAAATGTGAAATTTATTTTTTATTCTGTTTGCTTTGATTTATTATTTGTTAATTTAGTACGTTGGCTTTCTTTGATTCTCAAAAATATAGTCATTATAACTTTGCATTGTATCTGTCCCAATCTTTGTGCTGCCCCTAGAAATTCAGTTACACACTTGTTGAATTTTCTTCTATCTCTCCGTTCTAAAATTCTGAGTAATTTTCTCAGTTCTATATTTCAGTAGACTAATCATATGTTTGTGTGTGTACAGCTTACTACAGAGTTTTTCTATTAAAATTTACTTTATCAACTATTGTATTTTCAATGCAATATTTTAACTGGTTAATTTTTAAATTAGCCTGTTTTTGACTAATAACTACATGTTTTCATTCCATAATTTGTTTTAATCTGAGACGCGTAGGTGTCCATTCACAGATTTTGTGTAAAAGCAACATGTGCCACTTTCACAAATGGCCCATGTTTCCCATCCATGCTTTCCCATGCTCTCCCCACTTTCCTCTGGCCTTCAAGATGGCGATAAGAGCAACTTTTGAACCCATGCACTAAAGAAGGAAGAATCATCCATATGGTTAGGTTGTTAAACAATTGTATGTGTCAAAGCCAGTGCCAAACTAAAATTTCTACCCTTTACTCTTACGTGAGAAAGAAATAACCTTTTTGTCTTTTATGTTATCAAATCTTAGGTTGAAAACCCATCTTGCATTGGAATATTTCTCTTTCCCACAAGATCCCCTCTCCCTGTGCAGTGTCTTGTGAGGTTATCTCAGTCCAGTTTACAGGGATCCACAGCTCAGGAATAGGTCACCCGAAAGTGTTCAGAACACTGGCTGAGGGTGTTACAGCAAGTGTTACAGCTGGTGGTCCCGAGGACCAACCAAGTGGCACACGGAGAGTCGGAGAATCAACGTTTATTCTCCGTTGGGCTCAGAGGGGTCTCTCCACCAAATTCTGAGCCCTGTCTATCCGATTTTTCCCACTTTTGTTAAGTTGGGGTGGTCGGCGGGGTGAGGTCTCAGGTGGCTAATGCTCATCAGGTAATAGGTTAGTTGATGTGTCAGGTAATAGGTTAGTATTATGTTGATGCACCAGGTAATAGGTTAGTTGCTGCACCGGGTTAATAGGTTTAGTGTTATGCTGATGCACCAAGTAATAGATTAGTAGATGGGCCAGGTAATAGGTTAGTATTATGCTGATGCGGGTATTCCATGAGGGGTGGGGGTCTCAGGTGGCTGCTGTGCCAAGTAATAGATGGGGGATTTCCTTATCAAGAGCACCCCTGTCTTCAAACCAGCATATGCGTTGGCTAGGATCCAATTTGTACTGCTATCTCTTTTTACTCTCTCTACCACATATAAGCATTTTGTTTTTCCTACAAGTGGACCAAGCTTTGCTGACTATATTCGTGTAGCTAATCTAACTATGTGATCCAAGCAGGAACTATGCTAAGTTTCTGTTCATATGCAAGGTTTGAAATTCTAGACTCAACTTCTGCTTCTGAACCCAGCATCCCTTGGCCATAATGCACCATTTCCTATTGTGGCTTCCCCATAATTTCTTGTTTGTGTATTTTTTTTTAACACTGTGATTTTTTTTGTATCATAAACTATTTCTATGAATTTGTAGAAGTGAAAACAGTTGTCCTTGTGTGCTTAACCAGACATTATGACTTCTTAAAATTTATCCTTAACGGTGAAATCTATGCAGAGATATATACACAAGGATATTTATTTTAGCACCCTTTATACAATTAAATAAATCATTGATAGTGTGTTTGATTACATAAATTACACTATTTCACAGAAAATAATACCGTGTAGTCAGTAAAAAAAGTACATTACCGACTATTGACAAAATGAAACAAATGTTAATTTTTCAAAATTAAAAATAGCTGTTTATAGTTCAGTTCATGTATGTATATTTATGTGTTTGCATGCTTCAGTGTGTATCCACAAGATAACATATTATTTTAAATTTGTGTGCTTTTAATTTGCAATTTCTGAAATTTTGGGATGAAATGTTTTATTTCAGAAAACAGGATAAAAATTTGAATTTCTAAAGGTAATTCCAGATTTTCACAGTGAATATGGAGTTTCACAGTGAATATGTTAGGTGATTACTGACAATACACTTAAAACATATGATTAAGGTATCATTTAGCTTGTGATCTGTTCATTCAACTGTTTCTGGCACACAAACAGTACCTATGCTTATTTATGACACTCTAGGATTCATATCTGGGATATTACTCCTGCTGTTTCATCTGGCATATGTTTGACAAACAGATGGATCTTCCATTATTCCCCAAGGGCCAGAAAACCTGGGCTCTTTCAAGCAAAGCAGTAAATTATTTGCTAACTTCTTCATGGTCCCATTGATGACCTGATAGATCAGCAAACCAATGAAATGTGTAAAGTATACTAAATTGGTGTTGGTATAAAAAATAAAAATTCAGTGAATACAAAGGAAAGGAATCAATTGATCAAAGAATCAGTAGAAAGAAAGCTTTCCAATATAAACACACATTCTTTATGGAACTCTAAATTAAATAATGAGTTAAATGACAATAATGGAGAAAAGCATCAAGAAAGAATGCGTTTGTAATAACTGGAAGATGCCTTTTTGCTCATATGTATGTATAGAAAAAAATTGGTGTAGAAATTTCTGTTGGAATCTATGTTTTAAAATGATATATTTGAAACAAAATCTAGAGAGCTCACACAACTAAAGAGAATACTGGATAAGATTTGTTTTAGAGTGCTATATATGATCTAAATTCCGTGAGGGCTGGGTAAAAAAATTATCATTTTCATTTCCCAGTGAATCAGCCTCAGTGTTTTCCATGTAGTAAGTGATCATGAAATCATTGCTGAACTAAA
Organism: Eulemur rufifrons; assembly: GCF_041146395.1. Classification (NCBI taxonomy): domain Eukaryota; kingdom Metazoa; phylum Chordata; class Mammalia; order Primates; family Lemuridae; genus Eulemur; species Eulemur rufifrons. The sequence continues at coordinate 69,322,109 of NC_090999.1, read as the reverse complement.
TAGAATTGGTTGGAGTTTCCAGAAGTAAAATGTGGTAAAAGCAACTATATAAATGTGAAAAATGACAAGCTTGAATTTATAAAAACTCTTTTTTATTTGACATAAATATTTTGTTCTCTATTTAATATTCCTGTTATAGAAACTACTTTTTAAAAATTCTTGGATTTTAGAAAATTTATCTTTAATTTCTCTTGTGCCATCTACTTACTGTTTCCCTTTTTTAGTGTAAGAACAGTGGGAGTAGAAGTGGATTTTTTCCAAACCGAAGAATTTAAAAAACTCAAAGTACATAAATACTTAATGCACCTTGGCATAGAGTTTAAATTATGTACTTCCAAACTGGCCTACCCAATAAGGCTGACTTATCTATAAGCTTTGACAGCAATAATAGCTTTAAGCTTTTTAGATGAAGAGAAAACAGAAAAGAAAAGCAAACATCCAAGTAGGGGGCAGCTATGTTTGTGAACCCTGATACGTGGCCAATAGATATTTTTGCATAAAACAAGGCCTGAAAACCATGGAAATATAAACTTAAATCACGGTGATCAGCCAACTTTGATGGTGAGACCCAGCTGTAATGTAAAGTCTGATTCTAACAACAGCCTTGGCAGCTTTTCACATAGCTTCAGCTAATATACATAAGTGTTCACTCTGCAGGGGAGCCTGCTAAGGACCAAAGCCATGCTGCTAGAGTACAAAGACAAAATAAAGACATGAACAACAACAACAACAACAACAACAACAAAAAACAGACAGCAAATGCAGATCACCATTAAAGGGTCCCATCACAATATCTGTCACATCAAATATCATCCCCCCATGATTTTTTTAAATTTTTTAAAGTTTTAATTATGGATAAATAACATTTATATGTATTTATAGAATACATGTGATGCTTCAATACAGGCATATAATATGTATTAAACAAATTAGGGTAATTGGGGTATCTATTATCTCAGGAATTTATCATTACTTTGTGTTAGGAACATTTCAATTCCACACTTTTAGTTAAAGTATACCCTAACTTACTGTTGACATAGTCATTTGTTGTACTATCAAATATTGATCATTCTATCTAACTGTATTTTTGCACCCATTAATAATCCCCATTTTATTCCCCCCTGTCCACTATCCTTCACATCCTCTGGTAACCAACATTCTACTCTCTGTCTCCATGAGATCAATTGTTTTATTTAACTCTCACATATCAGTGACAACTTACAAGATTTGTCTTTCTGTGCTTGGCTTATTTCATTTAACATGATGTTCTCCAGTTCCACCCATGTTGCTGCAAATGGCAGGATTTCATTCTTTTGTGGTTATTAATATTCCATTGTGTATATGTATTACAATTTCTTTATTCATTCATCCATTGATGGGCACTTAGGTTGATTCCAAATCTTGGCTATTGTGAATAGTGCTGCAATAAACACGGGAGTGCATATATCTCTTCCATATACTGATTTCCCCTGCTATGGCTATTGACCAAGCAGTGAGATTTCTGGGTCATATGGTAGTTCAATTTTTAGGTTTTTGAGGAACCTCCATACTGTTCTCTGTAATGGTTGCACTAATTTACATTTCTATAAAAGGTGGGAATATCCTCAATTGCATTTGTTACTGCCTTTTTCATAAAGCTTTTTTAACTGGGGTGAAATGATATCTCATTAGTTTTGATTTGCATTTCTCTGATTACTATGATGTTGAGCATCTTTTTTGCATACCTGTTGGCCATTTGTATGTCTTTTGAGAATTGTCTACTCAGACCTTTTGCCCATTTTTTGATTGGAGTATTTGATTTTTTTCCTATAGAATTGTTGGAGCTCCTTATATATTCTAGTTATTAATCCCTTGTCATAAGGGTAATTTGCAAATATTTTCTCCCATTCTGTAGGTTGTCTCTTCCTTTGTTGATTGTTTCCTTTGCTGTGCAGAAGCTTTTTAGCTTGATTTGATCCCATTTATCCAATTTTGCTTTGGTTGCCTGTGCTTTGGGTGTATTACTCAATAAACTCTTTGTCCAGATCAATGTTCTGAAGCATTTCTTCAATGTTTTCTTTTAGTGGTTTAATAGTTTCAGTCTTAGATTTAAATCTTTAATCTATTTTGATTTGATTTTTATATATGGTGAGAGATAAGGTTCTAGTTTCATTCTTCTGCATATGGATATACAGTTATCTGTTCACCATTTATTGAAGAGACTATCCTTTCCCCACAGCTGAACATCCATATTACCAGAGAATCCTATAAATGAAGCATCATAGATTATAAAAAAAAGAATTTTTAACACCCTAAATAGAAGCCATCTTAAGGGTAGCCAAACAGCAAGAGATGAACTGGTAGGCAGCCAGGCAAAAGCAGCCAATACGAAGGCAAGGTTGAGAGCAAGGGTTTGGCTTCCTCCCAAGTATATTATTTTCAATTACCCTAAGACAGTGGACATTAAGGTAAGAGAGAGTGAGTGGGCAGAGTGTAAAGGCCAATTAATAAAGAGAACATTCAAGGTTAAAAACTCTGACTAGATAAGATCTTTAGCTAGAATTACTCCTACAGGATACTATCTAGGTAGAAGTAACCTACTAACATTCTGACAGAACTGTATGGTGACCAAACACCGAATCTGGACTGTAAACTCTTCTGCCATTGCTTCACTAAAAAAGTTACAGAAAAATTTCCCAATATGCCCTCAAGGAAAAAAACACAGTCTGTAGTTTTTGAAAGCTGTACAATAGCCTGAAGTATCAGATCTGCACAGCCCCTCAGAGGGCAGAGCTAGGGAACATGGAAACTGAATGAGGGACTGAAACACTGGCTGACCAAGACCTTACTCTGCCACTAGTTCTGGGAGTCCTTGTCGTTCCTGATCAGTAGTATTTCAGAATTGCTAGAGATCAGTGACTCCTCTGTATTTGCATAATCCTCTCTTTTCCTGGATGGAAGTTCTCATAACAGCTAATCTATTTCTTCCTCAATATTGTACATATTTTGGGGACAGATACCTTATTCTTTAGGTAATAAAATGCCAGAAAACCAGAAACCATGAACTACAAGTGGTCTTATTATTGCGATTACACATCACCAAGATTATACACCTTGAACTTTGAGTCAGATGCAATAACTAGAAAAGAATTTGAGATGTCTCTCCTGGAAAAAGAGGTAATTACATTACATTATTTGAAAGAAGAATGTGTAAAGAATGTTAAGTAGCCAAAGTATGGATTATATCAAATTTTGTTAGATTCCTACAAAATATCCATTTCCTTCTTCCTCATTAAGGGACCTCCTGTATTATTTTGTGTGGGGGCTGGTAATGAACATAACAAAATAACAACATTTTACAGAACTATGCTGCTCTTTTTCCGATCTATGAATAAAAATCCCGGTCAATGAGAAAGTGTGCCAAGCATTTCTGGGAAATTTTGCTTTCCTGTTGATGTAGATAATCTGTACATACGCCCACCATAAATTTCTTCCCTTTATTTACATACATGTTACTTCACATATGAAGAGGTAATCTCTCTTCACGAATCTGGGAAGGTGATAGTGACTGATTTTACAGATAGAATATAGCAGAAGTTCCATTTAGGAACTTCCAAGATGAAGTCATATAAAACCTTTCAGTGGCAAAATGTTTATAGATAACATGCTACAGTCATGTAGACAATAGAAAATGGTCCTAATAAATTATACATCAGGCTAAGGAGATTTCCAGACAGAATGTTGAAAGTGCCATTTAGTTTCTGTTAGATGCATAGGATAATGTATAGAAAGGAGATTTAAAAAAAAGACAACATTTGTTTGTTTATAGAGTAATTTAGAAGAGCGAGAAAAGAGTTAGGATTTAATGGACTCAAAAATAGAATCATTTATCTTACCCAGTTTTTCCTGGCAGAAAAATTTTCTCAAAACAAAAGATGGCCTTAGGGCAAAACTCAATCACAGAGTGTTTCCAGTAACACATAACATCAGGGTAAAGTTCAGTTCAGTGGCATCCTTGGGTTGGAGGATCCTTTACTGACACCTCAAAAACATTTATGGCAGGTTTACATACAGCCAGAAAAAAGTCGTCTAGGAATATCAAGGAATATTTTATGGACAATCTCAACTAGACAATAAGGCTCCTAAGAATCTTAAGGCTGTGATTCCACAGCATCAAACTCTAAGCCCAAAACAGAGGGGGATCTATCTGAGGAAAAAAATGTGGGAGTGGCATTTGTCTAACAGAGTAAACCCTAATAAGACTGGATGAAAAGGCACAGAGGCAGTTCAAAAAGAAAAAAGAGCTATTAGGACTCAAACTTCCACTAGCAGAAAGCAGGCTCTGAAAGCTATTCAGCAGCAAACATAGGCATTTCTAATGGAAAGAAGGTCAGTCTGGGGCACAACTTCAAGAGCATAGACGTGATGCAGACACATTCTCTTAGAGCAAGACTGGGCCCCAGTCAAGAAACTGGAGATGTGTGCTCACCTAGACTTCAGAACTACTGTGAATAAATGACTGCTATGTACCTCCTATCAGAAGTCACTCCTTTGTAAATTGGAATTTGTTTTGTAAATTTCATACCCTTGGGTCACTCAACACTATTGTTGAGCTGGTAACTTATTGAGTTATTGAGCAAATTACTTGTCTCTTTAGTTTGAAATTCTTCCGTTAAAAAACAAACACTTGCTTAAGGAACTGCACCTGAGAAGCTGGACCCTCATCTGCCCTTGAACCTTATTTAAATGAGTCCTAGATTTCAAACCAATGTCACAATGGGATATTGATAATTTGGGGGATATTGGAGTGGGATTAGTCAATTGCATGTGGGAGGAACATAAATATTGGTAGCCAAAGAGCAGATAGTAGTAGATAGTTTCCAAAAAGGGCCACCATTGACTCCTTCCCTCTGTGCCCTTCGTTTCAGTGGAGTTGAGTCTAAATTTAGTTCTGGTCTCTCACCACTATCACAACAGCCTTGAATAAAGTTGTCTTTGCCTGTTTAACTTTGTTGCAATTTTTCATTTGAAACTGCATATATATGGCAACTGAAGTAATGGGTAGTTATGCCTAGGGAGAGGTCAGAGTGTGAAGAGGAGAAATCTAAAAGTAAAAAGAACTCCTAACAAAAGGAGGAAGAGAGAAGGAAAAACAAGCAAATAAAAAAAGGAGAGTAGAAGAGAAGCCAAGGAAAGATAGTGATTGTTCTTATAGGTTGTTTTATAGACTATATTTTGGGAAAGGTCATCTTAGATGGCACTCAAATTTAACCTTTAGTTAATATAAGCCATTAGATGGTTGCATACAAACAGAATGATTTTTTCCCCTGTGTAACTAATTTTACTGAATTATATTGTAGTGTAATGCCACTAGTCTACATTAAAAGACATTATAAGAAAGATGTGCATGATATAGTTTCCTGAGATTATTCTGAAGATGTTGGGGAAAATGTTCACTACTTTATGCCAGGGGATCTCCTTATATTAATATTTACTCCTTAAGAACCCTGGAAAACAATTGTTATTCTGGTCTCCCTACCAGCAATAAGCGAACAGCTTTTGCTTCTCTCAAGTGAAATTTATGGCATATTTATAAGTGTATGAAATTTCATATCATAGCTTTGAGACAATGAAATGATGGTATGACCTCATTATCCTACTTTTTGTTTACTTGTGCCTCAATTTGTATATAAATATTATATATTTACAAACAACCTTATCCTTTCTTTGGAAACAAACTGAAATACTCATTCACAAAAATAAATTTTCTGAACTCATATTTAAAATGCCATTTTCCTACTTTCTAGTTGTTTGATTTGGGGAAAATTCTTCAATTTTTCTGAGCCTTGGCATCCTCCTTTGCAAAATGGGGATAATAGTCCCCCTTTCTTCACAAAGAGTTATTGTGAGGATTGAATGAATTAACAAATCTAAAGCATTTAACACAATTACTCTAAACTGTTCATTATATGTGGAAAACAATAGACTGTGGAGAAAGAAATACTGAAGATAACCAAGATGGAAAAAAATTCAGTACAAGATCTGGTAGTCTCTGAAGCTCTGCTCTAAATCACAGTATGATTTATCTTCAGACTGGCAGAGGTTCTCCATCTTGGGACAATGACTCGTGGAGCTTTTCAACAGTTATAGATGCTTAGGCCACTCCTTATGATAACATAATATGAATCCTTGACCGTGAGACCAGCACATGCATATTTTTAGAACATTTCCATAGGCTAGACACCATCGCATTTCCTGTAGAAGTCATCTTGCTCCAAAACACTTCTATGAAGAATCCCTTTGCTTCTGCTAACAGGTTTTTTTTTGGCTTTCAGGTCATCAGATACCACTTATATCATAAAGGAGTTAAAGATAAATAAAACTGTGAACAGATATCCAAACTAGGTGCCTTTGTTAGAAATAATGGTCAGCGCCTTGATAGGCAACTAAATTAGAAGCAATAAGCAACAGACTCCTGTGGATGTGAGAAATAAACTTGATTAATTTACCCTTACTCATCAAAGTCTATTTTATCTTACAGAGTTAAAAAAAAAAAAGTATGAGGTATTTTTAAATGATTCACATACTTTGAAAATGAAATATTAAAATCCATTGGAAAAGACAAGCCAAATCACTGGGATGCTTACTTTTGGAGCTTAGGGAGCCACATTCCAAGAAAGGAATAATTATCAGCAGAAATGTTCCAGAATTTGTCTTTTCTGAAAGATCATACCTATTGATTTTACTTTAGATCTTAGGATTTGTTAAATCCTTAGCTCTGAGTATGGTGTATTGCAGATATGACAAGCCAAGGACAACTAATCAAAGGTCACATGTCTGTTGCTGGGAAACAGGTAAATGTGCAGACATTCTGGACCTCCCTGAAAACACTGATACTAGAGCACCTATACTTTAGCTGACTCATCCATGAGAAACTATTGGTCCTTGAGAAGCTTCTTAGTACTGTGAAAAAATAGTTAGAAAATAAGTCTGAGCATTCCATTGAAAGGTTGAAAGATACATTTCTTTATGAGGCTGGGTGAGAAGAATAATCTATCCTGTTGCAAAAACAAACAAACAAATAATAGAGTATGTTCTATTTTAAGGAGGGAGGTTGGAGCCTGAATGGATGAATACCAATATTTATCCATTCAAGATTCAATGAGAAAAATATGTAGAACAAAAGAGTAAAAGTCTAGAGTTTAAAGATTGACATCTTTCCTGCTTTGTAGATAAAGGATTAGGAAAAAAATCAGCCGAACCTGCACTCTAAGTCAAGAACTTTCTTCAGGCAAAGGAGTGAGCAGAGTAGGAGGATGACAGGAACTTGCACTCCTTTTTTAGGTAATAATAATAGAGGTGGGCCCGGGTTGCCCCCAAAAGGACCCTGGCAGATTAAGAGAAATAACTGTCAGAGATGTAGCTTACTTTGCTTCAAAAAGCCTATTTGAGGAAAAACTACCTGAGTAATTTCAACTTATTCCTGGTGACATGGCATGGGTACTGAAGGCACCTGTATAGCAAGAATAGAGAGAGGAGCAAACACAAAAATATGTCCTAGAATCTGATATAAAAATAGAGTCAGGTACCCGGCTATAGATACTCGGTTGTGGATCTATAATAAGATCGTTCAATGCGAGATGCGGCATCCATAGATTCGTAACCAGCCAGACATGAAAGTTTTGGGGAGGGTCCCTCCTAAAATTTCTTCTCTTCACTTTTACCTCCTGCCTTGCAACATGCTATTGGCATGGACAAGAAAAATATGTTGGAGACTATGGATATAAAATGTTTAATGTCTGATGCAAGGAATTAATAGTGTGAAAGAAAGGAAATAACATCTATCTTAGTAAATCAAGCATAAATCTGTACTGAGAATAAATTTTACTTGATTCTTGTCAGCCACAGAATATAAAGCTATTTATAAAAGACATCCTTGAAAGTGATGGGATAGCCAGAGGGGTATTTAGGGAAATAAATACTCCAATTGCCCATGTTTACGGAATGGATTATTTAACTGCATTTGTCCCTTCATTTATGTTTCTTATAAGTTCTTTTTTACTTCTCAACATAAGAGAAACAACCTTTCTTTCCTTTATTGCTTCGCTTAATAGCATTAGTCAGAGAACAAAAGAACAAACAAACAATAGAAAATAAGGTAAAAATGATGAAACTACACTGAACAAATTAAAAGGAATGCAATTCAAACTCAAGTACCAAAGGGAAAACATTAAAAAAAAAAAACAAAAAACGGAGGTTGGGGACAGGTGAGAGGATAGGTGATAAAGAGTAATGTATTACATCCTTGGTAAAGCAACTAAACCCAAGAACTACCTAGAAGCCGACAAGGTGCAGGTTGAACACCTAGCTCAGGGGTTTGTTTTCATAGCAGTGGTTACTTACCTAATAATTAAGAGAAATTGGGCAGAAAGAAGCTACCTGATTTTCTAGTCCCACGTAGTGGTTGGTCAGAAATTTCCAACTGAAGAGTAGAACATCTACAAATCACTTTAAAACCTATCCTTTCTCCCCATTTATTCTCTTCCTGAGATATAAATTCAATTATAATAGCTCTATTGATTTCTAATTCCTAGGTTATGCTATTACTAATAAAATAGTAATAAGGAGGTATAAAATGGAAAAGGAGAATAGTAACATGTTTTCAAAACATCTAAGATAACACTATTTTAAAATGTACACATAGCTTTTAAGGTGAAAATCCTAACCATTTTATCTGAGATATATATATATATTTCAGATATATAATAAGCATGCTTGTTATTCTTTATAATATAGTCATCTAGAGAAATTATATATTTCTAATAAAGTTGCTGTCATTGTCAAAACATTTTAGTAATACCCCCTTTAAAAGCAACTTGAAGACCATTTATAAAAATGATCATTACTTTAGGTTGCCTTAATTATTAGAATTCTTATTCTTTGGTAGATTTGATTCTTACTTTAGTTTTAAAGCAAAAGCCACCTTATAAATGATAGCAGCTATTAAATGAATTATTACTGTTTCAAAGATACTTTATGATTTTCTCATATTACAAAATGTGAGCTTTTGGGTTAAATTTCATCCAAACGTGTTTTATGTTAATAATATTTTAAAAGAGGGAAATTTCTTTTAAGAAATCTGGAGTCTTGGCTTCTCTTAGAAATCAAAAACTAAGGTTTAATAATAGTGGACAAGTATTTTCCTGTAGTAAACTATTAGTTGGAACTGAAAAGAGGATGATTCCTTAAGAAGAAATGTCTTCCACTTTAGTCCCTGCTTACACATTTTATATATATATGTATACACACACACACACACACAAACATCATGGTGACTTGACTTATTGTGGAAAGCCAGTTGGCATGCAAGTAAAAATAAAGTTGGCATTTTGGATGGCCAAATACTCCAATTTGTTTCCTTGCTAGAGGATTATCTATCCTTCCCTTGTTAAACTGTGGAGCAACCTTAGGGTTTGTTTTGGCCAATAAAATGTAGGTGAAATTGAAATATGTCACCTTGAGGCAGAAGCTTATGAGCTAGCATGCAGTTCATCATGCCTGCACGTTTAATTATGAGACAATACTAGAGGTAGAGGTTTCTCCATTAGCTTTGTTCCTGGAGAAAATGAAGAGCAGAATCACAATCCATAACAAACATGTAGCATGAATGAGAAATAAATTCTTGTTGCAACCCACTTTGGGAATCATCTGTTAACTCTCTATGACCTATTGTATCCTGACTGACATACACGTTTAAATTACCTCCCGGACCCAATAAGCTACTGAATTTATGATTTTCCTGTAAGTTCTCGAACTTTTAAAATGTGAAAAATTGAACTCAATGAGGTTAAATAATTTGTTTAGAAATAATGAAGTCAGTTTCTGCATACACATCTGTCTGACTCCAAAGACTATGCATGGATTTTAATTCCTCACTCTCCTATACTCTAACATGATCGAGGCTTTGAACCACGCCATTATTGTCATTTCTATTTCACTGTATTATAAACAAATAAAATGGCTTTAAAATTCACAGATTTCTGAAATAGTTAATCAAAGTGGATATCTTATTTGTACATGGAAGTTGCTAAAATATAATAACCCTTTTATGACAGATTTTTCTAGAAATCATATAAAAATACATATTGATATATAATTCTATAGTCTTTAGGTTTATTTTATAAACATATCTGTACTACTTTAAAAGAATTTTAATTTTCACATAACTCAGACATTTATTAATATTCAAAAAACCCCAACACAAAGTAGTAAATTTGCCTTCTTTTCCCCACAAAAATGGGAAATACATCTCAATAAAGGAAAATTTTAATTATTTTTACACACCAGTTAGTTGTTGGGATTTACAGTTCTTGAAACTATGACAACAGCAAAAAATAATTAACATCAACTGATAAGTACATAAAAGAAAACAGTTTACAATCATGTGGTAAGCAAAAAACAAAAACTGATCAGAAAACACCACTTTAAAGTAATTTTCAAACAGGTAAACTATTATAGTACAGCTTATCTCCAAAAACTCTGAGCCCATTAATATAACACTTCTATACATATAAAGATATAACAAAATGATAGAATATTTATTTTAACAACAAATTAAAGTTTGTCATAATGTTTTTAACTTAAATACCCTCCCCCATTGACAGTGACTTCTTTTTTTTTAAACATAGAAACTCTGCTCTTCACTATAGAAAGATGAAGTCCTCTCATCAAAAGGCACATTCTTATCTGCAAGAAAGAAAAATACCATGTAAGTACTCCTTCTGGAACAATTTAAACACATTTAAAAACATTCAGAAAGATTTGGAGAAGAAGGAAGAATATAATCAAAGTATTTAATCTAAAGGAATTATAATAAGGACACCAATAAAAAATGATTTTGTCTAGATCAATTATTTCAGATAATGTTGTTTGAATTATAATTAAAACTTTTCAAAGGGATTTATATATAACTACTGTGAGTAAAGACTATGACTTATTCATGATAAAGTTATACCCTCATTTAATAATCACAAATGACTTTAGTTGACTCAATTATATAATACAGTTGACCTTTGAGTGACATGAGTTTGAACTGCATAGTGTCTACTTATACCCAGATTTTTTAAAATAAATATATTGTAAATTTTTTTGGAGATTCACAATAATTTAAAAAAACTTCCAGATAAACCTCATAGCTTAGAAATATAAAAAAAAAATTAAGAAAAAGTTAAGTATGTCATGAATGCATAAAATATATACAGATACTAACCTATTTTACCATTTGCTGCCATAAAATATATACAAATCTACTACAAAGAGTTAAGATTCATCAAAACATTCACATACACTTATAGACCATACATGGCACCATTTACGGTTGGAGAGAAATGTAAGCAAATGTAAAGATGTAGCATTAAATCATAACTGCATAAAATTAACTTTAGTATATACTATACTACTGGAGTAATTTTGTAGTTACCTCCTGTTGCTATTCGGGTAAGCTCAAGTGTATTTGGTTAAAATGCATGTGACACTAATCATTTCCATGTGAACAGTTTGTCTCTCCAGGAAATTGTGTTTCACAGTAACAGTAACCTCTTGTTTATGGTTCGTACATATTTTTCATTGTGTTCAGTGCAATACCATAAACCCTGAATAACACCATGCGACTCATACGAGGTGCCACTAGTGATGCTGGAAGTGCTCCCAAGGAGTAGAGAAAGTCATGACATCAAAAAAAAAAAAAAAAGTTGAATTGCTTGGTATGTACTGTAGACCGAGGCCTATAGTGGCAGTTGCCTGCCATTTCAAGACAAATGAATTCAGCATAAGGACTACTTAAGAAAAGAAAAGGAAATTTGTGAAACTGACACTCCCACTATGGCAGCAGGTACAAAAACCTTGCACTTTTTACAAAATAACTTTTTATCTCATATTGAAAATGCAGCTTTTATGTGGTTGCAGGATTGCTGTAAGAAAGGCATACCTATGGACTCTAATATGATTCAAGAAAAAGAAAAGTCATGATATGACCACGTAAAGCAAAAGGAAGGTGAAGAATCTAAAGCTGGAGAATTTAATGCCAGCTAGGGATGGTTTGATAATTTTAGAAAGAGGTTTGGCTTAAAAAATGTCAAGATAAGAGGAGAAAGAGTTTCTGCTGACCAAGAGGGAGCAGAGTCCCCACAAAGAAAATCACTGAAGAGAAAGGATAGCTGCCTGAACAGGTTTTTAATGCAGGTAAAAGTACCCTGGCTCTGGGGAAAAAAAAAAATGCCACAAAGGATATTTACTATTAAGGAAGAGAAGCAAGCACCAGGATGTAAAGCAGGAAGGGATGGGCCAACTCTACTGTTTTGTAAAAGCAAATGCTTATAAACAGTACTACCTTTATTTTTAAAGCTGCTAGACCCTGAGCTTTGAAGAACAAAGGTAAACACCAGCTTCTAGTCTTCTGGTTGTAAAACAAGAAGGCCTGAACAATAAGAACTCTTTTTCTGGATTGGTTCCATTGACACTTTGTCCCTGAAGTCAGGAAGTACCTTGCTAGGAACTTCTTTTGATATTGGACAATGCCCCTGGCCACCCAGACCACCAAAGGCAACAGAGGGGTTACTCAAACACAATGTCTCTAATTTAGCCTCTAGATCAGGGGTCATAAGGGCCTTTTAGGCTCATTACCCAGAGCCCTGTATAGAAAGGATTGTTAATGCTATGAAATAGAATTCTGATAGAACATCATGGAAGTCTAGAAGGAATACACCACTGAGGATGCCATCATCATTATAGAAAAAACTGTGAAAGCCATCAAGGCTAAAGCAATAAATTTCTGCTGGAGAAATCTGTGTCTTGGTGTTGTGCATGACTTCCCAGGATGTACAACAGAGCCAATCAAGGAAATCATGAAAGAGACTGTGGAGATAGCAAAAAAGGTAGGGACTGTAGAGTTTCAAGATATGCATCTTTGAGAAATATAAGAGGTAATAGACACCAGACCAAAGGAATTACCAGAAGATGATTTGATGGAAATGAGTGCTTCTGAACCAGTGCCAGATGATGAAGAAGATGTAGAAACTGCAGTGCCGGAAAACAAACTGACATTAAACAATCTGGCAGAAGGATTCTGGTTATTCAAGACTGCCTCTGACTTCTTTATGACATGGACTCTTCTATGATACAGGCACTGAAACTAAGGCAAATGGAAGGAGCACTGGTATTGCATAATATATAAATATTTTTAGAGAAATGAAAAAGCAAAAAGTCAGATGTATTTCTGTGAAGTGACACCAACTGTGCCTGCCTCTCCTGCCTCCCCTTCCATCTCCTCTACCTCTTTTGCCTTCATGTAAGAGTCTGTCTGCCCCTTAGACAACAAGACCAACCCCTCCTCTTTTTCCTCCTCAGCCTACTCAACAAAATATTTTGAAATTGACTGTTGTTATTGGTAAGGATTCCAGTTAACAGTAGGCTATTAGTAGTTAAGTTCTGGGGAAGTCCAAAAGTTACATGTGGATTTTTTACTGCATGGGGGGGCCAGTACATCTAACCCCCATGTTGTTCAACGGTCAACTGCATAGTTATTCATTTCTATAGTTTTTATAAATAAAACTCTTTAACTGATCCTGTTTCTAAGCCTTCAGAAATGAAGATTCCTTAAAGCTATGGGCCTGGAAGTATACTTTAGAGAACAGTAAAAGCTTTGGATATTTATGATATAGCAACAAAAATTATCCATACAGAAGGCAAAGTTTTCAATACACACATACAATGGGGTAAATTTGCCAATTTTTTCTCTTCCTGGTTTTTCTCTTACTAGTTTATGATAATATAAAGTTACATTTTTATCACATACATTTTATAGATCTTAATTCTAATTATACAACTTGCTTTTTTATTACTTAATCCAAATTTTGGTTTCCAAGAAACTTCTAATAACAACCATCACAATCAAAAGCATTTAGTCAAACCAAAAGAATAGCCAAAGGTATGGAGATTTTGCAAACTTAATAAATCTTCCTTTATAATCATCAGTAACATTTAGAGCTTTATTAGAAATATGTCTGAAAATGAGTAATGCTCTTTCTCATCTTGTTTTATCAGAATCTTTAGTCAGCAATCTATAAAAGGTCTATAACTGATTAGTGTAAGCTAATGAGGTTCTAATATATTTTTACTTTGAGAGTAAATTTAAGCTTTTAAAACAGGTATTGAAAGTTATTAAAAAATGATAACAATATAACACATACACTTAATTTTACACAACACATGTCTTTTTAATGCAAAGGCAATATATGTAACCTAAACATTTGTATTCCTGTAATATTCTGAAATTAAAAAAAAAAGTTTACTATATTCAAGAAAAAATATATTGTGAACATCTTTTCAAATAAAAAAAAAGAAAGGAAAGGAAAGCAGAGGAGAGGAAAAGAGAAGAGAGGAGAGGAAAGGAGAGGAGAGGAGAGGAGGAAAGAAAGAAAAGAAAAGGAAGGAAGGAAGGAAAGAAGGGGAAAAGAAAGGAAAAGAAAAGATAAAGAAAAACATAACCCCCTCCTTTCTTATTGTAAAATCACAAAGAAAGCTTGGAAATCATTCAGAGGACAAAAAACCTGGACCAAGACAGGTAGCCTGAATTCTAGTACCATCTTCATCAGTTACGTGCTTGACATTCTAAGGGTTTTTTTGTTAAAACAGGGATGAAGCAAATAGGTCCCAAGAGAAGATTAAATATAGTCTTTTTATGGCAGTCTTCAAGATGAAAACACAATGATTATAGAGTCTAAAAGCTGAGAAAGAGTTTAGGAGATACAGACCAACTATACTATTTGGCAGGCAACTTGTTAAGGAGGAAGAATCAAGACTCAAGAGACTCGTTTAAAGTCATTCAGTTAGGCAATGACAGAAGCTCAAGAAGTTCTTGAGTCCATATAATTGTATTCTGGTTCTCCTTATTTTACCATGATACTTCTCAGTCATTGAAATCTAAAGAATAGAACAGATGTCAAATGCTCAATTTTCTGTCATTTGTAAATGACAGAATTCCCACTATACTAAAAAAAAGCTACTATGGTTATGGCAATGGATTCTTATTCTTTCTAAAAACAAATAAACAACAACCCAGACACACTACTAGTATGCTCTATGCTCTATCCTCTGCTCCTATTGACCTGGATATCTCTTATTTCTCTACAAAACTGCTAATCATGAATAGTAATTCCTGAGAATCTATGCCTTCATTCAGTGATCTTCCCCAGGCTCAAATATTTCATTCTCATCAGTGGCCAAATTTGGCCTTCAAAAAATATTTGGAATAGTCAAATAGTGACATGCTATAAGTTATCTAGTAAACATCTCTTCCTCTCTCCCTTTTGTTTGCTAATAAAAATGTTGATTTTTTTTTCCCAATGAGCAAAAGGGTGGCAAGGTCTGTTTGAGGGGACAGTTCTGAGAAAGTTTGATTTCCTGACACAGAGGCAGATGTGGCATAGATTCTTGCCTTCCACCCTCTTGTTGCCTAACACACAGATGTGATGGTGGAAACTACAGCAGCCATATAACAAGAGTAAGACAAACATAAGGAAAGTTTTGAGAAAACTGTACAGATGTAGAATCTGTAATCAAAAGGCCATTGAATTAATACCAGGAGCCAACCACTGCAGAGTTCTCATGCCATGAGAAAGCCTTTCAAGTCTCTGTAATGCTGGGTTTACTATTACTGGTAGTAAAAGACCATTTTCCTACCCTATTCTCCCAAATCACCATGTTTTGCTATGTGGCAAAGCAAGCATATAGTTATTAATAAATTTCATGGAAAATTCACCTTGACTATTTTCCAAGATTCAAGAATTCTAGATACATCATACAGTGATACAATTTTTAAAAAAATACATTATTTTAAGGATAGCTTAAAAGCTAATCCAGAAAAACTTAAAATATCAAAATGGCTACAGATCCAAATCAAGTTTGAATAGAAAAACTATTCTAGTGCAGTCAAGAATATTGTTGGTGTTGTTCACTTAAGTAAGTTTGCAAATATTAGACTCCTGGAGTTTTTTTTTTTTTTTCTCTCCCAGATCCTTTGAAATAAGATATAATGTCTTTGGATTTTAGATAACAAACAATATATCTGAGAGTGCTTGGAAAGGTTAATGCCTTAATAAATGTGTTTAGGACTTTTCCTATCCATACACTTGAGGTCCTTGTCCCCATATTGTCCTGCAACCCAGTCTATATAAACTGACCATATGGTTGGTTATGTTCCTCCTCCCATGTCCATGTCCATCCATCCCATTACATACCTTAAAGATTCTACAATCAAAAAAAGAAAGATAGACTGAAGAAAGACTAATACAGCATGATCTTACATGTAGAATCTAATAAGAGGTAGAGAGTAAACTGATGGTCACCAGAGGCTGGGGGTTGGAGAACGAAGGGATGAAGAGTTGCTGATGAAAGGGTACAAAGTTTCAGATAGAGAGGAGGAAGAGGTTTTGAGGTCTACTGAACAGCAGGGTGACTATGGTCAATAATGCGTATTTCAAAATAACCAAAACAGTAAATCTCAAATGTCTCATGATTAAAAAAGATAAGTGAGGCAATGAATATGTTAATTAGTTGATTTAATCATTCCACTTTTTATACATATATCAAAACATCACTTGTGTCCCATAAATGTATATAATTATGATTTTTCAATCAAAAATAATATAAATAATATATTTTTTAAAATAGAAAAAAAAAAGATTCTATAATCCAATCACAGCAGAATATAAATCTGGAACCAAAGCAGCATTTTATTAAATGAATCAACTGCTATATAAGTAGAAACTTGTGACTCATCTGTTCTACAAGGACATTCATTTAATAGAATTAGTTTAAACTGGATCAATCAAACACTTACTCTAGATCTGTGCTAACACAATAGCTACTATGTACATTTGGCAATTAAAATTAAAATTTCAATTAGTTAAAAATAAATAAAATTAAAAATCCAATTCTTCAGTATCACTGTAACATTGCAAAGGCTCAAAAGCCACATATGGCTGGTGGCTATCAAATTAGCACATTGTGATGTATAATTATTAATGGAGGAAGGCAAATTTTCTCCTAAGGCTCAATGTCCACAGGAAAGTAAAACATACAGAAAAAAACCTATGTAAAAGTTCTCTTTTGCTACCTGTTTAAGTAATGACAAACGCAGCATAGTTCCATTCAAAAGAATAAATAATATACAAACTATCCTATTAGTAACACACCACTGGACAAACTAAAACATAAATTTCTTTCTAAAGTAAACACTAGTACTTTAGGACATTCTCTTATTCTATTTATTTTGACTAACTTTAGTGTTTATTCTGATAAAATGCTATACCCAACAATTAAGGCAGTATTTTAGAAATTAGAACTATACTATTTTCAAATTGATAACTGCTTGAATAAGATCTTCTTAATGAGGGTTTCTGGCTGCTATCTGATTCTGATATACTGACATTAATAACAAGAAAATATTTTATGGTCAAGTAACACATTGAGCACAAAATGTAATGAACACTTACACTATAATATTAAATTTAATGAAGCAGAATAGATGTAGCCCAAAAGCAAATTTAAGGCTTTTAAAATTACAAAGTTGGCAGAAATTACTAGACTAGCCTTGAAGTTACAGAAAGACTATCTTTTAGAAACTGTCACTAAGAGATTGTCAAAATGTCCCCTAGTTTACATAATTATAAAATAATAATTTAAAAATTGTAAAATAATTTAATTTAAAAAAAAATTAATAAAAAACAATAGCAAGAAGATATTTTTTCCATTTGTTGTTTTGAGTTGTAAAGCACTGCTCTAAACTGGTGTTTTGAGGCTAGGTCTGAATATTTGTCTCCAACATTTTTCATTCAGAAGAATGAAGGTAATTTTTAGCAGGCATATGCTGCCTCTGATTCTTCATCAGTTTTTCTGCCTGAGAGAGGTGAAAATTCTACCCAACAGTTAAAAAATTGAGATTCATTTTTCAATTTTATAGTTCCTTTGTGCAAAATGATTCCGTAAACCAAAAATTCTATTAAATTCTAATTAAATTCTATTTATTTCTATTAGTTCTATTAAATTCTAATTCTACAAAATTAGAATAGGAATAACACATTCATGAGAAGTTATATTAAGCAAGTGACTCAAGGTATTCTTTTCCACATGCCTACAAATTTTCCCTATTTGACTGTATTAACCTCCATGTTTAACATGCTAGATATAGTGGTAACGGTGGTTAACTATTTGATATCCATTCCACCTCAAATAATCATTCTGAGCTAATCATTATATTTCCATTTTCCTCCCCAGGTTTTAGTTCAGGAATGATCACATAACCTAATCCTGGTCAATGATGTGAAAAAATACAAATAAAGGCAACTCTGTTGGAGGGCTTCTGGGGAAACTTTTCTCATTCTTAGAAAGAGACACAGGAGAGCTAGTCCCTAACTTCCACTGAAAGTTACCCTCTGGTTGTAATTATAGGGACTGCAAGCATGATCCTCTAATCAGCCTAAGAATGGAGCTAGCCCATAAAGATGAGCAGAACCAAGAGAATCCCAGGAGACAGGAGCACAAGCCCTGGGATACTGTACCTGGAGCTGCCCTATATGTGATACCCTATTATACGAAATAACACATTTCCTTTAGGAAATTTATATTAAACCATTTATTGGCATTTTTAGATGGTTCATTCTAATATGTGGAAACAGTGAAAATATTATCCCACATCCCAATGACCAACAACAATCACTGTTAATATTTTGATATATCTAAGGCCACATTAAAAACACCCTTCTCTTTAGCTGATTACAGAAAGCTAGTTTTATAAAATTGTAAGCAAGGAAATTCATTTCTCTCTCTGGAAATGACTTGCTTCCTGTTATTTTGTGGATAGAATTTGGAAAATGAAGAAGAACTAATTTTAGAAAAGCTTAAACAATGAAGACAGCATCACTAAGGGATCATCTAACAAGAATTATTAAAAGTTATATTGTAGACTAATTAGAGTCTGCAGTGCAGTTGAAAAGGCAGAAAATCATGCTACTGATATGTCTTTTGGGGGTCTTCACTTGAAAAACTAAGAGTAACAGCAAGTGGTAACAGAGAAGACAGAATGAACAGAATTTAGAATCATTCTCTGTATAGGTATAAATCAAATAAATGTTAGGCAAATGGAATGAGATTCATCAGAAAGAGAAGCCTAAGTTACTAGAACTGAGACTTAGTTTTCCTATCTTTCAAATGAGAGCAAAAAACTATTCTGAAAGATGATTTTGATGATTTCATAGTACCCGTAAAGAGCTTAGCATAGTGTCTGATACACACTGCACTACTGTAGGTATTTACTAACAAGCAGCTATTACAATCACTTCTATTGTAGTTCTGTTACCCCATTCTGCCCAGGCTAGAAATAATTACTCCCTTCTATGAAAGCCTGCAACAGTTACTTAGATACTCTTTTCTGCCCTGGCTTTTAGTTACTTGAATATTATCTATCCTAGTATATAGGTTCTTTGTTAATTTGTATACAATAAAAGAGTCAAATTTAGGTGAAGAATTATAAGAGAGAAGTGAATAGAGATAGAAGCAAAGCAAATCACTTATTGTTAAAAAAGTTTAAGTATCTGAGATGTGATGTATATAATTTCAAATAAAATATTTACTTCAAGAGTGAAAGCTGGATCAAATCATCAGTTTAAAAAATAATATTTCAAGTTTGGAGATTTGTGAAATTTTGGTTTCCTCATCCCTCAGAATTCAAATCAACAGTATATTAGGCTTATATATACAGCTCATTAATAAAGTAAAAATAATTGGTTTATAGATGACTGAACCATGTACTTAGGATGTTTTCATAAAGTTCTGCACTGACTCAAATGCTATTTTATGCAGAAAAGGCACATTATGTTAAGAAAAAAACTTAAATCAACTTTACTACATTTAGTTAGACAGGTAAATATGCTTTCCTTAATCAGGTCTACTACTAAACTGGTTTATTCATTAAATAGTTTTGGGGTTTGAGTGGATTGATAATAATATTTTAAAGTACTTCCATAAAACTTTCAATAGTTCTAAAAAAAAAACACAAAAACTGATCAGGATCATCAGAGAGTCAGCAAAGGAACTGTCCTTTCAGTTCAATGATGAAGCCCAATGTGTGACAGTTTTATATTTCCTGATATTCTATGATGGCTGACTTTAATTTGCTTTGTTTGACAAAAATATGTGGCTAATATAATCAGTACAGCAACATATAACACATGCAACCACAGTCAGCAAAGGCTTTGCCATAAAAATGGTTGTAAAACCTACACTCTCCATTGCAGGATATTTGTAGCAATCTTGGCAATAGAAAGTAGAGTTATTTATAACAATAACAACAACACTGAAAGAATACCACATTTCTCAACCCTCTATTTATCCTGTATCTTTAAAAAAAAAATAATGTAGCTATTAGAAGGCATGGTTTTAAGCGCCAACGGAATCCAAGGAGAAGCAATAAGCAATATAGGGAGAAAGACTAAAATGAGAAAACGTTATAGATAAAAGAAAGCAATAGAATAACTAACAACAGGAAACACTGCTTCTGAATGTTTTTCATTTGTCAAACACAACTAAATATACAGCTTTTGTTATTAAATAGCATTTTTGAGCAACCCTAATATTTTTCTAGTATATAAATAATATATATCAAATATATATAATTGTATGTATACCACATATATACACACACAAGCTTAAATTTAAGTATTTAAATGATCACAAGAAAAGCAGTTACGTGAAAATTATTCACACAATTCACTACTTTACTTAATGGTTTTACTAAAACCCAGTAATTTATGAACAAATTTCTTAAAAAAAATTTATCAATGACACAAAACCCAGAAAATCTGAAGAACCCTTTATCTATTAAAGTAATGGAATTTGCTACCAAGTCTTTCCATCACAAAAAAGTCTATTCCCCTGCTGGTTTCAATCATGAATTCTATCAAATATTCAAGGTAGAAATAAGAGCAGTTTTATAGTAATTTTTTAAAAACATGCATGTAAAGAAATTACCTCCACATCTTTGATACATGAGTGGATTAATAAAATGTGGTATATGTATACCATGGAGTACTACTCAGCTATAAGAAACAATGGTGATATAGCACCTCTTGTATTTTCCTGGAAAGAGGTGGAACCCATTCTACTAAGTAAAGTATCCCAAGAATGGAAAAATAAGCACCACATGTACTCACCATCAAATTGGTTTCACTGATCATCACCTAAGAGCACATTTAGGAATAACATTGATCAGGTGTTGGGCAGATGTGGGTAGGGGAGGGGATGGGTATATATATACACATAATGAGTGCGATGTGCACTGTCTAGGGGATGGACAGGTTTGAAGCTCTGACTCAGGGGGGTGGGGGGGCAAGGGCAATATATGTAACCTAAACTTTTGTACCCCCACAATATGCTGAAATAAGAAGGAAAAAAAAAAAAAGAATATATAAAAAAAAGAAATTACCTCCAGCACAATTTCAGAGAATTGCAAAACTCTAATATCAAAACATGACAAAGCCACTATAAAAATGCAAACTATATACATACATGTATTATATACGTGTGTGTGTATACACATACACAAACATCAGAGAGCTAACCTTTGCTTTCAGTAAAAAAATGAATCCATTCACTTTGTCTACTCAGATATCATCTTATAGGCACCTCCGATTCCTAATAAGACTTCACACTATTCGACCCATAATAGCAGTCCCAGGAATTTACCATTAAAATACCTCTCCAAAAATACAAAAATATATATGCACAAGGTTATTCACTGCAGTATTATTTATAATTACAAAATAACTGAAAACCACTAAATGCTAAACTACATGTGATTGAATAGGGTTATTATACTATAGCCACCATAAACTACTATGCAGCTATAAAAAATAAAAAAATCTCTATGAACTTGCATGGCATAACTTAAAGGAAATATTAAGTTCAACAAAAAAGTATAAGAAAGCCTAGATGGCATGCTACCTCTTGTGTAAGAAATAAGTGAAACATAAGACATACATATTTCTGTCAACTTTTACCAAAAGAACTGCAAGGAGGATAATCCAGAAAATAATGATTATCTAAAAAGGGTAAAGGGAGGAGAATGGAGTATACAAGAGAGACTGGTACTTCTCTGAATGTGTGCATGAGTGTGTGTGTTTAAATTTTATGTATAGGATTAACTTTTAGAAACATGTTAGTATTTTTCATATTAAAACAATAAAAATGGGAAGGGGAGGGGAAATTTAAAACAGAAAATAAACTAAAATGAGTTCAATTCAAATGACTATCATCAGCTCAGTGAATAGGGGAGGAAAGAACTAAGCCAAATTACTTATTAACACAGTATATGACTATATACCCTCAGTCTTGGACAGGATAGAGTGGTGAGGAAAAAACTGCAAACATTTATAAAATCTTTGTAGGTTTGTTTATTAAGCAAAACAACTGTTTAATAGGCAAAGCAATTCAGAAACTATTTTAGTTTTATTATAAGATTGAGCAAATGAGTAAAAGTGTTGATGTCCTTGGAAACCAGGAATCCCTTTATAGAAGGAGAATATAATTATGAAAAGGGAAAAGGCAAGAAAGAACTCAGTAGGGATGAAATGGAATATAAGGTGTGAAGTAACAATATGTAAATATTCATATATACATATATATGTGAAGATATGAATACAAGTGCATATATACATACATTTCATAGACATGAACTACAAGGCCCAGAAACGAAGGCACCCAGGTTGCAAAGAGCTTACCTACTGCCCACTCAAAGGAACCAGGGCTCTTTGGAGAAATGGCTGATTTTATGGCTGCATGAAAAATGAGCCTAGAACATTTTCTTTAGGACAAAAATAAGGAGGTACTTAAAAAATGGGAGCAAGTTACAAGGCACAGGAGTCATTCTGAAGAAGCTCCCACTGACCACATCTGGGACCACTTGTGCACCAAAATAAGCATGTACAGAAATGAATTATGAACATTTGAAAAAGAGAAAATCATGATTCCATATTGATAACAAATAGACAAGGAAGAAGGGACAGCTTTTGCTCACAGGAGAATGTCAATGCTGACTAAATGTGGAGAAAATCCTGAAGTTGGAAAATCATCATTTTGCAACTATCATAGTGAAGATTAGATCAACCAAGAATCATGATGGATAGATGTTAAATAAAGGGAGAAATTTTGATGAGAAGTAGGATATTTTCATGATCTTAAAATTTGTTCTTATTAGTTGCAAAGAAAAGGAAAAACAGTAACATAATGGAGAAATTGAACAAAACACCTTGGACAGATGCAGAAAATTATCATTCCTGATGAAGGACAGATGGACATCTTGTGTCTCCATATACGAAACCCTTAGGAGACAATATGATCTAAGTAGTATTTCAACCAAGAATGAAGAACCTGGATCTAATTATGAGGACACATTAGAACATCGGGCAAATATAAAATGAGGGGGATGAATTCTTTTATATACATATTATGATTTATTAAGTAAATTGGATCAAAGTGCTAAAAAACTCAAGATGATTTCATTTTCTTACCCTTGAAACTTGTTTTTACCATTATTATTACCATTTCTCATTCCTTCACTATAGAAACAGATCATCTGCATCTTGTTGATAAACCTTCCAAAGCCTACTAAATGATTTATTCTTCTCTACCTTTCCTGCTGTCACTCTAATCCAGGTCACTCCATGCACTTGCACCATCTAACTGGCCTTCTTTGTCATCTTACTCCTTATTTTGGTCTACCCCAACCCATGCAGTCAGAGTAATCTTTAAAACACAACTTTGGTTGTTTCCCTTGTCTTAAAATTTTCAAAATGAACTTTTATGACCTGTGGAATTGATGATAAGCAAGGATTACAACTGCTTCATGATCTGTCTTCTTGCTTTTCCACCTTCACTGAGTAAATAAAAATGGACAAATAAATATTTACACATTTAAGGTGTACATCTTAATGTTATGATATACATATACTATGTGAAATGTCACAATCAAGTTATTCAACATATCCAACACCTCACATGGCTATCATTTTTTTATGTGTGGTGAGAACACTTAAGATCTAACCTCTTAGCAAATTTCAAGTATGCAATATAGTATCGTATTGCTAACTGTATTCATATTGCTATAATTAGGTCTCCAGAACTGATTTATCTTGAATAACTGAAACTTTGGACCCTGGGACTACCTTCTCCCCATTTCCCCCTCTCTGCAGCTCCAGGCAACCACTATCCATTCTCTATTTCTATGAGCTTGACACATGTAAGGCAGAGCATGCAGTAGTTGTCTTTCTGTGTCTGGATTATTACCATTAGCATAAAGTCCTCCAGGTTCATCCATGTATTTGAAAATGTAAAGATTTTCTTACTTTTTAAGGCTGAATAATATTCAATTATCTAACATTATATATAATATAGATTATATATACATATAACATATTGTAATCCATTCATCTGTTGTGGGCATTTAGGTTATTTTCATATCTTGGCTATTGTGAATAATGTTGCAATGAATATGAGAGTGCAAATATCTCTTTGACATACTGATTTCCTTTGGATATATAACCGGAGGTAGAATTGTTGAATCCTAAGGTATATTTTTAATTTACTGAGGTATCTCCATACTGTTTTTCATAATAGTTGTACCAATTTATATTTCCATCAACAGTATACAAAGGCATCCTCTACTCATTTTTAAATCAGATTTGGGATTTTTTCCCATTGAGTTGTATGAGTTTCTTATAAATTTTGGGTTTATGTATCTCTATATATTTGCAAGCCATATAAGCATATATATACATACATATATATATATAGCATGAGCAATATATATGTGCACAGACATATATATTTACAAATATTTTCTCCCATTATATAGGCTTCTTTTTACTCTGGTAATTGTTTCCTTGGCTGTGCAAAAGCTTTTTAGTTTGATGCAACCCTACTCCGTCTATGTATGTAGCATTGCCAACTGCTTTTGCTGCATTTACTAAAATAATCATGCAGTTTTTTTGTTTCATTTTACTAATGTGCTGTATTACATAGATTGATCTATATATGTTGAAACATCCTTGTATTCCAGGGATAAATCCCACTTAGTCATGGTCCATCACCATTTTAATATGCTACTGAATCAGATTGCTAGCATTTTATTGAGGATTTTTGCATCTATGTTCATTAGCGGTATTAGCCTACAGTTTTCTTTCTTTTTCTTTTTTTTCATTTGACAGAAGGTCTCACTCTGTCTAATCTGGGATTCAGTGGCAAAATCATAGCTCATTGCAACCTCTAACTCTTGGGCTTAAGCAATCCTCCTACCTCAGCCTCCTGAGTAGCTAGGAACTAACTACAGGCATGCATCCATGCAGTTATTTTTTTATTTTTTGTAGAAACAGTGTCTTGCTATGTTGCCCAGGCTAGACTTGAACTCCTGGCCTCAAGTGATACTCCCACTTCATCCTCCCAATAAGTGTGAGCCATTGTGCCAGGTCACTGACACAACATCCGGCCATTAATTTTCTTGTGGTGTCTTTGCCTGGCTTTGGTATCAGGGAAATGCTAGCTTTATAAAATGAGTTTTAAAATGTATCCTCTATCATTTTTCAGAGAATTTGAGAAGGGTTGGTATTAATTCTTCTTTAAATGTTTGGTATAATTCACCCATAAAGTCATATGGTCCTGGACATTTACTTGTTGGGAGGTATTTGATTACTGATACAATCTCCTTATTTATAATTGATATGTTGAAGCTTTCAATTTCTTCTTCATTCCAGGTTTGGTATATTACAGCTTGTTTCTAGGAATTTATTCATTTTTTCTAGGTTATAAAATTTATTGGCATATACTTGTTCATAAGTCTCATGGCCTTTTTTATTTCTGAGGCGCCCACTGTAATGTCTTCTGCTTCATTTCTGATTTTATGTGAGTCTTCTCTTTTTTCTTACTTAATTTAGCTAAGGATTTGTTGGTCTTGTTTATCTTCTCAAAAAAACAAAATCTTAATTTTGTTGAATTTTTCCACTTTTTGTATTCTCTAATTTATTTCTACTATAATCTTTATTATTGCCTTCCTTCTGCTAACTTTTTATTCTTTGGCCACTTCCTTGAGGTGTAAAGTTAGGTTGTTTATTTGAAATCTTTCTTATTTTACAACATAGGCATTTATTGCTATGTAATTCTCTCCTAGTACTGCTTTTACTCCATTCCATAAGTTTTATCATGTAGTATTTTTGTTTTGGGCTCTCTTGAGATAACTTTTAAAATTCCCTTTTGATTTCCTCTTTGACCCAATACTTGTTCAAGAGTGTGTTTAGTTTCCACATATTTGCAAATTTTCCTATTTTCTTGCTATTATTGATTTCTGGCTCCATACTATTGAAGTTGAAAAAGATAATTGGAATAATTTCAAACTTCTTTAATTTGTTAAGACTTGTTTTATGACCTGATATGTGATCTATCCTAGAGTATTATGTGGGCATTTGGGAAGAATGTGTATTTTTCTGCTGTTGGGTGTAAAGTTTTGTGTGTGTCTGTTAGGTCCACTTGGTCTACAATGTTGTTCAAGTCAGCTATTTCATTAATGTTTTCTGTCTGGATGTCCTATTCATTATTATTGTAAGTAGGTTATTAAAATCTCCTATTTTATTGCTATCAATTTCTTACTTCAGATCTATCAATATTTGCATTATATATTTAGGTGCTCTGATATTGAGCCATACTAATTATCGTAACTTCCTACTAAACTGACCCTTTCATTATTATATAATGATCTCTTTTTTTTTTTTTGTCTCTAGAGATAGTTTTTGACTTAAAGTCTATTTTGTCTAATATAAAACTGGCCACCTCTGCATTCTTTTGGCTATTAATTGCATGGAATACCTTATTTCTATCCTATGTGTGTCTTTAAATCTGAAGTGAGTCCCTTATAGATAGCAAACTGCTGAATCTTTTTTTTTTTTTTGTAAGTTTTAATCCATTCAGCCACTCTCCATTTACATTAAAGTAATTACTGGTACTTGAGGACTTACTGTTGCCATTTTGTTGAATGTTTTCTGTTTTGCAGTTTCACTTTTCCTCCTCTTGGTGTCTTCCTTTGTTATTTGATAATTTTTTGGATAGTGGTTTGCTTTGATTATTTTCTCTTTATCTTTTGTATAGGATTTTATTTGTGGTTAGCTTGAGACTTGGATAAAATATCTTATAGTTATGACTATTTTAAAATAACAGTATAATTTCAATTACATATCAAAACTCTACGTTTACTCCCCCCATCTTCTGTTTTTGTATTCAAAGTTGCTTCTTTTTATATTGTGCATCCATCAACTTATTTTTATCCTTTAACTTTTAAATTAGGATTAAAGTAGTTTATACACCGATATTACAGTGTTACAATATTCTATAACTGTCTACATATTTACCCTTACCAGTCAGATTTATGCTTTCATCTGCTTTCACGTTGCTGTGTGGCATGTTTTCCTTTTAATTTGAAGAACTTCCTTAAGTATTTATTTTAAGGCAGGTCTAATACTGACAAACTCCCTCAGGTTTTGTTTGCCTGGGAAAGATTTTATCTTTCCTTCATTTTTAAAGGATGATTTTGCTGAGTATAGTATTCATGATAGGCAGTTTTGTTCCTTGAGTATTATGAATATATCATCTTACTCTTTCTTGGTCCGAAATGTCTTTTGCTGAGAAATCCACTGATAGTCTTATGGAGGTTCCCTTTTACTCAAGTCTCTTTTTTCTTACTGCCTTCAAAACGCTTTGTCCTTGACTTTTGACAATTTGATTATAATGTGTCTTGTTTTAGTGTTCCTGGGTTTGGACGTATTTGAAGTCCTTTGAGACTGGATGCAGACATGAATCTTGATGTCCATTTCTCTCCCATGGTTTGGGAAGTTTTCAACTATTACTTCTTTAAATAACCTTTCTTCTACTTGCTCTCTCACCTCCTTCTGTAAATCTCTTAATGTATGTATTGGTTTTTTGATGGTGTCTCACTAATTCCATAGGTTTTCTTCACTCTTTTCCATTCTTTTTATTTTTTTCTCTCACTAGGTAATTTCAAGTGACTTATCTTTGAGTTTACAGATTCTTTTGCTTGATCAAATCTGCTGTTGAGGCTCTCTCTTGAATTTTTCACCTCATTCATTACATTCTTCAGCTCTAGAATTTGGTTCTTTATTATCATTTGTCTTTAGGTTGAACTTCTCATTTTGTTCATTATTGGTTTACTGATTTTATTGAGTTGTCTGTTTTCTCTTGTAACTTGCTGAGTTTTCTTAAAACAATTATTTAATTTTTTTTTTGTGATGCAATTTTTAGATGTCTATTTCTTTGGGGTTGATTAATGGAAATGTATTGTGTTCCTTTGGTGTTGTCATGTTTTCATAATTTTCTGTCTTCCTTGTAGACTTGCACTAATATCTGAGTATTTGAAGCAGTCATCTCTTTCAGATGGTACGACCTGACTTTTGTGGGGAGAGATGTTCACCTGTACATTTGGGCAGCTTCTTCTCCAGAGGGCACAGTGGCATGGATACCAGGCAGCTCAATTAATAATCCTAAGTTCCTATATTCACAACTTATTTTTTGTGTGTGTTCCATTTCTGTGTATGTACAGAGGAGATGCCTTACATCCATCTAGCTTTTTAAAAACATCTATAAGAACTTTGCCTAAAATTTATAATAATAACAATATCAAAAGTAATACTCCAGTTATCCTACTCAACAAGCACCTTCCTGAGTAAGCAAAAGATGAGAGAAATCATCTGCTATTCCCTTATGTATTTCAGTTCCCAAATGTATTTCACATTATTTTTCCTATGATTCTAATTTATAAAGATAAGTATGTATTACATACTATGACTCTTACAGCAAGCCAGAAATTTTACCTGGTTTATACATGAAAAACAGTCAACAACTGGCAATCTTAGACTTACTGTGAATTGCACACTTTAGAGGCAAATTGAGAGCTTTTTGGGATAAAATTGAATGTTATAAACATTTAATCTTATATATTTTATTCATGCTTGTTTTCATAAAGAAACTGAATTCCAAATGAGCAGATACAGTTGTTTTATTCATGTTTTCCTACCCAGAATCTAACACTATTATAACTGTATAATTGGCATTTCATGAATACATTTTTATTAAATGAAGAAATTACCACTATTACTGAAAGCTCCTTTAGTAACTTATAGAACTCCCTAGTATCCATGCCACTGCACTGTCAGGAGCAGGGGCTATGACATGCCACCAGCCAGTGGCCTCACCCTCACTTATCGGTGAAGGTCTTTCCCCACTGAAGTCAATCCCTAATATCTGAAAGAGGTGACTGCTTCAAAGGAGATTTTTAGAAATGTTGGTAATTCATTCATGTCTGTGTGTGTATTTATATAAGTGTGTGTGCATATGGGGCTTAACAGCATAGTTTTTGTAGAGTCTTCTTTTTTTTTAAATTTCAAGATTTCTGTACTCTTTGCATATGTACTGGTTGTAGACTCTCATTTTCCTTCACCCAAGTAATCCCTCTCTACGTCAATATGTACTTACTTATTAGATTGAATCTTTGTTGCCTCTTTTGCCCATTCCATTTTCATTGAAACTAATTCGACCCTCATGTGATTTTATTTATTCAAATCTCTTAGGGAAAGTCTCAACACTCAGTAAGAATAGATCTGCTTAAGGACATAGCTATACTATCAGACCATAAACAATCAGCCCCATAATTCTTCAAGGAAACACTGTTTACAAATACAATAACCCAAACTAAAAACAAAATATCTTCAGAATACAAAAAGAAAAGTAAGTTTACTAAATCTCTCTCTCTCTCTCACACACACACACACACACACGCAGAGTTAACAGATATTATAAGAATGAAGAAGTTCAAAGACAAAGCTCTCCAAGAAGAGATTACAATTAAGATTTCTTTTTGAGATAGTATTTTTGTATCTAGGAAAGCAATATGAGTGTGAGCTATAAGCTAGGTAGCAAAAAGAAATTCATTAAACATAATTGAATAAAATCTGTTAGAATAAAAACTATTAAATAAAAGTCTACTTCACTTCAATTTACTTGGCAAGGACTTGCTTCTTGATTCATGAAATTAAACTCCTGGAATACTTACCTTCGAGGATGATTGGCATCAAATAATGTGTTATCATCGTCCTCATCATCTTGTTCTAAAGGTGTTAATTCCATGTTTTCTATGTTAGTGTCCAAAACTCCATATCTCCTAGTCTTTCGGTTTCTTCTTCTCATCCTATTAAACAGAATAAATTAATCAATAAAAATTATTTCAATAAGGTATAGATGATCCTATATTTATTTGTATATTAAAAATAATCATTCTGTTTCAGACATAGGAGGTATTCAATATCAGAATGGTTATATTTCAGGATTGCAGCCAATTTACCATGTAGGATTACTTATACTTCATGAAATAAAACCTACTCCTACATGTTTATATGCCATCAGTTTCTTCTGTCTGACATACTCTCTTCTCCCTTTGTCAACTGATGGTGTTGGCAGATAACCTTTTAAGCCTTAGTGCAGGCACTTCTTTCTGGCCTTCTATTCCAATATTTTTCCCATGTCTTCCATGCTTTTGTGCCCCACTAAGAAACTGCATGGATATAAATAGTCAAATTCTAGACTGGTGGCTCACTACCCTAGCAAACATCATAATCACCTGGGGTACTTTAAAAGCCCCCAGGTTCAGGCCATAAGTTAAAATGTATAGGAATAGAAATGAAGCATCAATATTTTGTTAAAGTTCTACATGCGATTCCAATGTTCTGAAAATCACTACTCTTGATCAGTGGTTCTTGAAGTGCGGTTCTCTCTATCAACAGAATCACGATCACCTAAGGACTTAAAGAAATAAAAATCTTCAGGGCTAGCCCAGACCTAGTGAATAACAAATTTTGAATGTGAGGCCCAGAAACCTATGTTTTAACAAATATTTCTTGTGCCTTTGATGCATACTAAAGTGTGAGAACTACTGCCCTAAAGGAATTGAAAAGATTTTAGCTGTATATATGAAAGAATCTGATGATTTAGAGCTACATTCTGCATTTCTCTTTCAAATAACTAGCTCTTTTCTTTCAAATCATTTACCTCAATTTTCATTTATATGTGGTTATATATAGTTTATGTGGTTATTTATTCGCCTGTCTCTTCCACTAAGTTCCATGAGGGCAGCAACCATGACAATCTCATTCACCATTGTATAACCACTTTCTAACACATTGTCCTATCAATTAAGATGTTCTTTAAGTACTTGCTTAGGGTCTGAGTGATTTCTAGCTCAGTGATGCAAAACCATGACTCTGTAATCAATGTCTAAATCATCTCCAATTCAACTACTTCAACTCCACACATAGAAAAATACATGTCACAAAATTATCTATTGGCGTTTAAAAATAAAATAGAAGATATTTCAGAACTGATCACAAAATTCTATTTACTTTAATTCCGATTCACTTTGCTTGACACAATGAATGTGATAAATAATTGGGCTATAACACCAACTGTAAAGAATAACATGAACCTCTTCAAACAAGACAGTGGGGCTCCCTTGAAAACAAACTGTCCTACATATACATGCGCAAATACATACATTCAACAAATATTTGAGTCTTACTAAGCATCAGGCAATATACCAGCTTCTGGGTGTAAAGCACCTGATTTCAGTGTCAAAGTTCACAAAATATTATTAAGCATGGACAAAATTCAAAATAATTTCCACCAATCATTGCCTATAGCTTTATCTATATACCCACCTAAAGGTGATGGAACACGAAACAGTGAGTTAAGCATGGTATTTAAAGTTCCAAAAGTAGGGCCGGGCGCGGTGGCTCACGCCTGTAATCCTAGCACTCTGGGAGGCCGAGGTGGGCGGATCGTTTGAGCTCAGGAGTTCGAGACCAGCCTGAGCAAGAGCGAGACCCCATCTCTACTAAAAATAGAAAGAAATTATATGGACAGCTAAAAATATATATACAAAAAATTAGCCGGGCATGGTGGCGCATGCCTGTAGTCCCAGCTACTCGGGAGGCTGAGACAGGAGGATCCCTTGAGCTCAGGAGTTTGAGGTTGCTGTGAGCTAGGCTGACGCCACGGCACTCACTCTAGCCTGGGCAACAGAGTGAGACTCTGTCTCAAAAAAAAAAAAAAAAAAAAAATAAAGTTCCAAAAGTAACCAATGAAAGAGTTAATAAATATTAAAACTAGCAAAAATGAGGCAGTATGAAGTATAAGCTAGTCTTTTTTTATAGTGAGAAATTAAATATGTTTAAGTTATTACCAAGGTGAGAAAACTGCTTGAGCTTAGGAGTTCAAGACCAGCCTGAACAGGAGTGAGACCCCATCTTTACTCAAGAAAGAAAAAAATTAGCCTGTCATGGTGGTATGTGCCTATAGTGCCAGTTGCTCAGGAGGCTAAGGCAGGAGGATCACTGGAGCCCATGAATTTGAGGTTGCAGTGGGCTATGATGATGCCACTGCACTCTACCTGGGGTAACAGTGAGACTCTGTATCAAAAAAAAAGTTATTAAATTAACAAGTATATATCTGTTTGGTTGTGGGTGTGTGGGTGTGTGTGTGTGCACACACACACCCACACACACCATATGGACCAGAGGTCTAAATTTTTTCTGTAAAGAATTAAATAGCACTTTAGGCTCTGTGGGCCATATATGGTCTTCGTCACCTATTTATCTTACTTTTTTATTTCATTTTGTTTACAATCCCTTAAAATATATATAAAAATATATATTTAAAAAAACATTTTTAGCTCTTGTGCCTTATAAAGACGTGCCAGCAGATGGGATTTGGCCTATGGGCCATAGTTTACCAATCTCTGATTTAGATTTATGAAAATAATTGAAGAAAAACTAACAACATAAATGAATAAAACTATTGTCTATAGAAAATAGATACTGAAAAATATAGGGAGGCTAGTTTACTACTGGCGCTTTTGAGTGCACATGATTTAATAATATTTGTATGTATTCCTTTGATTTAAAAAAGTATATACAAGAGAGTGAAACCAGTTGGCAGCATAAGGTATGGATACTGAGAGTTAGAAATTCTGCAGTTCCCTTTTTCCAGTCTTTTGCTTGATTTCCTAAACCATATGACTTCCCAAACATTCTGGCATTTTCAGTCAATGAATAATTTAATGTCATGTGAAATTATTTTTGGAAATAAATTAGATTCTTCCATGTCATATATATCAAATAGTCAATACATTAATAACCTGCTCATTGTCAGCCACAGTATGTTGACAAGTCTTAAAACAAGGAATAACATGAACACAGAGTTTACAGACTTTAAAAATCTTTCCCATATGATGCTCTTCTCCACTCTCAAAATCTTCACTCTACCTTGAATGAATTCCTAATCTTTCAGTGAGTAGCCAGATTAATCTGTCTAATAACACTATTTTCCCAATATGCATATAGTATAAATATTTGACTGCATTGCTTTGGGCATTTTATTATTAATTCTAACTTATACTGTCCTTTAATTCAATCTTGTATGTAAACACGAATCTAAGTCTTTAAAAACAAGAACCTATTTCATATACAGAGACAGAACATTGTTAGGCACCAAATAAATGAGCAAGGCAGTTCAATTTAAATGAATTTATTATTTTAGTATATGTACTAATTCACATAAGAATGAGTCAAATAACACCGGATATTATTAAATAGAATTTAAACTTGAAATGCAACCTTTTTAAAAATGTCTTTCATCAGTCCAAGGATATAGGCAGTGATGACTACTTGGCCTCGACAGTTACATGGCCATACAAACTACAAACAAAACACATATACTGTATTACTATATGTGGTGCTATAATATTTCTCAAGGAAGGTCAAAAACAATTATAAAGCTTTAAAATAATTGGGCTGAATCAACAAACTGTGTACTGAAAATACTAACAAACATTAAGTATAAAATACTACACACACAAAAATATACTGAAATCTTAAGTAAAGGGCTACTTTTATCTTTTAATATGCAGTGTATATTACTTTTAAACACAAAAGTAAAGGGGGCTTTAAAATCCATGCAATTTTAACACTCAAAGTTTTTTTCTTACAAATGAATGTTTTCACTGAGTTCATGACACCCAAACTTGTCTGTTGGGTATGTGTGTGGGTTGATAATTATATACATGTAATTATGTATATGTATACTTTTCTACTAGACATAGTAAATGCATATTGAAATATTAAAACAAACTTTGCTGGCTGCTAATGAACATAAAACTAGGGACTTTCTCTACAAATATGTAGAGAGGGAAGTATGTAAGCCTGAGCTGGCAAAAGAAAAAAGCTATATCATTACCTATACTAAATCACATTCACTCATGATCACATGGTGTGTACAGATGAATGATCCTGGTCAGACGCTTTCTAAGTATTCAAGTTAATATCCAAATAGCTGGAGATGCAGATTCCTTAATGTTCCATTATACTCAGAACTATTTCTGTTCCAATAGCATGTATAAGCTAGATTATCAAAATAAAACTAAAGTACTAAAGTAAGCTTGATAAAATTTTATGTAAAAATGTATGATGCCACATAAAATAAACACAACAGACTAAAATTCCATTTCATTTTACTGCTCTACAAAAGGGAGAACAGTGATCAATGTAACTTGCTATATTGCTATATCTTGCTATATCTTCCTGATTTAATTCATATCTTTTTTTTCCCTTCTGTTTTCTTTTAACTGAACATCTGTAGGGTATATATTAAATATGGAATAATATAAATATTCTTCCTTCACTTCTTTTATAGCACATTCAAAACTAGACTGAGGAATATATTCTTTACTATGTATATATTATATATATGTACACATACACACATATATATAAACACACAACTTTCCATGTGGTTACACATAATGATAAATCAGAGTAAATATATTAAAGTACAACTACTGATACAGAAATTTTGTCTTAACGATTTTTAGCAAAAATTGAATTAGTGACCAAGAATGAATTTGAAACCAATTTTCTGCCACTGCAATATAAGTGAATAAAATACAGGCATCTATAGTTTTCATCCAATCCTTGTATATATGACATAGTAAAAATTCTTCTGACTAATTTGGTATCTCTCTCATCTTTATTTCCCATTCTCATAATCCAATCCATCATTTGTTAGTTCAACTTTTTCAAGAACCAGATACCAATAAGGAATGAGTGTGAGTAATGGGTTGAACTGTGTCCTCCAAAAATTCATAAGTTGAAGTCCTAACCCCCAGTACTGCAAAATGTTATTTAGAGTCAGGGTCTTTATAAAGGCAATCAAATTAAAATGGGGACATTAAGGTGTGCTCTCATCCAATATGACTGGTGTCCTTACAAAAAGCGGAAATTTGAAGATAGACATGCGTGCAGGTAGAATGCCATGTGAGCACAAAGATGGTCACCTATAAGCCCAGGAGAGGCCTAGAACAGATCCTTTCCTCACAGCCTTCAGAAAGAAGCAAACTTGCCAGTGCCTTGATTTTGGACTGGCCTCCAGAACTGTGAGACAATAAATTTCTTTTGTTTAAGCCACCCCACTTATAGTACTTTCTTTCAGTCTCTCACAGATTAATGCAGAATGCAAGAGATTTATCAAGGGAAGGGCCCATGAAGGATAAAGACAGGAGGGAAAGGGAAGGTGAAGAGAGCCTACACAGGGTGATACATGTCTGATACCTATAAAAAATAGAAAGGAAGGATGACTGGGTAGGAAGAGTTGTAGCTTGCAGTGCAGTTCTGAAAGGGTCTTGATAGAATGCCTGCAAACAAAAGCCGCCCATTAGAAGAGTCTTCTGTCAGTCAGAATGGCCAGGCTCTGCTGCACTCAGTCACTGGCTGAAAACAGGACTTGGAATTATGGCCCTGGCATGAATGCTGTGACGGATCCAAAGCTGTGGCAGCCAACTATGCTTCCTGCAGCAGGTTCTCTTGAAAGAATGTCTGATTAGCGTACCTCCATGGCTGCCACAGTCACAAGGTATTATTGATTATATTATACTTCCTGAGAATCATTGAAATTCATTTATATTGCTCCACCATACCACTGCTATCCTATCTTCTCTTCCCTGACTATTAAAATAGCTTCCTAATTGACTATCACTATCTTCTGTGGTCACCTCCCCTTCAGCATCTAAAATTCTTCAATGGTTTCCTATTACTCAGCACTAAGTAATGAGTCTGTAATATCTGGTCTATAAAGATGAGTACCAGATGGCTCATACTTTTGCCTTTAGGTTCAATGTGCTCTTCACTCCACATTCCACTTCACTTTCTGAATACAGTCTTCTCTCAAACTCTTACCATGGCCATGCTTTCTCTATCACTGGCCTCACACCCTTCTCCCACCCACCTCAGTGTTGTGTGGATGCCTATTTATCTTTCAGCTCTCAGATTAAGTATCCCTTCCTTAGGGAAGCCTTCTGATATACCTAGCCAGGTCACAAACGTGTATTATTGGCTTACACAGCACTCACGTACATCTCCTTTAAAGTATTTATCAAAGGTGCACTTGTATACTTATTTAATTAACTATTTTTCTTCCCTATTAGACCTTTAGTTTCATTAGAGCAGGAGGTATATATTAATAGCTGTTCTTGCTTACCACCATACCCATAGCAGACAAGTTCTATCATAAAGGAGATGCCTAATAAATATCTGCCAAATAATTAACTGAAATATTCAGAAAATATATCTTGCATTTTCTCTGTATGACAAAGACATCTAAAATTTTATATGCAAATCATTACCTCCAGGACAAAAGAAGCCTGAAAGAATATGATTTCCAGAAACACACCACAGCAAATTCTAAGGGGACCTAGCTAATTTTTCAATCATTTAATATGGATCTATGGAGGTGAGTAATAAGTTTCTGGTTCAGGACAAAAAAAGTACTAGAATATTTAAACATATTAAACATGTACTCACTTCAGGACCTCTGAGATTTCATTTAGGATGGTTTAGGTACAGCTCAGGTGTTTGTCATACTCTATTCAAATTAGAACCACTAATATTTAGCTTGTATCCTGTGTGGAGGAGTTTCATTTTTATCTCTTGGCTATGTAAATTTACCATATTGTAACACATAGTTATCCTTTATATACACTATGAATAATTGAAGTTTACCCTTTCAAAAAGCTAAACCGGCTTTTTGTTTTCCTTCTTTTAAATTCTCCGTATTCTACATGGAACTTTATCCAATGCTAAAGAAATTCCTGCCTTCTTATACAGGAAAAAATGAGATTTTAAAAAAATCTCTTTTTAATCTCTCAGGATCATTGTAATTAGTCCACTTTGATGTAAAGCAATGGTGCTCTCAGGATCTATTGAAATGTATGTGACCCCACGTTGAAGTTCTCAGACTACTATGGCTTTGAATTCTTTAGCTTCTTCTCATAATTTTTCTTAGGCTTGACAGTTATCAATTGCTATCACTATCACACAACGAGTGCATCATTAAACAGAGGATTCCTCCAACAAGGTACTCTGCCACAGCTCATCTCCAGTAAAATGTTCACTGCTAACAACCAAAGGTCAAAAAAGTAACCATCAAGAGCATGTTCACCTATGCTTAGCCTACTACAATGTTGTTTTCTCTGATAGACACCTTTTCTCACCAAACTCCTTGTAATTCAACACATATAATCAGTTCTTATGCTTAGATGTGTTTCCTGTTTGAAAGCAGGCCAGTAGATACCCCAAGGTAATGTAAATCCTAAAAAAATGTCATATACCTTGGCTTTGAAGTATCCTATATGAAAGAGTATAGCACATAGTTTCCTTGTCATCTCTCCTCCTTGTATTTACGTGGATTTCCTAGTCTTCTCTTAGGCCCTAAAGCTTGGGATGTGAGTCTTGATAATTCCTCTGACCTCCATTTCTAATAGTTCAGCATGGATTTATTTCCTAATCAACTTTAAAGTCCTATCTACAAACAAGTACTCCAAAGATTCATCCCATCTGGCCTCTCACTGGCTCTATGACCAACCCCTCCAGATTTCTCCTATAATCACCTTTCATTTCCCTCACTCCCACTCCATCTCCAGCCTTGTCAGATCTACCTTCTTGCTGATTATAGTTTCAGAAGCCAGATGCCACACAGGTGTATACATAGATACACTATAAAATATATTTATATATATATACACACACACACACAAAAAAGTATATATATATATAAAATATAGGTTTAAAATATATATATTTAGGTACTATTTACTATATCTTTCAAATGTATAAAAATATATGTAAATATATTTAAAGCCTCTATTTTATAAATATAAATTAAAGTATAAATATAAAAATAGTAATAATAGCAATGTTTTATGATATGTGACAGAGGTATTAAAAAACATATCATAGTAAAACCTTCCCTAAACATATTACAATTCTAGATGCAAAAAAATTCCAGTAAGAATAGCTAATATTTACTGTGTGTGCACATATGCCAGGCATTGATCTAAACAGCTAATAAGCATTACCTGACACAATCCTTACAACAATTTTATAGGATAAGTACCCTCATTTTATACACAAAAAAGCAGAGTTTGGAAAAACTTAAATTGGGAACAGCAAATTGTAGAGCTAAGTCATACACAAATAATTTGAGTACTGAGCCTGAGTTTTAAATAATTAAGTCAAAGTGTATTCCTAATGAATCAAATTCCTAATGAATCAAAGTAATTTCAACCAAAGTCACAAAATTAGTTGACAAAACAGTCATGTGATCTTCAACTTAATGATCTTACATTATACCAGACTAGATAATTTTTTTAGTTGAACTATATTTGTTAGTTCATCATTTTGTAGTTAAAAAAAAAAATAACTTGGCAGCTACTTGCATTAACAAGTACAATTATTTTGTTCTGATTAGTTCATCTCTTAGTTTTGATCACTGTAACAGAATCTGCTTTTTGTGTAGAGACAACCTGCTTCTTCTGGCTTAACAGAAACACAATTTTGTTTAGAGAGCAATTGTGCCCAGCCCTAAGGAGGACACAATGATCATAATAATTGGTGTAAACCAATCATGAAAACATAATTTTCCTTTTGCCAGTCATTGTCTAGGGGTGAGCAGATGAAGCAGTTCAGACAAATGAAATAGAAGAGGATGTCTCTGGTAGTGGGGTTTCTGGGAAAAGATTTTTCTCCCTGATTAAAACAAACAGAAAAGAAGGCCTCCTTTCATATCCCTTCCCCTCCTTCCTGCTTGAGATACCACTGTGTGAGAACTTAATGTTTAAAGCTGAGGTAGCCACCCTGTAGAGAGAGAAGAATGCAAACATCCAGAATTCTTGATAATCTTCCAAAGCCACTGGACCAAACTTGAGTCTACTCATATTTATGATAAGTAAACAACAATAAAATATATCCTTATGTTAAAGTCGTATTTATTTGGTTATTCTATTGCTTATAGCTAAAAACCTCCTAACTCATAAGGAAACCCAACATCTCAACTTCTCTGCATCATACTGCCATTTTACATCACCTGGACATATATTTCCTTCTAACCCTCTTCTTTTTAAGAATCTTTTTGTCAGGTTCTATTAGCAATTCCTCCACTCTGAATAAACTGATTAAACTTTTTCTCAGCAGTTTTCAATCTATTAATAAAATCACATTGCCACAAAAAAAGCCCACTAACTTTTCATACCATCACTTTACACTTGTTTTTTTCAGTTTGGCACAGTTGTCCCAGTTCCATTTAGATCATTATATCCTTTCTATCACATTCTTTCCCCAGTGATTCTTCCCTCAGCCCAAATTAAACAACAAAACTGTTTTCAAACTGGGATCCTCAGAGTCCTAGGTTTCCGTAGAGGTGCAGCCAATCAGTGTGGTGTTGCTTTCTCCTAGTTTACATGTTGCAGTCCCACTGCTAAAAATGATGGAAATCTACATTACAACAATGCATAAAACATGCTGTCATAGAATCTGTCATGTCCATTGCCCCTAGTCCACCTTAAGAAAAATTGCTCCACCTATAAATTCCTTTGAATGGCAGCAATGGTTACTCATGTGTCTACCATGCAAAATCACCTACTTTCACCCACAACTAATATGATCCTGGGACAAGCACCTTTTCTAAATCATGATTGTCAATCTCAAGGGTAGACTATGACCTAGCCTACAAAGATAAAATAAGCCAATCAGAATACCTGCTTTAGATATTTAGCTATTTAACAATTGGCAGGGCATAAGGATCATCTAGAGAATAGACACTGGCTGCAACAAGGGGTCTAGGTACACAGGTGAAGGGTATTGGTACATGCCATGTGAATATCATTACTGAAAATTCACAACTCAAATTTTACTGATTGTTTTGTTTTCAGAATAACTTTACAATAACCAATCAGAAGCATCTCAGTTCAGTTTCCCCTTTTTGTCGCAAATCCAACCTGTACCAATTATAGGGAAATGTGTCTCCTGGCTACACTCTATTACAATTTATCCTGAGGACTGCAGTTATCTTAGATATACTCTAATAAATAATCTGTATATTATCTTGGGTAAATAGATATGAATAATATATCCACATAAAATAGCCCCAATTGACTTTTCTGTATAACCTCAGATCATAAGCTTCCAGTATGGAAAGTATTTGAAAGGAGTTAAAATGACTAGATTTTACAAGGTTGATGTTAACACTTCTCTCTCACAGATACCCATATTTCTAATCTTCATTTCCATGTTTTACTTTTGGTTTTCCATACATTCTTTCTTATTGCCATTTGTTATTTACTCAGGAAACACTTGGAACATCTACTATTTTCCAAATAAGCATAAGGAGCAAATAGTATAGAAAAGAAGACAGACAACTGAACCAACTATTAGGTTTCACTGGAAATAATGTCATGATACAGGTATCCACAAGGTGGTCTGCAATCACAGAGGTTTCCCAGTAGAGCTGATAGTCCATTTTCATCTTCAAAGACAACTAGGAGTTAGACAAAAGGAGGACGAAAGAGTCCACTGCTTGAAAAATGTACTTCCATAAAAATATAGCACACTTGAGGCTACAGCACAAGATAAAATAAAACTGATGAAAAAGAGTCAGATTGAGGAGGACCTTAAATGCTAATCTAAGGAGTATGAACCTTACCCCAACAGATACCATAGAAATGTATTGTCCAATAGAACTTTATGTAATGATGAAAATACTTTGCATAATTCTGTCCAATACAGTTGCTACTAATGACATGTGATTTTTGAAGTCCTTGAAATGTGCCTACTTTACCTAATGGACTGGAACTTTTTTTTTTTTAATTCTGATTAAGTTTTTAAATAGCCACATGTAGGTAGTGGCAACCATATTGAATGGTATAGCCATAAAAGATTATAAGCATAAACACAGCATGATCAGATTTACATCTCAGAAGGAAAACTATATGCTCAGCGTGGAAGGTAAATTGAAAGAGAGACGTACCTGGAGTAAAGAAAAGTTAGTAAAGATATCACCATAACCTAGTGATATGAGCGAGCCTAAACTAATGTAAGGTCAGTGAAGCTCACAAAGTGGTCATGTAGACAATATTTAGAAATTGAAACTGGATGACTGGATATGAATGGTAAACAAAAGAGAGAGATTTGGGAAAGCTCAGGTTTCTAGTCTGAGAAACTGTATAGATGATGATGTCATCCACCTTGTAAAGAATAGTGCAGCAAGATTTGCTCAGGGGCAAAAATAATGGTTTCAAGCTTGACCTTTATGAGTCTGAATCATCTATCCAGTAAGAAGCTGGCTGGGTATACAGGTCTGTAACTCAAAAGGCATCTAACAGCTTAGAGGTAGCAGTTATAAAAATAAATTTGGAATATGTCACCCAGAGAACATGGACAAAGCAGAAAGGGTTAAGAAAAAGACCCAGCTATTTAGGAAGTCAAAGTCACTCTCTACCACAAACATTCAATGAATGCCTCTACATTCCAGGAACTGGACAGGGCCTGTAGGGACCAAGGATGTATAAGACACAGGCCCCGCTCTTGAGACATTAGTTGTACAAGAGTCCTAACAGTAAGAAGAAAAGTTCATAGAGAAAGAAAATCATGAAGAAGCTGGGGACTAAATATTCAAAGACGTAAGAAGAAAATCAGAAGAGATGTCACAGAAGCCAAAGTAAAGACCAGTGTATTGATTGCCACAGAAAAGAGGGGAAAATATACATAAAATTGAGACAATGTGGTTATTAATTATCCTCTGCAAGGACAATTTTAGAGTGGTAGAATTAGAAGCCAGACTGCAATGAAAGGTGTGGAAATGGGGACATTTCAATGGAGGATCTCACTTCTGCCTACTGCATGAGGTTTATTTAAAATTCCCTCTTCCTGTCTTCTCAAATACCTTTCTTTCCTATACCTCCAATATTTCCTTTTCTACTAGCTTTTTCCCCACCACTGGCATTTAAACAAAATTGGATACTCCATTCTTAAATGGGTACTTTTCTGTATCTCTCATGCAATACTTCTCCCTGACTGAACAAATTATATCCATGGAGTAAAGGCCACCTCAAAGTAGATTCAGTTATATGGCAAATTTGTAGATAATTCATATCAAGTAGAGATAAAGAGTTTGGTTTTCTATAAAAATATAATCATTTTAGCTATCATATTAAGTGACTTTTTAAACAGCCTTGGCTATGAGAGTGAGATTTAGGAGCAAGCCCTCTATCAGTTAGCTTAATCTCTTGCTACCATATTCCTCAAAGTTCAATTTATTAAGCACAAAAAGCAATGGTACTGCTCCACTGGATAAGCCCCTTGAGAACAAACATGTCCTCTTTATTACATTTAAAGTCCCAAAATTCAGTATAGTTTGAGACCTAACAGTCACTCAAATTTATCATGAACTGATTTGTGTGGATTTACAGGTGGGCTGATATGGTAACTTGTCTTTTTCTTTACATAGTGCACATTCAGCATCACCTACAAAACTCTGCAACCAGCTTGTTACACGTGCAAATAGTAATACGCTGAGACAAAGATCTCCACAGCTCTTAAGATCACTAGGCAGGGTATAAGGTGGATAATATCAGGATACATAGTCTCATACATTTACCCCATATAGATATCAATTTCTACGTGTGACATGACATGAAAAAGTGTGGGAAGCATTGTCCTGACCTCTAGCAACACCCCCAACAAATAAGAACATCTTTACTTTTACCTCCCAGAACTGCACACATGGCAAATGTTGCTTAAATAGAAAAATCCTATTATCACTTCACACAGATCTCTGACATATTTGATTGTCATACCGCTGGTACACTATCCTCTTGACATTTTGGCACTTGACCACATAACCAATTTAATATTTTATAATATTTTAAGTGCATGAGTAAACATTTTGAGAAAGTAAGTTTCATCTCTGCAAAGAATATCAGTTCCTTGAGAACCTGTCCTCATTAAATACATTTCCAAGCTTCTGGGTATGACCCTATAGAAAACATTCAATATATACTGTCTGGCTAATCCAATGATGGCAAATCAGGACAATTTACACTTGTTGGGAAAATTCTACTTTCTAAGGTTATATAAACAACTAGTATGGAAGTTCCACAAAGGTAGGAACTTTTCCATCTTGTACACTGCTAATCCTCACCCAAGGCCTATCACTGGTACATTATAAGTAGTCAATATTTACTGAATTAATGTTAGTAACCAAATACATAAATGGTCAAATAGTATTCCCTGTTTTTGCTTAAATTGAGTGATTTCTACGTCTTAGGATCTTATAAGTAGGGTGGAAACCAAATGTTTTCTGAAAAAAAAAAAAAGAATAGAAATTCCTTAACTCATATTTTTAAGT
This sequence comes from Eulemur rufifrons, assembly GCF_041146395.1. Classification (NCBI taxonomy): domain Eukaryota; kingdom Metazoa; phylum Chordata; class Mammalia; order Primates; family Lemuridae; genus Eulemur; species Eulemur rufifrons. The sequence continues at coordinate 69,278,186 of NC_090999.1, read as the reverse complement.
AACTAGACAGGAGAGACAGTTATCAATCTCATATTCATAATTCAATAGTGATTTGCCACAGGAGGAGTTAAGGTAGAAATATTATAAATATGACCAGATTAACAGAGGTCACTTTAAAATATCACCATTCCCTATGTCTAGTAAATCAAGAAAAATCTTTGGATGAGGTGAGGAATGAAGGGGAATTGAGGTAGTGTACGAAATTATTTCAGTGTGGCACTGACATGATGATGATCAATAAATGTTAAAGTTGATTCACTTTTTAAAACAGTGAAATTTGGAGGTATAACATTCAACAAATTCATGTTTTAAACAGAAAGGCACTGGGCATATAATGTCTACTTCATTTTTCACCATAAATAAGCTAGCTATCTTTATAATGCAATATCACTTTAATTACATTCAGTAATCACAGGAAGCAGCATGGTCCTTGAACATGTTAAGTTTCAGCACAGCTGGTTTGGGCAGTTCCTGTGTGTGCGCCCTTGGACAAATTAGTTAACTTTACTCAGCCTCAATTTTCTCAACAAGAATAATATCACCTACTTTGCAGGTTTTTGCAAGAATTGGAAAATGTACACAAAGTATGTGGCATTATATCTGACACACAAATTAGCAATTAATACTATTAGCTATTAGAATGGTAAGTAAAATCTCAAAAATAATCTTTCAGTTACAAAGTAAGAGTATTTGAAAGAATCCTAATTTTGTGTCTTAGCTTATAGGCTTGGGTAACCATTCAAATTAAATATCGTGTATTTCCGATGGGCATAGTGCCTCACACCTATTATCCTAGCACGCTGGGAGGTTGAGGCAGAAGGATCACTTGAGCTCATGAGTTTGAGACCGGCCTGAGCAAGAAAGAGACTCCTGTCTCTACTAAAAATAGAAAAAATTAGCCAAGCACTGTGGTAGGCACCTGTAATCCCAGCTACTCAGGAGGCTGAGGTAGGAGTATTGCTTGAGCCCAGGAGTTTGAGGTTGCTGTGAGCTAGGCTGACTCCATGGTACTCTGGTCCAAGCAACAGAGTGAGACTGTCTCAAACATAAATAATAAATAAATAAATATTGTGTATTTCCTATACACTAAATATTAATAGGAACTGTGTGTATTGTAATGTCTTTTGATAGCATCCTGTATATTGCTGATTATCTATGTGATTATTTGATTAATGCCCCTCTACTCCTCCAGTCCATAAGTGCCACCGAGGCAGAAATGTTTATTTTGCTCACAAGTGTATCCCCAGTACCCAGTATTGGGCAGCTGAATAAATACCGACAGCCTGAATGAAGGCTATTATGCTAAATTTCATGCTCATCTCCACCATATCAATTAGCTTTTGATCCCCATTTCATAGGAGGTGTTCTGAAATTAGAAAGGTTAAGTGATTTGCTAAAGAGCACAGAAACAAAACAGTGGAAGAGTTAGAATCTAAGCCTTGGTCTCCTTCTTGTAATATAACACATTGAATAAAAAATGAAAAAGCACCAATGAGATGACATGAAAATAGAAATAATTCCCCGATTTAAGGCAAGAACCATTATTCATAGTTATACCAGAAATTACTTTTATATAATCAACATACTTAAAATTAATAACAATCCTCCAGAGTAATTTCTTTTTTCTGGCCTTATACTGCGCGGGGAACGTCCTACAGACAGGAAGAAAATCTTAAGTATTAATTGAGATCTTCATATTTCTTTGTTCTATCAGTAAATAGCAATTACTCTTAAATTTCCAAATCCTCACTATCTACCTATTCATCAATATAGAGAATTAACTAAAAATGCTCATTCATTAAGCAATTACTTATTTAGTGCCCATCATATGTGGTACATGATGTTCAGTACTGGAGATACTGAGTAGAAAGTAAGACATACAAGTGTCTTCTCATAGATATTATGTGTTCATGTTAGGAAGCCTACTCTGTTCCCACTGTATTTCTTGCATATATTTTTCACTTTCTACAGAGAGAATCTGATTGTTCTTTGGAATATTTCCAGACTCAAAGTGGAAGTTATTTCTAGCCACATATTCATTACAACTGAATTAGATTAAAACAAAACAATTTGGAAGTCTCATGGAATTCAATCTAATAAAAATTTACAAGTAAAATATTCTCAGTGTCACCTCAACTCAGTTAAGAAAATAGTAATTTTGGCCCATTCTTCCCCCTTGGCACAAATAACTAATGTTGGTGTGCTGTCACACATATGTTAGAAGTGAAAGCCAAATTGAGCATTCACCAAAATGAGGATGAAAAACAAAATCTGGAAGCAAAAAATATGAGTTCTCAACATTGCCCAGACATTGTTAGCATCAATCAAGCTTTGGACATTTGGTAGTCAACTAAATTTAGGACTTGGACTGCATGTATATATTATATGCTGGTTGAAAAATGCAGTTTATATTAGCCATAGTTCAGAATTTAGTTGTTATCATACAACATGTTATTGAATCATCCAATAGAATCTGATTGAAAAGACTGTATCCTTCCCAAGTTTTATAGCAATGAAGATAGAAAAACAATGTCAATAAACATATGTATAAAGATTATAAAAAAGGTGAAAGCAAAAGGAAAAACGAGTAAGGGACATCCCCCCAAACTGTCATCATATCCATAATTTATGAGAGAAATAATACTTAAGGTACTCTGGATCTTCACAGGACTTATATGCATATGGAATTGAATAACAATTATATAGTGAGAAAAATAATTTATTAATTGTCTTTTAATCTTTCTGTATATCAAGAAGAAAGTCTCACTTTGGTACTATTATACCTTTAACACATCCCAAACATTTTCTAACTTCCCTATTAACAGAAAGTAGGCCTGGATTTGCTGGCCTTTGTGAACCCATAGTATCTAATTCAAATAATATTGTTTATACCAGTAGTTCTCAAATGTTTTGGGTTCCTTTACATTCTTAAAACCCCAAGTAACTTTTATTTATGTGGATCATATATATATTTATATATATCAATATTTAACATATTAATGAAACCTGAGAACACTTATAAATACTTATCAACTGATATAAAATAATAATACAGGTTAATTTAAATTTTTATGAAAAATAAATATACCGTCAAAAAAGAAAAAAATGATAAAAAGAATGACATTGATTTAGGTTTCCTTTCAAATCCCTTTAATAGCTCGCTTAAGCTGACAGAAGTAGATAGAAAATAGGAAGAGACAAAAAATTGAAAACAGATTTTCATATTTGTTTCTGCAATCATTTGCAATGTGTTGTTTGGTTGAAAGGTATGAAGAAAATCTAGCTTCATATAGCTATGAACACTAAAAAAGAAGGTGCATTTTAATAGCCTTTTCAAATACTAGTAGTTATTCGTTTTTAATACTACACCAAATCTTGACAAGAGGTAGTTTTTTAAAGATTAGTTGCAATGTGGAATCCAAAATGGTATCAATGAACTTTTTGTATCCCATAAACTTGTAAAAGAATGTATGTTTTTGAAAATAGTTTTGATACTGTAGATCCACTGAAGAGGTCTAAGAGAAATTCTCACCCCCAGTGTTCCCTGGACCACATGTCAAGAACCACTGGTTTATGCATTACTTTTTTAATTAGTCATTTAAGTCAAGTGATGTTGGTTTTCCATTCATAATAATAATCACTTGTTTATAAGGAAACTTTTACTTTAAATGATCAATTTAAAGAAATAAATTACAATAGAGAGGATAATTATAGGAAAAAACATGAAGTAGTTTGGAAAACCATAAACCAATACAATCCTGCAAACCTACCCTCTAGATAGCTTTCTCTCAGATCTTCTCTTGGCTTTCTTCTTCTAATGGTGAGGTCTTGGCTCTGTATGTCAACTCTTCAGAGAGATAGTCCTCAACTAATTAGGTACAACCTAATTACTTAGGTGGCAGATTAAAGGCCTATACTAAAAAACACTGACGGTAAGGAAGAATGTCTTCTCCTAAATTTTGTAAAAATAAAATATCCATAATAAGGCCCTTCGGTACTACTCCACTCAAATAAATACTGATTTTTCTATTCAGTGGAAGCACTGTGCAAAGAACTCTATGACTTACAAACCTACTAAAAATAAGTATCCTGCCCTTAAAAAGTTTGCATACTGATAGGCAAAAATTTGACATGTTAGGTACACAAAAATATACAAAATAGAAAGGGAGAACTTTACAAGATAGTGTAGTGGAAATTCAGGGCAATAAAAGATTACTACCACTTCTGACCTAGGGTGCCCTTTGAGGCTAAGGCAGGCCTCAGGCACGATGAAGAAACATGGAAGTGGGGTACTAATTTACAAATCAAGGAAGCAATTACTTGGAGATTCCCCCAAAGGTAACAGGCCATGAAGACAAAGTTGCATTCTCACTCTCAGGCAGGAGCCCTTGATGCTGGGGGAGGGGAAGGAGCGACGCAGGGTCACACAAATCAGCCTTGCTGGAGGAGTTGACTGGCCAGCCCATCTCAGGCCCACAGGGGAGCCCCATCGAGGCTTCGCCTCACCTGACCGTCCTGACCACGAAGTACACCAGCACCGCGCCGCTCACTACCATCAACACAGTCAGTGCCCGCTGGGTCATGGGCTTGTCGCCAAGGTTGGGGCTCACAGCGAGGCCGCCACCCAGTAAGCCTTCCATGGCCTTCCCTCCGTGATCATCTGCCGTAAGTCCCGCCCCGGGGCTGCTGCCATTGCCGGCCTCTGAGCCCCGTGGCCCCGCAGCTTCAGCCGAAGCACGGCCCGGCTGTTGGGCAGCGGTGGGGCCCGGCGATACGGGCAGTAGTGTCCGCGACCCAGTGTCTGGAGGCCCAGGGCCCGGCGCGGCATTGGCCGCCTGTAGCAGTACCACAAGAGGTCCGCTCAGCCCTGGCAGCAGCAGCAGGAGGAAGACCCGGGCCAGGAAGTGGATGAGACAGCAGCAGCAGTGAGGGGCCTTCATCGTCCCCGGACCTATCTCTCACCACGCGGGAGCCGCCAGGCCCGCCGCCCTGGCTCCAGGAGGGACCATGGGCGCGGTGAAGAACGAAGAAGTCACCCCACACCCAGGCTGAGGCCCAGCCGTGGCAGGTGGCAAAGACAACAACAGCGGCGGCAGCTGCCGGGAGAACCGGAAGTTCGTACATCTCAGCAGCCACTGCTGCTACGGACGCTTTCGGTTGCCAACATGTAGGGGCGGGGCGCGCTCAGTGGCGTCAGCAGCTCAGGGTTTATGCGCACGCGTGCTGGAGGAAGGCGTAAGGACGTGAGCTCTGTGGAGGCTAGTGAGTACTGGTCTATGAAGGGTAACAGGTAAGAAAGCACCTAGACCAGAAAGAATTGTGTAAAGTGTGCAGCAACTCATTGCATGCTGGAACCATGAGAGATAGTAGAAAGCTCGTAATTTGAATTCCTTGTTGCAAAACTGCAAAAACACATCTAATCAGTAAGCAAGGCAGGCTTAGTATCCCTCAGCTTGATTACAAATTTTAAACAGGCTTTTTTCCTGACTCCAAGCCCTTGACCTCCCTTTTCTTACAGCATGTACTTTAGAAAATCTGTAATTGCAAATTATTTCTCTGCCCCTTTGAGATGTAAACCTTATAAAAAGTTTTTTGGGTTTTTTTTTTTTTTTCAGTTTTATAGCTCAGAACTGCCTTTCTCAAGGATTAGGGAACCTTCCCTTTGAAATGCAATTAGCAAGGACTAGCTCCCATTTCTGTGGAAGGAGAGGAGCCTAACCTCAGTAGGCTTCTTCAAGTTGTAAAAAAACTTGTCATGAAGATAAAATTTACTTTTCCTTTGAGTAAAATCAATTAGCAAACACATGGCCTATGACTCCCCCCACCCCAGCTCTTAAAAACTCTCCAGCCCTTTGCTACTTTTACAGGTGTTGTGCACAGACAGCGTTCATACCCTTCTCCCCTATTGCGATACTCTTGAATAAAGTTTTCCTTGATGTTTAACTTGGACTTCAGTAACAGGGAACGTCAGTTTAAGTAGATATTAACAAACAAGAAAACATCTGACCAGAAGCCAAAGTTAGCATATGTCATCTTATTCAAAACTTATTCATTCAACAGACCATTTAGAGTTTCTACTATTTGCTTAGTATTGCTGAATTTTGAGTATTGGATAGTGAACAAATAAGACTTGATTCCTGCCCTCATAGAACTTAGGTTCAACAACAATAATCACACTAATTTTGAATTCTGAAGTGTGTGTTATAAATGAAATGTACAAAATCTACACTGCAAATTTTGTTAATTGCTACTTTTAGTAGGGTGAACAGGATAATGTCTTTTAGCTACTTTCAGGGATAAATAGGTGATGCAGTTGCTTCTGCCTGGTAGAATGCAGGGATTAGGCCCCTTAATGTTGAGCTCCAGTGTGATGAAGCCCATTCTTGACACATATTATTGTCAGCTTCCACCAGGCATTTATCAGGAATAAAGTGGCTCTTTTGATTGCCCATCATCCTTACTCAGACCTTTATTCCACACCATTCATGGAAGAGAATTAGTATTCAATGCCACTCTCCCCCACCTCCCAAGAAAGACCAATATTCAATTTGTGAAAGAAAGAAAGAAAGAAAAGAAAATTGTGCATTATTTCCTTTCTTATAAAAGATGATTTTTCCATTGTGATCTTTACCTTGCTTGATGACATTATTACTGTCAGCTACTCAGGCATAAAACCTTGGAGTCATTTGTTACCTTCAACTTCCCATCTGCAGCAATCCTTACCAGAAACTGGGGCACGCAAAGAGTTAAATGAATCTGAAATCTCAGAGTCAAACTAATGTTTCCAAATGATTAGAGAAAGCCATGATCCAATGTTTCTCAAAATTTGACTTCCAATCGCCTTCAACAGAACCAGAAAGAGAATTTGTTAAAATTGCAGATTCTAGGGCAGTAATCCAGAGGTTTAGAAATAGAATTTTGGAGAATGGGCACATGGATTATATATATTTTTTAAATAAGTTCTCAAGGTGATTTTCATTGACACTAAAATTAAAGTATCTCTTTCCTTTCCTTCGCTTCCTACATCCAGATATTCTCATATCCTGTCCACTTCCCTAACATCTTTCCATTAATCCACTTCTTTCTGCTTTCTGCTTGTAATGTTAATAGCTAATCATTTTTATATTGATGGGGCTATATACTAGCCTTTTTGGCTCCCGGCCCCGTCTACCTTCAATTAAACCCTGTATGTTACTGGCAGGGTCAACTTTTCAGGATGAGATCTCTCTTGAAATACAAACAAACAAAAAACAAACAGATTTTTCAGAGATACTTAGTTCCCATCAACAGTAATTTTAAACAGGGAAAGCACCTGGAAGTTATTGTGTTCTTTGTAGACTACCATATTGTTTGTAAAAACATCATGACATATTAATAATAGTAAATTCAAATGTATCATAGGGATGAGAGACAATTTTCCTAAGGCAAAATATTGTGTTTTGCTTATGACTATAATGGCAATTTTGAGCACAAACATCTAGTTAAAATACTAGCTCTCAAATATATTGGTTGTTTCTGAATTTTTCTGTTAATCTTAGTATACTAGTTCATTTACTTACCAGTTGGCTTGCAAACAAGCTGTACTGAGCACTAGAGATTTAAAAACAAGGGGAGAAAATTTCTTAGGATGTGAAATTTATATCAAATTACTTAAACGTATCTTCATACTAGGAAAAGACCAATATTACTTTAATTTATTAAAAAGGACATTAACAGAAACTTTTCAAAAGAAGATAGACTAATGGCCAACAAACATATGAAAAAATGCTCAACATCTCTAATCATCAGAGAAATGCAAATCGAAACCACAATGAGATATCACTTAACTCCACTGAGAATGGCTTTTGTCAAAAAGTCCCAAAACAATAAATGTTGCTGTGGATCCGCAGAGATGGGAACTCTCATATACTGCTGGTGGGACTGCAAACTAGTACAACCTCTGTGGAAAGCAATATGGAGATACCTCAAAGAGATACAAGTAGAAATACCATTTGATCTAGCAATTCCCTTACTGGGCATCTATCCAGAGGGAAAAAAAAGACATCTGCACTAGAATGTTCATAGCAGCACAAGTCAGAATTCCAAAGATGTGGAAACAACATAAGTGTCCATCAATACATGAGTGGATTAATAAAATGTGGTATCTGTATACCATGGAATCTGTATATCATATACTCAGCCACAAAAGACAATGGTGATCTAGCACTTCTTGTATTATCCTGGATAGAGCTGGAGCCCATTCTACTAAGTGAGGTATAACAAGAACAGAAAAACAAGCACCACATGTACTTACCATGAAATTGGTGTTAATTGATCAACACTATGTGCACATATAGTAGTAACATTTACCGGGTGTTGGGCAGGTGGGAGGGAGAGGAGGGGATGGGTATATTCATACCTTCTGAGAGATGGACACACTTGAAGCTCTGACTGGGGTGGGCAAAGACAATATGTGTAACCTAAACATTTGTATCCTCGTAATATGCTGAAATAAAAAATTTAAAAAAAAGAAATACAGCACTCAGTTGACACAGCAACCATATTTCATGGACGTATACTTAAAAAAACACTGGCCAGATGAGTATAATCTGAACTCTTCATTCTGTTATTGAATAATGAATGTCAATATTAATTAAGTAACTAGTATTTACCAGATATTGTGCTGTCAAACATTAAGTCATTAGCTTGTTTAATCCTTAAAAATACCCTGTAATTGTTCTTATTTTGCCTGTGAAGAAAGTGACACACAGTGTAAGTAATTTGGCCAAAATCCAGGTGATTAAAAACAGTAGAGCTGGATTTGGAACTCTGGTTGTCTAGTGGCAGAAGTGGACTATTAACTGCTACATTATTATATTTTCTTAAGCATTTCCATTATTTGATTCTAGCTTATTATCTCAGTCAACTATTGCTAGAATAATGCTGCATAATGAATAATCATAAAAATCTCAGTGACATACAGCAAATAAGAAAACTTCCACGTCAAGTGACTGAAGTCCAAAAGGAAATAGAGTTTAATAGTCCAGAAAAGAGAATACGATATGATCACAAAACCAAGAAGCCTAGAGAATGTATTAAAAGCCAGAACGTGAAGGCAGAATTGGAATATCAGAGACAACTAAAGGCAGCACTTCAAGAATAAGAAAAGAGTGTTGTTGGAGTAGGCACAGCATATCCAAATAGGAATATAAACACATTTTAGGATTAAATATCTATAAAAGAAGATGACCATAACAATGGGCTATAGTTCTTAAGAGGAAGCAAACAAGGTGAGTCCCATAGTTGCCCTGGATCTCTGTGGGGGAACAATATCTCAGCTACAGTGTAGTGATCCTGAGTTTAATCATAATATGGTAATCTCTCTAATGAAGGAGAGATGAGAGTTTTGGACTTTTGGAAGTGTTGGAATCTGTGGGGCTGGGCATTAAAAAATGGGGTCTGTGGAGTTCAAGAAGTCCAGTTGGAATTCCCCACAAGTCTTTGCCTGAGGACTGGGCTATACAACCATAGGCCAACTCCAGACCCATTTTAATAAAGCCTTGACAAGATCTTTAGAGGAAACAGTTTGGAGATTGAATCACATCAATTTAGGAAAGTTAAGAGAACAGATTAACAAAAATTATATGGTTTCAAGAACAGAGATATAAAGTGACCACAGAAAAATGAACAGGATGACCCATAAATTGAACAATATTTCACAGTTTCCAAAAGGGATAGAGAGTATAATAAGGCAATAACACAGTTTTAAAAACTGATGGATGAAAAACTTTGACTTGCAGTTTCAAGAAGGACAGATATCAATAACCAAGAGAAATACAAAGAAAGTCATATTTAGGCATATCAGAGTCACACTGAGTCACATATATCAGATTCCAAAATAGGAAAATCTTCAAATCAGCCTTGAGATGGAGGGGAAGACATATTACATACAGAACAACAATAATACAAATGAAGACATACTTTTCACCAGAAACAATGGACACCAGAAGCCATTAAATACAAGTAAGGTATTTAAGGTGCTAAAAGAAAAAAAAAAAAAAAACTGTTAATCTTTAATTCTATATCCAGGGAAATTATCCTCCAAAAATATAGTGAATAAAGATATTTTCAGACAAATGAGATCTGAGGAAATTATTTCAAGCAGACAGCACTACAAGTAATACTAAAGAACAATTTTTTCAGGTTGAATGGAAATAATACAAGAAAGAAACTTCAATTTACAAGAAGGAGAGAACACCAAATAGAAATGGAAAATCAATGTGTAAACACAAGAACCTCTGTTTTTTTTAATTCTCTCCAAATCTCATGAAAATAATGTTCTGCAAAATAATATTATAAGGCTGCATTTTAATGCATGTACAAATTAAAATATGGCAATAAAATAAAAGCAAAAGATAAGAAAGGTATAGGAAATGGAGATATAAAATACAGCAATAGCATAAAGTACACAAGAGGTGCAGACTTTTTGTTAAACTAAGGAAGAATATTTTTAGACTTGCAGCTATCAGTAAAAAATAATGAGAGGTATGTCAAAGAGAAGATATTATAAATAACTACAAATAGAAATATGTCTTTGTCAGGCGTTTCTTACAGTGAATCATGAAAATGGCATCTTTCCAATAGTAAAAGTGACATTATCAAAGTTTGGAAATTTACAGTGTAAATAAGCAATAATTCCACCATGCTAAGAATTTCTGATATTCCAATATTATGTGTGCCTATGTACATACATGTATATAATTTGCTTATATAGTTAGAACAGTACAGTACATATAATTTCTATTCTGTTTTTACATTTTATATCAGAAATATTTGTCTAAAATTTCTTTGTAAACATGAATTTTAATGGTTTACCATATTTGTTTACTGCATTGGTCCATTACTGTTTTGCTGCAACACTATTATTAAATATACTCTTGTGGTATTACTTCATTTAAATATTTTCCAGCATCTCTGCCATTGAATTATTTCTCAAGGGAATGTGTGCCAGTGACCTCATTTTAGGGTATTATGTATGCACAATCTCTCTGTCTTAAAGATTTTTTTTAAATGTTATGTCAGCTGGCTGAAAAGCAAAAGTGCATAGAGCTGAGGCAAGTACTAAGTATTAAATGGCTCTCATTGACTGTGCATGAGCAACCAATCCACAGAATAACTGCAGAAAGTAAACTTGAGACTGTGGTTGAAGTATAGGCAAGAACAAAGGAAGGTGGTGTTTGAGAACAGAGTCAGGTATGGAGTAGGATGGCTCTCACTCACTACCATCATCACAGAATATTAGGGCTTATATAGGAGGATTATATTAATGAACATTTAGTCTGATGTAGTAATATAGTGTTTCCAAGATCAAGGATAGTGTATTGGCAATGAACGAAAAGTGAGTCACTGTCAGGTTTGAATGAAAGTTGAAAGAGATTATTTGTGAGACAAGGGTGTTATGACTGGCTGTATATGTACACTGAACAATCTCCCTTAGCATCAGTGTCACCAGGTAAAAAAAGAGAAATGCATACTGCGTTATAGCAATTGGAGTTTACTGAGGCCCTGCAGAGCCATGGGACACAAGCACCATGGGGTTTATAATCTGAAATAGATATGTCTGCAACTCACTTCTTCAATGAAATGTTAGGATTTGGTGGTTGATATTGGCAGGACGGAGGGAATGGAGTGAAATTTGTATTTTTAAAACCTAGAAACCAGACACGCACCTCAGAAAAGAAAAACAAACTTCATCAAGGCACTGAATATGTAAATCTTTACCAAATCTTGCATTCCTTAATTGAGCTGATGCTATACTTGGAATGTGTTGGAGACATTATACTTGTGTTTTAATTACAGAAAAAGCATGTGATATCTGGATAGCAATCATTATATTTTAAAATGGCTTGTTAATTTGAAAGTATACATTGATACCATACAAGGAGAAATGCATCGTAATGATCAGTTGATTCCATATTATGAAAACCCATTTTAATTTATTAAAATTTTTTGAACAGATAATAAATTTACATGGTTCAAAATTCAAAATGTACAAAAGGGTATTTACTGAAAAATTCATCCCTTTTCACCAGATATGCAGTTGCTTTCTCAAAGCCTAATTATGTTTTAGGTTTCTTGTCTATCTTCCAAAGTTATTCATACATACACAAGATGTATAAAAGTTTTATTTTCTAAAACAAAGGAAATGGTAGTGTACATTATGTACAGTCCAGTACTTTGCTTTTCTTTTGTTGTTATTTTTAAAAATGCCTTGGAGATTATACCATTTCAGTGCATAATGAGAATTGTTTTATCCTTTCATTCAGGGCTGAATTATGACTTTTATAGGCCTCAGGCACTTTGACATTCTTTAGCCTCTATCTCCATTAAAAATTTTAAAATTATATTATGATTATATTGGTGTAAAGATTAATATAATCCAGATTGAATTATTTATGATTATTATATTCATTTCTTTTTCTGATTATAAAAGAAATTAAAATTAACACATTTTTGTGAGTCCCTAAAAGTATTGTGGACCTTAGATTCTATGGCTATTGTCACTAATGGATAAATCAGCCCTGGTTTTGACACTACAAAGTTTTATATTATAAGGATAATAATTTATTTTAATCAACACCCCTACTGATGGACATTTATGTTGTTTCTAAACTTTTTGATAATTCTTTTATACTAAATGGAGTTAACTTTTTAAATCACAAGTTAAACAAAAAGAAGCAACCAAACACAATACTTACATACTCATTTAGAATGCCATCTCTGAACTAAAAGTATTATTTTGTTTTATTTTCCTTTATTTGTTTAGCTGGTGTTATATCAGATAGCCACCAAGTCCTACTGGGCATCAAAAGTATTATATAGTTTTTATTTTGCTTTTCTATTTCTCTGTCTTCATATATCATCCCCTTTTATTTCTTTTCTCCTTCTTTCATACTGATGAATTTTCTCATTTCTTTACAATTCTTTATTATTTCATATCTACTGTTTAAGTGTGTCCTAAAGGCTTATGTAAACACTTTGGTAAAATTCAAACATGAAGAAATGGCTAGTATTTATCCCCAAATGGTTAATGTTTGAAAAGTGTCTGCATAGAATTTCCTTCTGCTTGTACATAAATAGCCTAACCCTCAAATTAATTTAGATGGTGTGAATGTTTTGTCAAATTACCTTGACCTGGATTCTCACAAGTGTATTATGTCTTTCTTTTTTTCCTATTTCCTATGCTAATCTCTTAACAAAATCATCACTTAGGTATATATAGTGGCTATTTTTGTATTGATATTGGAGCTCTCACAGAAAATTTAGTTCAATATGGCTTCCCTAAATGAGATATTTATCTAGCTACTTTAGGTTTGTATACCATGGATTGGACTAAAAAGAAGCCAGGAGGAGCAGGTAAATACATATAAAATCAACTGCAGAGTGATGGTCCTACCTGAAAATAGAAGGTTATTACTTTCAGTCATTTTTTGTCATGCAAGAGAAAGCATATGTCGATTTTTTTTCAAAATAAAGCAGAAATCCATATTTTTATGTAAAAATCACTTTTCAATTAACAAATAAAATAAATAAGAAAAACCATGCAGTCAGCACAGCAGGCCAAATCAAATATATCTGTAAGCTGTAGAACTCATTGTTGGGCAGTTTAAAACTTCTGTATATACTCCTGGAAGACAGAAGTTTGTAACTGCCATTGATATGCAACAGAAGTGCACATGGCTGGTGTTCATTAATATTATGCTAATTTACAGAATGAATAAGAAATAAGATTTCTAATTTTGAATTTTAAAAAATATTCATAATATGTTCATTTTACTTATGTATCACAACTCTCTGAGGGATCAAAAAGATGGAAAGGTATAATGCAAATTCTTCAGGTTAATCAAATTCCATGATTTAAAAGCAAAAAATAACACTAAATAGACTTTTGTATATTTGTAGAAACATTTAAAATTATAATGGACCATGGATGAAATGTAACACCATAAATTTTATGGAAGAAAAAAGGGATCTCTAGAGATTGTATGAGTTTTCTGGTGTACTTAAAGCTACTTAAATGCACGACTCAACTCATATCTCCTAATTTTTTTAAACTGGGCCCTTTCAGACTACACAATGTTTTCAAATCTGACACTAATACTATACTTCAACTAACAATTGGATAATAAGAATTAATACCCTGACATCCATAAATATTCAGATTTTTAAAAAGGCAACTCTTATTAGTAAGAAAATGTTTAAAGATTAAATTAATTGGGTTATTTTATTCTAAATGAAGATAATATAACTAGAAGTTTAGTATGTACAAAAAATTTGATTTTATGAATATGATACCATTAGAAATCATTTAACATAATGAAATTTGAAACTATAGTTTTATAGTTTTGGTGTGGTTAATTAACAGTAGTGAATAATTCTTCCTGTTTTATCAGATAAACCAGTTTTTAAAGTTGCAAATTATGTAGTATGTCCATAATGTTCATCTCAAAGAATGACAAAGGATGACCAAGATTATAGGGTAAATATGTAAATATTGCTGTCTAAAAAATTTAACAGTTTTCCTTTAAAAACTGTGTGTGTGTACAATTGCTATATAAATGTTTTCCTACGATACTGATAAGATTGAGGCTTACTAATCATCTTATTACTCTTGTTATACTTATTACTCATCTTATTACACTCAAGATTATTCCCAACAATCAGCACTGACATACCAAGAAAGGGAATCTGGGTATGTTGTCAAAGATGTATCTCCCTCCAAGAACTCTGTCACAAGCTCTTGATTTGGGTGTTGTAGAAAGGGCACAGAAAAGAAAACTATGATGGCAACTTGCCGGTTACCTCAGGAATGCCCGAGAATTGTTATAAATCTGCTAGGTAAGTCCTGAAGGAAGGGGGTGGTGGTCAGGGAGGATTAACCTGTGTCTAAAACTTTAAATAGAGCCAGCTGATCCATCCACACACATGGTCATATTAAAGTAGTATACACAAGCCACAAGCTCATGATTCAGGTCAGATATTTACCCAGCATCACCTTTCTGTTTATTCACTCTGCTATTGCCTCTTGAAATGCATCTTGGATTGTTTTACTTAAGTTGCTATTGAAGATACATACTCTATTCTTAGCCTGCATCCTAGCCTAGTGTACTGCAACCTCAAGAGAGATTTGATATACAATGCTATATTGTTAGCTATAGTCACCCGACTGTTCAATAAAACACCAGAACTTATTCTTTCTTTCTAAATGTAATTTTGTGTATCTTCACATAGCTAGAAAAGAGGATTTTGAATGTTCCCATTTCATAAAAATGATAAATGTTTGGGGTGATGAATATGCTAATTACCCTGGTTTGATCATTACACAATGTATGCATATATGAAAACATCACATTGTACTCCATAAATATGTGCAATCATTATATGTCAATTAAAAATAAAATTTAAAAAGAGCTTTGAAGAATTGTAGAATATGTATATAACTATTAACTAATATTTTCATGTGTCTTATTAGATATGTGTGAGAAAATATCACTCAATTAGAGAAAAAGAATTAAGTTAAGGGAAGTAGAAACTGGGAATTCCAGTGATAATATCTGCACTGTTCCTATGTTTTGATTACGAACATCTTTCTTCAAGATGAATCACTAGAGGACACTAATAAATACAGCAGTCCTAAAAACATACACTGAACATCCTGTTACGTGAAAACTACTATTCTCTCACAGCAGAATAAAAACAGATAAAAAGCAAATTCTGTACTTTAAAGGCTTCCCGACTAATCTGAAGTAAAAACAAATATAGCAAGCAGAAAAGGAAGAAAAACAAATATCCAAGAATGTCAATCACAAGATTCTTCTTTAATAATTATCTTATTTGTCACCAGGGAAAAACTACTTCCCTACCAAAAATATATCAATCAAAGCTTATTGATGAAAACATTGTTAGTGAATTATATATTTTCATGTGATTCATCCATTTATTCATTAGCTCATTTATTAATCTTTTCAATTTATCAAACCTATGTTGAATACTACTACATGGACATACTTACTAATGCCTCTTGGGTAGCCTCTTCACACCTGTACTCACATAGTTATAGGACAGTCTGACCCCATTTCCTGGCACACTAGCAAAGCTCTGGGTGGGTGCCTGACCCAAGCTGGGTCATTCAAAATCCATTAAAAAATTTAGAATTTGCAATAAGATTCAACTCATGTGTGGGAATGTTTACTGAATGGTTAAAATGTAAAAACTCAGCCACGTTTTCTGCAATGTGGGCTTGGATGTAGCTAAAACTGATTTGGATATCAAAAAAACCTGAGGTGACAGAAGGGAGAAATAAACAAAAATGAAAAGTGGATAGTGACTGTAGGTTTGTTTATTTGTGTTTTGGTTCATTTTGTTGTTTTCAACAGCATTTGAGTTTCTAATTCTGAAATTTACAAGTTCTGGCTACTTTCATATCATCGTATGTTCTGAAATTGGGCTCTTATAATATGTTCTCCCTCCAGGTGTTTTTTTTTTCCCCCTTTGGCATTGATTTTCTGTCCTTTATTTGCTTCTAAAACAATTTCAATTAATACTAGCTCTGACGAGCTACTGTGTTAGACACTGATAGTTTAATTGAGATATAAGTCCCAATATTTGAGATACACACAGATAAAGTAACTAATAACATATGTTCAGTAAAATTGTAATGAAGTTCTAGAAAAGAGTTAGCCAGAGGATGCTGTGCTGTGATAATGGCTGGTAGATGGGAGCTATGCTGTTGTACGACAATGGGTTAAATTTTACAAATACTAAATTAAATAATTATCCTCAATAATAAAATGTATTTTTAAATTATTCATTTGAGTAAATTATACATAAAACTGTGCCATATAATATAATCTGCACTAATTTCACCTGCATTACTAGATGATTTTTAGACTCAAAATTAGCATATTTAAATTCTCTGCCAGCCTTGCCTAAAAAAAAAAAAAAAACCCTATAAATAACACTATATGAGCTTATATATGAAAAGGCAGAAAGTCACCAATTCCATAATAATAGGAAGAAGAATAAATTACTTCAAGAATACAAGTTTTAATTTCATTTAGCCAAGTTTAAATTCCAAATGTCCAGTATCGTTTCTCCTTAAACAATTCTCCCAAACAGGTAAAACAATAATGTTGGTCAAAGGGTACAAACCTTTAGTTATAAACTGAATAAATTCTGGAGACCTAATGTGCAACATGGTAATTATAGTTAATAAAAATGAATTGTATACTTGAAATTTGCTAAGATAGTAGATCTTTAGCATTCTGACCACACATAGACAATGTAACTATCTGAGGTGATGGAAATGTTAATTACCTTGACTGTGGTGATTATTTTACAATATAAACATATATCAAAATATAACGTTGCAAACCTTAAATCATAACAATTTTTACGTGTGAATTTTACCTTAATAAAGCTGGGGAAAAAAAGAATGCCTAATAATGTAGGGCACATCTATATTGTGATGACTAATCAGGACATTCTTATATCACTTTATACAAAACTAATACTCTTACGAGGTATTTCTACCAAAATGGGACAGAGTTACATATATGAGACTTTATTTATTTTTATTTTTTATTTATTTGTTAAAATAAACACTTTGTTTAATTTGGAGAGCCATGAAATTTTTCTTTCTTTCTTTCTTTTTTTTTTTTTTTTGAGGCAAGGTCCTGCTCTGTCACCCTGGCTAGAGTGCTGTGGCATCAGCCTCGCTCACAGCAACCTCAAACTCCTGGACTTAAGCAATCCGTCTGCCTCAGCCTCCCGAGTAGCTGGGACTACAGGTGTGGACCACCACATGGGCTGATTTTTCTGTTTTGTAGAGACGGGTTCTTGCTCTTGCTGAGGCTGGTCTTGAACCCCTGGCCTCAAGTGATCCCCCTGCCTCAGCCTCCCAAAGTACTAGGATTATAGGTGTGAGCCACCATGCCTGGCTGAGGTTCCTAACTTAACTAAATTACCTATTGAAATATTATTCAGTGAAACCTTCTTTTCTATTTGCTTAACTGTGAAAGATAAACAGCCAAATTAGTTATTAAAACTATAAGATAGGTTATATCTGAAATATATACAAATGACCACTTAGAACTGGAACCAGACAAGGTTGCCCACTGTCTCCACGTCTCTTCAACATCGTGCTGGAAGTCTTTGCCAGAGCAATCAGACAAGAGAGGGGAATTAAGGCTGTACAAATGGGGGCAGAAGAGGTCAAACTCTCACTTTTTGCTGACGATATGATATTATATGTAGAAAATCCAAATGATTCAACCAAGAGACTCCTGTACTGGATTTTTGACATTGTGAACTTTTGTTAATTTTGATGCTCAATTTTGTCCATAGTAAAACACATGGATTAATTCCCTCTCATGGGGTTTTATCTCCATAAAACAAATAATGACTGTAAACTGTATTATTATTTCTACCATTATAATAATTAGTATAATTAGTACTACTATTTGGGGGGCATAATATGCTTGAGGCTTCTGTTGGAGAACTACATGGATCATCAAAGTATGGTAGGTGAAGTAAAATGAATCTTGCATTCAGAAGAAAGTTTGATACTGGAGAAATAATTTTATATAGTTGATATAGGGAGTGTAGAAAGATCATAACAAGAAGAAGATGTTCATCTGTGAACAACAGAGCAGATGAAATACTAACATATTAGTATTTCAGCCAGATAAATAACAGTAAATGATAAGGAAAATCAAAATAGTATTGCCAGGTAATCCAAGAGAGAGAAGATAGATGTTGCAAAGAAATCAATGTAGTTGAACAATTAAAAGTCTATTTGACAATCAAGAAGTCAGTTTTAAGCACTTTTAGTGGAGTAATAGAAGGAAAAACACAGTTCAGTGAATTGAAGACTAACTGGTTAAAACAACAAGTTTCTACTACCTGCCTATTAGAATGGCAAAAATCTAGAGCGCTGAGAATACCAAATGCTGTCGAGGATGTGGAGCAATGGGAATTCTCATTCATTGTTGTTGGGAATGAAAAATCGCATAGCTACATTGGAAGATAGTTTGGCAGTTTCTTACAAAACTAAATATATTCTTACCATAGGATCCAGCAATGATACCCCTTGGTATTTACCCAAAAGAGTTGAAAACTTATGTACACACACACAAAACAATGTGTTATAATGAAAAAAATTATATCAGCTTATATTAGCTTTTCTTCATAATTGCCAAAACTATTGGCAATTAGTTTTGCCAATTATAATTGCCAAAACTTGGAGGCAACCAAAATATTCTTCAGTAGGTGAATGGATAAACTTTGGTACATCCAGACAATGGAGTTTTATTCATGCTAAAATAAATGAGTTGTCAAACCATGCAAAGACATGGAGGAAACAAATGTATATTACTGAGTGGAGGAAGCCAGTGTTGAAAAGGCTGCATACTGTATGATTCCATCTATTTGACATTCTGGAAAGAGCAAAACTATGGAAACAGTAAAAATATCAGTGATTGCCAGAAGTTGAGGGGAGGGAGGGATGAACAGGCAGAACACAGAGGATTTTTATGTCAGTGAACCTACTCTATGTGATGCTATGATGATGGATACATGTCCTTGTACATTTTTCCAAACCAATGAATGTACAATAGCAAGAGTGAACCTTAATGTAAACTGTGGATTTGGGGTGATAATTATGTGTCAATGTAGATCCATCAACTGTATTATAACAAATGTGCCACTCTGGTAGGGGATGTTGGTGTGTGGGAGGCTATGGGTGTGTGGGACCTAGGAGTATATGGGAAATTTCTTTACCTTCTGCTCATTTTGCTGTGAATCTAAAACTGCTCTTAAAAACAGACTTTATTAGAAGAAATTTAAAAAGCTTCAATGGAGGCATAAGAATGAAAATGGTGCAGATTACTCTTGAGAGTCTGCCAGAAGAGAGAAAGAAGAGAAGATAAAATATGTCACTCTTTTTGTCCATTTTCTAAGTGGAGAGGACTGAGTGTATTTGAAGGCCAAATGTGGGTTTTAGTCAGGAGGCAGACTAAGGATGCTAGGAGAGTAATAAAGGCATAATACAACCACTGAGGAAAATGGGAAAGGAAGTCAATGAAAAAGTGCTGACTCACATCATTCACATGAATGATTATGTAGTTGTATGCTCAAGCTAAAAGAGAAAAAGATCTGTATCCAAATGAGAATTTGAAAAAAAAAATCTCAATACACAGCTCTGCATCTTATATTTCCTTCACTTCCTACTAGAGTATTCTGTATAAGATGTATACATCCCTTCTGGGGCTCTGGCAAGTATGACAAAAGCCGTAAGATTCTCTACAATAGTTTTTATTTTGTTTTACTTTCTTTTATCATATCATCTCTTATGCCTCTTCCATCTTCTATCTGACTATTCATGTTTTCAAAACATTTACATTTCACAAAGGAATTATTTCCATTTTTGGCTACAGGCACATATCCTGTAGAATATGTTCCACTACAAATGCAACCTGTGGGAAAAATTCAGTAAGTGCACTAGGTCATAGAAACAGGTTAGAAAACAATGAGTATAATACACAATATAATCTGTTTTCTGCCACTGCTGACTGAAAAGGTGGGCTAAATAGCAATTACTATCCTTGGATGAGTTGTGCTTGTCAAATGTTACATCTAAAAAAAAGGAAAAATATATCAATAAAATCAATGTGTTCATTGGCTTGTTTACCCAATGGCCAAGCATTTACTTTATAGTATTAATTTTATTTTTGCAGTTCTACTATCAAATGGAATAAAAATAGCAATGAAAGAACCTGTACACCATTAAGTACAGGAATATTTGTGGAATTTTCTCCTTCACTCTATTCTAGATCAGTAAAATTATTTTACTCTATCGTATTAGGAGACACATAAACTGTGATTGTATTGTTGTACATTTGTGTTATGATTCTGTCCTTGCTGGCCTCTACATTTCTAAATGCCATTTGCAGAGCTAATTTGGAGTATATAAAACTGCACTTACCAATATTGAGCTATAATGATGTAAAAAGTTTCGATTCAGTAGTCATGTCATATTTGGTCAATAGCCAGCAATTGCCATTAGTAAAAAGTGAAGCACCTACAAGAAGTTCCAAGTCGGTAAGAAAAAAAAATCAAAGGGGGATGAAGTGATCTGTAATGAGCAGAGAAAAATCAATAAGATAAAAGAGCCTATCTCTTAAAATGAATGAAGCAGAGACCAGCTGATATTTGAACTACATTTATTTCATGTAAGTTGTTGCTTTGAGCAGTAAAGATCAGCACAAAAATACTTCTTTCTTGCGCTAATTCTTCCTGATTGCAAGCCCATTCTAGATTTTAAGCATTCATTGTGCCCAGTAGTATGCTGAAAAATGTCTTATTTTTTTAAAAAAGTGTTTAAAGAGGCAAATGTAGAGCAAATTCTACACTATGCAAAACTCTCTATAATAAGCTGAAAACCTGATTGTCATTCTCTGTTACCTCACTCTTATACCCTAATTTAGATTGAATAAAGAACAGTGTGAGAATTGCCAGCTTAGTGTGCAGGTTAGCCTTGGGACTAACTTAATTTAGTGCTCTGTCTTGAAGCATATAGAAAGCTTATCAGGAAAACATCGAAGAGGAATTCATAAGTCCTTGAAGAGCTGTTCATAGATTCCAGGAAGATAAATTCAAGCTTCAAAAAGAATGGAGAGTGTGGCACCTGAAAGTTACAAATTGCACTGCCACTCTGTTCAATTCCTCCCATTAAGAAAGCTTTCTTGGCTTCTGTTTAACAATAGGCTGTTTAACAATCCATTGATTTAGCTGGAGGATACACAAAAGTAGGGGAATTTAGGATTTTAGGGGGGCATTCAGTGTACCTCTTTACTGCTCAGTACACTCTTGCTTATGTTTTCCGAGGATGATAAAGAATCAGGTGAATATCCAATACCTCAAAAGTGGAATTGGACAGAGGTCGGGGCTGGGTGGAAGGGATGGGTGTATACCTACTTGATGAGTGCGATGTGCACTGTCTGGGAAATGGACACGATTGAAGTTCTGACTGGGGGGGATGGGGTGGGGGGAAGGGAGGAGTGCACACCTACATGATGAGAGTGATGTGCACTGTCTAGGGAATGGACAGTGCTCAGACTCGGGGGTTGGGGAGGCATGGGCAATGTATATAGCCTGATCTTTTGTACCCCCTTAATGAGCTGAAAAACAAACAAACAAACAAAAAAGTGGAAAGACAATTTATATACAGTCATCTTTTCTGAAGATTAAGCTTTTCACGAGGGCAAGGAAAAGAGTGGGTTTCTTCTTTCCCTACTATCCAAATGAGTTTATTAGCTCAAGTCTTTGGATTCCAAGTCAAAAGCTCTTTGTTATTCAGACTTAAAGATGACCCCTCAATGCCTTACAGCCCTTATTGTGAATTGTACTAGGATTGGTGTATGTGACCAATCAAATATGACAGAATAGATGATATGCCACTTCTGAGTTTAGAAAATAAGATAAAACATCCAACTTGGTTCCTCTCTCTCTTAGATCACTCAATCTTGGAAAGGCCTTTCTCAGATCATGTGATCTTGGGAAAGCCTTATGGATTCACCTACCTGGCAAGGAACTAACACTTCTTACCAATAGCTACATGAGTGAACTTGGAAATAGTTCCTTCAGCCTCAGTCAAGCCATGAGAATGCAGCCCAGACAAAAGCTCGACTGCAACCTCATGAGAGATCCAAAGCCAGAAATAAGTGACTAAACTACATTTGAATTAATGCATCTCAAAAACTGTATGACCGTCTTCTTAACCCACTAAATTTTAAGCTAATTTTTATATAGTAATATACAAGTAGAGCAACTTTTTCATTTATGAAATAGTTGTTTTCTAAATAAGTGATGTAAAAGATTCTTTTAGTTTGGCCCTGATCATGTGTGATTGATTCCTGGGATGTAAGAATGGTTCAATATATGCAAATCAATAAATGTAATATACCACATAACAGAATAAAAAATAAAAATCATATGATCATCTCATTAGATGAAGAAAAAGTTGATGAAATTCAACATCTCTTCACAGTAAAAATTCTCAATAAATTAGATATAGAGGAAATGTACCTTAACACAATAAAGACTATTTATCACAAACCCAAAGCTAACATCATACTCAATGGTAAAAAGCTAAAAGCCATGCTTCTAAAATCAGGAATATGACAAGGATGTTCATTCTTATCATGGGATGGATAAATTAATATTGCTGTGTATCCATACTACCCACAATAATTTACCAATTCAATGCATTCTCTATCAAAATGTCAATGACATTTTTTACAGAAATATAAAAAACAACCCAAAAGTTCATATGGAACAACAAAAGTCCCTGAATAGCTAAAAGCAATCTTGAGCAAGAAGAACAAATCTAGAGGCATCACACTTCCTGATTTCAAAACATATTACAAAATTGAAGTATAAAAATAGAATGGTACTGGTATAAAAACAAATACATAGAATAATGGTAGAGAACAGCCCAGAAATAAACCCACAAATATATGGTCATATAATCTTCAAGTGAAGCACCAAGAATTCACAGTGGACAAAACATAGTCTCTTCAACAAAAATGGTGTTGGAAAAACTGGATATCTACACCTAAAACCATGAAATCGGACCCTTATTTTACACCATACACAAAAATCAACTAAAAATGGGTTATAGACTTAAACACAAGACTTTAACCTGCAAAGCTCTTAGAAGAAAACACCGGGGAAAAACCCTGTGAGATTGGTCTGGGCAGTGAATTTTTTTGCATAGGACTCTAAAAGCACCAGCAATTGAAGCAAAAATAAACAATAGAGACTACATTATACTAGAAAGCTTATTCACAAGAAAGCAAACAAGCAATAAAATGAAAAGATAATTTAAGTAATAAGAGCAAATATGTGCAAGTTATATATCTAATAAGGGGTTAATATTCAAAATATTTAACGAATTCACAACTCAGTAGCAAAAAAAAAAATCCCAAGTAATTCATTTTAAAAATGGGGAAAGAACTTGAACTGATATTTCTTCAAAGAAGTCATACAAATGGCAAACGCATACATGAAGAGTACTCATCATCACTAATTATCAGGGAAATGCGAATCAAAACCACAATGACATATCACCTCACACCACCTGTTAGGATGGCTATTATCAAAATGGTAAAAGATAGCAAGTGAAGGTCAAGTTGTGGAGAAAAGGGAACCGTTATACATTGTTTTTAGAAATGTAAATGGTACAGTCATTATGGAAAACAGTATGGAGGTTTCTCAAAAAATTAAAAATAGAACTACCATATGATCCAGCTATCAAAATTTTGGGTATATATTCAAAGGAAATAAATTACTATTTCAGCCTTAAAAAAGAGGAAGTTCTGACATTTGTGGCAACATAAATGAACTTGAAGGACATTATACTAAGTGAAATGAGCCAGACACTGTGAGACAAATACTGCAGGATCGCATTTGTATATGGTATATATGGAATCTAAGAAAACACCAAACTCATAGAAACAGAATAAAAAGGAGAGTACCAGGGATCAGGGTGGGGAAACAAGAAGATGTTGGCAAAAGGGTACAAATTTGCAATTATAAGATGAATAAATCCTAGAGACCTAATACATAGTATGTTGATTATAGTTGATAATATATTGTATGCTTGAAATTTACTAAGAGAATAGATCCTAAGTATTCTCACCACACGCGTGCGCGCACACACACACACACACACACACACGGCAAGTAAGTGAGGTGATGAATATCTTAATTAGCTTTATTATCATAATCATTTCACAATGTATGTGCATATCAAATCATTATGGCATACATTTAAAATATATACAACTTTTATTTATCAAGTATACCTCAATAACACTGAAAAACTTTCTTTTGCTTCATGAATGTCACTGATGAAGTTGAACCACACACTTTTAGGTACCATCATCCTTTGAATCCAAGAGATTTAAAAGAAATGATTTTATTGTGATTTTCAGAATTTTAGGTGATCTTTTTGTTTTAAGGTGTCTAGGATACATGTTAGGTGCTAAGGTTAGGCACTGTCTCTTTGAAAACTATATATTAATAGATTTACATTCTGCAATTAAGCATATTTATTGTCCTTTCTTCAAGTTATTCTGGCTTCTTGCACTGTCTATATGTGTAAGTTGGAGATAATAGTGCTGGGTCATTGGAGAGATAAAATAAATAAATGCACATAGAATACTTCAAACCATGCTTGGAATTTTGTAATTACTATATACATGCCCTTTCCTGTATTATCTCCTTCAGCTCGTCTTGACTATTAGAGATATTATTAGGGAGATATCAACCTATCATTATGATCCTCACCTCTAATTCAGAGTTTATTGTCCTAGAATTTTCTCCTGCATTCATATGATATTTTTTCTCAAGACATTTAGCTGACAACTCTAGATTTTGAGTTCACCTCTTTACTAACATCAATTTATTGGATAAAATTCAAATATAATACTTAAATATAGCATACTCATCAACCAAGAGACCATTTCAAAGTGTTTTAAACACAAAAAGGAAATTTCAGTAATCACTGGCTGCTCAGTTAATGAGAAAATGAAACACTGGTTAATTTAAGGGCTATGGTGTTAATTAGTCCACAGAGTAATAGAGAAGAAGATAGTAAAGGAGATTTGTATGTAGACTCTGCCACATAAGCAAAAAGTCCAGAATACACCTTCAATTCTTATTGTGGTTATCCTTAGAGATTAAGGACAAGCTTGTGGGAAGGCTCCCTGAAAAAAGAGACATTTAAGCACATACCTAAAAGACAAGGACAAGTTAACAAGACAGAGTGGAGTAAGAATTAAATAATTTACCATTTTTTAAATCAAGATTTTTATTCCCACTAAATTATGATCCTGTTAACTTAGTAGATATTCCATTTAAAATGCATAGTAAGTCCATTCTTGGTAATTAGTAACCTGGGATTTTTATTTCAACTTTAATATTTGAAGAGTATGCCAGCTTGAAGTACTGTCACTTCATTATTGAACTACTTATATTATTTATGCTTTATGGAAAAATCCGTTAAGAATAATATTAAGTATGTGGAATTTCTGTTAACCTTACCTTGCTCTTTGCATCAGTGATTTGGACTCAATTATGGGCTACAAATATCTCTACTATTTGGTTATAATGGTCCAAAATCCAACTTAAAATAATTTGATTAAAAATGTATTGGTTCCTATAAAAGCCTATTATTAGAGATTATTCTTCAGTGGATGGATCTGTGGACTTATGTTATCACAATATTCTCTACACTGTTTTTACACTTATACAATATCTAAGAGGAGACCTATTTGGAATCAACATACATGCCTATTTATTGACTTTTACACAGTGCTTATATATTTTTTTATTTCAGAATATGACGGGGGTAGAAATGTTTAGATTACGTATATTGCCTTTTCCCCACCCAAGTCAGAGCTTCAAGCGTGTCCATCCCCCAGCCGGTGCACACCACACCCATTAGGTGTGAATAAACCCATCCTCTCCACCCCTCCCATCTGCTTGACTCCCGATGAAGGTTACTACTATATATGCACATAAGTATTGATCAGTTAATACCATTTGATGGTGAGTACATGTGGTGCTTGTTTTCCATTCTTGTGATACCTCACTTAGTAGAATGGGCTCCAGCTCTATCCAGGATAATACAGGAGGTTCTAGATCACCATCATCTTTTGTGGCTGAGTAGTATTCCATGGTATACAGATACCACATTTTATTAATCCGCTCATGTATTGATGGGCACTTGGGTTGTTTCCACATCTTTGTAGTTGTGAATTATGCTGCTATAAAAATTCGAGTGCAGATGTCTTTTTTATAGAATGTCTTTTTTTCCCTTTGGGTATATGGCCAGTAATGGGATTGCTGGATCAAATGATAGTTCTACTTTCAGCTCTTTGAGGTATCCCCATATTGCTTTCCACAGAGGTTGCACTAGTTTGTAGTCCCACCAACAGTGTATGAGTGTTCCTATCTCTCTGCATCCATGCCAACATTTATTATTTTGGGACTTTTTGAGAAAAGCCATTCTCACTGGAGTTAAGTGATATCTCATTCTGGTTTTTAGTTGCATTTCCCTGATTATTAGAGATGTTGAGTATTTTTTCATATTTTCATTGGGCATTAGTCTATCTTCTTTTGAAAAGTTTCTGTTCATGTCCTTTGCCTACTTTTTGATAGGTTGTTTGATTTTTGTGTGTGCGTGTGTGTGTGATTTTCCTGAGTTCTATACAGATTCTAATTATCAGCCCTTTACAGGATGTGTGGCTAGTGAATATTTTCTCCCATTCTGTAGGTTATTTATTTGCTCTCATGATAGTTTCCTTGGCTGTGCAGAAGCTTTTTAATTTGATTAGGTCCTATTGATTTATTTTTGTTGTTGCTGTGATTGGCTTTGGGGTCTTCCTCATAAATTCTTTGCCTAGGCCAATGTCTATAAGAGTTTTTCCAACAGTTTCTTCTAGAATTCTTATAGTTTCATGCCTTAGGTTTAAGTCTGTTATCCATTGTGAGTTGATTTTTATGAGAGGTGAGAGGTGTGGATCCTGTTTCAGTCTTGTATATGTGGCTATCCAATTTTCCCAGCACCATTTATTGAGTGAAGATTCTTTTCCCCAATGTATGTTTTGTCTGCTTTGTCAAAGATTAGATGACTATATGAGGATGGTTTTATATCTGGGTTATCCGTTTTGCTACATTGGTCTATGGCTCTGTTCTTGTGACAGTACCATGCTGTTTTAATTACTATAGCCTTGTAGTATAGCGTGACATCCGGTAATTGATGCCCCTCAATTTGTTCTTTTTGCTTAAGATTTCTTTTGCTTCACGGGGTCTTCTCTGGTTCCATACAAATTGTAGAATTATTTTTTCTAGATCTGTCAAAAATGATATTGGCATTTTAATAGAGATTGCATTGAATCTGTAGATCACTTTAGGTAGTATAGACATTTTAACAATGATCATGGTATGGTTTTCCACCTGTTTATGTCTTCTGCTGTTTCCTTCCTCAATGTTTCATAGTTCTCCCTGTAGAGGTCTTTCACCTCCTTAGTTAAATATATTCCTAGGTATTTTATTTTCTTTGTTGCTATTTTGTAGGGTATTGAGTCTTTGATTTGGTTCTCAGTTTGACTGAAATTCAAGTTTGATAGGAAATATCTTGCTGCTCCATTTACGTGAACTGGAAACATGTCCTTTACAGGAAGAATAGAAAGATTCACATTCTCTTCTATGCAGTTGACAGGAATATATTTTCTTAATTTGGAACCAACTGAATTGATCATGTAATTACTGTCAGGAAAAATGACTTCAGGTCAGTTCTTCCAAAAACAAGATATTTTTTGGCTTTTGGTAGCTGTCTTCCAACAATTTACTACCTTCTATCCAGCAACTGACATATATATTAGGATATGTACTATGATCTTTTATTATAAAAACATTTGTGAGTTCTTTTACTGGAGAATACACACACACACACACATACACACAAATACACACTTAAATGGACAGCACATATATTCTAGGCTAAGAACCTTGTTACCATCATATTTTTGCTACAGACCTCTAAACTTCCACTGTTTAGGGATTCATATGATGGTGTAATGGAATGATTTCTCTATGGCCCTCTGGAGTCCTTAGGGCCTTCTCTGAGATATTCTACTGTCCTCCTTCAGTGCGGAGGAAGAGAGATCTTCTAGTAAATTAATCATTTACTATATATATATATATCATTTTTACTCTCTCTTTTCTCCTCTACTTTTCCCCTTCCCTTCTTTCTTTCTCCCCTTTCCCCCCATAAAGCTGTGCTGTTTCTTTCCACACCCACCCTAGGCTTAGTCTGTTAACTCCTGCCTGGCTCTGGTTTACACACCAATACAGAACACTTGCAGTGGAGGCTCAAATTCACTATTGCTCAATGTCTCAAAATCTTTGTGAAAATAAACACTACTTAGAAAGGATTTCCTGGAAATTAAGTAGTCTACACGTTTTTATTGCTTGGAGATTCTTAACTTTGCATAAGGAGAGTGTAAGAGCACCTTCAAATTTCATATACATTTTATATGTATGAATTTTAGTGGGCAATCTATTATTTTCATCAGGTATTCAAAATGGTGTGTAACTAAGAAATGGTTGGGAATCATCTCACCTGATATTTTTGAAACTAATTGATTTGGGTTTATGCAAAAATTTAGAAGGCTGTGCACCTGGACTTTGGTACTCACTGTATTACACATATTTAACTGTTCCTAAGATGAGTATGTTAATGATTTTTTAAAAATATTAAAAGTAACAGAAACCTAAAGAATACAAATCATAAAATTTTCTCTAGTGAAGGCATTTATCTTTGGTGTCTGTATTACCAATAAATGTGCTTCTTGAGAAACTGTTCTATCTTCATATTTTGGAAGCTATGGTTCAAGAAACTGTGTTTCTCTCCTCTTGCTTTTCTATTAGACAGTGCAGTGCCAAATTTGAGGCCCACTGCTAGATATTTCACTCTAGGGCATACATTTTGTGTCATTTTTGAATTTATTCTATTGTTTCTACCTTTGTTTACCTTTGCCATAAATTCTTCACTTCTTTTTGATGTGTATTTTGTTGCACTATGTATTTTATAAGCTGCTCTAAATCATTTCCAAAAGCACTGAATGTACAAATATAAATGAATAAATTAATAATAGTGACTGAGGCAGAATATAAATCTTTATGTTTGTTTTATGTATTTTTTCCACAAGACCCACTGTTTTAAAGTGATATCAGAAATGATTCTTTAATAACATACAGTACTTTTATAGTTTTTATTGTAATTATTATTAAAATTTTAAAGCTGCTAACATATCCTTAATAAAGTAGTAAAAGAAAAGGAGCCAACATTGAAAAATGAACCCAAAGTATTAATTATTTAAAACTGAATGGTAGAGTAAGGAACTTCTCCCTCACCACCCTTGAGGTTTAAGACATATTTGGAGCATCACTGCTTTTGATAGATGTACTACTTTGCAGTTAGTTTTTTAAAAAATCTAATAAAATTGAATATACTACTCAAAATGTGTCTACCTTGTATTCCACTTGTAAACATAATTATGAGTTTCTGCCTTGGAATGTATTTTAATGCACACTATTGCACTTTGTGTGTGTTTGTGTGACTGCTTAAAGTTTTCTTTTAGTAAAATTACAGTGATTTATACAGTTCATGTTTTGTTTCCATTTAGTTTTAAACTTGCATTTGTAAAAAGTTCATAAATATTGTTTGTTTGGTGCAAATGGGTTGCTGACTACTATCTTATTGCATTAAATATTATGGTAGGATGAACTGATGAATGTAAAGAGAGTAGAAAAGAAAATTGATTTTTTTTCACTTTATGTCCTAAGTAGAATTCCCCAATCTAAAATGTTATCTATAGAATAATCATTTGAACATATATTTACTGAATAAAAGGAAAGCCCAAGTCTTGGGCATAGCATATCTAATAAGCAAGCCCAGAGATCTGCTATAAACCATTTTTTCTCAGCCACATATTCAATGTGCTATCATGAAAACACTGAGTCTTAGCCAAAAAAAGGAATGATTATTCTGTTTATAATGCACAAAACTCTTAACAGTGACAGGTTAGGTAAAATTTAAAAAGCACCATTTTTTTATTCTTTTTTTAGCATCAACAAAAGCTACTACAACTCTCCTCTTTGGGCAGCCTGTGTGTACAAGAATAACAAACTAGAGAGGCTTCCATACATCACATATCTCATCCCAGTCTAGGTCTAGGCTCAGTTTTGTGCCTAGACCTTGGTAAATGCTCAGTAAATACTCATAGACTAATTGGTGACACTGTAGGGGGCAGTCCCTGTACAGTGGACCTATGCCTCAGATGCATCTGTCACAGAAGAAAAATGAAGTGCCTAGATTGCCAAAACCAAGTTTATTGCAATGGAAGGAAATGTCTGTCTGGTACCTCCTAGTCAGAGAGCTGACATGCACTGCTTCTTTTCACGTTATGGGTGATTTAGTGCCGTGGCTAGAAAGTATGCTCATTGCTCTACTCAGATTTTGCCAGAAGTATCAGGTCTATACTGGTTCTTACAGTAGGAGAAGAAAATGTGAGAATCACATTCTTCATAAGTCTGAGGTAAATTGCTACTGTAAAGACTTGACTCTTAATACACAAAAAGTCTTTTTAATAGTCCTTCTTAAGGGCTGTTAACCTAGACTGAGGGAAAAACTCTCTAAGTAGTCAGCAAGTAGGCAAGGAAAAGTGAAACCAAGAAACTTTAGACTGAAGTGTCTACAGGGCTTTATAGTGAACACTGATGGAATAGCTACTAAGAGCTATAGTGTACCTTTGGAGAAACTCAGTGTTATTGTGCAAAATAGTTTCTAAACTAAAATAAGGATAGAAGTATGCATTCAGAGATATGGAACCAATTCAAAGAAGGTAAAGGAATGCATCTAGGTTCTACTTCTAAATCCCTTTGAGACTGTTTGGGCATTAATCCATTTGATACATTTATTAAAATCTCTACATTACTACTTTGTCAATATTTGACCCAAGAAGTCAAATGCTAATGAGTGCTTTATAATAAGAAATTTATTATAGATATTTTTACCTCTCACAATTGGTATAGGAGTCTCTGGAAGGCTCTTGGCTGTGCATCTTATGTTGGGTCTCAAATCTCAAAATGTCATCTAGGTAAGTGATAGGGAAGAAAAGCCATATGTGAAGTAGGAGAGAGTGGAGAAATATTGGAACCCATGAGGCTAAGTGGAGACCCACATCTATCTTACACTGCCAACAAAACCATGATGCACATACCACAGGAAAAGCTTAAGTGCAGAGTTCATGGTTGGCTTAAAGTTATTTAGTAATAGCATTTTATCGCCTTACTCATACCACCACTACACACTCCTCAACTCTTTACAAGACATTAAAAAATTCTTCAAAAGGCTAACATATAATCATATAATCATCTGAAATTAAACTACAGTTATCTTCAGGAAACAGAATGCTTTCTGAGGGGACTTTTAGACTACAAGTGGTTTTGTAAGAGTATGTTTCTCAATACAATAAAATGGAATCTTTCTCTTACATTTTTAGGATCTGTGTGCAGCAGTGGTAATATTAAAAGAAGATTTATTGGTTCCATAAAAAGATGACTCTTTCCATCACTGTGCATCCAGAATTAATATTGTACTTTGTATCTATTTCTACAAATACCATGTCTACCAGATTAATCCTAGATCAAATGAAGATTCTTCATTCATAGCCATACAGATGATCTTTTATAGTACTACACTGTTCAGGAATTTAGTGTCAGCTAACATAATGACTTACTGAGCAATGTAGCTTTGATTTATACAGTAGTCAGGTTATTTTTATTCTTCCCCTAAGGAGGAATATTGTTGGAGGCTGGCTCTTTAAAAATAACCAGTTTAGAATGAAGCAGCCATATGGCTGATTGCAATGATACTTTCATTTTAGTTTGGTTTTAGTTAACTTAGAATCCGATATAAGAAATCTTTCATACAACAACAGAACAAAGCCTAATCACTTTAGTCTTAGCATTCATGTTTGTATATAATGATAATATGAAAGACCAAGAATTATATAATTTGTTTTAAATTTTTTCATATTTACATAATGCCTTAGTGTAATATTTACTCTAAAATACTTAGAAATTTAGTAGGAAATAAAAGAAAATACATGGATATACAAAAATTATTCCTTAGGAAGAAAATTTACAAAACACAATTTACCTAATGCAGATGAAACTGGAATTAGGAAATCAATAAATGTACGTGCTCACACTTTTAGGTTCAATTCACATTAATAAGGATATTAATATAAAGATTATATAAAGGAGATTTATTTATTATATAAAGAGATTCTTAGTCAATAGCAAATAAAAAATATGTGATGTGTCTCCAAACAAAAGGTTTTATTTGGTAATATACAAAGAATAGAATTGCATTTTGGAGTATACACACAGACCAAGTTGGCCTCTGTTACGTCCAAAAACAAAGGAGAAGGTTGAACTTTTATTGTGAAAGAGAAAATTTATATAAGTTGTTTTGAAAGAAAGTTCATTGGTACTTGTGGCACTATTCAGGAGCTGTCAAGCTCTGACTGGTGAGTGGTGTCATTGGCTAGATAAAGTTACTCTTAAAGTCATAGCAGGTCATTTTGCTTGCGAAACAGTTCTTGGAATAGGTGTTTGTGACCTGAGTGTTTTTTCTCATGGCCTCTCGTCTCCATTTTAGTTGGATGTGACCGGAATGACTCCAAATTGTGTAATCAATTTTCACATTTTGATCAAGATCTTTTAATGAAAGCATTGCTGATCATTTATCTTTGAAGTTAGGCTTAATTTTCCCTTTGATCTGTCCCAGCTGTCTCTGGTCTCATGTCACAGGGAAAGCACAGGAGTCAATGTCACAGGGACTCAGGCCAAATTTGAGCAACAAAGAGGCCAGAAGGAAAAACTCTCGAAGGACAGGTTCTCCTGGACTTTAGGATGGAGTTTTATCTCATTAATACCGTAAGTATTAATAATCATCTAAAAGAATCAGGCTAACATTATCCTGTTGGGAGAGCTGGCTTTACGAAGACTAGACAGACAACAAGAGCAGAGTTTAAATATCACAATGTAAGGGATAATCAGCAGAAATATATCAAATCTAGTTTGAATAATAGTTCTAAACCATGAACCCAATCTTGAAGGCAACCAGCTGAACAGATTGAAAAGTCCAGATGTCTTGGGTGAAATTTGTTGAAGCCAGGTAGTTTGTTCTCTTATCTTGTAAAACTGTGTTTCTCCTTCCTCAGAGGAGTTTATCTATATATATCGTACTAAATAGTGTTAGCAGTTGCACAAACATCACCTTGTTTAGATAATACATAATCTAGAGTAATCTTGTTATCTAATACCACTTCAGTAAGAGAATCTAGGGATGTTTGTTGAGCCACAATGTCTTTAGCTGCGGAGTCAGCCACAGATCCAACTGTTAAGGATAAATATTTGACTATTGTATTGAAGTGACTGATCCCTGTCATCCAAAATGACCATTAGGGTGGCTAAATAGTAGAAAAGAGAGTTTTATTGACAATATCAATTTTCAAGGGGGGAGAGACAATCTCTAGCAAAAACTGAAGGTGCTCCTTCTGAAGGAAGAAGGAAGGGGGTGGTCAGTTTTATGCCACACAGAGTCTGTATTACACAATAGAGTCATACATATTCAGCAGGTTTTGGAGAAAAGCTATGCATATTTATGAGAGGAGTTGAGTGCATGCACAATGGGTAAACATATGTAACATACATCACATGTTCACTTTGAGGTGAGATTTTAATTTTAAAATAAAGTGAAATTTGGCTTTTTACGTCAAGAGTAAACTGCAGGGCACAAAGACTGTTTTTGTGCATTCTCTATAGGCTGCCAAAACTGGCTTGAGGTCTGCAGCTGTTTATTAGGAAAAAAATGTTTGTACAGCCAGGCTTCTGCTCAATCAGAGTCGCAGTGTTCTGTCATAAATCATAGTGAGGAAAGGTCCACTACTTTGCCTGATAGCTCCTATTGTTTGGAAGTTTCGCAAGAGTGTGGTTTTCTTGTAGCCATAGGAATTTAGGGAGTTTCCGTGCCAGTGGAGCCCTGTGTCCTTGGCCCCTAAGTAATTTTTCATTTCCTTAAACTTAGCTCTTAGTTGATAAAGGGGGGTCTATTTTGGTCTCCTAGATCACACAATAATATAATTTAAAAAGAATTTAACAACTGAGAGGTTTGTCTTGTGGGATTTATGCCTCTTGGTTGAGTATAGTATCTCTCTTGATATGATGGTGCAAGTTAAGTGGTGTCAACCAGTATTTAGATTTTGTTAGTTTAAATTGAATCTAGAAATGTTCTAAACCTCATTGGCCTTTTATTTTTTATTTATTGAGATATGATGTTGTCCGTGCATATGTTTGATTGTTGAATTCCCCACAGGTGAAAATATATCCCAATGGGGCAGAACAGGTAATTTCATATGAAGCACTTTGTGCATTAACAGTTATTCCTAGGGAGGTTATGGCAGTATTTATGTAAGGTGCTATTACTGAACTGTTGTATGATTGAAGGCCATAAATGATTAGAGGATTAAGGTCCTTAGGTATTGTTAGGGTGAAGCAGGGAATCTGAATATGGGGATTCAAAGGCTTGATCTTATATAAAGGACTCAATGTACAGTTTGAACAAAAAGTTACATGGAGATCTTGTATAAAGGACTGAATGTACAATTTAAGCAGTTACATTAGTGAAATCTATTAGGGGATAGGCTAAGAATTCATTTGTATTACGGACAGATGGGGATTTCACTGACAAATCCAAGATCGATTAAGTTTCCCTTTTTGGCAGTAAATTGGGAAATATGAATTAAATTGTTGTCTTCATAGGAAAATAAAGGCATATAGGAAGAAGCCAATAATATAAAAGGAAAAGATTATACTAGCCTGGTCTGGACATCTTGGGATAGTAGTCCACTTTAGATGTTATTTGCTTTAATTTGGGGTGAACTTTAGTTTTAAAACACCTATCATGGTGTTGGTCCCAAAAGGAGTAAGAACTTTTTGTAAGTTAGAGATGTGGATCCAGAAGTCAATGTTTTTAAGTTTGGCAGCACAGGATTTGGTGAGAAGGTCTTGCTACGGACCCTTGGGGAACAGACACGCCTGGAGCTTTGACTTGGGGGGAAAGGCGGTACATGGGCAACGTATGTAACCTGCAATTCGGTATCCCCCATAACAATAAGATGAAATAAAAAAAAAAAAATAAGGCTGGAAAGAGTCCTTATGTAGGTGTCTTTTTCAGTAGACAAAATAACCCAGTTTGTAGATTGTGGTGTTTTATGTATTCATCTCCTAGGAGCACACTGTGGAAAGATTGTTTTGCCAAAGTATAATTTGTATCCATTGTTTTAATAATGCCCTGACAATATTGCAGTACATCTCCTTTTATTAACTGAGGATCAGAAGTAGAGAAAGCTAAGTGCATAGGATGGATTACTGTGATTACTTTAAAATGTGAACGTTTGTGGGGCCTAACGGGAGTGATTTTCAAATTTAATAATACTAAAGGAAAAACCTTAGGCCAGGGGAGGTGTAAGGTTTTTATAAGTTTTGTCAACTGGATTTTCATAGTTTTATGTGTTTGTTCTACTAGGCAAGAAGATTAGGGATTGTAGGCACAATGAAAATGTAATATTGGCCAGGCTGAATATACTTGCTTTTTCACATTGCTAGTAAAGTAGATTCTCTAGTCTTTGTGAAATTTAACAAAATTTCCCCATATGGGGACAGTTTTTTTTTTTTTTTTTTTTTTAGGAGAATTTTGGCCATGGCTAAAGCAGTGACTTGTCTGTAAGAAAAGTCTTCCACTCAATGGGAAAACACACAGATCATAACAAATATATATGTATATCCATAGGAGGAAGATAGTTGTGTAAAATCCATTTGTCGAATTTCAAATGGCTCATTAGGTAAATTAAAATGTCTGGGAGTGGTACATTCAGGTGGCACAAGCAACATAAGTACTTTCAGTAGCTCTTTTTACATCATCCCATCAATATTGCTTTATTAAAAAAATTAATTTGTCAGTTTCCCAATAAGTCAAATTATGTACTATAGTTATCAGTGGATATTTCATTGAACTGGGGATAACTGGTTTGTTATCAGGTCAAACCAGAGTTCTTTTTGATTATAAGAGCAGTAGCCATGATTTTTATAAGTTTTTCTTTGAGCTTTGGTGCCCAATTTTGTGGATCTTTGGTAATCTTTCTTACATAATCTTTTGAAGGTTCTTTTATTGGAGTATTTCAAAGATTTGTTTAATTTAACCTTTAATTTGGAGGATTTTTTGTAGCATTATCAGCAAGGAGCTTATTTAGCTTCCATATAGTATAATTTTGCATTTCCAGGAATTTTGATAATAGCCAAAGTAGCCGGTACCTGGATAACATCCACCAAATCTTAGACATAGGATCAATTCTTAATTTTTCCTTTAACCATTAGGTTTTTTTTTTTTTTTAAACTGGGAGAATGGGAGAGTTATAAGGACTGATACAAGGAATTATTAGGCCTTGAATGTTATATTTTTAAAATTATGGACCTTATCACTTGCAAGGCAGTTTAGCTCAAGGAATATTGTTTAATATTAGGCAAGCGCTTGGTTGATTCAATTTGGACAGTAATCAAGGATGTTTTATGAATTATGCCAACATCTGATTGATGATGGCAATTGGGTACTAATATTTATTCCAATAGGGAACTCTGAGAGCCAGCAGGTATGTCTTTGGTGGATGGGACAGCATAACAAATAAGCAGGACATCATTGATAGAGTCCAGTGGGCTATTGGACATATTGAATTCTAAAATTATATTTCCTCCTTGGAAAAAAGAGATGTCAGCATGGTTATTTTTTTTTTTTAAAGTCTCATCCCAGTACATAAGTTGGAGTATATTTTACCAATAAGAAGAAATTGGTATTCTGTAGAGGCCCAAGATGAAAAACAATGGGCTAAGTCATAAAAATAATCAGTGGTTTATTAGAAACTATTTGATTTTTTTATTACTCTAGGCAGGGACTGGTTGAGGTTGGTGGGGTTAAACACTGATGGGGTTCTTCCTGTGTCTATGGGGACAGTCAAGATCTCTTTGTCAATTTGAAGAGTGTTCTCCTCCAGGTGCTTAAAGGGAATGGTTGGTAAAAGCCCTTGTATATTTTTGCAGCCCCTTATTGGGAGGGAGAAGCTGAAGAGTTAAATGAAGAAACTGTCTTAGCCCATTTGTGTTGCTATAAAGAAATGCTTGAGATTGGGTAATTTCTAAGGAAAAGAAGTTTATTTGGCTCATAGTTCTGCAGGTTATACAAGACATATATTGCTGGAATCTGCATCTATTGAGGATCTTGGTATGTTTCCACTTGGTCTGCTTCCACTCCTGTGGCACAAAGAGAAGGGGATTCACATGTACAGAAATCACACAGCAAGAGAGGAAGCAAGGGAGGGAAGAGATGGTGCCAGGTACATTTTAACAATCAGCTCTCACAGAAACTAATAGAATGAGAACCCATTCATTACCATGAGGATAACACCAAACCATTCATGAGGGATTTTCCCCTATGACCCAAACATTTACCATTAGGTTTTACCTCCAACATTGGGGATCAAGTTTCAACATGAGGTTTTGGAGGACAAACATCCAAACTATAGCAAAGACTGTTTAGATTGCTTAAGTTCATGACAGTTTTTATTTTAGTGGCAAAGTTGTTTATAATAATTAACAAATGCCAGGAGGTGTTTTTTGCAGATTAGGGACATTATGGAATTTAGAGGGCTGCAACTATTTTTCTCTGGAAGCATTCATATATTATAATTGGAAGTTTAGAATTTTAGTGATTTTTGTATTGGTATCCTCTAGGGTGTAAGCCAGTTGATTTGCCAAATCAACAAGATGAAGGGTTGGCATCTTTTTCCATTCCATGTAACTGAGAAAATTTGGAGGAGACCATTAACACACATAGAATTAAAGGTGATCCTGGTAAAGTTAGCATCCGTAGAAGGCTAGAATTTTCTCTGAATACAATCTGGAGTGTGTTATGATAGTTATGAACTGGTTAATTTGGCTTTTGGATACAAGCTTAAATTTTATTAAAATATATGGCTTTAGAAAATGTTTTGAAGATGATTTTATGTAAATTTCTTGTAAGTTGTCGGGCCTTTTCCAAATACTGTAGGCCATATTCTTGAGAAGTGGGGACGGGTCTTGCTAAATCCTGTTGAGAATAGGAGCAATTGGCTTTTGCTATCCATGTTGGGCCTAGCCTTCTCCCACAAGTATGTGGACACGTTGATAAACATGAAAGAAGATGAGCCAGGAAGCCTGAACTGTGATGTTAAATTTATTGACTAAGTGATTAGGATCCTCAGTAACCTCAGGAAATTCTTTGGCTATAGCAGAGTTCAGTTTACTCCAAGGGATGTGGGAAATCTGGGGAAAGTAAGGATCATTAGAGGTTCTGATCTTAAAGGCACAAATTTTTATAGGTTGAAGTTTGGAAGCAGAAGAGATAGGAGGAGTAAGAGTAGTAAGTGTAAGGGAAGAAGAGAAGTTTGGAAAGGGAAGGGGTAAGGGGAAAGATAGTAGGTGGCACCTGAGAAACAGAAAGGGTTTAAGCTTCTAAGGCCTTTTTCATTTAATTGCTTATTTGTCTCAATTAACCTAGAGACAGTGTTTTGGAACAAGGCTATTTTTGAGTCTTGAATACATTTGGATACCTCAAGAAACCATTTAAAATATATGTCCTATTTAAATTTTTTAATTTTGTACCTATGCCCATCTAATTTATTTTTGAGAAAGGCAAGTTTAGGGAATTTAAAGGAACCCAAGGATGGCCACTGTAATTCCAAACTGTCTTTAGTCTCCATAGGTCCATGGAGATAAGAAAGTATATTATGATGGGCTGTAATGCTTAAGCATAT
Source organism: Eulemur rufifrons (assembly GCF_041146395.1). Classification (NCBI taxonomy): domain Eukaryota; kingdom Metazoa; phylum Chordata; class Mammalia; order Primates; family Lemuridae; genus Eulemur; species Eulemur rufifrons. The sequence continues at coordinate 69,238,602 of NC_090999.1, read as the reverse complement.
AGCCAGATGGGGCCCCCATTGCAGGGCTATATTAACACACTTTTGAACCTTGAGGGTCTACTGTGTAAATAAATGTATCTGTATTATTTGGTTCAAAGCTGAACATGTAAAAGCCAAAATAAAACCCAAGTGTACAAAATGAACTAAAGAATACAGTTCATACTTAACAGAAAGGACAGAAGCCTTCTTTAACAGGAAAGGAAAAGTCTTGCATAAACAGAAGAGGAAAGGCCCCTCAAAAACAGGAGAGGAAAGACCTCTCAAATGAAGCCAAAAAACTCAACCAAAGAAAATGAAAGTTTGATCTGAGAGAGACTCAGTGGGGTCATAAAAGGCAACATGTGGGACTGGGTGGCTCGGGAGAACTGTTGTGGGCACTGCATGCCAGTTCTTGGGGCTGCCAAAGCTCTCCAAGGTGAAGCCACTTTGAATCTCACTTCTGACAATATCAAATAAAACATCAATATCAAATAAAAATACAGAGATAAGTCTCCAAGCAAAAGATTTTATTTGAGAATATACAAAAGATAGACTTAACAATTTGGGGCATATGGACAGACTGGATGGTCTCTGGTAGGTACAAAGAACAAAGGAGAAATTTGGGATTTTACTGGGAAAGATAAAAGTTATGTAAGTTATTTTGGAATAAAGTGCATCGTCACTACACAGGAGCTGATGAGCTCTGATTGGTAAATTGCAGCACTTACTAGGCAAAACTAGTCTTAAAGTCATAGCAGTACATTAAGTTTGCAAGACAGTTTTTAGAGCAGATGTTTGTGACCTGAGTGTTTTTTTTTTTTTTTTTTTTTGAGACAGAGTCTTGCTTTGTTGCCTGGGCTAGAGTGAGTGCCGTGGCGTCAGCCTAGCTCACAGCAACCTCAAACTCCTGGGCTTAAGCGATCCTACTGCCTCAGCCTCCCGAGTAGCTGGGACTACAGGCATGTGCCACCATGCCCGGCTAATTTTTTTTTTTTTTCTATATATATTTTTAGCTGTCCATATAATTTCTTTCTATTTTTAGTAGAGATGGGGTCTCGCTCTTGCTCAGGCTAGTCTCGAACTCCTGAGCTCAAACGATCCGCCCACCTCGGCCTCCCAGAGTGCTAGGATTACAGGCGTGAGCCACCGCGCCCGGCCTGACCTGAGTGTTTTTTCCCTTGGCTTCTTGACTTTATTTTAGTTGGGTGTGAAAGGAATGAATTCAATTTGTATAATCAATTTTCATTCACACTTGGGTCACATAAGAGAGATGATTCTCACCATCCTGCCTTCTCAAGAACCAAAAGGATTGTTGGTGATGTCTCTTCACAAAACAAAAAATGTAGGAATTAGAAAAGCAGGAAGAATCAAAGAAATATGAGAACTATGCAAATTAATGTAATTATTTTTAATTTATCCAAATGTTTTTCTGTGAAGTTTTAAAAAAACATTTTTTCAAGCATGAATGTCAGAAAAATGTGCATCAACTTGCTCCAGTAAGTTTTAAATAGAAAAAGTTAATGACATTAGCCTTAAAATTTGTATAGAAAAGTTGTATTTGAAAGGCATTGTTTTATACCCAACTCTTGAAATATAAATGCTATTATTTTTGTGAGTCACATAAGATGAAATGTTGAAAGTAATGCACTTTTGGTTTGAAATTGAATTACTCCATAATTCTTAGATATTGAACATAATTTTTTAAAAATATTATTTTGTATAAAACAAAAAAATATTGTAGGAAGATTAAGAAAGATTTAAAGAGAATCTCAGTTACATTTAGGAATTTTTTTCAATGAAAGCTTTTCAGTAACTTTGTACCCCAGATATAAGATTTGTTGGTTATATTTGACATTGGAAGTTTCCTGGAGGAGCCTGCAGATGATGGTAATCTTGACTCTCATTGGGAAGCCCTAGTCTGTGAAACAAAAGGCTAGACAAGCTGATGTGCAGTAAATTCAACTCAAATTAAATGGAGCCCTCTACACCCAGTCTTGAAATTAAAAACATATACAGACCACCGTTAAGTCCTCTCTGACTTAATGCATAATGCTTTTCTGAATTTACTCTGAATAAGAAAATATAAAAAGCATGTGCTGGGTCTAATGTTGTGTTATAGCATTTAACTTTGAGGAAGGTACATTCAATCCAAGTTAATATGCTGAATAAATATTCAATTTGCACTCATATTCAGACTTTGAGGCTATTTCCTTCACAATTGTTTCCTCATTTTGTACAATTCTTGAACTAAATTTATCAATCGGTAATTTTAATCAGTATAAAGAAATATGTTAGCTCAGAAATGGAAAAGTGAAACATGGATCAAATTGTAAAGCACCTCTCTGACAGTTTGACATGAGGCCAGAAGCAAGAGTTTACACTAAATGTTGTTTTTAAACTGCAACCTTTTGCATTATTTGACTTTTTTCCCCAGGCAAACTAAGATGTGAAATTTAATAATCCCTTTTGACAATTTTATAAAAATGGGATGCCATGCTTAATTGATGAGGGGCCTCTTCATCTGCCACCTCTAGGCATTTGCTGTAAGTTGTTGATACAGAGTTCACAGCCTCTATCCATCAGATCTTTGACTGCATCTGTGTTATTAACCTTTGGGTTGATCTGAGTGTGGCATTGCCCAGACTAACTGGCTGTCATGGCGTCTTGTCAGCTGGACCTCATGTGCTCTCTTTCACTTTCATTTTGTCTCCCAAGATCATCTGAACAGATAGGGAGAAAGTGATGTAGCCAATTACCTTGTAATTTCTAGATTGTCTAACTTTTCTCCTGAAATACTGCCAGAAGGAAATGAAATTCTAAAAGATATGCATACTTCATTCACTAGAAATATACTGGTCAAAACTTTGGGAGTCATAGAGACCCAGGTTCTAATTTCAACTCCAAAGTTATGTGACTTTTTGCAAAATGCTTAACTTCTCTGGGTCTCATTTGTAAAATGAAGGAAATGATTTGGGAGTAGAGGTATTGAATATTTTTCCAGAATTCATTCTTCTTGTATTTCTTTTGCCAATAGGCTTTACCAGCCAGGGGCAGATCAATCTTTTGAAGGTGTTAAGAAAAAATGGATATAAAGTCAATAAATGAATATATTGTTAGCTCCCCTACCACCCAGGGCCTTAGAATTAATCTGTGTACGTGAGGGGCTCCAAAAGTAATGCTACATTTGTTAGGTTCACAGTAAATTCTGGTAAATCTACTGAGGTCAACTCTATCACATATACACATTTTATGTTTTAGGAGAGCAGGAGTCCTGCTCTCCTAGCTAGAGGCTACATTACTTAGCCTGCCCTGTTTGTAAGTGTGACCGTCTGAACGAGTTCTGGCTAATAGAAGAACACAAGTGATATATGTAACTTTCAATTTATATTCTTAAAATATCTGCAAATCCTTGATTTTCTTCCCTCCTCCTTTTCACTAGCTGGGAAATGGCAATAGCTGAACTTAGAAAATGGCAATGTCTTAGACTCAGAGATGGAAGCTCTACATTAAGTCTGCCAGAAACCTCTCTAAATAACTCATTCTGGATCACCCCATATGTCTAAGTGTTCCTTCAGAAAGAAAGAAACCTATATCTTTGTTTTAAGTCAATGTATATTTAGGTTTCTTTGTTTAAGTCACTTAGCCTATATCTTAAGAAATATAAATACCTACATTGCAGTATTTTTGTGAGGGTTAAATGATATAGTTCATGTAAAGTGTTTGCACGAGGTACTCAGCAAATATTAGCTCTCTTATAGACTGAATGTTTAAATTATTTAGTTGTGTTTGGGCAAAGAAATACTCCTAAAATCAACAGAGAGCTTAAACCTTAGTGTTAATGGTTTGAGAACATATCACTATTTCTTTATCTTTTTTTTTTTTTTTTTTTTTTTTTTTTTTTTTGAGACAGAGTCTCACTCTGTTGCCCAGGCTAGAGTGAGTGCCGTGGCGTCAGCCTAGCTCACAGCAACCTCAAACTCCTGAGCTCAAGCGATCCTCCTGTCTCAGCCTCCCGAGTAGCTGGGACTACAGGCATGCACCACCATGCCCGGCTAATTTTTTTTTTTTTTATATATATTTTTAGCTGTCCATATAATTTCTTTCTATTTTTAGTAGAGGTGGGGTCTCGCTCTTGCTCAGGCTGGTCTCGAACTCCTGAGCTCAAACGATCCGCCCACCTCGGCCTCCCAGAGTGCTAGGATTACAGGCGTGAGCCACCGCGCCCGGCCTCTTTATCTTAATAATAAATGTTTCCCCTCTGCTTTAGAACTTATAGGGCAAAGATATTGCCCAGTATCATCCCATGTATCTTCATATTTATTTTCCTTTATGAATATTTGTTAATATTTGATGTATTTGTTCTAAATGTGCAAGGAAGAGTTTTGTCTTAACTTTTCGTGTGGCTCTTCTCCATGAAACTAAATAATTCTCCTCAAGGTGATCTAAGGTGAGTTTATTTCACTTATTATGAAAATAATCCTTGAATAAGCATGAATCTCTTTGATAAATAGAACCAAGCTTCCATAGCCAAACTATGACATCTGCAAAGATATGAAACTTGCAAAGATTGTTGGCCCCTTCCAGCCCATCCTTCTCCCACCATTCCTCCCCTTCGTAAATATCCTGCCTTTAGTCTCTCTGCCAATATTACTCTCAGACTTGGCTATGTACTCAGCAAGATGGAACCGTATCTTTATCCCCAGCGGGAAGGTTCTGGAGTTGTGAAGTGACTATGCTACATAGCGTTCACTGGAATATAACTGAGCATTGCATTTTCTCTTACCCTTTGGTTACAATTTTTATTTATCACTCCAGATCTTACTGAGAGTCCTGAGGACATTCTCCTGAACCACAACTAAGCTGTCTGGGAGAAATCATGTTTTGTATACCTGCACAAAGCCTTTCCACATGCTCTGAACTCTGTTTCCTATGGGTCAACTGCTCACAGAGTTTTCCTCATGGGTCATATCTGTAGCACCCACTTCCTTTTACCATGTTATGAATGAGATGATCATCCAAAACCATGGTATTACCACCTGCTTGACTGAGAATGTTTAGCACCAAAATCACCCTAATTAATTTCCTAACTCAAGGGATTAAACCATCTTAAATATTAAGACTGGCTTAAAAAAGCAAGAATTTGCCACTTCATGGGGTACTATGTAGACTGCTTGCTGTATACACTGGGGCACACATAAACTGGTTCAAGAGGCAGAGTTATGTGTTGGTAAAAATATGACAACTTGAAACAGAAGCTATGCACTCACAAACTTGGCTCTACCAATATCTAGCTGTATCACCCAGGTCAGGTTACATATTCTCTCTCATTTCCTTCAATTTCATCATCTGTAAAGTAAGATTAGCAAACACACCTTATAGAATTGTGTAACTTAAGAATGGTCATTTCCATAAAATGTTTATCAAGTGTACAGTGAGCACTCAATAAATTGTAGCAATTAGCTGTGATTGAGATGATATTGAACATGAATAAATAAAAAGTAAATGCATAAATAAGGGTCTGTACTACTTTTCAAAGTGTGAAATATATTCTGCAAAATAAAATAACCAATTTGGGGCTTAGTTTGAAAATTCAGTATTCCTGTACAGGAAAAACATGTAAAGAAAATTTATCTTTGAATAAATTTAAGGTAAAACTATTCTAAAATTTTATTCAATAAATAGTAATTGGGTGCTGGGAAATATGTGCCAGGAAATATGCAAGTATTAGGAATAAAAAACCAAGTATAACTTAAGGTGATAAACATGCAAATTAAACATGTACATGTGATACAAAAATGCCTGAATACAAAAATGGAAGGTAGTATGTAGTTATTCAGACAAGAAATAAGTAAAAATATATACTATCTCCTTGTCTGTATAACTGTGATTTATTTCATTCTGCCTTCTTGTTTTGCTAGTTGTGACTTTCCAGTGTATATTTGAATGTCTGCAATGAGAAAGGGAACACATTTTAATTATAATCAAGATCTAATATATCATTTTTTACTGCAACAATCATGCACTTACTGTTAAACTATTAAGAGAAATAAAGTATAATTTATTCAGTTTGATCATGAGTGTTTATATACCCAAATAAAATTGACAGATATTTACTTTTATATAGATAGTTTTGTTCTTCTATTGCCTAAAAATAATATCTACATGGATTACTGATTATAGGACTTGCTTTGCTGACTAATCCTCTCATTTCTCCAACCTATCAATAGCCTCCTTTCTGCCATCTATAAAGTTACCACTTTGGAGAACCAAACTATTCAAACTTTGGAAGAACATTTTTATATAGAAAGATAATTAGTTTACATAAATATTTTTATTTTTCATATGTAAGATATAAGGGTAAATATAATTTAAAATAAGAAGCTTAATTTTCCCTGTGAAAAAGAAGGAAAAACATGCCCTACTTCTTTTTTTTTTTTTTTTGAGCACTTACTTTAGAAAACTTATAATTGTCAGTTTTTTTCCTATGTCTCTTTGAAACATATGTAAAAAACTTTTTAAAGGCTAAATAAGCCTCTTTCCTGTTTTACAACATCGGAATGTCTTTCTCAAGGACATGGAAACCATCTGCTTGAAATGTGATCACCAAGGAATATACTACTCCTATTACCCAGTTTCTGTGGGAAGGTAAGAGCCTAATGTTGACCAAGTTGCAAAACTACCTCTTGTCATAAATATATGAGTTGAGTTTTCCTTTTAGGTGAAGACAATTAACTAATGGAGAGTCACCCCAATTACCAGGTGAATTAAGGATGAACTGTGCATAACAAATGATACCATCAAGTCTTTACAATTCTTAGTGGATTTTGTATGATATTTATCACATTCAGGATTAATGCTTATTCAGTAATAAAACTTTTTCTCTTCTACCTTTGTGAAGAGATTTTCTGGGTTGTCAGGAGATTTTGGTTTTATTTGTATTTTCTTAATAAAGATGACACATATACCATTCATTCATTTAACAATTCATATATTTGAAATATTATTTGAACATTCCTCAAAAACTAAGATAAAGTAAATAAAAATCTTCATACATGTACATGTACATTAGGTTGTACCATTTGATATTGGAGGTTTGTAAGTAAAAAATAGAATATCAGCAACTTCATGTGTTTCAAACTTTATTTTATGAGTGTAGAGAAATGTGTGTAAGACTCTATATCATACTGTTAATATCAACTAATTAGTTTGGAAGAGATTATTACTTTTTATATATCCTCTTTTCTAACTGTTAACAATAAGTTGTTGTTACTATTTTGTTTGTTTTACAAAGTAGAGATTAATAAGATAAAAGATGTTAATTGTATTTGAAACACATAAATCATTAATCAAGGTAGAAATGATTTCTCTTTTGCTTATTTTTCTCTCCATATATCCAGCTCCTAACATAGTGCTACATATATTGTTAAAGAAAAAAATGGGGAAAAAAGCATTAATAAATGAATGACCTTAACCAGAGAAGGTTTTTGAGGAATAGTGAAAATTTCAAGAAGCTAAACTGGAATGAGTTGACAAATGTTTGATAGTAAGAAACCAGAGGCAGTATAAATAAATACCTTCTTTTAAATGCTTAGCCAATACTAGACTAGCTAAAATACACTTTAATTTTCATAAAAAAGGGGTCTTTTTGTAGATGTGCATTCCTGAAGTATAATGACATGCTTAGTAACATAATTGTTGGTGGAAAAGAAGCTGAAGATGTAGAAAGAGACAAGATAACTGAAAGCTGGAGATCACTGAGAAAGGAGGAGGAGGCAGTAGCCTTCATTGGTTACATAAGGAGTCCCTCTACTATAACAAAAGGGAAAGAAAAACTGCAAATACAGGTCTATAGATCTGTTGGTGGGAAGATTGAGGAATCTTGACTGATGATGGCTTTTCCATTTCTGTGAGACATGGAGATGAGATATGATGCATCTATTTTTAATGCCTCAATGACATTAAATGCCTTTCTTGCTGAGTCTGATTCCTGCACAAGCAGCGGTAGTACCACACATACTTCCAAAATTACAACTTTTAGTTGTCAATTGCATGTCCAGGGCTCTAAAAAGAAGGGGATGAATTCTAGGTCCCTTTTCTTCCAGAGGCTCTGCATCAGTTGGGATTCAGCTAGTGAAATGAAAATCACTCTAGGGATTTCAAACAAGATATTGTTTAATAGAAGAGATTATAATAAAAGAAGGCCTAGAGAAAAAAAGAAGGTTAGCGAAGCCACTCTATCATTTAGAAAATCAGAAAATGCCCAAATCATAGGAAACTACTTCCATTTATTTCATTGCCCACTTCACTGAAGATGATGATTCTTTTTTTTTAATTTCAAAATCTTAAGGGATACAAATGTGTTTGTTACATGGATACCTTTTATAATGCTTAAGTTGGGGCTTTTAGTGTACCCATCGCCATACAGTGTTCATTGTACCCAATAGATAAATTTTATTCCCTCCTTTCCTCCCTCATCCCTTCTTTATTTCCAAAGACCATTATTTCCCTTTGTGCCTGTGTGTACCCATTGATTAGCTCCCAATTATTAGAGAGTGCATGTGGTGCTTGTTTTTCCACTTCTGAGGTACTTCACTTTGGGTAATGGTCTCCAGTTCTATCCAAGTTGCTGCAAAAGATATTTCATTCCTTTTTATTCCTTTATATATTTATTTTTATGCATGTGTAGCATCCCATAGTGTATGTGTACATACACATGCACACACACATACACACCCCACATTTCTTAATCCACTCATGCATTGATGGACACTTAGGTTGATTCAAAATGTTTGTGATTGTGAATTGTGATGCAATAAACATTCAAGTGCAGATGTCCTTTTGATAAAATGAGTTCTTTTCTTTTATAGATACCTAGTAGTGGCATTGCTGGTTTGAATGGTAAGTCTACATTTATTTCTTTGAGGAATATCCATACGGTTTTCCATAGAGATTGTACTATTTGCAGCCCCACCAACAGTGTATAAGCATTTCTTTCTCTCTGCATCCATGCCAGCATCTATTGATTTTGGACTTTTTAATGGTGGCTATTCTAATGGGTAAGATGACATTTCATTGTGTTTTTAATTTGCATTTCCTGGATGATTAGAGATGTTGAGCATTTCTTCACATAATTCTTCACCATTTGTATATCTTCTTTTGAAAAACTTCTGTTTATCTATTTTGCCCACTTGTTAATGGGGTTCTTTGTTTTTTTTCTTGCTGAATTGTTTGAGTTCTTTGTATATTCTAGATATTAGCCCTTTATCAGATGTATAGTTTGCTAATATCTTCTCCCATTCTGCAGGTTGTCTATTTATTCTGTTGATGATTTCCTTTGCTGTTCAGAAGCTTTTTTAATTTAATCAAGTCCCATTTATGTATTTTTGTTGTTGCTGTATTTGTCTTTGGGGTCTTAGTCACAGATTCTTTGCCTAAGCTAATGTCTAAAAGAGTTTTCTCTACATTTTTTTCTAGAATTTTCATGGTTTCATACCTTACATTTAAGTCTTTTATCCATCTTGAATTATTGTATATGGCACGAGATAGGGGTCCTGTTTCATTCTTCTGCATGTGGCTATTCAATTTTCCCAGTGCCATTTACTGAATAGGTCTTATTTTCTCCAGTGTATGTTGTTGTCTTATTTGTCAAAAATCAGTTGGTTATAGGCAGATGGATTTATATCTGGGTTCTCTATTCTATTCCATTAGTATATGTTTCTACTGTTATACCAGTACCATGCTGTTTTAGTTACTGTAGCCATGTAGCATATAATTTAAAGTCTGGTAATGTGATGCTTCCAGATTTGTTTTTGCTTAAGATTTCTTTGGATATTTGGGCTCATTTTTGGTTCCAAATGAAGCATAGAATCATTTTTCATAGATCTGTGAAATATGACATTGGTATTTTGATGAGGATTGCATTGAATCTATAAATCACTTTGGGAAGTATGGACATTTTAACAATGTTGACTCTACCAATCCATGAGCATGAGAAGTTTTTCTATTTGTTTGTGACTTCTGAGATTTCTTTCATCATTATTTTGTACTTCTCCTTGTAGATATCTTTCACAAAAAAAGCCCCAAACCAGATGGTTTTCCAGCTGAATTCTACCAGACCTACAAAGAAGAACTAATATTTATTCTCTAGAAATTATTCTACAACATTGAGAAAGAGGGAATCCTTTCTAATTCATTCTATGAAGCCAGTATCACCTTTATACCAAAGTCAAGAGTGAACACAACAAAAAAAGAAAACTGCAGACCAATATCTCTTATCAACACAGGTGCAAAAAATCTTCAACCAAATACTAGCAAACCAAACTAAACAGCACATTAAAAGGACAATTCACCATGATCAAATTGGTTTCATCCCAGGGATGCAAGGATGGTTCAACACATTCAAATCATAAATGTGGTTCTTCACATAATAGAATAAAAAACAAAGACCATATAATCATCTCAATAGATACAGAAAAAGCTTTCAATAAAATCCATCACCCTTTCTTGAAAAAAACCCTTGACAAACTAGGCATGGAAGGAATAAATCTCAAAGTTATAAAAGCAATATATAATAAATCCACACCCCAAATCATTCTGAACAGGAAAAAGTTCAAAACATTCCCTCTAAGAACTGGAACAAGTGAAGGGTGTCCACTGTCACCACTTCTATTCAACATAGTACTGAAAGTCCTAGCCACAGCAGTCAGGCAAGAGAAAGAAATAAAGGGCATCCAAATAGGGAAAGAGGTGGTCAAACTATCCTGTTCACTGACAATATAATCTTGTATCTAGAAAAATCCCTACAACTCTGCCAAAGGACTCCTAGAATTGATAAATAAATTCAACAAAGTCTGAGGTTACAAAATCAAGGTACACAAATCAGTAGCATTTCTGTATACTAATAACAGCCAAGCCAAGAATCAAATCAAGACTCAATATCACTCAAAATAACTACAAAGAAAATAAAATTCTTAGGAATAGACTTAACCAAGAAGGTGATTCTTTATAGGACATCAAGAAGCTGCTGGAAAAACTCTGATGCTAAGGCCTTGGTGACTGCTGCCACAGCTGTGAAAGTAATAATTGTTTTGGCTTTTCCTATGTCTTCCAGACAGTATTTCCTCTCCTTGACAGAATATAACCTAGGAACATACTGGCAGGACTTCTTAAAAATGTACTTCCCAGTCTTCTAGACCCTATGATAAAAGAACACAGTAAGGGAAAAATGGGGTGAATGACCAACACAATTCTACAGAATCTAGCAGATTTCTCAACCAATTTTTCCTGATTCCTCTCCTAGGGACCAGGTCCCACTTGACCTATAGGAGGAAATGATGAATACAAGCAACACTAACTCAGAGAAGACTAGTAGAAAGCTATTACAGCGAGTTAAAGCTAATCAGCATTAAGGAGTTAGGTTGACTTTGCTTTAGCTGCCATTATCACAACTCTCCCAGAAGTAGCACCAGGATATAGCAAATTAGTGAAGGAGTCATTTGTATGGTTGGTATACAGAAACCTATTAATATATCTATACTTCTTTTGTACCCACCAAGTTGTTTAAAAGCCAAAATATAGAATAAGAAGGTGTCACTTTCAAAGCGCCACTAAATAGTTGAATTAAGAATCAGCTATGATTCTCTGCCTATAAAAGTAGCTGTGACGCCTGTAATCCTAGCACTCTGGGAGGCTGAGAAAAAAAAAGAAAAAAAAAAAAAGTAGCTGTGTAGCATGGAGCAATTTAGTAAAGATTTGTAAGAAAGTTTAAGATAGAAAATTTATAGATGAGATTGCTGTGAAGATTTTAACTTAAAGTAATTTTGTGAACTAAAACTCATTTAGAAAGTAGAAATTTAAGAACATTTAAACAGAATGCAAACACTGAAGTCACAATGTGTTCATGGTAAGATATTATATTGAGTCCATAAGGAACCACTATAGTTATATTTAGTAGTGAGACTTTAGAAAAGCTGAGCATATCATAATAAAATCACTGATTTTTATGGAACCATGATTAACACATTGAATTTTATATAATATCAAGAATTTTTTTATTTCTGGATTTAAATTTGAAAGTCTGACATTTCCTGCCACTTACTTTTTCCACAGAAATATTCGCAAGTATATAAAATAATAATCTTGCTTTGTAGAAACCTAATTTTATTTCTATTTAGGGGAAAGTCCAGATTCTAAAGAGAAGACGATGGTCATAACAGGACCATTAGATGTTCGAATTGAGACACATGAAAAAAGAAATGGGAGATTTAAAACATATTTTTTAGTTTCAAGAGAAACTGAAATTTGAAGGATGTGCATGGCAATGTTTGAACTTCTTTCTTAGTAACATACATAATTAAAGACCTCCGAAATACAACACACACACCTTTTAAAACAAGGGAATGACAATAAAAAAGTCTCTGAATTTCTCTATGTTCTCACAGTTGAAGATATTTTCTGGGATTTTTGCTTGTTTGTTTTTATACTCTTAAGTCTAACAAATGTAAAAATCTGTTTTTTAATAAAGTTTAATTTCTAAACCTATTAAGGTAAAAGTCCCATTCTCAAAAATTGAGAATTTCTCTATTAGTAAATTTTCTTAAAATACTCTTAAAGGAATTTCATAATTTAAATTAAGAAAAATTTAATCTGATACATAGGAATAGATATGTGCATTGCTCATTTTATTTAAAAATATTTAACAGTAGTGGTTAATATTTTAATTTAATTGCTTTAGTAAAATCTTCTATTTTTGTTCAAGATGCATAAAAGTACATGTATATTATGTTTTATCTCATGTAACCATGTTTATGAAAAGACAAGCTGCTTGAACCAGAAGAGTATTTCCAGTTTCACCTAGTAATAGTATATATTTCTTCTAGATCTAAGTTAAATTGAAATTAAATTTTAAAATTGGTAAGATTATAAAGTTTAAGAATGCTCTTCAAAGTGAAGAAAACACGGCAGCACAGCATTGATAAGTGTTTGAGCATTTTGTGATCCAACAACAGGTGGATCCAACAACATGTAAGGAGGTTAATCTGGCTAGGAGAATTGGCTCTCTCATTGCAGAAAGTAATGATTAAAACATCCCAATTAGTAAAGTTTTTCATATTTATTTAACATTTTAAAAATTTGACACATAGTAATTGTATATATTTATGTGGTACAATATGATAATTTGATACATGTATACATGTAAAATCAAAGTAATGGTCATATCTATAACCTCAGACATTTATCCTTTCTTTGTATTCAGGACATTCAACATCCTCTCTTCCAGATATTATTGCTAACTAAAGTCACCCTACTGTGCAATAGAACACTAGAATTTATTTCACCTATCTATTGCAACTCTTTACCAATTAACCAATTTCTCCCCATTTCTCTCAATCCCCTATTCTCCCCAGTCTCTGGTAACCACTGTTCTGTTCTTTACTTCTATGAGATCAACATTTGTATTACATATATGGATAAGATCATGTGTTATTTATATTTTGATGTCTGGCTTATTTCACTTAACATAATGTCTTACAGGTTCATCCATGCTGTGAAAAATGACAGAATTTTATTTTTTCTATGGCTGAATAGTATTCTATTGTTTATTTATAGTCCATATTGTTTATCCATGTGCCCATTGATGGACACTTTCATTATAAATCTTGGCTATTGTGAATAGTGCTGCAATAAACATGGGAGTGCAGATATATATATCTCGTCAATACTGATTTCATTTCCTCTGGATGTATACCCAGAAGTAGGATTGCTGGCTCATATGGTAGTTCTATTTTTAATTTTTTGAAGAAGCTCCCTACTGTTTTTGATAATGACTTTGCTAATCTGCATTTCCACCAACAGCGTGCAAGCGTTCCCTTTCCGACACATCCTCACCGTCACTTGTTATCTTTTGTCATTTTTACATTTCTGAAGGATTAGTTTGCTAGTATTTTGTTGAGGATTTTTCTATCTATGTTCATGAGAAATATTGATCCGTAGTTTTCTTTTTTGTTGTTGTTGTATCCTATCCTCTCTCTGTATCATGGTGATATTGGCTTTGTAAAATGAGTTAGGGAGGGTTCCCTCAGTAGGATAGGTGCCAGTTCCTCTTTGTAGGTCTGGTACAAATTTTGCTATGAATCGGTATGGTCCAGAGCTTTTTGTTTTGGGAGATTTTTTAGTACTGTTTCAACGTCACTACCCATTTTTTGTCTGTCCAGGATTTCTATTTCTTCCTGATTCAAGCTTGGCAGGTTGTGTGCTTCCAAAACTTTATCCATTTCCTCTAGAGTTTGTAGTTTGTGTTTGTAGAGGTTTTCATAGTAATCTTGAATGATATTTTGTATTTCTATGGTATCAATTGTAATGTTTCCTTTTTCATTTCTGATTGAGTTTATTTGAATTTTTTCCTCTTTTATCTGTATTCTTGTCCATCTCACTGAATTTCCAAAATATCATTATTTTGAATGTCTTTTTAGGTAATTTGTAAATTTCTATTTCTTTTGGGATCATTTACTGGAGAATTATTGTGGTTCTTTGGAGGTTCATGTTTCCTTGCTTTTCCAGGTTTCTTATGTCTCTGCATTGATACCTGTGCATGTGGTGGAATGGTTTCCTGTTCCAATTTCATAGAGTGACTTTCATAGGGAAAGAGTTTCACTGCAGATGTGTCTTAGGATGGTGGCTAGAGTGCATTGGCTTTGGTTCTGGGCAGACGCAATACTGTCTCCACACAGCTTTTCAATCTGTAGTCAATTGCATCATTGCCTGCAAATGCCTTGTTGGCCTAGGCTGAAAGGATTTGCGCAGCTGGTTTGCTTCATTTGGACCATGGTCCCTGGGAGTGTCACAGCAGTGTGGCCCTGTGGGCACCAGGAAGTTTCCAAAACTGGACTCAGGGCCTGTGGAGACTGCAGGAATCCCCAGCAGTAAAGACTACAGGTGTTCATAATGCTAGCAGGGTATCCTGGGGGTCTCCTGCTTATGTTTTCTTCACTGAAGGAAGTGATTCCTTGACTCAAGCTAATACCAGCTTAGAAGCCAGTGTAACAGAAGCAGGGTGTTTTATTATCTTCTTTATACAGCCCTTCCTAAAGGTTTCCTTGATCCATAGGCTTTCTGTCTCTCCCCTGTTGTAGCCAAGTGATCTCCCTTAAATACTCCAGTTCAAGTGTAGTTGTTCATTCATTGTTTTGGTCCTTTTATGTAGAAGTTATGAGTATTAGGCTCCTCTAGTCAACCATTTCGCTCCCTGGCATTTTTTTTTTTAACTTTTTTATGGTATTTTTTATTCTCCAACAAATCTTCCTTGTCTCATTTATTTGTTAAAGAAACAGGGTCCTACAAAATTCCCCACAGTCTGGATTTGGCTGATTGTTTCTTCATGGTGACAGTTAATTTCTTTCTCTATCCCTAATGTTTCCTATAAGCTTGTAGTTAGACCTAGAGGTTTGATATTTGGCGATGCTAAGGTTGGACAGTGGATGCTGGTGTTTTCAGTGTGATTTATCAGTGATAGATTTACCACTAAACTTTCATATATGGTTTTAGTATCTGTTGATTATGGTTAAGGCCATTTTACTTTATTCATTCTAATTCTATCATTCCTCTGAAATAGCTTTGCTGAAGTCTTTTTAAAAATTAGTTTAAGTTGAAAATTAATTGTATCTATTTTTGGAGAAAAATATGATACACACACATAGTGAGGTAATTAAATCAGGCTAATAAAATATCTGCTATGTCACATGCTTATCATTTCTTTGTTGTGGTAACAGTTAAAATCCACTCTTAACAATTTGAACATGTACATTATTAATAATTATAGTCACCATGGTGTGTAATAGATTATCAGAATTGATTCCTCCTAACTGAAACATTGTAGCCATTGGCCAACATCTCCCTTTTCTCTGTCCATAACTAACCCCCACTCCCAGCTTCTGGTGATCACAATTCTCTCTAATTCTATGAGTTCAACTTTTTTAGATTTACATATAAGTGAGATCACATGATATTTGTCTTTTTGTGCCTGATATTTCAATTAAAATAATGTAGTCTAGATTCATCCATGTTGTCACAAATGACGTTTCCCTTCTTTTTTAAGGCTAAGATAGTATATAAATGTGGCATGCATGTGTGTATATATATACATTTTTTAAATCCGTTCATTGTTGGTGAGCATGTCATTTCTTACCATATCTTGGCTATTGTGAATAATGCTGCAATGAACATAAGAGTGCAGATGTCTCTTTGACATACTGATTTCAACCTTTTTTAGATATATGCTTAGTATTGGGATTGCTGGATCGTATGGTACTTCTAGATTTTATTTTGTGAGGAGCTTCTATACTGTTTTCCATAATATGACCAACAGTTTGCAGGGTTTCCTTTTATCCAAATTCTCATCAACATTTTTTATCTTTCATCTTTTTGATAATAACCATTTTAACAGGTGTGAGTTAGTATTATGGTTTTAATGTGCATTTCTCTGAAGATTGGTGATGTTGAGCTTTTTTTCTGATACTTGTTGATCATTTATATGTCTTATTTTGAGAAATGTTTATTCAGGTCTTTTGCCCATTTTTTTAAACCAGTTTATTTGGGGTTTTGTTGTTGTTATTGAATAGTTTGAAATTTATACATATATATATATATATAGAGAGAGAGAGAGAGAGAGAATTAGCTCCTTTTGTAATGTATGGTTTTTGAGGTCATATCCAAAAAAAAAAAAAAAAAAAAAAGAAAGAAAGAAAAATACTGCTGAGGTCAATAACATGGACCATGCCCCATATCTTTTGTTCTAGTCATTTCACAGTTTTAGATCACATGTTTGTCTTTCCTCTATTTAAGTTGATTCTTGTATAAGGAGTGATGTAAGGGTTCCATCTCATTCTTCTGCATGTGTATAGCCAGTTTCCCTAATATCATTTATTAAAGAAACTATCCTTTCCCCATTATGTGTTCTTGCCACCTTTGCAGAATATTAATTTAATCTAGATTCTGTAGTATTAATTGACTGTCATTCTTTACCCTATTGGTCAATGTGTCAGTTTTTATGCCAATTCTATACTGTTTTATTAATATAGATTTGTAATATATTTTGAAATCAGGTAGCAGTATATCTCTAGCTTTTGTGGTTTTTGCTCTACATTGCTTCTATAGTTTGAATGTGTCCCCAAAAGTTTATGTGCTGAAAATTTAATTCCCAATGCAACAATGTTGAGAGGTTGGACCTTTAAAAGTTAATTAGGTCTTGAAAGCTTTGTCTTCACAAAGGGATTGATGTTGTTATTGTAGCAGTGGGTTTGTTTTCATGAGGGTGGATTTGTCATGAAAGCACGGTTGGCCTCGCCTTACATTCTCTTGCTCTCTATCTCGCCATATAATGCCTTCTGCTATGTTATAATGCAGCAAGAAGGCCGTTGCCAGATGTGGACCTTTAATATTGAATCTCCCATCCTCTAGGATCATGAGCCAAATACATTTCAGTTCATTATAAATTACCCGATCTGTGGAATTCTATTATAGCATCATAAAATAAACTAAGACAATTGCTTTGGCTATTCAGGGCCTTTTATGGTTCCACACAAATATTAGGATTGTTTTTCTCATTACTTTGAAAAATGACATTGGAATTTTAATAGAGATTGCATTAAATCTGTAGATTGCTTTTGGGTAATATGAACATTTTAACAATATTAATTCTTCCAAATGCAAGCTATTTTTCCATTTTCATTAATATTTTATAGTTTTTATCTTTAAACTCCTTGGCTTTAAAGTAACTAAAGAAGAATACTTCTAAGTATTTTTTTAATGATCTTACAAATGGGATTGTTAACTTTTTTCACACTGTTTATTGTTAATGTACAGAAATGCAACTTATTTTTGTATGTTGATTTTGTATCCTGTTATTTTACAGGATCCTGTTATATCAGATTGTGTCATTAGCAAACAAACACAATTAGACCTATTAATTTTATATCTAGATAATTTTTATTTTGTTTCCTTCCTAATTGATCTGATTAGGACTTCCAGTACTATGTTGCACAGAAGTTGTGAGAATGGGAATCTTTGTGTTGTTCTTGATCTTAGAGAAGCTTCAAACTATTCAGCACCGAGTATGATGTTAGCTGGAGGCTTGCAAATACCTCCTTCATTGTATAGAGGAATATTCATTCTATACCTAATTTGTTGTGAGTTTTTATCATGAAATGATGTTGAATTTTGTCACAAGTTTTACTGCATCTACTGAGATGATCATATGGTGTCCTTTTTACTGTTAATATCATATTCATTGATTTACTTATGTTAAACTTTATTTGCATACCATGGACAAATCCCACTTGATCCTGGTGAATGTCCTTTTAAGTTATTGTTGAATATGGTTTGCTAGTATTTTGTTAATAATTTTGCATCTATGTTCATCAGGGATATCAATCTATAGTTTTATTTTATTTTTTTTCTTGTAGTGCTGTGTCTGACCTTGATATTAGGGTAATGCTGGACTAGTAAAATGTGCTTGAAAGTATTCTGTCCTCTTCAATTTCTTCAAAGAGGTTTACAAGGATTAGTATTAGTTCTTTAAATTTTTGGTAGAATTCAACCATGAATCCATCTGGTCCTTGCCTTTTTTTTGAGAGAATTTTTCCTCTTTTCTTCATTCCCCCTTCTCAGTTTGTGCTAACTAACATTCTGTTCTCTACCTTCATAAGATCAAAATTTTAGTCCCCATATATGAGTGAGAACATGCAATATTTGACTTTTTCTGTGCCTGGCTTATTTCACTTAACATAATGACTACCAGTTCCATTCATGTTCCTGCAAAAGATAGGATTTTATTCTTTTTATAGCCGCATAGTATTCCATTGTTTATATACACACCACATTTTCTTTATCCATCAACCTGTAGTTACACACTTAGTTTTATTCCATATCTTTGCTATTGAAAATAGTGCACTAATAAACATGAGGGTGCCCATATCATTTTGATATGCTGATTTCCTTTCCTTTGAATAAATACCCAATAGTGGGATTACTGGATTATATGATAGTTACATTTTCAGTTTTTTGAGAAACTTCTATACTGTTTTCCATAATCATTATGGTATACTGATTTATATTTCCACCAAAAGTATATGAGTCCCTTTTTATATTCATCTTTACCAGCATTTGTTATCTTTTTTCTTTGTGATAATAGCCATTCTGAGGTAAGACAACATCTCATTGTAGTTTTTTTTTTCAGTACACATTAATTAAACACTTATTAATTCACCAAGCATTGTACCTAGGTAGTGGGTTACAAAGATAAAATAATTAAAGGAACTTTTGTGGAACTATTTTACTTAAATATAAAATAAGTTATTTAATAAAGTAGTTTTGATGTCCCCTTAACATATGTCAGGCCTTAGCCTTAGCACTTTGGTACTGAGAATAAAACAGGTATATCAGTTCAACAAGAGAAAGAGACTAGCAGGTGATATATATATTAAAGAGATTTACTGTGAGGAATTGGCTTACATGATTGTAGGCTCTGGCTAGGCAAATCCAAAATCTATAGGGCATGAAACTGTTGGAAGGGCAGGCTGCAACTCTTGGGAATGGGCTATAGCTGCTTTCTACAGGCGTTTTGATTTGCATTTCCCTGATTATTAGTAATGTTTTCATACACCTGTTGGTCATTTGTATGTCTTCTTTTGAGGAATGTCTGTTCACATCTTTTGCCCAATTTTAATGGATTCTTTTTATTTGACTTATTCGAGTTCCTTTTATATTTAAAATATTACTCCCTTGCTGGATGAATAGTTTGCAAATAATTTCACTCATTCCAGCTGTTGTCATTTCACTCTGTAGATTGTTTTCTTTGCTAACAGAAGACTTTTTAGTTTGATATGGTCTCATTTGTCTATTTTTGTTGCCTGTGCTTTTAACGTCTTAGATACAAAATCTTTGCCTAGACTTATGTCCTGAAGTCTTTACCTTATGTTTCCTTTTAGTTATTTTATAGTTTGGGGTCATATATTTAAGACCTTTAATCCATTTTAAGTGATTTTTGTATATGCTTAGAGATGGGGTCTAGATTCATTATTCTGCATATAAATATCCAGTTTTCCCAACATCCTTTATTAAAGATAGTGTCCTTTCCCAATATTTGTTATTGGTGGCTTTGACTAAAATGAGTTGGCCTGTAAATACATGGATCTATTTCTAGGTTCTCTGTTCTATTCTGTTAGTGTATTTGTCTATTTTTATACCACTACCATGCCATTTTGGTTACTATAGCTCTATTATTTTTTATATATTATACTATTTTGAAGTTCAGTAGAGTGAGGGCTCCAGCTTTGTTCTTTTTGCTTGGGATTGTTTTGGCTATTTGGAGTCTTTTGCATTTCCATACAAATTTTAGGAACTATTCTTCTATTTCTGTGAAGAATGTTATTGGTATTTTGATACAGATTGCATTAAATCTGTAGACTTTTTTTTTTTTTTTTGGTTAGTATGGCCATTTTAACAATATTAATTCTTCCTACCCAGGAGCATAAGATGTCTCTTCATATTTTGTATGTCCTCCTCAATTTCTCCAGTGGTATGAAAGTCTTAATAAATGTACTGTTCGGTTTATGTCATAGACTTATAAGTGACAATAAATGCACTGTGAATGCCAATATGGCACAATAGATAGAAAATTTTATTAAACAATAATAAACAGGAAAGATATTCTTTCTATGTAAATGATCAAAAGATTCATCCATATGGCAGCAACAATTTGACTCAAAATTGAGGAATAAAATTAGAGCAATTCTAAAAGAGGACTACTAAAAAATACATAAATGAGCAAGACAATTTCTTTTAACCAACTGTACATGTAGCTCATCTGATGCATTCTGGCTTCTTAGAAAAAAAAAATATATATACACACACACACAATTTTGAGATATTTATTTTGCGTTCTTCTTTTTCCCTCTTCTAAATTTTCAGTTTTATTATTTTATACTTATAAATTTAATAGAAAACATGAAAGGAAATTTTCAGCATAGTAATCTCAGGAAAATGTTTTCATATAATAGTAGACATTAAGTTGAACAACAACCACACTCTCTGACTTATAAAAACAATATCCGTGGATTGCAGTCTGAATTACAAAAGGCAAAATCTCCCAGAAGTTATGAAGGATTGAAAATTATCTGCATATGGCATTCTATTTGGTATCATGTTACTTTGAATTGGCTAAATTTTCTTCTTTAAAAACAAAAAAAAAATCTCAATTCTTCATTTCATGACCAGCAATATCCTTAGAAGTTGCTGGATGAAATAGCCAGTAGCAGCCATATTTAATGGCAGAAAAATGATATTGAGTTTGTTGTATTTTATATGTAGTGACATTTTTTTCAAAAGTCTCTCTGTACTTATGAGTGAGGGTATTTGCCTCTCAGACATATTCTCTCAAATCATATTTATGGGAGCAAATTATTTCCAGATATACTAGGTTTAAAATAGCTGTTTTTCAAACTTAACTTACAGTTTGGTTGGTTGATAGCAGGAATACTTTTTCACATTTTTCCCAATGTTAGAAATTATGATTAGTTTCCCAGGAAAGTCTGAAAAATAACCACAGATATCAAATAGTAAGTTGCATTATATTTCCATTGATACAATATTTTGGAATGAAATATTGGAATGAAACTTAGGATTCCAAAATCCATTTATCTATTCCCTTTCCCCCTCCCTTGCACATATTTCCAAAAGTAGCATAACATCCATGTAAGAATAAGGAGTTTTGAATCAAAAACATCTAGGTTTGAGCTAGAGTTTATCCATCACAGGTTTTCACTTTTGACAAGTCCTTTGCCATCACCGCGCAATCTTTACTGTCTGTAAAGTAGGGGCAATGATGGTGTGTCATGCTTGGGAGACAATTCTTCACAATTTTTTTGTGTCACATTTGTGTCTTGCCTGAGCTTTCTGAATAAAAATCTCTGGGAATTTTTTTTTTCAAAGGATGATTAATAGCAAACATACCCTAAAAGCTGGAGTTGCTGTATTTCTCTGAAGATATTTAAAGACTTATTTCCCCTGGAAACATTTGGTGACAGTTTGGTCTGGGAAAGCTGAAGACCTGACCCTCCCATCCCAGGAAAAGATTTGTTTATATTCCAGCATGAAGGCCCCTCTCTTTTTCTCTTCAAAGGAAAGAGGGACAAATGTGCCAACTGCCCTCTACAACCTTTGAGTCTCATAAATTCAGGATTTCACTTATATCCTGCAACTCCACTGCAAGCACAGGGTAACATCAAGCTCTCATCATGTCACTCAATGGAGATTGGAGCTTGGGGAGCTAGCACTGAGATGCTTTGTGCGTATTAATGATCTATTTTCTGATCCAGAGACCTTGTGTATTCTGTCCGAATACGAATATAAATCTATAACCTAAGCAGCCATTCATCCTCTTTCCTTGGTAAAATTACCCATACTTTGTTCTGCAGCAATGTACTCACCCCCAGAGAATGACACGTTTCCATTATCAGAATGGACTCAAATAGACCAGTCTCTCTGTCCAGCTCTGCCCAGTTGTTAATTTAGAGATAGGCTAAATATGGCTAAAGACATTGATGGAGAAGTCTGCCAAGTCGGTGGTAGCTCTGTGAAAGCTTTTCCTCCCGAGGAAGAGAGAATCATGTTAACAGAATCTGTGACCATTAGAAGCAGGTCTGAAGGAGGAAGCCAAAATACTGAGAAAGGAAAAGCAGAAGAATCACAAAAGCTGATGTTCTTGTTGACATCGTTGAGCTGCCGAATCAACACTAAACTCCTTCCTCTGGATTTCTTGTTACATATAAGTAACTTCTCCCTACGCTTTAAAAAAAAAACCTTCAATTTTTCATTTATTTGAAACTAAGAGCATTCTAAGTAATACAAGAATCTATTTCAATGAATAATTATAAAGATTAAATGAAATAAGAAATAATGTCACTAGAATTGATTCTAGCAGATATTCAGCTAAAAAAATAAAATTAGCTTTAGTGCTGCTACTACAGCAGCTAGCAGGAACTGCCCCAGGTCCAATTACCTGTTGGTCTGTTGTATAATTGTCAGGGACTTCAGTTTGGGAGAGTTCATGGGAGCTTATGAAAGAGAGGTTATTGAAGCACCAGGCCAGAAATTATGGGTTAATGACAGGAGCATTAGGGTGAAATACAAAATGGGTACAAATTTGGCTAGAACAATTGTTTTCAAGCGGGAACACTTTACACTTTTAAGAATTATTTAGAACTCCAAAAAAGCTTTGTTTATGTGACCTTCCTATATCAATATTTACTGCATTAGAATTTAAAACTAAGAAATTTTAAAATAGTTGATTACTCATTAAAACAAAGCTATTTTTATTAAAACATATCTTGTTTAACATATCATATAAATTTTTTTTAATATCTGAATTCTTGTATCTGTTTCTGCATTCACACTGTTTTGATATGTTTGTTTGATTGAAGCATAAAGAAGTTTTAATTTTGCACAGATACAGAGTTGGAAAAGGGAGGAGTCTTGAAATAATCTTTTTAGATAATTTTTGATCTTTCAAAACTACACAAAATCGGATAATTGATGGTTTCTGACAAGTTGATTGCAATGTATGAATAATCAGTAGCAATGAATATTTAATAAAAACAAATATGAAATCCATTGGTCTATCTTGCACTTGAATTGCCTTGTAGCCTTGTGTAACTTTGTAATATCTATTGTTTATTTGGGAAATATTGGTTAATTGAGTTATCCAGATCTTCTAAAAACTGACACATTGCATTATCACCTTTGTTAACATAACTGATATTCTCATCAGAATATTACCTAAGTATTGGGAAACTGTCACGTTCATGATAGCAAACATATGTTTTCCAAAATTTTAATTTTTCCTTGAGAACTTGAAATTTATCATTGCAATAAATATTGCTTGTTGTTTTCATTGGAATGACAGCTTCACTTCATTAATTTTTGAGAAAATATTTCTCCAAGTCTGTCTGAATAATTATAGTATGTCAGTTGTTTTCAAGTAAAAATGATATTACACTAAAAATAAACAAGCTAACTAGGCCTGCATCTTAACAATTGCCTAAATATCTATTTTTTTGGGGGGAATGGTCATGGTACTTAAGAATATAGCAGAAAAGTTTTATGTGTACTTTCCATTTTGTCATACAGACTGTTAGAAATGTATGCTTGAATGGGCTGAGATTTAATTAAATTAATAATTTTACTGTTTCAACAAGAACACTGTTATGTGAAACTCAATGCTATTTTTCTTTTTTAAAAACTGTTAATATATGGCAATGAAAAATGGAATGATTGTTAGACTACTGATATAATTTGATGCTGCTATCAACACTATTTCATAACACTAAGGTCTTAAGTGCTGCCTGGGCTCCATAAACCACACTTTGAGAAGAACCAAATTAGGGAACAGGAGATAAAAGGGAAATGTATCAATGTATCATAAGTCTCTCTAATTCACTGACATAATGCTAACAGAAGAAGACTTCACATCAACCTTATCATAAAAAAAGGTTCATCAACCATCCATAGCAGTAATACCCAGTCCTTGGTTCCAGTGGTAGCTATTGTTGTAAACAAAGCATCTTCCATTTGGATGAATATTGTTAGAATTTGTCTATACTGCTAGTCTCACTACATAACAAATGTATTCCAGCATGTAGTGACTGGGAGATACAGGTAATTTGGGAGAGGAAAAAACAACTATCATAAGAAAAAATAGTGAATCCCTCCAAAGAGTCTTCGATTTTTCTAGGTAGTTATCTATACATGAAGAACTTATTTAAAACATTTATATGTAAATCTGGAATGTCTGATAGGTATTGGTCCCATATAGAGTGTAACATTTTTCTTCTTTATCTTCTTTCAAGGAACCAATAATATTTAAGGTGAAATTAACAAAACATGCTAATTCATATCTCATTCTTTCAAAATATGGTACATTGATAAAAAAGTTAAAATATATGATAAAAGATTTTCATATTAATAGAGAGATCCAATGATTACTACACTACATATTTTTTCCTTTAGTGTTGTTATTGTGCAAAATGACCTTAAAATACGTACAGGGGAGTTTTAGGACAAATATTCTATAGGAAAGTAATTCTTTCCTGACCTGTTGAAATAAAAAATTCTCCCACTCCCCACTCACCCAGAGTAAAGTGCAGTTTTCAGCTTTTTCCCTAAATGACAGAAGATAAGGGAAAAGCTCCAGGTGCTAACATGTTCATCTTAAAGCATTCTGCTCTAAGTACATTATTAAGTACCATAAGGACATTCTATTTTGTAATATTAAGTTTATTTTTAGATATCATGTTATTGGATTTTTTAAACAAATTTATTGAGTTAGATATTACAAACCATAAAATAATCCATTTACTTGTAAAATTCAATAGTTTTTAGTAAATTTAAAGAGTTGTAGAAAAATCTAGTGTTAGAACATTTCCATAAACCCTAAAAGATCTCCTGTGTCCATATTTAGACAATCCCGTTCCCACTTGCATCCACTACTCATCACAATTTATCTCTGAGGATTTATCTTTCTAGACCATTAATAAATATGAAATCATAACGTGACATTTTGACTTCTTTAGTGTTTTTGAGGTTTATCCATGTTGTAGCACTTAACAGTAGTTTGTTCCTTTTGATTGCATTCCACTGTATAGATATAGCACATTTTGTTTAGACATTCACCAGTTGATAGTCATTTAAATTTTTTCCAATTTTTGCTGTTATGAATTATGCTGCTATGAACAATCACATACAAGTCCTTGTGTAGACACACAGTTTTATTTTTCTTGGGTAGATACTTAAGAATGGGGAATCACTGGATCATATAAGTTTATATTTAACTTTTTAAGAAACTGCTCAGCAGTTTTCCTAAGTAGCTGCACCATTTTACATTACTATCAGCAAAATATAAGCATTCTAGTTTTCTACATTTTCACTAACACCTATTATTGTATGTCTTTTTGATTATAGCTCTTCTAGTGGGTGTAAAATGATCTCTCACTGTGGATTAACTTTCCATTTCCCAAATGACGAATGGATCCTTTCATGCATCTTTTCATGTGTTTGTTAGACATTCATACTTTTTTTTTTTTTTAATGTCAATTCAAATCTTAATTGCTGGTGACCCTGAAAGTTGACAATAAGGTACAGGACCTTGTTAAATTCACCTTTTAAAACCTCTTGATGGTCAGCCTCTCAGGCTTTTCTTGAGAGCAACGCTGCTTTGCTCTTCAGTAAGATAACTAAAACTTTCTGATATCATGGTAACTTACACTCTCTTCTGCCTACAGTAATTAGGGAGAGAAGCCCAGTCTTCCAACTGCCATATTCCTCCCCAAAACTCTGACTTTCTTTTGAACTTGGTGATAATATGTAGACAAAAGTTATGTATCTACTTCCAAAAGTGAAATAAAGTAGCACAGAAAATTCACTATTATATTATGCAGCTTGTACTAATCATTCCTTGGCCCTATAACTACTGCACTGATTGCACATAGACTTACCTGCTAGTTTCTTGATTTGATACTCTGCCTGGCTAGAACTATGTTATCTATAATAATCACACACACAAACTTCAGGACCTGAACTGGGATACTCCCAACTCTTTGCTGTCCAAACTTCTGCACAAAGCTTTTATTCTGATTATGTCTTAAATAAGACAAAGACATATTAATATTTCCAAGAGTGAGATTGCCACATAATTTTTTTTACATATTTTGATGCCTGCAACCACATGCTTACCAGAAATATTACCTTAATGTTTGCAAAAGAAATTTGCATCATTTTGGCAATATTTTTTTCAATAATATTTCTAATTTATCCTCCTGCCATGTGATACTATGTTATGTGTGTATGTGTGTGTGTGTGTGCATATATATATATATATATATATATCACATGTAGGGACATTTTCCCTATGATGCTACTAACAACTATGTAGTTGCATGGAGTTCAGTTTTGTAATTCACTTTTTACCATCACAATGTAACTGCTACTAGACCTGGTCTGCCACCACAAATACCTGCACAATAGTACAAAATATATGAACTATTTTCAGACATTGGATAACAGGTATCATGAGACTGCAGTAACTGAGAGAAAAGAAACAAATTAGGTTAGCCACATGATTGCTCTAGTTTGTTGTATGAATACATGTTGCTGACTACAGTGCAGGGAGATGAAGCTCAAGAGTGGTATTACCTAGCTGAGAAGAAAATGATAGGAGTTTGAGGCTATTGAGATGCCTGCAATTTTCATATCAGGGTACCAGAGAGAAGATATCTGTGTAGAGAAGGAGATACAGGAATATGCATATGAGTCTTTGGCTGAATACCTAGCTGAACATGTGTAAGTTGGCACCCCAAGAGTCCAGATGAATGACTGCCAGAGGAAACTCAACTACTAAGGGAGCTATGAGCTGAACGACTGTTGCAGCTTGTACAGATGTTCTATTTCCAATTACCCAGCTATCATTTAGTGTTATAGGTAGCAAAGAGGTCACACATTAGTGGTAGGTCTACTCTAACCCTCAACTAAAGGCTTTTCTTTTATTAAGGAAAACAACAAAATCCAAATAATCAAGATAATATTCATAATGTCCAGTATACAGTGGAAAATAAATAGACGTGCAAAAAGCAGTTAGTGAGACCCATCACCAGGAGAAATACAAGTCAGTTTTGGAATTGGCAGAGCTGTCAGAATTAGCAGATGACTTTATAACAGCTATTAAAAATTAGTTCAAGTTTTTAAGAGCAAAACCTGATCATAAGGAGAAAACAATTAGGGAATCTCAATAGAAAATGGATACTATCCTGAAAAATGAAAAAAAAAAAATCTGAAACTGAAAAAAACATAATATCTAAAAGAAAACCCACATTGAATAATACTTACACTAGGTTAGAAACTATAGAGAAAAAGAGCAGTGAACCAGAAGCAAATAAGGTGAAACTACACAAACAGAAGTAAAGAGAGAAAAAAATGCAAAAAAAAAAAAAAAAAAAAGTCCTATTGACCTGTGGAACAATATAATAGGTTTGTTATAGCTGTATAGAAGAAAATAAGAGAAGAGTTGTGTCAGAAAAAAAAAAATTTGAAGAAATATTGGGTGAATATATTCCTAGCTTCATGACAAATATAACAGTACAGATGTGAAGCAGCTCAATAAAGTCCAAGAATTACAAACATCAACAAATACTGTACCAAGGAATGTCATATTTAAATTAATACCTCTAAGAGTCATCCTCGCAGCAAATTTGCATCGTTTTCCAGGGTCCTCGCTAGGGTGTTTAGATTCTGTGTATCCTGGCAATACTCCCATCTCAATTACATAATATAAATTGAAAACATTATCTCATAAAAACTCAGTACAAAATACACAGAGTTTCATTAATATATTTATATTCATGCTGTAAAGTGAATATGATTATTGCATTTATGGTCTGGTTTGAAAGCCATAATACAATATTCCATTATGGCTCTTTCCAATTGAGAGGCAAATCCTATTTTTTTACCCGTTTGAATCTGGCCTTGGGTTTTGCTTCAACCAATGGAATGTGACAGAAATGATGGTATGCAGCTTCTGAGCCAGAGTCAATAGACTGTGCACTATCTTGTAATGCAGACATGAGATGTGAGGAAACCAGCCTGATCTAGTCTCCTTGAGGAGAAAACACACGCAGACGGAGGCTCAGAGATCTTAGATGTTACAGGTGAACTCCCAGACAACCCCTTAGCTGGATTTAGCAGCATGAAGGAGCACAGGTGAAAAATGCAGAGTTACCACTGAATTGGACCAAAGATTTATGAGAATTAATAAATCATTGTTTTCAACTACTATGTTTTGGAGTACAGTAGTTTATTTTGCAAGCATGCATAACTAACACATTACACAAACGGTCTTTTTGTTGTTCATTTCAACAATTTTCAAATTCACAAGTGTCATATTCACAACCATATTGCATAGGGTTTTCTAGAGCAGTTGAAACTAGCAGAAAGATTAACAATTATTTACTCCTCTTATGTATAAAGGCACACTATGACATTATTCAGCTTAGGGATCAATTTCATTTTCTAGTAGAAAGAATACAGGATTTGGATATTAAAAAAATACTTTAAAACATCAACTTGAAGAATTTACTATAATCACTGGTTGAGTGAGTGATTTTGGTCAAGTTATTTCATCTCTCTAGATCTCTATTTACTCATTTGATTACAAAGAATTTTAGAATACATAATTTCCAAGCTTTTGAACACATATATACATATACATACATATATACATGTACATATATATACACACATATAGTCTGTTTCTAAATTATAGCTAAGTAAATTCACTGGAATTTGTTACCAATATTTCATTTTCCTTATTTAACATAATGTGTCACATGTTCTAAAGTATGAAATTAGTGAAAATATTGCCCAAAATGGTTAACTGAAAAATGTTTTAAGATTACTGAAACAGTTTTTATAATAAGTTACTCATTTCACTACTAACTTATGTCAGTTTATTTATATTCATATTATTAAGAATACAATCTGAAAATTAATTAAAACTAATGTTGTCTCTGTGACTCTGAGATCTATGAACCAAAACTATGAATACTGAGTGAATAATTGAAGGCAAAATGATAAAAAAATAAAAAGATACATCATTCACTTGCACTTGTCAAATAATATCATACTCATTGTGGTAAGAAGGATCTGCCACACACTTCTATGTTTGGCCTTTCATTCATTCATTGCTGGCATGCCCGTCAATCATATTGGCATATATGACAAGTCAATTAACGCAGAAAAGAAGTACTTGCCAAGATACTTAAATTATTCAAATATAAGATTTGCTCACAAAGAAATGACATCAGAAACTCTGAATATTGACACTTTGAAGAATTACTATACGTCAATCATAAACTTTTTATTTTCTCCTTGTAGTCATTATGTTTAACATGTAATTCCATCAGTATGGTAAAAATAATTCTGATATTTACATACACATTTACAGTACACATCATCTATTTTAAGTTTCCACAGTTATTTTGAATTTTCACTGGAAAATTCAGAGAATAAGGGAATTTAGAATAGTGACTAGTGGAATTTGTGGAGGTAAGGTAAACAGTTATTATCATCTCCTTAAACTACTTATAAAAGGCTTATAAACTATTTAAAAATTAATTAAATTAGAGCTACTTTTGCTTTATGATACTACTTGAGGACATTTTAAGATACTCCAAATTTGTAGTTCTCTGCTAATGGCAAAGAGAAACAAGTGAAAGTAATCTTTTAAAAATATCTGTAAAGAATTTTTGTTATTAATAAAAACAATTGAGATTGATAGTGGAAATAGTTAAATAAAAACATTTAATTTCACCAAAATTCAGTTTTGTTTATAATATATGGTTGGCCCCATTTTTCTTCTCATTTTTCACCTCTTCTATATATTTTACAGCCATATCTACCAATTTCTACATTTTCTTAGATTAAAATGACAACCAACATGAATTTTTATGTAGCCATTAGGATTTCTCTTTTAAGTTTATGCCCACAAAAAAGAGAACTAAAAAGAAAATAAAGATTTATTATATTCTGTTGAATTTAATAAGATATATTTTCTATATTTTTTTGCCTGCTATGGATATGAGGCTGTGTTAATTTTTGTACTAATTTAATTCATATAGTCAAATCAAGATTTTGTCAAGGAAAATGTTTATTTCTGGAGAATAAAGAGTCATGTTTTTCTCTCACTTTAGAAAAGGTTGTTAGAAAATAATCCACCATGCCAGAGATTTGAGATCCTTTTCTCACACTGGGATAGCAAAGTAACGAAATCAGTTTAATTAATAGTTTTTATTCTTAAAATCAATGTGTTTATAGACAGTCAATAATATGGACTGTTCTCTGGATCACACACCTATCTAATACATTGTTTTATCAAACATTAAAACTAGATGGAATAAAATAAATACGAGGTGAGGCATGCTGAGCTTTCATGGTATGTAATGCAACCGCTCCCTCAAGGTTAGGACACCACGATTACAAGGAGGAAGATCTCCAAGGTACAAAGTAGAGCAAAGAGATATGCCCTGTGGCCCAAATATTTGGAAGACAGGATTTAAACTAGAGAGGTTCTCTCTCAATGTACAAACACTGATGGCTAGGCTATAAAGCACACAGTAATTTCTAGAATCTCTTGGTTGATGAGATCTATTCCACCCTCAAAGCCTTTGAAGACAGTGGTAAACTGAATGTAATGAAAACTATATGCCTAGACTATAAGACTAAAGGTTAACTACAGTTTAGAGAAAATCATTTCCACAAACTAGTGAACCACAGAAGCAGGGGCATTCCCTTTCTGAGAGTAAATATTATTTATTTCAGTCCCTATATAATGTAAAGGAAACAATCTTAGGCATTTCAGCTGTTTTTTTTTATGAGAAATATTATGGAGCCCAAAAGACAATGGAATATTTTTAAATAACTAAAAGAAAAGAAACCTGCCAGTCTAAAATTCTATACTCCCCCAAAAATATTCATCAAAAATGAAGCAAAGATATTTTTAGACAAACACTGAGTTCGTTTTCAGCAGATCTGAACTATAAGGAAAACTAAAAGAAGTTCTTCAAGCTTTGAAAAAATTATACTATTTGAAGACCAAAAGGAAAGGCACTTATATATTTATAGGCAAAGATAAAAAGAAATTGAATAAATACATGTAAAGAACTATACTGTCACTTTGTTAAATGGTGGAGGTCTAATATTCATTATCATGATCAAAGAAGAGTTATGAAAAGAAGTTTATGTAGTTTGTTTATTGGTTTATAATAGTACTATTTCTGAAGAAGAACATATTGGAATATCTTGGGTCAGAGAATTAAAAAAGTAAGTCAAAATAAAGTAATATGGAGAAGGTGCTAAGGAAAATTGTGGCTATCATGCGTTCATTGGATGTGTTAAATGTATGATTATATTAACAATTTTATTGAAAGAATGAAAGAAATGTGAGCTTATGATCATTGAAAATGTAAGTTTATTAATTTATGTTGGTTCATTTCCTAAAATCTCTTGAGACTTGGCTTAATTTTGGCTTTGGAAAGATTTCTGTCATCTTCAATAAAGTGGTCCTGGCATGTGTCAGAAAAGATCCAAATGTTTAATATACAGAGAGTATAGGAAAAAATAAATCTAATTGTTTGCATTTTAAATCATTGTGCTACTAGATTTACATTATGGAGACTTTCTGACTTTATATATACATATAAAACTCTGTTATTCACAAAAATTAGAATTTACTGATCAAAGCATGTGACAGTGAATGTTAAGGTATTTATGAATAAAGTACTATTTTTTAAACTAGTATATGAAATGTTATATACTGAAGAAAACAAATTTTTCTTGAAAGTATTCCTAGTAACTCACATATGAATAATGTGCTACTTTCAAAAATGTTACCACATTAATTCACAGGGTACTTATTTTAAAATGATATATTGTTTCAGTTCCCAATTTTCTTATGATACAATATTGATTTGAACATGAAGATGTTTAATTAAATATGCTTTTTAAAATAGCTTTATTGAGATATAATTCACATATATCACACAATTCATCAATTTAAAGTGTATGATTCAATTTTTTTGTACACTCAGCTTGTGCATCCATCACTACAATCTAATTTTAGGTTAATTTTGTCCTCCCTAAAAGAAACCTCATCCCCATTAGCAACCAATATCTCTTCATCTTCCCTACCTCATGGCCCTAGGAAACCACTCAAGTACTTTCTGTCTTTGTGTATTTGCTTATTATGAACGTTTCATATAAAGAGAGTTTTGCAATATGTGGTCTTTCGTGACTGATTTCTTTCACGTAGCATGACATTTTCGTGGGTCTCTTTTTTAATGGATTCACTTATATATAATTATCCTCTAATTTATATAATTATATCACTTTTAATGGACATTTAGGTTGAAATTCTGCATATGTATAGTATTTATTCACATATAAATTCAACTACAATATAAATTACTAAAAATGAAACTACAGGATTGAAAAAGTATATGCTTTTCTAAGTTTGGTAGATACTGCCAAGTAGCCCTTTATAGAGGTCTCTAGATAAAATATACTTCCCTCCACCACAAATAACAAATAATACGATTATTTCTCAATACATTTGACATGTTTGTAGCTCTGGCTTGGGTGATGCAAAGACAATATATGTAACCAAAATGTTTGTACACCCATCATAATCTGAAATTTAAAAATAAATAAATAAATAAATAGGGAAAAAAACAGTATGTATAAATTTTTTTATCATTACTGAATGGAAAATAAATAGTAGTTTGTAGTTTTAATTTGTATTTTTATTATGAATGAGAATAAGTATCATTTCATTATTTTAAAAGCCATTGTATATTTTCTTGTACTGTTATATTTTTTGAAAATTTTCTTTTGGGTAGTTGGGTACTTATTGATTTATTGATTTTTTTAAGATATTAGTCTTTTGTCTTTGGTATGTGTGGTATATATTTTTTTTGATAGTTTGCCTTTTTGCCTCTTGAATGATTTTCTTTATGTTTGTTGCCGTGCAGATTTTTTTATTTTTATGTAAATAAAAAAAATCATTCTGTTTTAGGTCATCAGTAGAAAGGCATTTTTCTTACTCTTGAGAATATTTTTCCAATTTTTAAAAATTGAGATAATTGTACATTTACATGCATTTACGAGAAATAATGAAATAATGTAGAGAGATTCCTTGTACACATTGCCAGTTTTCCCCAGTGGTAACATTTTGCAAAGCTATAGTGTAATATGACAGCCAAGATATTGACATTGATATGACCTACCAAAATTATTTGGATTTCCCTAGTTTTGCTTGTACTTGTGTGTATGTTAAGTACAATTTTATCACATCATAGTTTCATGTATTCAGCATCAGCGTCAAAATACTGAACAATTTCATTGCCACAAGGGGTTCCTTGTATTGTTCTTTTCTACCAATTTCTTATTGTGATGAAATACACATAACATGAAATTTATCATCTTAACGATTTTAAGTGTACATTTTCTTGGTATTAAATACATTTATATTGTGCAACCATCTCCACCCATATATTTCCAGGACTCTTCATCTTGCAAAACTTAAACTCTATACCCATTAAACAACAACTCTCCACTCCCTACTGCCCCAACCCCTGGAAACACAATTCTACTTTCTGTTTTTATGATTTTGACTACTCTAAGTACCCCATATAAATAGAATCCTACAGTACTTGTCTTTTTGTGACTGGCTTATTTCACTTAGTGTAATGTTCTCAAGGTTCATCCATGTGTCAAAATTTCCTTCCATTTTATGGTTGACTGATAAGGAAAAACTTACTTCTGTCATTTTGATATTGGTTTTGTATATGTCTTATGTCTTTTTTGTTCCTCATTTCTTCCATTTTTCTTTCCTTTTATGTTTAGTTGACTTTTTACAGTGAAATCTTTAAATTTCTTTCTTGTTTCCTTGTGTGTATATTTTATATCTATTTTCACTGTAGTTACCATGTGGATTTAGTTTCCTAAAGTTATACACTCTAATTTGGATTTGTGCCAGCTTAACTTCAATGACATACAAAAATCCTGTTCTTCTAACTTCTCCATCCCTACTCCTTTCATTTGTTGATATCACAAAATTATATCTTCATACATTTTATGTTCAAAACCATAAACTAATAATTTTAAATGTGTTAGCCTCTTAAATTATGTATAAAGGAAAATGTGGTTACAAACCAAAGTTATAATACCAGTTTCTTACATCATGTAGAAAACAAAAAATGGAGTTACTAATTGTTGTTATAATAACACTAAATTTTTTAATTGCCCATGTATATATCTTTACTGAGATCTTTATTTTTTATATAATTTCAGGTTACTATATAATAACTTATAGCTCTAACAAATATAAAAGTAAATTCCACGTAATATAGAAGACAAAATAGTCTTATTCTATTTAAGATAAAAAAATAATAAAAAGTAATTTTGATCTAGAGTGCTAGAAATCACCATAAAAATATAAGATAAAACATAGAAATGTGGAGAATACACAAATGGAGAAGAGAGGAGAACTTATTGAATCATTGGGACTATTTAATATAATTGGATGAAATATCTATGCCAAATTTTTTAAGAAAGTATGAATTCAATAATAAAGGATATTTTAGCACATACATATCCATGGACATATGAAAAAAAATAACGTATTCAACTAACGACTTATAATTTCATATTGCTGGAGTGTGATGTCCAAAGATCAGGAAACAGTAAGAAATAAAGAAAAGAGACAATTTAAGATGTCAATGCAGTGATCCAGGCAAAAAACACAAAGAACCAGATCTGAGTTAGTGGCACAGAATTGAGAAGAAAAAAAAAAAAAAAAGATATAATGAGTACTTAGGAAACAGAATCTTTAGGACTTGTTGGTTATTGGAAAGTAAGGAATATTTTAAGCATTTTGTAGTTTCCAGTACCTTACTAATCTCCAGATTTATTTAAATGTGATTGCAAGCATTATTAGGACAAAAATATCCTTAGATATCTATATGGTGGTCATTATATTTATGTGCTTGCCATTTCAATGCTTAGATTATTAATCAATTTTTTAAATTTTCCATCTAGATATTTTACTTATGAGTAGACAAAAGGAAGTAGTTAAGACTACAAAGTGATGTGTCTATAAAAGTAATAATAAAATATATATTACATTTAATCAGCATAGAATTATTTACTTCTTAAAGTCACTCAAATGACACAGAACATTTTTATGATATATAAAACTTTCTAAAATCTCATCTTTATTTTTAGAACATCCTTCAAAAACATCCCACAAATCTCTCTGCTTTTAGTTAATCAAGATAAAAAATAAAATAACAATTCCTTTCTGGTAGTGCAGAGAGATATTGTACCTCTTTTTCTGATAAAAACAAAGCCATAGCAACTTTTCTTTCTTTGATGAATGCATCTTTTTTAATATCGCCATTCCCTTCTAAAATATAGCAAATTAATTTTTCTTTTCTTATGCACTATAAATGCAGCTGTAATGTTCTGGTTACTAAAAATGGCTGAAGTAATGTAATTCTTGTTAGAACTCATTTGATTATAGACTTATATCATAATCAGGCAACAACAACTCTTTTCCTTGAGAAAAAGAGGAAATGTTTTAATTTATAAAAACCTATTTCAAAATATTTGAAAGTAATTGTATTGTTCAGTAATGGTCTATCATGGGCATAGAACTAATAGTCATTTTGTTGCCTAATAAAAATGAGGGTAGTTATGGTTTAGTAATACAAGGAATATTTATTAGGAGCTATCCACTGTGCTTAGCTTCCTTCTAATATGCAATCAGTATTCAGTAATATCTATGGACCTTGAATTTTATACACATGCAAATATATTATGTCTATAATTACCGGATATAATCAATAGATATATTGGCTATCTTTTACTGCTTAACAAACAACAACAAAACTTAGTGGATTTAAACACATTTTTTAGCTCACGATTCTGTAAATCATCAAGTTGGGTTGGGCAGGAAGTTTCTCATGATGGTGTAACAGGGATCTACTCTTGGATTTGCAGTCAGCTACCCATCAGGTAGATCTGCTTTTAAGGGAGTTGACATACTATTAGATGAAACAACAGAGGCAAGTGGGTTATGGATCTCTTATCATCCAGTGGGCCAGTCCATGTTCCCATGGTGGTGACAGATTTCAAGAGTAGAGAGAAAGCAAGCCCCAGTACTTAATTACTATTCAAGCCTCTGCTTGTGACATGTTGCTACTGTCTCACTGGTGAAAGCAAGTCACATGGGACCAAGTATAAAGTCAATGTAGGATGGAACTTTCCAGCGGGGTAGGGATATGAAAAGACATGAACAAAATAGTGGCAATTATTGTACCAGAGTCCCAACATGGCACTCTGAAGGCATGCTTGCATATTTCTCTCTGTTTCTCTGTCTCTGTCTGTCTGTCTGCTCTCTTTGTCTGCACACCATCTATTTATAAATTACGTGACTAAACTATTAAAGGCAGTTGCTACATTTATTAATAGTGGTACAACTGCTAACCCATGACTGGCCATTTTGCTGAACTCGATTGCATGATTTCAAAGAGATCATGTGGACACAAGAGCATTATATAGTATGGCTTCTTTAGCCGCTACTTCATATTTTGTGAACACTTCCTTCCTAATTATTAATTTATCTATTTGCCTTTAAGCTGGAAACATAGATATTATTTTGCTATCTGCAGTGACAGATAGACCCTAAGGTGACCCTCAATGTTCCCACTTTCTGGTATTCATGCCCTGTGTAATCCCCCATCTGTGACATACAGATTACGTCAAATAGGATGTCATTCTCATGATTAAATTACATTTTATAAGACTGTTTTAATAGCAATATTGCTCCCGCTCTCTTGCTGGCTATGAATAAGCAAATTGCTGTATTGTGAACTTCCTATGAAAAAAGCCACATGACAAGGAACTGCAGATGACCTCTAGGAGCTGAGGGTGCTCAGCAAGAATTCAGGGTCCTCAGTCACAGCTTAGAAGTGCATTTTTCCCCAAGTCTGAAGATATAAATGTAGCTTTGTTCAACACCTTGAGTGAAGACTTATGGGACAGAAGATCTAGCTAAGGTAAACCTGGATACAGAAACTCTGATATAATAAAAGTGTGTTATTTTAAACTCAAAAGTTTTACAGCAGTAGGAAACTAATACACTGACAAATATCTACCTCAGTTAATATCCACATTGAAAAATGCATAAATTTGTCCTTTGTTGTTTTTAAGGCTACTTTTTATGCAAATTCTATCAAAAACAAAAGAAAAAAAGTAATGGCTTTTTGTTCTGTAAGTAAATGAAAATGTATAGATTTTCTGCATTGCACATTTTTCAGGCTTTTCCAACATATTTTCATATAATATACTTCGGATCAAGGCAGAGGTTCTATTTAATTAGCTTTGAGAATAGATGACTTAATCGAAACAATTTGAAAAGTGTTATTTCCTCACTGTGTCTAGCATTTAGCAATGGCATGGCATATGTGGTTACAACCTTATTTCTTCCATAATAGGAGGAAATAATCATTTTCATTTTCATTGTATAAAATACTGTGAATTTATAATGGCTAATCTCTCCAAGTTATGTATTTTAAGCAAAATCATTTTAAATGCATGTAAAGTTCTTCATGTTTTATGTCAAGGATATATGTTCTGTTCAACTGTTTAAGGATGAATTGGGTGAAATAAAAAACTAGAGTCAGTTTTTGCTATTTGTGGGCCATAGGGAAAGAAAAATTTGCTAGAAAGCTCATAAATTAAGATACTTATAGAATATTCATTTTAACTTATCAAAATACATTGATTATAAATAATTAGTTGTATTTTCTTCTGGCATACGACTATTTCCAGAGAAAGCTATTCTTAACTTATTTTATTTATTTTCATCTTCTATAAATATTCTCATTTTAACATTGTGTGAAATGAGTGTCAGCTGGTAAAAGATCATTTTGATGTGATTTTTGACATAAAAGCATTCTATGCTCCTAAAACGAATGCTATGATGGTAATGTTAATGAGTTAGATATTCAATGGAAATGCAAGGAAAATATTTGGAAAAGTAAAGCAACATTATTAGTAGTGTTTATTTTTCAAGAACCATCTGGTTATTTTACCTTTTGAACTAATCTTTTTTTTTTTTTTTTTACTTTTGAAAATTAACATGTATGTTTGAAATAAAAATTTCAAAACCAAACCTTATAATGGTGTATCATAGAGCAGTAGAGGTAAGCAGAGCTTAAAAAGGTGCATCTGTTTTAAAAGAGAAAAGATTTCTGTTGTCTGTCAAAGTTACTCTTAGGAGAAAAAAAGCACAGAGAGTAAAGAACAAGTTCCAGTGATGACAGCCCAAGCACTATGGGAATAACATTCAAGATTTTAGTTGAGGATGACAGTCATTCAGTGTTCCTGGTAGCTGCAGTCATGTCCTCTTCCTTAGTATCATTTAAAGATACTGTCTAAAGGTTAGGTTGTAGAGGTAGAGAAAAACAGGGAGAATGGAAGAAAGCAGATTCTACTGAAATTTTGTGTTTTATTCAAAAGTCATTATGGTGTTACTTAGAAATTAAACTGCCTACAAAATAAGCCCAATGGTGAATAACATCAAAATATTGTGGCAGGAAGTTGTCTCCTTGGGCATGAGCAAGAATCAGCCATTGTCAGTTTGCATTTTTCCAAAGCTTATAGAAATGATTGGACAGAGGGAAATTCGTGATTATATTACATATACCATTACACATTTTCATGCATTTTTCTAGGTCATTTACTTGAGGAGAGATTTCAGCAAAAGCCAATATATTTTGTTTCATCTAGGATGCCAAGGTGATGTGACATTTTTGCAATTGAGATAGATAGTATTGGTAGAGTAACACAATTCAATACTTGGTAAATATCAGGTTTTCAGCCACATAGATTTAAAATTTGAGTATCACGAAGTTCATTGCAGAAGAAAACTACAAAAAAATAGAACTATGGTGGCTAGACAGTTTTTGAGATTTAAGAAATGGTAAAATGATAATCAATTAAGTCACTAAAATTTCACCATATTCATCACAATGATCTATAATTGGGTCACTGCACTCCAGCCTGGGCAACAGAATGAGACCCTGTCTCGAAAAAAACAAAAAGAAAAGAAAAAAATTCACCATATTCAATTAAAAAAACTGTCAAATGGTAATGCATTTGAGAAGAACAAACAATAATGTTTTAAAATTCACTATTTACATTCATTCAAAATATTTAGTATTATATTAATGATGCTGTGATAATGTTTTCCAAATAATATTTTACAGGTGAACGGAATTCAAAACATGAATAAATTAAATAGGTGTAGATCTCATAGAATATATGCAAGGGAAGAGAATTTAGAAATGTTCTAATAAAGTTTTCTCATTGTATCAATGAATAAACTGAGACCAAGGATAACCAGTGACTCTTTCTGAATTATTAATTATGGCAGAGTCTGAACAAGAATTCTAGGCATCTATCCTTAACCCTTTGGTCTTAATCTATATAATTGTTCAGTAATTATTTAATGTTTTTTCATGAGAAAATTGAATATTTTATGTCTCTCAATTTAATATTTATATATCAACATAAATTTTTTATTTTTGTTAGCATGTAGAAGACAACCTATTGATCACTATGGCTCTACATATGTTTTACTATAAATACAGACTCGTAGGCCGGGCGCGGTGGCTCACGCCTGTAATCCTAGCACTCTGGGAGGCCGAGGCGGGTGGATCGTTTGAGCTCAGGAGTTCGAGACCAGCCTGAGCAAGAGCGAGACCCCGTCTCTACTAAAAATAGAAAGAAATTATATGGCCAACTAAAAATATATAGAGAAAAAATTAGCCGGGCATGGTGGTGCATGTCTGTAGTCCCAGCCACTCGGGAGGCTGAGGCAGTAGGATCGCTTAAGCCCAGGAGTTTGAGGTTGCTGTGAGCTAGGCTGACGCCACGGCACTCACTCTAGCCCGGGCAACAAAGTGAGACTCTGTCTCAAAAAAAAATAAATAAAAATAAATAAATAAATACAGACTTGTATATGTACAAACATATTGTATAGACTATGGACCTCTAAATCATAACAGATATGTTTATAAAATCTCTTAGATTCATTACATGATGTTATTAGTTTCAATATTTAAACAAAAATACCTGTTCAATAGATGAATGACACTCTTGTGACTGTATTTCTTCCATTCATTTTATAGATTATCTCCTGGACATCCTTTATAATTGGTAGATAATCTTTGTTTGTGATGGATGTTAAGGCATCTAGATAGGTTAGTAACTTATTATGTAGCTATATCCATAATTTATTGACTAATAATCTTACTAAGAACAATATTTCTAATTGTGTAAAGCTTTATCCATGACTCTCTACAGAATCCAGAAATACAATAGAGAAGGAACAAACTGATTTTGACAAAATAAATCTTAACAGAAATAAATATAAGATACTGTATTTGCATAGAAAAAAAACCAACTTGAGTAAATATCGCTGCCAGAATTTATTTTAAAAATTTAAATATTTTAGTCAGTCATTAATTATCTCAATACAGGGCATTTAGTGAATTATTGGTCTGATGTTAGGGGAATTTCCAGTTTTCTTGGTAAATCTTCAATTCAATAGTAAATGAAAGGTACAGAACACTAAGAACTATAAACAGAAAGTTTTTCAACATAGATGTTGACATTCAAGACAATGTTACATAATAAGATATTATTCACAATTTTCATCAGCTTTCTGCTCAGTCAGTATCGTCAAACTGATTCATGTATACATTTCCAAGCAGTGGATGTTGCCTTCTCCTAACCATCATTTTAGATGTGGGAAAATCTAGTTAGTTTACAAGTCTCCATTCTCTCCTAAATTCCTCACTAGTATTCTGCTTTTCTGAGACAGGGATGACTTCCAATTGTAACTTTTTTTTCTCATTTGAGAAATGGGCATCCTCCAACATTCATAGAGGTTTTATAAAGTAGAAAACATGCATTTAATTAGGGGCTTATTCTCTGCTGCTTAGGCAAATTATTTCTATACTTTGATTCTAGATATCAGAGAGACAACGTCTTTGCTTGAAACTTGATCTTTCCTAGCACTGACAATTTTCCCTTATTCAACATTGTATCTTCTGAACTCTCAGCCAAAGGAAAAATTTCCCAAGCCTTGAACTCTTTGGATAATTGGAAAACTAGGTTCCCATTAAGTAATACCTTATCCATAAAATAGTTAGAATTCTCATAGCTGTACATTAAGACTTTGACTTATAATCAGTTCTTACTACATAACTAAAGCACACAATTTCTGCAGTGATAAGATTAATTTGCAATATGCTGAAAAATGAATGTAGTAAACATGTACATGAATCACTTTGTTAATATTTCAAATGGTCTATTTCACTTCACACAATGATGTCAATCATGAGCTGAAACATAATTTTATGCATTTCTCCCTAACATAGGAGAAATGAGACAACCAGTTTAAATAAATCCAAGCCTTCAAGACCAATGATCCAAAGACATTATTTATGCAATTCAAGTTACCCGAATAACAATACAAGTTTGGAAAAAGTAGATCCAGCTTCAGATTTGAAGTTATAGTCTATAACTGAAGCTACAGAACTTGTAATTCACAATACTTTACAGATTGTGTATTAAATACACACACACACAGTTAAACAAAATTCAAAGCAGGCAGTGAGTGCATCAGGTAATTAGAACTAATATGTTGTTTGGAATTAAAGTCAAATTCTTTTAATTGGCATATCTCGGTGGGAATAGAAATACAAACTTGTAATTAGGTGATTGGTGTGATTATCAAAGCCTCATTGGCATAGATTGTGCAGTCACTTTTTTTTGGCATAGATTTCTCAAATAACTATAACATGATATGGGAGATGCGTTGAATAGCCATAATAGGAATTTGATGTTGCCTAAGATAAAAAAAAATGTATAGAGAGTGAACAATCTAGGCCACCCAAAGATATTACACAACTTTACGTAAGTAAGAATCAGCATTGTTAGAATAAAACTCTGTTATTTTAGTAAAATAATCTAGTTTATTTATTATTTATAATCAGTTAAATATATCAACTAATCTCAGGTTTGTAATTATTATGCACAAAGAAATTTCAGCTCAAATCTACAGTCAGATCTCCAATCACTTTCTGTAGGGCATGTGGGTGGAAGTTAATAAACAAGAATGAGAATTATTTTATTTTATTTATTTCATTTCAGATTATCATGGGGATACAAATGCTTTGGTTACATAAATTGACTTTGCACCACCCAACAAGTGTGCCCATCCCCCAGAGACAGCACACGTGATTTGTTAGGTATAGATTTACCTATCCCATCCTCCCCCTTCCCACCAGCCCAATGCCCTATGAATGTTACTTCCCATATGTGCACATTAGTGTTGATCAATTAGTACCAAATTAACGGTGAGTACATATGGTGTTTGTTTTTCCATTCTTGTGATACTTCACTTAGAAGAATGAGCTCCAGCTCCATCCAGGATAACACAATAGGTAGTTCAACATTTTTTTTTTTTTATAGCTGAGTATACATATACCACATTTTGTTAATACATTCATGTATTGATGGGCACTTGGGTTGTTTCCACATCTTTGCAATTGTGAATTATGCTGCTATAAATATTTGAGTGCAGATGTGTTTTTTATAGAATGTCTTTTTTTCCTTTGGGGGTAGATACCTGGTAGTGGGATTGCTGGGTCAAATGGTAGTTCTACTTTTATTTCTTTAAGGTATCTCCATACTACTTTCCATAGAGGTTGTACTAGTTTGCAGTTCCACCAGCAGTGTATAAGTGTTCCTATCTCTCTACATCCACACCAACATATATTGTTTGGGACTTTTTGATAAAAGCCATTCTCATTGGAGTTGAGTGATATCTCATCGTGGTTTTGTTTGCATTTCCCTGAAGATTAGAGATGTTGAGCAGTTTTTCATATGTTTATTGGCCCTTAGTCTGTCTTCTTTTGAAAAGTTTATTTTCATGTCCTTTCTCCCTTTCTAAAGAGGTTGTTTGATTTTTTCTTGGTGATTTTCCTGAGTTCTATATAGATTCTAGTTGTCAGTCCTTTATCAGATGTATAACATGCCAATATTTTCTCCCATTCTGTAGGTTGTCTTTTGTGCTATTATTAGTTTCTTTGTGCAGAATCTTTTTAATTTGATATGGTCCCATTTATTTATTTTAATTGATGTTGTGATTGCTTTTGAGGTCTTCGTCATAAATTCTTTGGCTAGGCCGATATCTATAAGAGTTTTCCCAATGTTTTCTTCTAGAATTCTTATGGTTTCATGCCTTAGGTTTAAGTCTGTTATCCATCATGAATTGATTTTTGTGAGAGGTGAGAGTTGTGGATCCTGTTTCAGTCTTCTATGAGTGGCTATCCAATTTTTTCAGCACCATTTATTGAATAGGGATTCTTTTTCCTTTTAATTGAATGTAAAAGCCTGAAGTAAGGGAAGGTTTTAAAAGGTAGGGCTGTAAAACAATCAACAAGTCACGAAAAATTGCTTTCATGAATGTTTTATGTACTTATTTAACAACATATTAGTGTCATTCTCTTCCCCTCACCCCATTCTCTGTATTCTTCGTGGTGGAAATCAGGATGTCAACAATAAAGACGTCATCTAATTCAAACTGTAACATAACAACTCTGAATAATTCACTAAAGATCATCACAAAGCACTCTTAATTAGGAACTTGTAGTAAAACAGAAAGGGTCTAGGCAGAAGTTTCTTTACTTAAGAAAATTAATTGTAAATGAGATCTCATGAAATTTTAAAAAATATGCTGAAATATTTGAGAGAATAAACTATATTAAGCACTTTAGAAAATACATTTGCATTTACTTCTGATGCTATTTAGGAATTATTTTTTAACTGTTCCTCAAATGCTGTTTGTATATCTTATTTCCTCTTACTGTATATATAGCTGAATCTGAACGTTATATGAGTGCATGTGTGTGTATGTTGGAGGGATATGTCTGTGTATTGACTCAAACTACATTTCTTGCCAATAAGAAGAGTTCTATGAAGAAATTAAA
Organism: Eulemur rufifrons; assembly: GCF_041146395.1. Lineage (NCBI taxonomy): Eukaryota > Metazoa > Chordata > Mammalia > Primates > Lemuridae > Eulemur > Eulemur rufifrons. The sequence continues at coordinate 69,193,903 of NC_090999.1, read as the reverse complement.
TTAAATGAAAATATGAAAGAAAAATTAAAATATGTGAGTATAAGTTATTTTCCTTGTCAAATACAATGAGGAGTAACATCATTTTCAAGGAATTATGAAAGGAGTACCTTTAAAAAATAGAAAAAAAAGGGAAATATGAAGTCTTACTTATTGTATTTCTATTGTGTGGACAGGAGTTCTGGGTGAGATAGATGCTATCTCACCTACAATCATTTACATTAGCTTTCTAGGCAGTCAAAGACACTATATAATGTGAAGATTGTTGTTATTTTACAATGGAAATCCAGCCTAATAATGCTTTGTGTAATATTCTCTACTCCTTGAAAACAATACTAATAGACATGCCTTTAAAACATACAGATGAACTTGGACTGTAGTTTGGGTTAAAAGGTCACCTCAGGAAAAGATAATCATTTTCTATTAAGGTTGAAACCACTGTGCACTTCACTGAACTATATGGAAGGTCACAGTGTCTTATTGGAAGATTAGTTTATATTATTGGCTGACAGGAATAGCTTGTAAAGTGTGATTCATGCTCTGAAATAGCACACTAAAGATAATTTTTCCTCTGTCTCATCTGTAATAATGAAAATAACTAAGAAACCACCTCCTAGACTTTATAGGTCTATAAACATGTAAGGGAATCAGGTCACCCTATGCCACCACTGTTATTCCCCATTCTTGCGTGCTATGGTCATTCCCTTTATCCTGGAACACATCTGTACAGAAGAGGAAAGAGAATTCTCTGTTTAGCTTGCAGGACTACCTTCTCATTTGCAGAATGAACAAAATATGAAGCATCAAATAATAAGAGGAACAACTACCATTAAATATGCTCTGTGAATTTATTTTATGATGTATCTATTGATCTATTCAGGGAAAGAATAATTTTGCCCAGTAAATGTAGTTACTCAAGGCCAAATAATTCAAAAATATTAAAATATTTAGAGAATTATCAAAATAATCTAAAATAATGGGATAAACTATGATCCTTTATATCAGACAGGATACATAGCATAGAAGGATATCTAGTGCTACATTTAATATTATAATTTACATAATTATCATTGTATAGATTATATCAAAATCTGGAGAAGAGAATTTATAGCAATTTTCCCCAATATACAGTTTTTCCATACAACAAGAGAGGTATAACATTTATGAATTAAATCAGCTTTATATTTATTATAAAATTATTATAGTTACTGTAGAGTTATATTAGTCAATGAATTGAAATGTAGTAACCCTTTTATGTATATTGTTATTAAACAGAATATACCTTAACTGAAACATGATATTATTTTCTATTATTTGCTACATATGTGATCTCTACATTTGATGGTTTCTTATCATCCAAAATATAATAGCCCTTTATCTATCATTAATTGAAACTGAAAAAAACTTAGTTATTCTTCAACCCCCCCCAGTTTAGATGTCATTTTATTAATAGAAATTTCTCTGATCCATTCTCAGTAATAATTACTCTGCTTTTGTGCCAATTTCTATCATACATTTCCCACTATAATCCAGTCATCTATTTACCAATAGCCTCCCTTTTTAGTTCTTGAATTTATGAAAATAATCTGTCCAACACACTCTGTGGTTATGTGGGACAAGTTTCCTTAAAACACTATAATAAAGCAAATCCCCAGAGAGGAGGATACACTGGAAAAAATTAAATATCACCAGCATCAGCATTAAAAGATGAGGTGACTGGGTGTATTTTAAGCTTTTTTAAGGGGCTGCAGATTGTGGCATGCACCTTACTGCACATGTTGATAACAAAGGCCTACTTAGCCATCCAGGTCTGGTAGACTTTCAGGAGGAATAAACTCTGGAGTCAACTGGTCCATGTGACTGGGAGAGTCTATGTGCTGACTTCATCTTGGAAGACGTGATAGGTGGAAAAGCTTCTCTCTATGCCCCAACAGAGAGCTCAAAGTTTGCCTAGTCATTTACCTCTGACCAACTGGAATGAAAACATGTGGCTCTCTCTGCTTGTTGACATGCCACTGCTTGAAAGACCCCAACAGTCTGACTTGAATGAGTGCTATGGGTACCCCAAATTGTGAATAATGAAAGGAAAAGTACAATCCTAATGCAAGTAACTTGAGGTCTGAAGACCAAGCCAAGAACCCAGAACAAGTGGAGTCTGCCAAGGCAGAACTGATGAAGGAACCAGAGGAGAATTTAAAGAAAAATATTAAAAATGTTAAAGTAGAGGCACTTAGAGTCACTCCTTTTCAAAAAAAAAAAAAAGAAAGAAAAAGAAAAAAACCTTCTGGAATCAGAAAACATGGCTTCTAAGTTAAATCACTCAACAAACAAAGAGACAAAGATCACTGTTGAGGAAGAAATGTTACTAAGGTGGAAGAAATATGAAAAAAGCAAAAACCATCAGTGAACAGTTTTAGAGCCAAATTTCCCGACTGCTGGACTTTGTCAGGTTGTTGAGCAGTTGATGAGGTACAGAAGTGCTGAGACATTGATTCCTCACAAGCGTGGAGTCACCTGTGAAGGACCTACCGTAAGCATTCTACTCCATTTGCCACTCATGCTATGAAAAGGAAATGAAAAAAGTTGGACGCCTAAGTTTAGAAGCTAAATCCAAGGGAGCTCATCTGTGAAAAATTGAAGTTCTAGAAGAAGAATAAGAAAGATAAAGGAAAAATAATAAAGGAAAAATTCTATCAAAATACAGTGGACTCTTTATTTGAAAAATTTCCCTGAGATGCAGATGGTACAAAGGAAACAACACAGGGAGTATACACCTGTGTATAACAATTTGAGGAAAGTGATTCAAACAAATACAATTTGAAAAAGAATATAGGAAATGTAGAAGTAGGAAGCAAACTGATAAATTAATTTTAGGTTACACATGGTTACATTAAATACATGATAATCATGTGACTTGGAATTATAATACAAGTACAGACAAACAAGAGAGACACTGGGAAAAAATCCTGATCCCCTAAAGACACTGGAGTTGGAGAGGTGAGTGTGGGGAGAAAGAGTGGGGAAATAAAAACATTCTAAATATTTTATTAATAAGGAAGAAGGTTTTGGAAAAGTTAAAGATTTTTGTGTTGTGTTCAGAGTATTTAATTTAAATGTGAAACTGGTGAAGTAGGATGATTTAGAACGGGAAAATTAAACAATTTGTTTCAGCAACACACTAGGCTGGTGTACCTACTCACCTTGTTTTCATGCCAAAGACGTCTGGACAATGGTTTAGGGAAGTGGAGCCAGTTTGCTGCAGCTGCTGCTACTCGCTGATTGTGTGGGAGTACTGGGATATAGAGATTGGGGAAGAAGGAACACTGCACTAACAGCTCCAGGTAGCTACTATATCTGGTCCTAGTGTTTTGCCTTGCACCCCGGCTGCCTTCTCGAGCACCACCTTGAGGCCATCATAGCATCACATATGGTCAGCTCAGAACTGCTGGTGAGTTGACACCCTATGGAACAAACTCTGACAAAAAAAGCAAGGTAAGGATACATTCTCCCTTCCACCACTTGTCAAGGAGCTGTGGCCAGCGCAACCATACACTCCCTCCTTCCCTGTATTGTTCCTTTTTTCCCTTATTCCTGCATCCCTGGGATTGTATTCACCAATAGCATTAGCATATAAACCTGAAACCTTTGCCTCCAATGTTGTCTTCTAAAGAATCCATATTAAATTAGAAAATAAATACTAGTGCCACTGAAAAAAAATTGTGGAACTCCCAAATTCATAAGTCAGTGAGGGGAAGGAAATGAAAAGAATCAGTAACATCTAAAAAAACATAAAGATATGGGTAATTAAGAAATGATAACAAAAATAAATAGTAAAAGCACAATAATATAGAAGAGTGCAAAATATTATCAATTAATTGTACTTTTAAAGATTAGGTTCGGTTTTCCTGTTAAAAGACCAGGCTTCAAGATTGTGTTAATTACACAAATCTAGCTACTTGCGTTTTACTAGAAAAAGATTTGAATCCTAGTACAGGGTGAAAGTACCGGGATGGATGAATATGTTTCAGGTGATTGCAACCTGACAAAACCAAGGATTTCAATTAAAACTTAGGTAAAATTTAATTCAAAATAAAAATTTTAATTGAGACTTAAGGAAATACAATGCAGTAAAAGGTATAGAAAACATGCCATACAGCTTATAATGTCATTTTGCAATCCTCTTACTTAGAACTTTAAGCCATTTCATGATCACTGCCATGGAAAAGCCCATTAAGACTAGACCTAGTCTAGATAAGAGGAACTGGCAGGGATACATATGTGAGAAGTTGATATATCACTCCCTCTTTATATTTAGGCCAAGGGCCATGTAGTAAGTATTCTCCAAGAGTAATGACATCTTTTGTGCTTCCTTTTCTCTTCAGCTATATTGAAATTAATTCTTCAGAATGCAGGATGTTCCCTTTTCACTGCCTACCTTGTACTAAATGAGAAGAAAAAGTACAAGGAAGCTAAAAAGTCAGTAGAGCATAGAATGTATACTTCTGTTCCACATCTGCAAAGCTTCTTAATGAGGCATTTACCTAAAAGTAAGTTAAATAATTATAAAAAAAAATTTCACCATATATTACAAATGGCTCAAAATAAATTTTAAAAGTCTTAAAGTTCTAAAACTGTGGATAATTATGTGACAATCTGTATCCCAATATGCTTACTGGTGAAACATATACTTTAGTCTTTTTATTTCAATCTATGCTTTTGTAAGATTGTAAATTGTGGAAGTTTGTAGTTAAATATTGGTCAACCAGAGGCAAGTCACAAGACAGCAAGGACAGATCAGAGCAATGGGGGCAATAATTGTGGCCTATGGAGGAATTTATTTTTCTATTTAAGAGCTGGATAGGCTATAGGATGTCTTTTCTGACTATCTATTAAATTACATAAAATATATAGAGAGATAGGTAAATAGATAAAGAGATATATTTCTTTTCTAAGAGTAAAATAAATAAAATAACATGATAGAACCCCAATGAACTATAAATAGAAATTTCTAAAGCAACCTGCCTGGGAGTTCAAATTACTTTCTTTGCTCCTTGACCTTTGCCTGTTCAAACTTGTTCACCTTGGGTGATCTTATCCTTTTCTATAATTGAAACTATCAATTACTTTCTTCATAACTTTAAATCTGTCTTTTTAGCACATACCTTTCACTTAAAATCTAGCCCAGTATTTCAATTTGCTTTTAGTCATAAGCACCTGGAATGTCTTGATAGAATTTAAAAGTTATCTACAAAGAAAGAAAATGGATAATAATGATAATCAAAATTACTCCTCCTTTGTTATATCCATTTTACATGATTCTAAGATATTCCTCAAATCTATCAGTCCTTCCTAATTCCACCATTGACTCCCTGATAATACTTCTGTATTATCTCAATAATTGATACAGTCTTTTTGCCACCTGTACTCCCTAATAGATCCTCCTAATGGCTTCCACTTATTTTTCTGAAATAGTAAGTCTGATAGCAATCCCATATTTTAAAAGTTCCGTCGCATCTCCCTTATCTTCCTAACGGATGAAGTGAACTTCTTAGCATGGCATCTGTAGCCTTTGAACAGCCCCAGACTTCTTTTCTAGTCTTTCTTGATATACCTCCATATATCAGTTTTGGCTAAAAGAGATTAGTAAGGAGGTTGTAAAAAGAGGCTAAGCATGTTTTGTTATTAAGTCTTCTCTTCTTATTTTATTCATTCTTATAACAAGCAATATCTGCTAATGATTTCTCTGACCTGGCGAAATACTATGTTGTGAATTACTCTAATGTCTGTGCTGTCATTCATTCAATTATTTATTCAACAAGCATTTCTTGAAAGTGGTTATTTGGAGATATTGGAGATATAAGGTAAAGTATAAAACTGATGTGATCCTTGCCTTTATGTTACCCATGTGTAAGGACATGTGTATTCAACCCTGTATTTTCCCTACTCTTATTTACCACAATGTCCTGCTCAAATATTGTGTCTTCTATAAAGTCATTTATAACACTTTTTGCCAACTCAGCATAATTCACTTTCTTATATTGTGTCTCATAAATTTGCTTCTATCCTCTATTAAAACAAATCAAACTATATTTGTATTTTATATGGACATGCAAATTAATATCTGGTTTTAAATGTTACCAGTAATAAACCAGTATATTGAGTATGGGTACGAAATTAGTACCTATATATTTTTAAAAATGCTTTATGCAAATAACACAATACAAAATAGGTTACAGTCCAATATTTCTTTTGCCACTTATATTTGATCTTTAAGAGCCCCCCATTCTAAAAAGTTGTCTTTTTCCTTTTTAGTTAAGCCTCACTTATAGCGCTCAAAATAGATACATTTGCTTAGCCCTCCAGTTTTCTGTTTCCTCTCCATTTCCCCTTTCTATCCAAGCTAAGCACCATGCCAATGAGTGTCATCAAGCTACCTGCACATCTTTGATATCTTCAGTCATGTCTGGATTTACTGGATACTATAAAGGGTCCTGAGTAGGACTGAAATTTTGTCCTGCCCATGAAAATTTTGGAAGACAAACATCAGTGGTCATTGCTTAGTCTTTCTTGGGACAATCAGGACCAAATATGTTAGTTACTAAGCCTATGTACATACTTAGGTATTGAAACGGAACTGTCAGGCACTGCTTCAGGCATTGCTTTAGGCATTGTTTCAGACATTGTTAATTGTGCAGGCATGGCTTAACTGAGTCAGGAAGTTTCAAACTACCCTAATCAAAACAAGATGGGGACGGGACAATTTCCAACCAGTTAGAACCAAGATGGCAGAGAAATTGACCACTTCTTGACCTTGCAGCTTCATTATATACTTCGTTACCATAAAAGTTTCTAAGGAAACCTCCCACTGCCATCATGCACCTGATGCCATGACACTTCCTGTTTGACCATATTTAGTCGAAAGGAGGGCATTGCCCTAATTCCAGAAAACACCACTCTTTTCCAAGAAATAACGTGAATATTCCTCCCCTTGTTTTGCCTATAGTTAAGCCCTTGCTTAAATAGAGGGACTAAAGAATCCATGGGGGCTGGTTCTCCTCCACAGGAAGAACTAGCCTCTACTCTTGTCTGTGGAGTAGATTTTCTATACTTCTTGACTAAAACTCACTTTTCTTTATACTGCTGGTTCACTCCTGAATTCTTTCTTGTACAAAGCCAAGGACCCACTTGAACTTCAGGTGATTCCCAGCCTTGGAAATTATGTTCCTGTGATAATATTTCTTCATATGGCTAGCACACATTCAGGAGACTAGATTGGATATTTATTTTAAAATGTTTTTATATACATAAAAGAATGCACAAAAATATTTATGACCAGGGGATAAATGATTATATTATACATACTCCTTGGGGGACAGTCTCCTTCTTTTCATTATTAATTGGTTCCTCGCCTTCCAACCTCTATCCTTACCAATGTTCTTCAGTTAACCAATTAACTCAAATTGTCAACCTAGAAAATATTTGTTCTTATTCTTCTCTGTGGCTATCCAATACACACACTATGAAACTTGCTTTTCTTACTCAATATTTTGTGAAATACTTTCAAATACAGTGGAATAGCTCTGACAAATTTTTGTTAATGGCTGGTGATATTTCATGACAATTTATTAAACAATTACTCTATTAACAGGCATTCCACCTTTTTTTATTTCAGCATATTATGGGGGTACAGAAGTTTAGGTTACATATATTGCCCTTTCCCCTCCTCCACCCCGAATCAGAGCTTCAAGCACGTCCATCCCCTAGACGGTGCACATCGCACTTATTATGTATGTATACTCCCATCCCCCGCCCCCACATCTGCCCGACACCCTATTAATGTTATTCCTAAATGTGCTCTTAGGTGATGATCAGTGAAACCAATCTGATGGCGAGTACATGTGGTGCTTATTTGTTTTACATTTTTGTTTGCTTTTTGTCATTGAAGGCAGTGCTGTAGTAAACAACTTTTTACTCACAACATCACCTACTGGTGGCTTTATTTTAGTACGTAAATTCACTACATTGAGAATATATATACACATATTATATATATATATATACACATTAATATATATGTGTATTTGTGTGTGTGCACATATATATTGTCCCATATTATTTTTGTGAAAGGCGATAACAATTCACATTTCTATTAGCAGTGTCTATGAACACTTTTCTTTCAGGAATATTTCTTTCATGAATTCCTTTCGGGAATAGGTGTACTAAGTCACCACATACATAAGAGATGTATCTGAAAATTTCTTTATATCAGCATTATTCAAAATGTGGTGATTATCTACAGTGTTCCAGGGGCTTAGGTATGATGTTTAACAAGACCATAATGTTCTCTGCTTTTATAGAACTTACAGGTAAGTGGCAGACAGAGAAAATGAACAATATAATACACTAATGATAGGGGCAGTGCGTTGTCACTAGAAAAACATAAAAGTGATACCTAACATGGATTTGGGAATCAAGAAACATTCCTCTATGGACGTGGCACCTAACCTGAGACCTGAAAGATAAGTGATGGTTACAGAGGTGAGGTATAGGGGCAAGTGTCCTAAGGAGAAGAATAGGTACCCAGAGAATTTAGAAAGCAAAAGAGAGCAATTTCAGATATCAGAAAATATTCTCAGTGCAGAGTGTTAGAATTACAAATTGAGAAATATAAAGAGATGAGACTGGATAGTAGGAGAGAAGTTAGATGATGAAGAACATATTTTAAACCACAGCACAACTGGAATCTAAAGCCTCAATAATATTGTGTATGAACCTATAGAAGTTTCTAAAATTTTCCTTCTTTGTTTTTATACAAATAATAGCACACTATGTTTTTTTATGTACAGTTTTTTCACTTAATAATATACATTAGAAATCCTTCCCTAACAATGCTTAAAGAGCTTCCTTCCCCCCTTTTTATAGAGACATTATTTTCCATCCTGTGACAATATCATAATTCAGCTTACTAGTCTCTTGTTGATAGATTCAGTCTGTTTCCTATCTTTTACTAATATAAACAGTGCCGCACACATGAAAATATATCCCTAGGCTGATTTCCTAAACTCAAATTGCTTGGTCAAAGGTATGTACCCTAAAATATCTATAAATACTATCTAATCATCCTCTATACATACTCAACTTTTAGATTTTTGTCATTTTGCTAAGTGAAAAATGGTATCTCAGGGTAAATTTAATTTGTATGTCACATGTAATGACTGACATTAGCCTTAATTTTATATGTTGAGTCATTTGCACTTCATTTTCTGTGACTTGTATCATATTATTTGCCTATTTTTTATTAGCTGTTCCTCTTTTCCTTACCAATTTGCAGGAGATTTTAATTTATTATAGATTTTATACCCTTGCTTTTGATAAGAATTAGACATATTTTTCCCTCTTTTTATCACTTGTTTCTAATTTTTGCTTATGATTGTTTGTGATCAGGCAGAAATTCTATTTATATGTAATTTTGATGTTTCCATAGTTAGAAATTAAACAAATGCAATTATTCCATATGTTTTCTTCATACAAGTCACAATTCTGCTCTTAAAATTTTCAGAGTCCAATAAAATGAAAGATGAGCCCCAAAAAATGATAAAACAAAGTGATATATGGTAAGGTTGAAAGAAGTAAAAAGTATTATATGAGTATAGCTCTGCCCCAGCTATGAAATCTGACATAATCAATACTCTACCCATTATACCTATAAAATAATGTTATTGTACACTTTACAGCAAATTTTCACTTAGCTAATAAAAATTCTTTCAATTTGATTTTTCTTCCTTATATAATTGCAATTTCTTCAAGCATAAGCACAGACTGTTTTACTTTAATACCCTCCGAGAGTGGATACTATTTTTAACTTTGAGTAAGTCTATTGATTTAGTTATTATAATCTTTGGGAATCTGTTTCCCCTTTAAGACTTGGAATTTTCTGTTTAACATTTACGAAATAAATAAGTGTGATAGAAAGGACTTAAGTCCCTGAATCAGAGTATTTATGGTAGCATTAGTCCAATTGCTCTGAAAAAGAAATGTGTGCTGAAGGGAAGATGATAGTCCTGTAGAGAATATCTCTGTTGATTCAACACAAGCCCCTGGATTTTCCCAATAGTATGGTGCATTAGTGAGGGTTGTCCAGAGAAACAGAATCAATAGGACATATATAGGTATATTAGAGGAGAATTATTACGGAAATTGGCTCACACAATTATGGCAGCCGAGAAGTCCCAGGATCTACTGTCTGTAAATTGGAGAACCAGGGAAACTGGTGTAATTTAGTCAGAGTCTGAAGAGCTGAGAACCAGTAGAACCAATGATATAACCCCAAGTCTGAGGCTGAAGGTCTGATAACTAAGAGGACTGCTGGTGTAAGTCCTGGAGTCCAAAGGTCTGAGAACCAGGGGCTCTGATATCCAAGGTCAGGAGAAGATGGATGTTCCAGCTCAAAAACAGGAGGAGTGAATTTGTCCTTCCTTAGCCTTTTTGTTCTATTCAGGTGGATCCTCAACTGATCAGATGATGCCTACCCACATTAATGAGGGCAGTTATTACTCAGTTCGCAGATTCAAATGCTAAACCCTTCCAGAAACACTCTCACAGACATACTCAGAAATAATGTTTTACCAGATATCTCAGTATTTTTTAACCCAATGAAGTCAACGCATAAAATTAATCATCACATGTGGAAAATGTGCCATCTGTATTTTTGGCATATATAGCATTGAGTTCTTCTTCCCCCACCAACATATCCTCTGTACACTTCTGAATTTGTCTATTCAGACATTAAAATGCTGCATCTGTTTCAGACTAAAATGTATCATTTTAGAGTGGATTTCTGCATTAAAGATAATCATTGCAAAGAAGAATAGTAACAAATTTCAAGAGATTATCACTAATCAAATACTATGTTATAGTAGGTTCTTTATCATCTCTAATCTTATAAGACTCTTAAAAATTCTTCAAATGATTAAACTGAGCCACAAATAGTGGATATTCTGCTTAATTTAACATTAGTCTATAATAGAACTGGAATTTGGGTGTACATCATTCTAATCTTAAAATCATTTTTTCATCCCACGGTGAGCTGACTAGAATTTTTTCACTGAATTAAGATTTAATGGTGTGCACTAAAGTTTAATAGATTAAAATTCAAAATGATGTGCTAGAACTTTAATTTCTATATTTTGAAACCACAATATCTGAAGACATTATTAATTATATTTTTGATGTTACGTATATAGTAAAAAATACATAATTGCCTAAATGGATTATTTACTATAAGAGTATTTTTCTTTAAGTTTTGTATCAAGTAGGATTTGACATAAAACAGAATCCATTCAGATTGATAAAATAAAGGTACTTCAAAGATAGGGTTGTTTAAAGATGCAGCAGCATTTTGAAAATAAGCAAGGAATGTTGAGGCACCTAAAGACAAGCAACAGAGGAGGACATTACGCTGCCCTTTGTAAATCAGGGAGTAAAGAGGAGAAAATGGTAAGGCAGAGCCAAGGATAAAGAGCCACTTAATGGGAAGTAAACTCATGACACAATGTATGTAGAGCCAAAGGAATAGCTCTGAGATAGTTATGGGGCTTGTAAGAGGTGCTACAAATTCTCAACTTTCTTATTTCACTGATTCTTATTGGTTAACCCTAACAAAGAACCAGCTGGGAGGCAGTCTATTGGTCTTGGCCTCCGAATATGTAGAAAAGGATAAAGATGGGTGGAAAACAGACATGACAGTATATGTAGAGGAGGAGGAGTCAAATGAAGAGTAACCAATTCAAGCTTTAACACTGATGACAAAGACATGTTTAAAAATATTTTCATGTTTGCATGAGTTAATAGGAAACTTACAGATAAAATTCTTTACCTAACTGTAATTAAGCTCAGTTGTCCTTTAAGATATATTCTTCTGCTTTTCTTAATCTTGTTTGTTTTTTTATTCTAATTAATTAATCATTTTTATACTGCACTGATTCTAGAAGATGCTGTAAGTGCTACCTGAAAATAGGTAAGGTATAAAGAAAGGGAAGGGGAAGGTCAGATAGGAGAGAATAAATGCTTAATGGGATAACGGAACAAGTCATATATAACTTGTATAAGTCTCATGATTTGGGGATTATAAAACTAAGTGGATAGTACTTGTCATTCACTAAAATTGGAAACGAACTGGTATACATGAGTGTGAGTAGAGATAAAGAATTTCACTCTAGACATGTCATAGTTAAGTGGCTTTAGGTTGTCTACATAGGCATTGGGTTTGGGATTAAAAATATAGAATTTTTAGTTATTTACATATGACTCTGAAATCTTTAAAGCCATGATTTTAGAAGATCCTTGAGAGACCTGAAATGGTAAACAATACATAATATAGTGTATATACACCTTTCCAACAGAGAACTAGTAATTTTTATCAGATTATGAAAAGATTCTCTAGTTCATTATTGCTTTCTGAAGTCTTGCAAAGGAATGGAATCACTAAAATCTAAGGAAAGTGGGCAGACAAGAAAGGAGTGACTATGTTATATTTTTGGACTTTGGGAATAAATTTTTTTCTATATATTAAATGACATTTTATGAAGCCACTGAATTATTGAGCAATAACAAGTTTACCTAGAAGGACCATGTTTAATATGCTTTTGATTCTATACTGATCTAAATATCTTTAAAATCTGTGGTCTACAAAATTCCAGAGACAGTGTTAGAAAGTGTCCCCTACTTTATATAGTTCAGAAGACTTCTCAACCAATACACTCTAGGCTGGAAAAAAAAATAACTCCCTCCTCTACTATTATGACACAAATGTTTTCTTTTGAAGTATGTTTTAAAAATATTAGAATTGAACTTTTCCCAAAGTAGCCCAGTAATATATCAATGTACCACTTGGGTGGGTGTGAGTATGACAGAGAGATGCCTGTGGAACAAAAGCCCTAATTATGTACATAGTAATCATGTTTACTTTATTTAGACCTCTATCACTTACTCTTAGCATGGAAATATATCTTCATGATATTATTATCCTGGGTATTAAATAAAGGATATAAAAAGAGAAAATTTTAAATTTGAGTATATATCATTGCTTAGCTGAAACCTTGAAGTCAATTCCAATTCTCTGCTCTCCCAAAATAGTGAAAAATATACTCTAATTTTTAGTGTCATTAACTAATTTTCACAATGTTTTTTATAATATGTCTCTGATGCTTTTTAAAAGCACACATAAACAAAATATTTAAATTTGTTATTTATATTCTAAACATTAAAACTATTTTGAGTAGACCCCATCATATGAAAGTATTTTCTGGTGGGGTGTGTGTGTGTGTGTGTGTGTGTGTGTTTGTATTTAGTACATACAAAAGAAATATGTTAAAAATTATAAATTAAATCACATATTTCAATCCAAATTATTACAAATATATTGATAAGATGTGTTCTATGACATACTGGAAATGAGATAATTAAAAGAATAAGAAGGATTTCTGAAAGAACAGCATTTTATCTCATTCTATTCTTTAGTCTTTGTCAACTTTGTAATGAAATACCAATTCAGGCACAAAAAAATGATGAAAACAGCTACTAATAAGATCTCTAATCAAACATTTCTCAGAATTCAGGAAGAATTTCTCCTGACTACAAGATATACAGAACTGCAATAACTGGCTGATGTTGACATGTTATCTGCTGCTTGTTTTAGTAAACTGCATTTTCTGATGATAAAGTAGCACCTCCTTTCTCCCCAATTATTTATACCCTTGATTAAAGAAGCAGGCTAAGCCATAAAAAGAACTGAGTGCTGACCCTATACAATGAGAGTTAATTCTAGTACTGCCTTCATGACTTTTCTCTGTGCACACATATAGTAGAAATTCAATGTACACTTACTGAGTTTATTCCTGTGTGCTAAACAATGTGTTTATCACTAGCATTGGTGAACGCAACATAGTCTATGATTTCACTGAACTCATAGCTTAATAGGAGATACAGACAAGTAAGCTAATAATTTTGAGTGTTATGATATCAGTAAGTTAGTAAGGGTTCTGGTAGTATTCATTCAAGAAGCAGATCACCCACTTCCTGGGACTTCTCAGAGAAACCACTGTCTAAATTTGAAGTTTATCTGATATAATTGGTCAACCACTGCAAGGTTTTAAGCAGAGGGGAGATATTATCAAGTGTGCATGTTAGAAAGATCAGTGATGTGTCACCAATTCTGCAACATCAGTACATCTGTTTACAGTCTTGTTAAGAGTTTAATTCTCAGTGTTGCAACCTGACTAGCAATAGAACAAGGAAAGAAAGCAGTAATTCTTAGCTTTCAGGTATATGAGGTTAATGCTAGGAAGAATTTTGGTTCTAACTGTTAAGATAATAACATTGCTACACAGCATTTCAGGTAGGGTTACATTTAATGTCATATCTAGGATAATCATACGGTCTGATTTGTCTCGGACAGCTGGTTGTTATCAAGTTTCCTTTAGACTAAAAATATATAGTCACCTTTATAAAATTCTTAAATAACTATAGATTAAAGTAAATATGTGCTCTATTCTGAGCCAAATCAGAAATCAAAAACTAAATCAGACATTTAAACATGAGAGAATTTACTAACTACAGAAGTGTTTCAACTAAGATATCAGAGATAGTAATTGCAGGTAGCAACTAAAATCCTTTAGAACTGGGTATTCAAAGAGAAGACTGAAATTATTACAATTTAGTAATAGGAGAAGGTTACCCATGGAGCTGAGTATCAGATTTCTGAGAAGTACTGACCAGTAAGTGGTAATGTCCCTGAGAGCTTGTGATGGGACTGATTCTACAAGTATTGTGGTAAATTGGAAATTAGATTCAATTGCTGGAGCTATTAGAACAAATCTTTTGCCAAATGTTAAAAAGCTGGGCCTATGTGAAACTGACAACAATAAGTAGGCAGAAACTTCAAGGGAAGCAGTCTCTAGCCCTGTAGACTCCTAGCTATTCCTGTTGGCAAAGCCTAACCGACAAAGTAAGTGAGCAAGGCAAAAAATGTGGTTTGCACAATGAACCCCAAAACTGCACACCCCTTTACTGCTCATTTTCTGACAAACTGGGGAATGCTTATGAAAGAGAATGAGGATGAATTTTTATTTCATTTTAAAATTGAGCCCATGTAGTTGAGGATGTCAGAATATCAGAATCATTAGCTATATTTTTGCTTCAAAATCTGTCTTTAGGTGCATTATTTTAAAAGGCATATACAGTATGTTAAATATTGGATTGTGTATTGTGAAGCATGTAAATACTTTCTATATGAGCCCTGAAGGCATTTCTTTCACTAGTTTACTTAATACAGTTTTCCATATGTGAAATAATTTAGCTTAAGTGTAAAAGATAGATCCACATAAGCATTCTGTTTTGGGAAAATTAAAATTTGCTTTGCTCAGTTTTTATTACAGATATACATATATACACATATAGATATGCCTTGAGGTATACATTAGCAAGGCTGATAGAATTTTCACCTTATTTGCAAGCATGGCCATGTTTCTTACTTTGCATGTCCTTCAGGCCTCATCAGAGCACAAAGTTCCAAGTGACTTCAAAAGGTTTTCTGTGCTCAGATCAGCTCTATGGGGCATGAGAAATGAACTGACACCAGAGGTGCAATGAAAGGTAAAAATCACAGCATCACTACAGCTCTTGGGTTAAGCAGCAGGCTGAATTACTGCACCTGGATATATGAATCTCATGGGTTCATGATGGAAAAGATGATAAGTATTTAGGGCAGAAAATAAATGAGTGCACTCACTGGATTCAGGAAAAGTTTTCCTCACCAAGTAAAGTAGGTAACGTTTCATTATTGTTATGAAAATCTGTCAGCTTCCTTGTTTAAAGAAGAAAATAACAAATAGAATGATCAAGCATAAAAGCAAAAAGTATCTGGTTCACAATAGGTAATCCATATATGCTATTTTGATAAAAATAGTCCCTTCACAGTTTACTAGGTATTTTTTCAAAATCTTATATTTACAGTGCTATGAGTTCTAGGGATACTGAAAAATTAAAGGCAGAACCAGAAATATATAGAAGAAATTCTATATATCTCTCTGTGCTAGCCTCTCTTCTCTCTAAAAGATTGACCTTTGCAAAGGGAAGACAGACTATTGGATTCAGATACTATGCCCTTTGACACAAATTGTTGCAATAACTTGTTATATACAGGAAAATATAAACTTTAACACAGTGTTTACATACATGTACATGTTAAAAAGAACACAATATCTCAAAATGAAGTGGCTTATAATTTTAGGTAGACTGTGCACTTGATAGACAGTTATGGTTTGCATTTTTGAGAACTTAAGTCTTTAAATAATCATTATTTGATATAGATCGATATGAAATTTATTTTCTGGAATTAGGATTTTTATTGTCTCCCATTCAAATACTTGTGTTTATGGACTTTTCAACTTGTCCTTTATTTCATGAGGGTTCCCTCCTCACAAATATCACTTTGAGTGTTCTTAGAGCTCATATTAATATCATATTAATATTCCTTTACAATTCATTTACAATGGCATAAGATTAAGAGTCATAAGAGTCTTTTGGAAAGCTGCTATAAGCAGGAACAAGTTTCCCTTCTGCTTTTTAGCTGAATGACAGGGTATCTGTTGAACATTAATACTTAAGAACAGCCCGGACTTCATTCTTCATGCTCATCATTTACAAAGTTTCTTACTGGAATATCATTTCTTCTGGAATGTGTCTTAGAGTATTGACAATAAAGACTGAGTGAGACATATATTAGGCTCAAAAAAACACATTGTAATTATTATTTATTCAGTCATATCTCAAATGATTGCTTATAAAACAAAATTACATGGACATATTGTCTTACAACCAGCCATGTTCCATAAATCTCTTTCTCATTCTCAAAGCATTTCCCTGTAGTGCTCTAGCAACCACTCTGTTCAGTTTGTGTATGTTATACTCTTCTTCCACCTCTCTTATCAGGCTCCACTTTAACTAGAGATTTAGGATATTACCAGTAGCTGGAAATGAAATCATGTGGTTGGAAAAAGAGATTCCCTATAATTGGTAATCGATAGGTTTTTTTCTCTACAATGTTAAGTTTTTTCCTTTGTTTCTGGGCTGTGACCTCTAGGTACCCATTGAAACCAATTGAAACACTGTAGTATTGTACGATTTTCTAGAAGTCCAGTGGCTCAACTGGGCCCCCATTGCAGCCACTACTGCCACCACGTTTTTCAATCCTCACTTTTGAAACATCCTTCTCCCAAGTTTCATATGCAATCCTTTGGAAAAAGCATTTGCTTTTCACTGCTCAGAATTTGACTCCAAATTCCACATATCCTGTTCTGATCTCTCTTGTCTATGCTTTATTATTTCTACTTGAATAACCTACTTTCACTATAAGTTTAACCTATGAAATTTTGAAGACGGTGCTAAAACCCACCTATGTGGTCCAAGGACAACATTTCTTGATGAGAGAGGAATTATTTTAAGTTGAAAACACTATGATTGTTTCCCAGTCTAGTTTCTATGGATTAATTTTTTTATATACTAGTAAAAATAAATAAATAGTCAAATGAATAAAGCAATGAAAAAAGGATGAAAAAAGGAAGGAAAGAAGGAGGTTCTTCTAATTGGAGGGCCACCTGTGAGGACAAGGTATCAGTGGTGTCAGTGAGAGCCACCTCAACAGCAACCTCAACCATCCCCATTGACATGTGCTTTTTACACATTATTAGCAGCCTTAGTACAGTCATTGAGAGTATTAGCAGAACTATCAATCCTTTCAGAATCTATTAGCAAAAACAACCCTTTCAGCAGACAGTGGAAAAAAATTCAGTGATTCATTTCAGAGGGCTTGGTAGTTTTAAAAGCTGAAAGTAACTGAAGAAAATGATGGGTGTTTTATGACTTAACACCTAGGACTCAATTTTGGAGCACAAGTAAAAGATCCCCTAGGAACTTGCACAACTGGGAGAAAATTGATTGGCTAGGTTGGAATTTCTGTAAAATGTGAAGGAATGGAGTGAAAATAATGCTATACGTAACATTTATTGTGGCTTCATATTTATGTCTTATACAGTATACCTCACAAGATTCAAGCCACATGAAATTCCGACACTTACATAGTCTGTCATTCTTTGTTTTCTTGCTGTGAAGGTAAATGGATGCTCAGCAGGATTTGGCATTTAATTTCTCTGGGAAAATGCAAACAAGTGTCTCAAATTGTTAATTTATTCATCCAAACTCCTCGCGGTAGGTGATCTTTACTTCATGCTGTAATGGTTAATATTAGCCATTTCCTTATAGTCTTAATCTAACATTGCTTTCTTTAATACAGATATCCCTTCTTAATTTTCTCAAGTCTATATGACACTATCATCCTTTTAGTATTTCAGGTTAAAAATTTTAGAGTCATCTTCGACTACTATATATTATCGTGAATATACATTTCACGTGTATGAAAATCAATAAATTGCAATGTCCCAAATCACTAACATACAATTTTCCTTCTAACTCTCATAAGCACAACATGAATTTGGGATTAATTGTTTTTATTTCTGGATCATAATAATGGCTTCTTAAAAGTCTCTCTACCTCCATTTTTCCCTTTTAAAATTATTTCTGCATATTACTGCTAGATTAATCTTCCCTGAACTAATTTTATCTTGAAATATAATAAAGGAAAAATATTTACATGTTCTCATCAAAAGCCTATACCCTCTTTATGTTATCTATCATATTTAAATTTTTGTCTAATTTGTGTGAATATTTAAATAATCTGGTTTTAGATTATTTTTCTAAATTTAGTCCATTACTTAATCAGGAAATATTTCAGTGATTTAGTAAATAAAACTACTAATTTGGTATGTTCTGCCTTCTCAATATTAATAAGAA